>NC_047117.1:8618108-9281567 GCF_902500255.1 Thalassophryne amazonica
CTGACTATAAGTGTCTTGTGTGAACTCAGTGGCTGAGTTAGAATTTCTTTAAAAAACATACAAATTGCTATTTTAGGGTTTTGTTTTGTTTTTAAACTGAGCAAATAATTTGTTTTAGAGTGTCGAATACTCCAAAGAATATTTCACTTCTGTGAACTGATCCTCATAACGTGTAAAGCGAAATCAAAATACCAACAAGGCTGCAGCTTTGAACACTGTTACAAACAGCCCCGGCCTCCCCTATTACCATTATAACTGGTCTGCTGTCCCAATAAAGATCACAGCTTTGACCCCCTAAAACAAACAAAAAAAATCACTCATTCGTTTTATCTTAAATTTTCATCCTCGTTTCCACACCAGGAGCAACATTCGGGAATAAATCCGAGCAGCTCGTCACCTGAGCTGAAGTGGATCCAGAGGAGTCAGTCCGCAGCTGGCAGAGGTGGATGCGATCCTTTCCACCCCGCAGTAAAGAGCGCAGATCAGCAGCCTCCGTGACGTGTGCGCGCTGACAGTGTGAGGGTGATTCTTTAACTACGGGCACTATTGGCCTTGTAAATGTAATTTCCACCACACCATTGCCTTACAATATAAAGCGCCTTGGGGCAACTGTTTGTTGTGATTTGGCGCTATATACATGTGCTCTGATGTCACTGTTTATCTCCATAGAAACTACCCAAACAATCTTTCATACAAACTGTTTAAAGGGACATTACAGTGTTGTGGTGGAAATTACGGCAATAGTGTGGGGACAACTACATTTTGTTTAAAACATCACAACAGTTGTATGACATTGAATACCCCAATTATGTTTTGATTATTTTACTGATATTTTATTCAGAGATATTTTAAAACATTAGAAAAAACGTTTCTTTACCATTCATTTTTATCATTGAAGATCAAGAGTCTGGGTGTGGGACAAGCACAAAACGGCAATATTTGCATATAATGATGCTGAAAAAAGGTGAAAAAGTCATCATAGACTACTATAACAAATTTCTTAACACACTTTCATTGTAAAGATAACTATAAAAGTGTGAAATTTCCCCTTTTTTCTGTTTTTCATACAATATGATCAAATGACATAATAAGTGCCCGTAGTCTAAGAATCACCCGTGAATGAAGCCTGACACGGTTTATAACGAGTCAGACAAACGACTCTCCTCCAACCGGGATGTGCAATTGTCATTAAACCACGAGAAAGATCTGATGTGCGCACCTCCATGCCCCTCCAAAAGGATCCCCGCCAAACTTTGGTGTCATTGATTTGATTAGTTTTGTCTCATTTTAAACCTCTGAAGAGTTCTTCAACTTACTCCATCAAAACACATGGAGACAAAATAAAAATAAATAAATATAACCCAAACGTCGTCGTCACCATCATCTCTTCCTGATTGACTGACAGCAGCTGCAGCGTCATGTATTTCACTGACTGTAATCTAATGTTCCCGCATTTTTTGTAGCAAGGGCTAAAATTCCGGCGCCCCAAAGCCATTAATTTTGGCAATGTTGATTTGCCAAATATTTATTAATTTTCCCTAGCAACTACATACAATTGGTTATTTCGCTGCACTTAAGGGCGCTTTGAATGACCGCCTAAGACGAGGAATGATACATTCTCTGCTTCTGTCGGTGGAAATGCACTGTTGAATGAGAGTCAGTTGGAGGAAGTGTTGTTTTAATCATTCATATTACATGTAGGCACATACTATTAAGTAAAACTGACATTGATAATACTTTTTAAATATATATATATATTATGACTTTTCCCCTCCACATCTAGGAGGGCAGCGCCCGAGCGCCCCCTATGGGCCAGCCACCACTGTATGGCAGCAATCCCAGGGTGGCAGCTATAGCCATGTAGGGTCAATGATGACTACACAGGAGTCAACATTTAAAAACGCTCCAGTCATAGTGAGAAGTATACCACATTATTTGTCTGATCAATCAACACAGTTAATTAATCCATTTATTATTCTTACTAGCTCAACCAATAACGTTTTGTTCCTCACGAAAAATTTTAACCAAATGGGCACGTCATTGGAAGCCTTACAGTTGTGAACTCGAAGTAGTAGAGGCAGTTGTCAGTTAGGATGAACCATCGTCTCTTCCACGTTTTAACTCGACCTCCTGAAATAAACAAGCAAAAGTACAGGGAGAAAAAAAATTAACTGTGCCCCAAAATATACCTGTTATTGCTATTATTGTACTTGCAGATGGAAACACTGTAAAATTTGTGTAACACCTGAAAAACAAATGTTTTTAAGCCAATGCCATCAAACGTGGCATTTGGTATTGCGAAGGTTTTGCGTCCGCCTGTCTGTCTGTCCGTCTGTCTGTCTGTAAATTAAAATTCAAATTCAAATTTATTAATTTATATAGCGCCAATTCATGATGAACTCGTCTCAAGGCGCTTCACACAACATAAAACAACAACAAAAAACTGAATTAAAAATTTAAAACACAATAAAAAATGACCATAAAAGAATACAAGAATAAAAACACATCATAACACTAATGATAAAACAGAGAAAACAAATGAGTCTTTAAACGTGACTTAAAAATCTCCACAGTATCTGACTGCCGAATGTGTGCCGGGAGATCGTTCCACAGAGCTGGAGCACGGTAGGAGAAAGCTCTGTGACCAGCAGACTTTTTATTCACCCTGGGAACACACAGAAGTCCTGCACCCTGAGAACGCAGGGCGCGAGCCGGTACATAGGGGCTTACCAGGTCAGCCAGATAGGGAGGTGCAAGTCCATGAACAATTTTATAAACTAATAACACTACTTTAAAATCTGATCTTGCAGCAACTGGAAGCCAGTGCAGGGATGCCAAAACGGGGCGCAATGTGGTCAAACTTTCTGCTTTGTGTCAAGTCTGGCAGCAGCGTTTTGAACCAGTTGAAGACCCCTAATCCTGGACTGCAGTAAGCCAGAAAATAGAGCATTACAATAGTCCAATCTAGAAGAGACAAATGCATGAATCAAAGTCTCAGCATCAGTCATAGACAGGATGGGATGAATCTTCGCTATATTTCGCAAATGGAAGAAAGCAGTCCTCGTAATGTCTCTAATGTGGCGATCAAAGGACAACGTAGGATCAAAAATTACTCCAAGGTTCCTCACTTTATCAGTATGATGTATAACACACGACCCTAAGCTAAGTGCTTGCTGATCAAATTGATGCCGATACCTCACTGGACCAAGAACCATAACTTCAGTCTTATCAGAATTTAAAAGTAGGAAGTAACTAGACATCCAACTTCTTACTGATACAAGGCAATCTTCCAAAGATTTTATGTGAATGAGATTGTCAGCAGTTATTGGCATGTACAATTGAGTGTCATCAGCATAGCAATGAAAGGGAATCCCAAAGCGCCACAGTATATTCCCAAGGGGTGCTACATAAAAGGAAAAAGCAGGGGGCCTAAAACAGATCCCTGCGGAACCCCAAACTTCATGTCCCTACGATCAGAGGAGGTGCCATTACACAATACACAGTAAGAACGACTGGACAGGTATGACGTCAACCATGCAAGAGCAGTTCCAGTAATCCCAAAGTGATTCTCCTGCCTATTGAGTAAAATATGATGATCCACAGTATCAAATGCAGCACTAAGATCCAACAGCACCAAGACTGTAGCGGTATCTGAGTCCATTGCTCACAAAAGGTCATTCACTACTTTAGTAAGTGCTGTCTCTGTGGAGTGATATTTTCTAAAAGCAGACTGCAGTGGCTCAAAAAGATTATTCTCAGTGAGGTAGTCCACGAGCTGTCGCGAAACCACTTTTTCCAGGATTTTAGAACAAAATGATAGATTTGATATCGGTCTATAATTTTTCAATACACTAGGGTCGAGATTGGATTTCTTAAGTAATGGTTTAATCACTGCAGACTTGAAACATTTAGGAACACATCCAGAAGTTAATGAGAGATTTATAATTTCCAGCACAGTCGGTCCAAGAATGGGCCACAAGTCCTTAAACAGTTTTGTTGGTATAGGATCAAATAAACAGGTTGTGCTTTTAGTAGACGTCATGAGCTTCGTCTTACAGACAGACAGATGTCCGTCTGTCTGTCTGTAAGTCCAGTTCTATTACTGCCACAATCTTCAAAGTCACAGGAACCATTCTTGGGATACAGACCTTTGTCAAGTTCAAAGATGGCTGACCTATTTTAAGAGGTAAAAATATCATATTCTGCTTCATTGTTAGGTTTTTTTTATTTTATTTATTTATTTATTGTTTTTTTTGGCGTGGTGGGGCTGACAGCCAATCAGAATACAGCGGCACCATGACGTCAGTGGCTGGTCTGTCTAAAATCACTAGATTTATGTGTGTATATGAGATGTTTCTCATGTATTATGTAAAAGCTAGTGAGAAATAAACACTTCTAAAACTGAAAACGTTGTTTTTGGAACCTAATATTAACACCTCTGAAGTAATTCAGAAGACATTTCGCTGACGTTCGCGTGATGACATCACTGGCTGGTTTAGCTAGCTGCAAAACTCTGTTTCATTTGTGTGTTAATAACCTCTTTGTCATATATTATGTAAAAGCTAGCAAGAAATAAACGCTTCTAAAACTGAAACGTTGTTTTTGGAACCTAATAACACCTTTGGAGTGAACATCAGCGTGCACGCTAACTTTCACTAACTCAAAGTTAACTTCCTATGGAGTTAAATTTGCCTCATTAATACCTGCAAATACACAGAGGGTGATCTACAAATATTGCTTGATTTGCACAACTTGCGCTCTTGTCAGAAGCTCATGTACACACACACACACACACACACACACACACACACACACACACACACACACACACACACACACACACACACACACACACACACACACACACACAAGTCCTCCTGCAGATGCTGTGAAAATGTAATTCTTGTTTTTGACTGATTGATTGATAAATAGAGGGGCCTTATTAAACATGTACAAATTGTATGTAAGACAATAGGATCATAATAATTAATGAAACGCCTCCAAATTATAAAGAACACAATGATAATATGGCCGAGGAGGTATTTTAGCATTGATTTTTGTAAGATACCAAAGAAATTGGTTTTGTGGGGTGACCGTACTGTATTCATACAAACAGATGACGTTGGAAAGATATTTTACCAAGTTTCAGGAGCCAGCCTTCTCGGTCAGGGTTGAAGAAAGTGTGTGTGAGGTCATTCCCGTCGTCCTCTGGGATTTTGAAAGGCTCGTTATGTATGCTCTCATACAGCTTCTGAACAGGGTGGAGAAGAAACAGTATGGAAATAAGATGAAGTAAATCAACCTTGCAACATCTAAACACAAAGACTACCTGACTTTACTTCTGGAAATTCAGTCCTGGAATCTCTGCTGAACATTTCTCCAATAGAAGTTCCCCGTGTGCATATGTCAGGAAATTTAGTTCATGGTTTGTGTTATTGTTGTGCCAGTTGTCCAACACTAATCTTGTACTGTAATTCCGTGCCACTCGCCTTTGACTTTAGTGATTCCAGTTTGAACACCGTGACTGGCTCGTGAATCTTACCGAGAGGAGGTCGTTGGGTAGATCATCTCCGTTGTTGATGCCTCTGTTCATGGAGATGAAGCGTTCCAGGGTGGTCTTATCCTTCACGTTGGGGTTATGGAGGCTGGTGTTCAGCATGATGATGGCAAATGAGAGGATGTAGCACGTATCTGACCATACAGAGATGCACACACATTAAAGAGGTCACCTAATCGAGGTCACTCGGTGCCCTAAAAGCAGATGTTGAAGGTTGTATAGGCACAAACACACATGGACATTGCTACTTGCCATGCCCCTCGCTAAAGGGAGCATCTCTTCACCCCTCTCCCCCAGAATGGGTGGGCGTGTCAAGCAGACTACAGACCACCTCAGTGGGTGTTTCTTTTCCAGGAAGTAGTCCAGATATGGATTTCTGTGACACATATGTCATCTAACATCAGTTGCTTTCAGCCTAGTCGATTCCCACCTGTGGCCTTTCTGTGTGGAGTCCCTGTGTTTGCGTTTGTTCACTCTGGCTTCCTCCCACATCCAAAGACATGCAGGTTAGGTGGATTGGGAACTTTAATAAACTTGTCCGTAGGTGTGAATGTGTTTGTCTGTATGTGGCCCTGCGACAGACTGGCATCCTGTCCAGGGTGAACCCGTCTCACACCCTCTGGCTGCTGGGATAGGCTCCAGCCCCCCGTGACCCTCAATTGGAGTAAGCGGTTGAAGATGCGTGAGTGAGTTAGGTAAAATATGATTTTATAAAGTATGTGACCTTTAAATGATTTTATGGTTTTTGAGCTGTTTATATGAGCATAAACTCATATAAACTCTCCAGAAGTGTCAGCAGAAATGAACTTCAATGCAACCATAATATAATTTATGATAAAAGGTATTCATGCTAGTTACTTTTTCTCCAGTATTTAACTCAAAATAAAAACACATTATTATTATTATTATTAGTAGTAGTAGTATTAGTATTATTATTACTACTATTATTATTATTATTATGATGATGATTATTATTATTATTATTATTATTATTATTGTTGTTGTTGTTGTTGTTGTTATTATTATTATTTGTAGTAATAGCAGTAGCTTGTTTCAGGACCTTGATAATAATAATGTTTATTGGCAGTAGTAGGAGGAGTAGTAGCAGCTGAAGTGGAAAAATAATGTATATTCCTTCTTCTAAACTTCTATTGGCTGGATTTTATGAAGTTGTTAAATTAAAAAAAAAATCTTAGTTTTCTTTAATTATTATTATTATTGTTGTTGTTGTTGTTGTTATTATTTGTAGTAATAGCAGTAGCTTGTTTCAGGACCTTTATAATAATAATGTTTATTGGCAGTAGTAATAGTAATAGTAGTAGTAGTAGTAGGAGGAGGAGTAGGAGTAGTAGGAGTAGGAGTAGTAGCCGTTGAAGTAAAAAAATAATGTATATTCCTTTTTCTGAACTTCTATTGGCTGGGTTTTATGAAGTTGTTAAATTAAAAAAATCTTAGTCTTCTTTAATTATTATTATTATTATTATTATTATTATTATTATTATTATTATTATTATTATTATTATTATTCACTGTAAAACAGGTAATATGTTTGTCTTTGGCTGGTTGTGTTATGACAGAAGATATCAAAAAATTATGGACAGATTTTAATGAAAATTTATGGAATCAGACAGTGGATCAATAAAGAGTTGATTAGAATGAATGAAGTTCCAGGTTGATCATGATGATGTTGTTGATGATTATGAAATGATTTGTAATTTGGTGTGACAGTTTTACTCTGATTTATTTTCCTTTTCAGTTCCTTCTTGTAGCTTTTATTGCACAGCACTTTGTAAAATCTTTGAGCGCTGCACGTCTTTGTGATGTCTGATGATCAGATAAAGCATCAAAGCCTTGCTGATGATTGCAGATATGAAATATTGAAATAGCAAGTAGCGAACAGTTATGTTTAATGACATGAAACTCACACCTTTACTGCTGCTTCCTGAACATGCAAATTATACAAATGAAGTAGGACAGTTTGTCCTATAAAAAGCTGTAGGAGCTTCTGAGTGGAACTTTACTTACAGTAACTCTGCCACTGGATTCACTTCTGATTAGTGTAGCAAATCTAACAAGCTCGTGCTCTTGCACACAGTACTGTGTCTCTCATCATACTCATTAACAACGTTAAACACATCTGAATCCCTTATACGCACAGAAAGAGGTGTAAAAATGAAAACAGGTGCTGAAGTAGCTCAGATCATCAGTGAGGATGAAAAACGAGAGCAAAGCAAAATGAAGAAATGAAAGTTGAAAACCCACACACACAGGGCAGATGTGATGAAACAATCCTCCCCGTTACACTGACACATTTTTTACACAGAGTCCAGACAGGAAGTGGACAGGCGGAAGTTTCGTGAAGCTCACCCGTCGACTGGAAGACATGAATGTTGCATTCGCAGTATCGAGTGGCGAAGGCCTCCATCATCCGGTCAATCTTCTGTGCTTCACCAGGCAGACGAAAACTCCACAGAAACTGTCTGTTTGACAAACACAATGCCAAAGTGAGACGTTCACAAAGCTCACGTGCGAGCAGCTCAACTACGAGAACTTCCCACCAGTCTTAGGGTCCACTAGTCCTAGTATTACAGACATTGACATTTATGGTAGGCTACATGTTCCACTAAAGAAGGTTAAGTAATGTTACAAAAGTGCAAAAAAAAAAATGTAATTATGGTGAATTACCGTTATTTGTTAATTTTCAATTCAACAGTACAATTAAAGGTGATTTAATGGTGTATGTCAACAGAATCATATGTTTTATTTTTGTAAACTGAACAAAACTGGATCTGTTTTTTTAGCTGTTTGAAAGTATTACATTTGTTTGTGAACTTTAAAATCAATTTGGGATTGTAATATACATCATCAAATAATATAAAGAGGTTAGGGCCAGTGGTCCCTAGGACCAGTGGATCCTAGGACTACTGAACCCTCCCCATTTTGATACTCTGGGTGCTTCTTATCCTGTGTGCTACTATGCAATGCTACTGGAACCCCAATTTCCCTGAGAAAGCCTTCCCAAGGGATCAATAAAGTTCTGTCTAATCTAATCCATCAACTACATACATCTGTTTTTACAATATTATCTCTTGGTGGATACTGAAGCAGAGCCGGTGTTGCCGACCGAATGGTCCCCACTAAAAATCGGTTCACCCAGCCTTCACTGCGCAAGCGTCATTTGGAGCATCAGCAGCGATTCATCGGTTATCACCTCATTTCTGCTTAAAACTGCACTGCAGTCATCATCTGTCTCAGCAACAGATATCTGAAGCATCATTTCCACATAAATTCTGCGTTATTTCATAATAAAAGACGGGAGAGCGATCAGAGCACCACAGCAGCACATCTGAGTCTGATGTGTTGCTGCGCCTCATTTCGGAGCGTCAGCAGCGATTTACCGATTATTGACTCGTTTCTGCTTAAAACTGACTTTAGAATGAGTTAAGAAGTTTTACTTTGTCATCTGATGATTAATAATCACATTATTCCCTTTGATCGCTTTGGGTGTCGCAAGTCAGCCTCACAGAGTCAGACTCAGGCGTGCTGCTGTGGCGCTCTGATCGCTCCCCCGTCTATTATTATGAAATAATGCTGAATTTATGTGGAAATGATTGTTGTAGAAAAGCTTCAGATATCTGTCGCTGAGATAGAAGATGAGAGGAGTGCAGTTTTAAGCAGAAACTAGGCGATAATCTGTGAATTGCTGCTGATGCTCAGAAATGACATGTTCATTGAAGGCAGGGCAGACCAATTTTTAGGGGGGACCGTTCGGTCGGCAACACGAGCAATAGTTGGCTGGGAAAAGTGAGAATGCACCCCCCCACCCTGTGGTATTTCCACATAATGTGAACAAAGATGTAAATAGGTCTTCATGAAATTTTCCTCATAAATGAACTACAGAAGTTGGATTATGCATAGAGTCTCCAGTGACAGCCACAGATGCTTATATCTCCTTCAGAGTTGTCAAGTGTGTCTTGGTGGCTTCCCTCACTAGCCTCCCATTTGCACAGTCTATCAGTTTTTGAGAACTGCCTACTCCAAACAGATTTACCATACAGTCCCATATTATTTGTATTTTTTAACCAGTTTACATGAAGTCTAGGACATTTTCAGTGACTTGGAAATGTTTGTGTCCTTTGGTTGGTTGTAGTTGGAGAAACTGTGTATAGTGCAAGCCTAGATTTAACCTGTTTTCCTGTTTTACAATCCTCCTCTACTCCGCTCCAACATGAAGCTGTAAATGGGGATGCAACAGGAAAATGTTGAACCAGTTTCCCCACTCACATCCACAGAAGAAGCCGGTACTTCTTTCAGAGATGCCTGGGTGTCTTGATGGCTTCCCTCACTTGCTCTCTCCCAGCATGGTCACTCAGTTTTTGAGAACTGTCAACTTGACACAGATTTACCATACGGTGCCATACTGTCTGTATTTCTTAATGATTGAAGTACATGAAGTCCAGGATATTTTTAGTGACCTGGAAATGTTCATGTTTCCATCCTCTGACTTGTTTCAGGAAAACTGGCTGCAAAATTCTGATTTAATCGTTATAATAAATTGCTCCATCTTTTTTTTTTTTTTTTTTTTTTATGTGTTGTAGGTGTTAAACACAGGGATAGATGTACATTAACAAATGACATGAAGTTGACTACATAAAAACTTGACAGATGAGTTTGCTGTAAATGAGACAGACTGGACAGTAAATAGCCAACCTGAGGGCCTGGACAAGGTTGAGATCGGAGAACTCGTGAAGCTCCACAAAGGCCTTCAGAGTTTTGAGGTGGAGCTCCTCTCTGTGAGAAGACACACAAAACAAGACTGTGACTATATATATATATATATATATATATATATACACACACTTTTCATTTGGCAGCCTACATTTTACTTTGACCAGCCTACATTTGTTGGGATGCAGAACAATCCCCTGGTTTCCTCCTATATTGTTTATTAACTTTACACATCTTCACCTTCTCCTTCTCTTTCATCTATCCTCACCTTTCACCGAGAAATTCTCCAATGGCGGTTTTGTTGAGTCCCTCCTCCTTGTAGAGGAACTCAGCGATGGGCTGAGCCTTCCCATCCAGCAGCTTGTTCTCCACCAGGTGCTTCACACCCTGCACACAGCGACAGCATCGATTAGTCCTGTCTCCACTTTCTGATTGGTCTGTGCTGCAGATTCTGCACCAATCCCCATGCACATTGTGGTTAGATGCATTTTGGATTTTCAATGATCTCATTTTCATGTTTGCAACTTCTGCAATCCCAATTCCTTAAAATTAATTTCTGTTCCTCTTTCTTTCCATTTCAGGGGTGGGATGAAAAAAAGAGTGTTTTTAAAATATATTTCTGATGGAAGTAAAAATGATGAGCGCAGCTGTGTTGGCTGGAAATGCTGCAAGTTTGAAGCAGGGAAATTTCATTTTCCAAATATGCACCTTGTTTTTCTGCAAGACAACACGCAACATTTTTTCTAAAATGTATTCCCCAAAGTGATCCAAAAAACTGCAGAATGCAGTAACAGAAGCAAAAACTGCTCAACAGTTGATGTGAAGAATTTTGTGTACACCTGATGAAACAAGTGTGGTTATTTTTTAGGAAAAAAAAAAATTCACATTCATACAAACAAATTTTGAAAAAAACTACAAAACTTCATTTTTCAGTGTATTAAACTAACTTAAAAAGTGTACTGTATGCATTCAATTTGTTATTTAATGGCTTACAGTGCATCTGGTAAGTATTCACAGCCCTTCACCTTTTCCACATTTTGTTATGTTACAGCCTTATTCCAAAATGAATTAAATAATTTTTTCCCTAAAAAAAATCTACCCACAACACCCCATAATGACAACAGGAAATTTTATTTATTTATTTGGACATTATTGCTAATTTATTAAAAATAAAAATAAACTAAAAACCACGTGCACATAAGTATTCACACCTTTTGCTCAATACTTTGTTGATGCACCTTTGGCAGCAATTACAGCCTCACGTCTTCTTGAATATGATGCTACAAGATTGGTGCATCTTTCTTTGGGCAGTTTGGTCCATTCCTCTTTTCAGCACCTCTCAAGCTCCATCAGGTTGGATGGGGAGCGCCAGTGCACAGACATTTTCAGATCTCTCCAGAGACCTTCAATGGGATTCAGGTCTGGGCTCTGGCTGGGCCACTCAAGGACATTCACAGAGTTGTCCTGAAGCCACTCCTTTGATATCTTGACTGTGTGTTTAGGGTCATTGTCCTGCTGAAAGATGAACCGTCACCCCAGTCTGAGGTCAAGAGCGCTCTGGAGCAGGTTTTCATCCAGGATGTCTCTGTACATTGCTGCATTCATCTTTCCCTCATTCCTCACTCTCTCAGTTCCTGCTGCTGAAAAACATCCCCACAGCATGATGCTGCCACCACCATGCTTCACTGTTGGGTGGTGTCTGGTTTCCTCCAAACATGATGCCTTGAATTCACACCAAAGAGTTCAATCTTTGTCTCATTTCATCAGACCAGAGAATTTTGTTTCTGATGGTCTGAGTCCTTCAGGTGACTTTTGTCAAACTCCAGGTGGATTGCCATGTGCCTTTTACTAAGGAGTGGCTTCCATCTGGCCACTCTACCATACCGGCCTGATTGGTGGATTGCTGCAGAGATGGTTGTCCTTCTGGAAGGTTCTCCTCTCTCCACAGAGGAATGCTGGAGCTCTGACAGAGTGGCCATCGGGTTCTTGGACACCTCCCTGACTAAGGCCCTTCTCCCCTGTTCACTCAGTTAGGGCCCTTTCACACATAGTGCAAATTTGGTCGAATTGTGCATGAAGTGCGCATGAAGCAGAAACTGTATGCAATACGTGTAAAATCATACCTGCTTCCAACGCCTCGTACACCTGTTGCTACAAGTATTTGCGTACACGAGTGACTGAAAGACAGAGTGTGCAAGTCCATTGAACCTTCGCACGGCAGGTGTCAGCCAAATTTCAGGTGATACACACGAACATCTAACACCACTCGCTTGGCACTTAGAAAATGTGTGGCCATTCGCACTATTAACATGACAACAGTCAGCAGATGATCACTGTCGAGATGGATGTGAAATTTGTCTAAGTGTCCCCATGAGTGTGGCTTTGCAAACAGACACAGTAACACGTTGGTGTGTGCGCTGAACTGACAGGGGGTGTGGCCGCCGACAGGAGCAGCAAGGGAGCTCTGTGGATCTGGACGTCACGGCTGGAGAACACGTACTGTGTTTGGACATGGACTAACAACTGCCCACTGTGACGCACGTGTGTCTGCTTGCTGTCATCACGTGGACATACATAAAAACATATATCGCTGTTGCAATGGGCTGCAGCGAGCTCGCTCACAGCGTGCACATTGACAGGCTGCCCCAGGTGAAACAGACTGTCAGATCATAACGCACAGTGGGCGATCTGAATGTCGTCACCCACTTGGCCTCTGTTAGATGAGACCAATTTTATTATTTTATCATATTTTATTTTAATTTGATATTATGAATCCAACATTTGCAGTGTTATATTTTTTTATTTAATTAATATTATATGTATGATATTTGTTTTCATTTTGCAGTTTAAGACCATACTCACTTTTTTAGATTAAAGAGCATAATTTTATTATTTTAATGTAATGAAAACTGATTTTTTTTTTTTATCATTTTCATTTGTTGTCATAAAGAGAGTGTAATGTAATTTGTTGTTTTCAGTTTAATATCTTTATTTTATTTAGATCCTGCTGTAGATACGTAATATGTTGTCACTTTGAAAGCAGAATAGAATAGAATAGAATAGAATAGAATAGACATTTTATTGTCCCCTTAGGGAAATTATTTCTGAGTGAGTGTAAATGTGAGACACTTTGTTCTCTGTTGACAAGACCAGACAACCAAGACAAGAGACATGAGCAGTATGGACTTCAGCCGCACCTTATTAATATTGCACGTTCACCACACACACACACACACACACACACACACACACACACACACACACACACACACACACGCACACACACACACACACACACACACACACACACACACACACACACACACACACACACACACACACACACACACACACTTTGGTTAAAGGTTGATTAACAAGTGACATAAGACAGAGTTGCTGTCAGACAGACTTGACATCAACAACAAGCCATTACAGCAGTTTGATGGCACAGTGAAATTAGAGTGCACAGTGAAGGCCATTAAAATGCAGGGAAATTTAACAATAAATACATCATCCTAAAAGATAAAATTATTATTAAAAAGGTCATATATTTTCCCTGTTCACACCCGCTGAAAATAAATAATTTCTGCTATTTCTTTAATCTCAATCTTAATCTCAGTGTATTTATAAAGCGCTTTAAAATCAATGCCAATGACCAAAGTGCTGTACACAAATAAGAACAAGCAAGTTAAAATACATAAAAACAATAAATAATAAAAACCAACATCTCAAGCTGAGTTAAAAGCCAAAGAGAAGAAATGTGTTTTAAGACAGGATTTAAAAGCAGAGAGAGAATCAGCCTGCCTGATGTGCAAAGGAAGATCATTCCACAGTTTTGGGGCAGCGACTGAAAAAGCGTGGTCACCTCTTCACTTCCTCTTTGACTTTGGGATATCTAACAGTGACAGATCAGCTGACCTGAGTGAGCATGAAGGGACGTATAAATGGAGCAGGTCAGACAGATATGGTGGGGCAAAGCCACGAAGACATTTAAAAACAAATAAAAGAATTTTAAAATCAATTCTAAAACGAACTGGGAGCCAATGGAGTGACGCCAAAATCGGTGTAATGTGTTGGCATTTTTTAACACCGACTAAAAGTCGAGCAGCAGCATTTTGTACCATCTGTAACTGATTGCTTGTGGAATAAATGAGTCTTTTGTTCTGCTTTAGCAACACAGCAGCTCAAAGGCTGAAAAAAGTAGATGTTTTGGTCTGCTAAGATTTTATTTGCTTGGCTCTTGGATCTTTCTTTTTTAATATATTCATTCTTAGCTATATAAGTTAACTAGTGCACTTACGGAAATAATAACCACTGCCTGTAAGTTGCTGTTTTGTGCTTCTGTCACACGGCCAAACCAGCAAATTATGCAAAATGTTAGAACACTCACCAAAAAGGTGCTGTGAAAACACCTTTAGCATATTGCAGTCAACGTTCAATGAAACCAACTTTTTTTTTTTTTTTTTTTCAGAAAATAAAGCCTGTGCTGCCCTTTCTTCTGGATGATGTCTGCACACTACGTCCACTTCAACCTGTTTTCTAAAAGCACCTGTACAGTATACGTAGTTACAGACTGTGTGGGCCGTGTTCCTGCTCATCACCCTGGAGGAGGCTGACCAGTGCTGCATCATCAAGCAGTATTGAGTTCTCGGATTATTTATTTATTCATATTTTCAAAAATCAGAAAACGTTAATAAAAACATGTAATTGTTAAACATTAAATTAATTAGCTGCACTGGAGACTGAGCATCTCCTGTCACCTCATATACATCTGGGCATTGTGGACTATGACAAGTACCTGGATGTCCACAAACTGGACTGGGCTGTAAAACACAGATGCTGTGTAGAAGAAAGGTCAGAGCTGACTGTACTTCCTCAGAAAGCTCAGATCTTTCATTGTCTGCAGAAATATGTTGCAGATGTTTTATCATTCAGTGGTCTCCAGCATCACCTTCTATGATGTAGTGTGCTGGGGCAGCAGGCTGAAGGCAGCTGACACAAAACAAACAGACTCAACAAGCTCATCAGGAGAGCTTGCTCTGTCCTGGGGGCTGAGCTGGAATCTGTGGTGGAGCTGTCAGCAGGGGCGTAGGTTTGCATATGGACCATAGGGACAAGTCACAACCAATATTTTGGGATGGCAAAATAGTCCCTACCAATATTTAGAATTTTTTTTTATAACAAAATCATTCACTATTTTTTTGCGTACTCGATACTATAATTTTAGTCGTCACGTTTTGTGTTTTCGACGTGCCAGAGTGACAGGGTTACCCATGTTGCAATTTCATTGGCTCACGTTCTTCTCACATTGCTGTAAACAAAGCGCATCTCGTGGCAGGCAGCGCTTCATTTGTAAAGTGGGAGGTCCCGGAGCGCAGAGGATGGGTGGCTCCGGTGCAGTGTTGCCAGATGTACGATAATTATCGTATTTGTACGATAGTTTTGCCCTCTGTACGATGTACGATCAATAATGGGAAAAAATCCAATATGTACGATTATTTCAGTTGGTTGCCCAAACACGCATCTCTCTCTGACACCCAAGAATCATTTTGCAGGTGTTGCACTCAGGCGGCATCAAATGCTGGCTTTGGGCGACGGGGACAGTCATTTGAAAGCCCGCCCCCTCTCATACAAAGTAATGAGTTCCATCCAATCTGTACCGTGACAGGAAGATTCCCCAAACAACATCTTTTTTTTTTTCGAAACTTTATTTCAACAAATGCAATAACAAACGAACAAAACACAAGAGCAAAGAGATATACAAGAAGAATAAAAAAAAAGTTAAAGTTCCTTATGGAGGTGTCAACATTTTTTTCTGTGTTCAACAAAATCTGCACAAGTGGCATCGGATGACGACAGCGACCTCGAGGTTGAATTCGGCTCTTTCTAGTCTGGTAATTAACACGTTTGTGTCCCTTCACAGAAAAAAAAATCTTTCTAGTCTGGTAGTGCATTTGCTTGTGCATTTGCGTTCTTGTTGTGCCATAGTTTCCCCATTACTATAATTACTGTTTAAAAATGTGACATAAAATTCTTTGTAAATAAAAAAAAACACACGTTAAAATAGCTACGTTGTATGCGTTTTGTTTGTGTACGATAATTTCTGCCAAAATACGATAATTTTGAGGTTTTGGTACGATAGTTTCATATTTCATATCTGGCAACACTGCTCCGGTGCAGAAAAACAAGAAGGGCGGGGCTTGCGAACAATGCTGTGCGCCACACTTAAAATAAACTGCACACACACCTTCACAAATGACACTAACACCCTGCCTTTTCCTCAAAAATTACTACATTTATGTTTGCTGTCTGTCTCTGTACTTTTCTGTCACTTTTGCGCTCTTTTTCATACTTTTCCCTCGTTTCAAAACTCACCGAACGCACTTTACCGTAATATATGCAACATATAGCATACTGTTGGATAGCACGGGTTCTTGGCTTGCTGTCAGTGTTGAAATTTTTCAGCGTGAGGGCTTACATGAGAACTTACGGTAATGAGAATCAGCGGCGCACTAGTGTGAAACTTCCGTGTTTTTCCTCTGCGTTATGACATCACAGGCTTACGTTTACCGTAATACACCATATATATCATTGTAAAGCCCTTTTTTTGTTGGCAAATTAGGTTGCCAGATACCTACAACTGCATTATTGATGAAGAGAATAGATTATACATCTTGGTTGCAAAAACTTTTTTTTTTGTTAGCTCCACAATTATTTTTTTTTGTTGTCTTGTTCTCTCAGGTGTAGGCCTATAGAATAGATTCGTGATTTTGGGTTTGTTATTTAAGCTATTTCTTTGTCTGCCTACACACTTAATAATGTAAATAAAGTGTTAAATTATTCAGCATTATGTCGTCATATGTTATGTATTATGCTGTACTTGTGCGTCTAATGGTATGAGTGGGTTAGGGGGTGGTGGTGGTGGGCAGGGGGGCCGGGGGGGGGGGGTGGTATTGTCCCTACCAAAGCTGAGACCAAACCTACGCCCTTGGCTGTCAGAGAGGAGGATGCTGAGGAAACTGTTCAGCATCCTGGACAACACCTCCCACTCCCTGCATGCCATACTGACATGCTGTCAGAGTACCTTCAGCCAAAGACTGAGACCACTGAGGTGCACCACAGAATGCCACCGGAGGTCTTTCCTACCTGTGGCAATCTGACGATATAATTCCAACCCCCTTCTGCAGGAGGAATACATAATGAACAAAGATATTCAGTTATTCTGAGTAAATTTGTTGTACAAACAAAACAAAACAATGTTCACTGATTACTGTTTCTGTACTCTGACAAAATAATTTCCTTCAGGATGAATAAAGTTTATCTCATCTTCTCTTCTCTTATCTTATAACTTTATGGACCTATATAGATGTCCCTGACAATTATGTTGATCATCAGTCACATCACATCTGTCTGAGTGTTCTGTTCTGGATCCAGAAATATAAAACACAATTTAAAATCACTGAAATCTAATGTTAATATATTTGCTAAGAGAGACAAACAAAAAGGTTGTGGAGGCCGATCAGAAATGACTGCATTAATATACAATATTAATTTACCCAGAACGTGTCTGAAAGGATGAAGATGCTGTTGTGTTTGTTTATGCAAACAACAGCCTTCACATCCGTCGCAACCTTTTCTGTCGTGCTAAAACCACAGAATGTGTTGCATCATTTTCAGCTCACAAACTCATAAGGCCGAGGGGGAACTAAAGACCACACAGCAACAAGCAGGACATGCAAACCAGCTGCATCAAAATAAACAGATGAATAAAATAAAACAGGCAAATAAATAGATGAGATGAAGCCAAGTCGAAATAGCTTCAATTGTGTTATTTTCAAATGTTACACTTGTGGAAATGCATGAACATAAAATAAGAATAAATAAATTATCAAATCAAATCAATTTTATTGCCCCAAGGCGCCTTATATTGTAAGGCAAGGCCATACAATAATTATGGAAAAACCCCAACGGTCAAAACGACCCCCTGTGAGCAAGCACTTGGTGACAGTGGGAAGGAAAAACTCCCTTTTAACAGGAAGAAACCTCCAGCAGAACCAGGCTCAGGGAGGGGCAGTCTTCTGCTGGGACTGGTTGGGGCTGAGGGAGAGAACCAGGAAAAACACATGCTGTGGAGGGGAGCAGAGATCAATCACTAATGATTAAATGCAGAGTGGTGCATACAGAGCAAAAAGAGAAAGAAACACACAGTGCATCATGGGAACCCCCCAGCAGTCTAAGTCTATAGCAGCATAACTAAGGGATGGTTCAGGGTCACCTGATCCAGCCCTAACTATAAGCTTTAGCAAAAAGGAAAGTTTTAAGCCTAATCTTAAAAGTAGAGAGGGTGTCTGTCTCCCTAATCCGAATTGGGGGCTGGTTCCACAGGAGAGGAGCCTGAAAGCTGAAGGCTCTGCCTCCCATTCTACTCTTAAAAACCCTAGGATCTACAAGTAAGCCTGCAGTCTGAGAGCGAAGCGCTCTATTGGGGTGATATGGTACTATGAGGTCCCTAAGATAAGATGGGACCTGATTATTCAAAACCTTATAAGTAAGAAGAAGAATTTTAAATTCTATTCTAGAATTAAAGGAAGCCAATGAAGAGAGGTCAATATGGGTGAGATATGCTCTCTCCTTCTCTACTCTACTGGTGGTTGGCTATCACTGCGGTATTGTATCACTTCCTGTTCCGGAGCACAGCAGAGTTTTGCTGTGTCTGTTAGCTGTTTAATCTGTGCAGTTAGATTGATCTAGATAACTAGATAACGATTTGTTTCACAGTGTAATCTTCACGTGCCTTAACTAAAGCACTCCCTCTGCTGAATCACCTCTAAATTATTTACACATTATTCACTTCGTGTGTTTTTAGGAATCCGCTAGCTTAGCGCAGCTACTAGCTCTTAGCCGGTTTAGCATGGCGGCTTCTCCTGTCTCTCCCGCACTTTTCTGCTCTGGGTGTGAAATGTTTAGTTATTCCTCGGCCTCCTTTAGCAGTAATGGTACTTGTAATATGTGTAGCTTATTCGTAGCTTTGAAGGCCAGGCTGGGCGAATTGGAGACTCGGCTCCGCACCTTGGAAAATCCTACAGCTAGCCAGGCCCCTGTAGTTGGTGCGGATCAAGGTAGCTTAGCCGCCGTTAGTTCCCCTCCGGCAGATCCCGAGCAGCCGGGAAAGCAGGCTGACTGGGTGACTGTGAGGAAGAAGCGTAGCCCTAAACAGAAGCCCCGTGTAAACCGCCAACCCGTTCACATTTCTAACCGTTTTTCCCCACTCAGTGACACACCCACCGAGCATCAAACTCTGGTTATTGGCGACTCTGTTTTGAGAAATGTGAAGTTAGCGACACCAGCAACCATACTCAATTGTCTTCCGGGGGCCAGAGCAGGCGACATTGAAGGAAATTTGAAACTGCTGGCTAAGGCTAAGCGTAAATTTGGTAAGATTGTAATTCACGTTGGCAGTAATGACACCCGGTTACGCCAATCGGAGGTCACTAAAATTAACATTGATTCGGTGTGTAACTTTGCAAAAACAATGTCAGACTCTGTAGTTTTCTCTGGGCCCCTCCCCAATCGGACCGGGAGTGACATGTTTAGCCGCATATTCTCCTTGAATTGCTGGCTGTCTGAGTGGTGTCCAAAAAATGAGGTGGGCTTCATACATAATTGGCAAAGCTTCTGGGGAAAACCTGGTCTTGTTAGGAGAGACAGCATCCATCCCACTTTGGATGGAGCAGCTCTCATTTCTAGAAATCTGGCCAATTTTCTTAAATCCTCCAAACCGTGACTATCCAGGGTTGGGACCAGGAAGCAGAGTTGTAGTCTTACACACCTCTCTGCAGCTTCTCTCCCCCTGCCATCCCCTCATTACCCCATCCCCGTAGAGACGGTGCCTGATCCCAGACCACCAATAACCAGCAAAAATCTATTTAAGCATAAAAATTCAAAAAGAAAAAATAATATAGCACCTTCAACTGCACCACAGACTAAAACAGTTAAATGTGGTCTATTAAACATTAGGTCTCTCTCTTCTAAGTCCCTGTTAGTAAATGATATAATAATTGATCAACATATTGATTTATTCTGCCTTACAGAAACCTGGTTACAGCAGGATGAATATGTTAGTTTAAATGAGTCAACACCCCCGAGTCACACTAACTGCCAGAACGCTCGTAGCACGGGCCGAGGCGGAGGATTATCAGCAATCTTCCATTCCAGCTTATTAATTAATCAAAAACCCAGACAGAGCTTTAATTCATTTGAAAGCTTGACTGTTAGTCTTGTCCATCCAAATTGGAAGTCCCAAAAACCAGTTTTATTTGTTATTATCTATCGTCCACCTGGTCGTTACTGTGAGTTTCTCTGTGAATTTTCAGACCTTTTGTCTGACTTAGTGCTTGGCTCAGATAAGATAATTATAGTGGGCGATTTTAACATCCACACAGATGCTGAGAATGACAGCCTCAACACTGCATTTAATCTATTATTAGACTCAATTGGCTTTGCTCATAATGTAAATGAGTCCACCCACCACTTTAATCATATCTTAGATCTTGTTCTGACTTATGGTATGGAAACTGAAGACTTAACAGTATTCCCTGAAAACTCCCTTCTGTCTGATCATTTCTTAATAACATTTACATTTACTCTGATGGACTACCCAGCAGTGGGGAATAAGTTTCATTACACTAGAAGTCTTTCAGAAAGCGCTATAACTAGGTTTAAATATATGATTCCTTCTTTATGTTCTCTAATGCCATATACTAACACAGTGCAGAGTAGCTACCTAAACTCTGTAAGTGAGATAGAGTATCTCGTCAATAGTTTTACATCCTCATTGAAGACAACTTTGGATGCTGTAGCTCCTCTGAAAAAGAGAGCCTTAAATCAGAAGTGCCTGACTCTGTGGTATAACTCACAAACTCACAGCTTAAAGCAGATAACCCGTAAGTTGGAGAAGAAATGGCGTCCCGGTTTCTTTTCAGCACTGTAGCCAGGCTGACAAAGAGTCAGAGCTCTATTGAGCTGAGTATTCCTTTAACTTTAACTAGTAATGACTTCATGACTTTCTTTGCTAATAAAATTTTAACTATTAGAGAAAAAACCATCCCAAAGTACTCAGTACTCTAGCTGCAGCATTTTGAATTAACTGAAGGCTTTTCAGGGAACTTTTAGGACAACCTGATAATAATGAATTACAATAGTCCAGCCTAGAGGAAATAAATGCATGAATTAGTTTTTCAGCATCACTCTGAGACAAGACCTTTCTAATTTTAGAGATATTACGTAAATGCAAAAAAGCAGTCCTACATATTTGTTTAATATGCGCATTGAATGACATATCCTGATCAAAAATGACTCCAAGATTTCTCACAGTATTACTAGAGGTCAGGGTAATGCCATCCAGAGTAAGGATCTGGTTAGACACCATGTTTCTAAGATTTGTGGATGTGTGTGAAATGAGACAAAATAAAGAAAAAAACATTAATAATTAAATACACTAGTAAAATGTTTGCTATCAGATTCATTTTAGAGTAAAGAAGTTGCAATAAATGCAGTTTGATTTGCAGGTAAACCTTTTAAAGGAACAGTCATAACATTTTAAAAATACAGTACTAAAGTAGCGATATGGGGTAAATTTAAGAATAAACTTTTTTTTTTTACTGATTCAATGAAAAGATGTTGATCTGTGGTAAATTTGGGGCAGACTCAGGAAAATTTGTAAGGGTGGTGTGTGCTCCAGCAAGCTACGAAATAAACCGTGAGATAAAATCAGTGTTGAACTCACCTTTTTGGGATCCATGTTGAATTTCTTTTTCCCAATTGAGAACTGTTTGCTTTGCTCTATGGTTTTGCTGTAGATAAAGAAAAAGCAAAAAAAAGATGTATGATTAAATAAGGCAGTGACTATCCCCAAGCATAACCCCAAACACAGCTGTGCTACGTACAAACAGAATTTGGAATTATTATTAAGGAAATGTATAAATAGCCACGTTGATTATACAATGTGCAACTTTTAACATAGCTGGGCCTATACATGTCAACATAAATATTAACATTTGCTCATTTTCAAGCTAGCGTCACTACTGTTTGCATCCCATAAAAAGTTAAAGAATGTTAAAAAAAAAAAAACTTTTGTAACTTTGCCTCTGTACGTCACCAGAATGGATTTGAAATGTTTATAGTGTAGAATTTCAGGGTTTTAACGCAAAAATATGACTTTAACTATTTCAGAATTATTGCCATTTTTATACATTATCTATTTTCAGAGGCCATAAATTATTGGACAACTGACTGGTGAGCAGTTTCACCAGTCAGTTTCAGAATGACCAGGTGTAGCTTCAGTCCTCATTATGCCAATTTAAAAAGGTCTGGAGTTAATTCCAAGAATAAGCACTGAGTAGCTGTTCAGTGGAACCGTCAATATTATGTTAAAAGATGGGTTGATATAAGTCAAGGACACCATAATTACACTGTAAAATAAATAAATAAATAAAGACATAAAAAAAACTGGAAGTTCCACACAGGACATGTAAAGTGGATCATGGCAGAGTTGCTTCATTGATGATGAAAGATCTTCACAAGTCAAGAACACTGTTGAGGAGGTCGGTGAAACCCAGTCAAAGTCATTCAAGGAAGAGTAAAATAGATTTGTCAGAGAGAATCTAAGAAAGCCTGACCAGTTCTGAAATCATATTCTCTGGATGGGTGGAATCAAGATCAACTTGTAGCAGAATGATAGGAAGAGAATAATGTTGTGAAGGAAAGGTATGGCTACTGATTTGACTTACACCACATCATCTGCAAACATGGTGGAGGCAATGTTATGGCATGTATGGCTGCCAATGATATTCAACCAAATGCTGCCAAATGACAAGACAAAACACACTGCAGGTGGGGAATGACCTAAAATATACTGACAAAGCAGCCCGAGAGCTTCTCAAGGCAAAGAAACAATATATCCTTCAACTGCCAAGTCAGTCACCTGACCTCATCCCAATACAGCATGCTTTTCAGTAAAACTGAGAGCAGAAAGACCCATAAAACAAAGAGAAGCTGAAGGTGCCTGTAATAAAGGTCCGATAAACATCTCAGCAGTGGAAACCTGGGATTTGGTGACATCCATGGGTTCCAGACTTTAGCCAATCACTGACTGCAAAGGATTTTTATCAAAGTAGTAACAACAATCCTTATACAATAATAGTTTGTCCAATTATTCATGGCCCCTGAAAAAGGTTGGACTGTCTTTGAAAATGGCTGTAATTCCTGTGGGTGTAATGAGATGTTAAAGAATTGGAATTAAAGCTGAAACTCTGTTGTGAAATTTCAAACACTGTCATTATCAACAAATGTACTGTATTTACTGACTGTACACTTAAAATCACAATGCATATTTTAAAGTACACATTAACTAAATGGTGACCTAATTTAGAATAAATTCCAAACTTTAATTGATTTATACAGCAAAAATGAATGGGGTGTCTTACATAAATTAAAAATCTAACTATGTTGTGTTTATAATTACTGTTAAATTTTCATGTATTTTCTAATACATTTTGGTAGTGAGCATCCACTTATTTTTGAACCCGGTGGTCATGACATTGTGACACACTGTCACTGATCACTGAAACTCATGTAACCACTGGTAATCTGGAGTGTGTTTTAAATAGTAGCGTTTAAAGCCATTCTGAAACTCAAACACTTCCACATGAAAATGTGAGTGGGAGCCCTGAGTGGGAGTTACGGACTCCCAATAACGAAACATTCCTTTGAACTGAAAGTTAAAATGATGTTTTCCAGAATAAAACTCACTTTTCTTCTGCAAACTCAAAGCTGAGTATATCTGCCATGATGTCATCAATTTCCATCTTTAGCTTCTGCATAGAGAAGAAAAAAGCTATTAGGTCACTTCAGCTAACTGGAGGACATGTTGCTTTCCTGTCGGAAACAGATTTAAATGTATAAATACAAACAATAGTTATTTTTTGTTATCCTGCAAACCAGTGATGGGGACAATTTAGCTAATCAGCTCACATCCTACATTTTAGTTAGTAGATTAGCATTTAAGACAAATTTGCAATCCATTAGCAGACCAATTAGCTTCAGTTCTACTAAGTCAACTAATATTTTTTTGAATAAAATTAAACTGTCATACATATGTAAACCATAAAATCAAACATGTTTGTCCCTGTTTGAGCTTAAACTAATACAAAATGTGAAATATTGTGAAAGCACCAAGCATCACCTCAAGGAAATTTAGGAGCAGGAAGTCAATCCAGGTTAAACCCATTAACTAGATCCTTAAAATTATTTTTGATTTGAAATGGTAACTATCAAAATTCAGGGATGTGTGGACAACCCTACACTCTCTATGTTAAATGCAAACTACCTTTTAAATTCATTTTTCCATTTGATTATTTATATACATCTTGATCATCTGATCATAGCAACCTCCATGTTTAACACAACATATTAAGATTTCAGCTCTTTAGGCCTGTTTTCCAAGGTTTTAGAGTAAAAAAGAAAAAAGCTAACTGCATCAGAATTAGTGGTTTACGTCTACCGTTAACATCAGATAAACATTTTATTGGTTTAGAATTATCACAGTTAACCTTTCAGCTATCTGATTAGCAGTTATTGAAGCTAACTTTTAGGCTAGCTGTGTCCATCACTCCTGGAGTCATCAGCAGTTGTTGTCTGGGTTTGTGTGTGTAGGATTTGACCTGGATATCATCCAGGAGGTCTTTCTTGTACATCTTGATGCTCTCAATCTCCAACCTCTCATTTGCTGTAAAGTCTGAGGAAACTGCAAAAAAAAAAAAAGGGAATGAAATGTATAAGAAATGTTAAACTTCCACATTAAGATTCAGTTTTTATCCCCCGCTGGCCAAAGGCTGAAGGAGGATTATGTCGTAGCAATTTCCGTCTGTCTGTCTGTTCATCCATCTGTCCAAAAAAGGGTATAAACATTCTGAAGTTGATTCCTCTCACACTTTTAGGAGGATTTTCATGAAACGTGGTCTTTGTTATAAGTGGGTAATACACATATTTTCATATCATTCCAGTTGGGCTCGTTTATCCACAGTTATGCTCCTTGATTAACAAAGCTAAAGTCTGCCAGTTTCATGCTTGGGTGCCTGCATTCTGAAAACAACTCCTCTCACATTTTTAGTAAGAATTTCATGTAATTTGGTATAAATCCTTATTATACGTTGATAATACGTTTATTGTAATATTGTGCAAGATTGACATATTTTGGCAGAGTTATGGCCCTTGATTATCAAATGTAGACACTGTCAGTTCCGTGAGTTGATGCCTGCATTCTGAAATCAACTTCTCTCCCATTTTTAGGAGGAATTTCTGGGAACTTGGTACGAGCAACAACGTGGTTTTTGTGACTTCTGTGAATTTATGTTAGATTTTAAAATATTACACTTAAGTGCTAATGTGAGACTTTTAAAGCCCCACTCTGTCATATTCCAATAACATCATCTTTTCTGTCACTTCTAATTGATTATAGGCCTACAGGAAGTTGCTCCAGCCCCTTCTTACTCCCACCACCTTAAGGCTGCATTATAATGGTTCTCGTGTGAGTGGTGGTGGGGGTGGGGAGGGAACATTAGTTCTGCATTATTGCCATAATGTCTGAAAAAACATGCCTGACCGTTTGGTGAAGGATGAGTTACTATAACGTCTTTCATACAGTCATGTCCAGAAGTATGTGACACTATTTTTGTAATTTTACTTCTGGATACCTCTCCACAATGGAGTTTAAAATAAAACAATAAAGATGTGCTTGCAGAATCAACCTTCAGCCTTAATTCAGATTTTCAATGTATTACCATATTTTCTGGAGTATAAGTCACAGGTTTATATATTTATTTATTTATTCTTTTTTGCTAGTTTGGGAGGTTTTACAGCTTGTACTCCAGTGTGACACATGGCACATGGTGTAGTGAAAAATTACGTGTTCATTTTTAATAACAAATATAATAACTGTTTTTCCCAGGAGTAAAAGCACTAAAAATAAATAAATAAATAAACTCCAATCATAAAAGAATAAAGGTCAATAATAAAATGTACACTGCAACAATGCACAACGAAAAATTACATTTTTTTTAACTTATCCTCCAGAAAGTATGGTCCATTAACTAGTTAGGAATGAAAGCTACTTGTGCTCAAAGTCCCTCAGTTTTAAGAGGCCATAAAATTGGACAAAATACATGTAAGAATTACGAATTAGACAACTCATCACTTTTACAGCCAGTTTTCTTTAGATAAGTTAGTGAACTGATACATGAACATTTCCAAGTCATCTATGTGTTGGAATTCATCTACATCAATCACAAAGAAAAATAATTGTTAGATTTTTTTGTCCAATTATTTATGGCCTCTGAAATTGGCGAAGCTTGTGGTGGTGTATAGATGCAAAAAAAAGTGTCACTGTCTAAATCCTTATGTACATGACTGTATGAAAGACATTATAGTAACTCATCCTCTACCAAATTGTAAGGCATGTTTTTTCAAACATCATGGCAATAATGGAGAACAAATATTGCCTGTTATGTTACTGTTATCCGAGCCTACAGCAACACTGTAGAGTTCATTTATAGATCAAATTCATGGGAGCCATATTGTCTTTAGGGCAGAAAATCAAAGATCAATGAGATTTGTTGTTGTCTAAAAAGTGGAGCTAGTACACAAGAAATGGTTGGAGTTGCTTGGATCCACTGATACTTGTTGTTTGCTTGTTCAGTGGCCTTCATGCCCAGAAACACGCAACAACTATGTTGTATTATTAAAGTTTGGCAGATGTGAGGTTTCACTGGAACAGAATGCAGGTGCTGTGGTTTTCTGATGAAATATTTCCCTTCTCAAGAATTCAACAGCCTTCCACTTTTCACCCACAACCCAAGCCCACCACTATGTTACAAAACGGACTGACTGACAGAAGGAGAGGTGCATAAATCATTAACAGCAATAATAAAACATTTATGCCAGGCGAGTGAACTGTCCAAAAAATGCCCTCGGACCCAGGAGGGTTAAACCAAAGGAAACCAAAAAGATCAAATCAAAAGTAAGAGTTATTCCACAACAGAAGGATCACTAGCTAAACCTGTGGTTGATATTTCATACGTTCAGTTAATTAGGTAATATACCCATGGGCATGAAGGTAGTAAAAGCTATGGTAGTCTGACATTTGATCCTGGTGGCCTTGATCTTCACCAAAATAATTAACCTCCGGCTGACCTTCCAGTTCTGGAGTCCATCTAACTGTGTGCCACATTTGGTCCAAATCGGGTTGAAAAGTACACTCCTTGACCTTGATCTTTGCTAGAAAAAGGTTTTTTAACAGCAGTTTTGGGCACGACCTTCTTTCAACCAATAGGACCTGGGAAGAGTTGGCCAACACAGAGGTAGGCAGACATGACCTTGACGCCACTGGCTACGCTTTGGCAAATTTGGCCTTGCAGGGGACATACTGAATGCAAACAGAAGAGAGAGAGAGAAAAAAAAACAGTAGGTTTTGATCTTTTACCTCAATGACATTGACCCCAAAGAGTGACATTTGGTAAATTTAACTTTACCTGGGAAATTCCAGAACACACCTCCACAAGTGTGCCAAGTTTGGTATAAATACAAGTAAAAATCTTAAATTTTGACATTTGCCCCCAAGACCATGACCTCAGTGATTGCTGTTTAGTAAATCTGATATCGCTCAGACAATACTGGAACCCACCTACATATGTATCCCAAGCTTGGTGGATATCTGAGTTAAAAAAATAATGATTTTGACCGTTGAACACAATAAGCTTGACCTATTGCCAAAATAAACCCTCTGCTCATCCTACATGCGCACATCAAGTTTGACATTTGGAGTAGTGGGACAATGATTATACTGAACAAAATGATGATTTCATTTCATATTTACAACTCTTGACATGAGTCCAAAATTGTATTAAGTTCAAGAATACTGTGTGTAAAACCCCACCCAACTGTGCTAATAAATTATCAGCCAAAATAATCAGTAGATACGTAGATACAGTTAGAAAATCACAAGACTTTACTGAAAAAAAGAAAGATGGCTGGCAAAGAAAATGTCTGCAAGCGTTGTTTGGTTGGTAATATGGTTTAAATTTTGTCAGCAAATCACCCTAAAACATGAAGGACAAACAGCCTAAAAGTGTTTTGATGTTATAACTGGTCTGTGCAGTCTCATTACCGCCGCAGACCTGTCTGTGGCGCTATACAATGCTTCTGCTAACTCACTTCCGTTAGCATTAGCCACATCTCCATCCATCCATCCATTTTCTTCTGCTTCTTCCGGAGTCGGGTAGCGGGGGCAGCAGCTCAAGCAAAGCCGCCCAGACCTCCCGATCCACACACACCTCCCCCAGCTCCTCTGGGGGAACCCTGAGGCATTCCCAAGCCATCCGAGAGACGTAGTCCCTCCAGCGTGTCCTGGGTCTTCCCCAGGGCTTCCTCCCGATGGAACATGCCCGGAACACCTCTCCAGCCAGGCGTCCAGGGGGCATCCGGAAAAGATGCCCGAGCCACCTCAGCTGGCTCCTTTCGATGTGGAGGAGCAGTGGCTCGACTCCGAGCTCCTCCCGAGTGACTGAGCTCGTCACCCTATCTCTAAGGGAGCGCCCAGCCACCCTGTGGAGGAAACTCATCTCCGCCGCTTGTACTCGCGATCTCGTTCTTTTGGTCATGAGCCAAATCTCATGACTATAGGTGAGGGTCGGAATGTAGATCGATCGGTAAATCGAGAGCTTTGCCCCCCTGCTCAGCTCTCTCTTCACCACGACGGTCCGATACAGCGACCGCATCACTGCAGACACGGCACCAATCCATCTGTTGATCTCACGCTCCATCCGTCCTTTGCTCGTGAACAAGACCAAAGATACTTAAACTCCTCCACTTGAGGCAAGGACACTCCATCGACCTGTAGAGGGCAAAGCACCTTTTTCCGGTCGAGAACCGTGGCCTCGGATTTGGAGGTGCTGATTTTCATCCCGGATGCTTCACACTCGGCTGCAAACCGCACCAGTGCACGCTGAAGGTCCTGATTTGACTAAGCCAACAGAACCACATCGTCCACAAACAGCAGAGACGAGATTCTGTGGTTCCCAAACCAGACCCCCTCTACACCCTGGCTGCACCTAGAAATCCTGTCCATAAAGATAATGAACAGAACCGGTGACAAAGGGCAGCCCTGGCGGAGGCCAACGTGCACTGGAAACAGGTTTGACTAACTACCGGGAATGCAAACCAAGCTCCTGCTGCGGTCATACAGGGACCGAATAGCCCTTAGCAAAGGACCCCGGACCCCATACTCCCTGAGCACCCCCCACAGGGTGCCCCGAGGGACACGGTGGAACGCCTTCTCCAGATCCACAAAGCACATGTGGACTGGTTGGGTGAACTCCCATGAACCCTCGAGCACCCGATGGAGGGTGTAGAGCTGGTCCAGTGTGCCGCGACCAGGACGAAAACCACACTGCTGCTCCTGAATCCGAGGTTTGACTATCAGTCAAATTCTCCTCTCCAGTACTCTGGAATAGACCCCACCAGGAAGGCTGAGGAGTGTTAGCCACATCTCTAGATTTATATTAGCTGCACATATTTCAAGCTCCAAACCACTTTCGAACACACCAGACAGCTGGACTTTTAAGTAATTCTCAGTGCGGGTTTGCTGGGGATTTTGTTGTTGTTGTCAGTAATACTTTTTGTTGTGACACAGTTCTGGAATTTCTTTTGTGCATGTTATTAGCATTAACTTACGTTGTGAGCACACTGACTCCCCTACTTTATTGGTGCATTAAGTATGTAAAGTTTAAAAAGTGTTGTCATTTTTGTTGCATAGCTATTTTTATGTTATAATTCCAAGACACACCTGTAACTTATAAGTTTGAGAGCTAGAGTTGTTAGGTTTTTGAAGCTTGTTGCACAACATGTGTAAAGGAAGGGTGGGGAAGTGGAAGTCCTGTGGCCAGATCTTTAACGCAAATACAGCTCAGGAAGTTCTGAGTGTTGACAGTTTCCATTTTGGCAACTTCATATTCTATGAAAAGGATCAACGCTGCACCTTTTCAGACATTGTTTTCTCTGACTGTGTGAGAGAAAAATGCTGCTGGTTGTAATCACTGTTTGAGGGATGCATGAAACTGCTTTGCTGGAGTTAAATCTCGAATATTCTAACAGGATAAAGCTAAACTGCTGCATATCTTACGTTCAACTTCAATTCTGTCTTAGTTACAGCTGCGGTCAAACGTAGCTTGGCATTAATAGGTAAAATAGCAACAAAGCAAAAGTGACAACTTCTCTTTTTGTGACATTCTCAGAATTATGTGGGCGTGTGATACTTATCAGTGTTTGTCTCTTCCCTTTTTCAGTTATCTCCAGGCTGACCTGTGTGTTATTTCATAACCGTGCATACATCACAGGCGGCTCTAGGGTGGGGCTGTGGCCCCTCCTTTACTTTCAGGAGCCCCACCAAACAAGACTGGAAATGTAACTGAAATTTTCCAATTAAAATACTAACAGATAGCACAATATGTATTTTATTAAGTTTGTAAATCAGTTAATTTCAGTATGCTAGAGTGCCCCCCCCCCCTCCCCCCACAACATGACAAACAATCTCATCCACAAATCAGAACCTGGTGAAGATAATAAAGATGTCAGTCCAGTACTGAGAGAGACAATAGCCCCACAAAATGAAAAGCTGAATCTAAACACTGAATGTAAAGAAGGCCGAACTTAAACCTAAATGAATGCAAAGCTAACAGAATATAATACTAACAAAAATCAAGCAAATGGAAGAAGGCTAACTGAATCAAAATAACAAAATCCAATAAAATAACTACAAATAAAGCAAATCTATTCTAAAACAACCTGAATACAAAGTTAGTACACTGTGTAACTAGCAAATATTACGTTAACGGACTAAAGCTAGCAAAAAAAAAAAAAGAAAGAAAAAAGAAAAACAAGAAAGTGGCTATGTGTACCTAGCTGTATTAATAATTCCAAATTCTGTTGATACGTAGCACAGCCTTGTTAGGCTTAGGGGTTAATGTTATGGTTTGGATTAGGATTAGTGGTTAATGTAGTTTAGGAATCTACGTATCAGTAGCAAATACATGCACAAGTACATAGCCTCATGATCACGTGACCTACGTAATGAGATAGGTGCTACGTACCAATAGAATTTCACTATATTAATATGGCTACGCACAGATAGCCACTGCCAAAAAAACAACAACCCAAAAACAAAGTGAACACGAAGTTAACACAATATAAATCCAACAACAGAAATGTAATTTAATAAGTCTAACAATATATTAAGATAGCTCAAAAGCAAACAGGATTTAAACTAACTCAATACAAAGCTAACACAATGTAAAAGCAAAAACAGAGAGAGCGATTTCCAAAATATCCAGAGTACAGAGGTAGCTTGACAAAAACTAAAATAATGTAAAGCTAACAATAAACTAACTATATGAAGCAAAATCATTACAAAATTTATATATATATATATATATATATATACAGTGTTGCCACAGTTACTTTGAAAAAGTAATCCAATTACTGATTACTGATTACTCCTTGAAAAAGTAACTTAGTTACTTTACTGATTACTCAATTGTAAAAGTAACTAAGTTAGATTACTAGTTACTTTTTTAGTTACTTTTCCCAGCTGCCGACAACAACCCTCTGCCACCTCAACATGACAATGATACCTGTTTTGCCAAAAGTTACTTTATAGTCACCCTTTCTTGACTTCAATGAAAATAAATACTTGTTTTATAAAAAGTAAAATAAAGACCTCTTTCTTGACCTCATATTTAACTGTTGACAGCACTGTAACAGTAAAACTTGCAATTTCGAACCTACATTGTTTATAAATGTAACTATTAAATTCATTCTAGCATTTTTCTAACATTTAAATTCTCTCTAAATATTTTACTTGTCGAAATTAATATTATTTTAAGTAGTATTAGTAGTTGTAGTAAAAAAAAGGCTTCAAAACTGGAACTTTAATCTAGGGGTGTTGTGAGGGGGGCACATCCCTGCCCCACGCCCCCATTCCATCTGGATTCGCCCCTGCTTTGGCGTTTGAGCACAAAGAATGGATAACATTTATTTATGCAGAAAACGTGACCAGATTTACAGGTAAGAAAGTTTTATTGTGTTTTCACATCATGTGGTCCTCAGAAAGAGAGTTTAGGTGCATTTGAGTGGAAAATAGTGTTAGTTGTTGACGCGTCGCGGAGGATCAGCTGTTTTAACGTGCAGATACAGAGCGGCTCAGCTCGGCTCTAAATAAAGGAGGAAAAAAAGTATAAAAATGCCTTTGTAAAGCTCAGTGCAGGTGTGTTGTAAGAGGTGAGGACGAGTTGTAGCTGCTGCAGAAAAACGCGGATGAAAAGCTCACAGCTCGCTTAAAGTGGGCAGTTCAGTTGAACCCCGACCTCCTGCCCACAGACCAAGTTTAATGCTGTTATCGACCCACAATGAAAAATAATAGTAACGCACAGTGACATGGAGAAGTAACTTTAATCTGATTACTGATTTGGAAAGATTAACGCGTTAGATTACTCGTTACTAAAAAAAGTGGTCAGATTAGAGTAACGCGTTACTAAGTTACCGGCATCACTGTATATACACGTATATATATATATATATATATATATATATATATATATATATATATATATATATATATATATATATATATATATATATATATATATATATATATATATATATATATATATATATATATATACACACACACACACACACACACACACACACACATATGTACAGGTAACTGAACATATAGGTGACTGTGAGTGTACTGGGAGTTATTTTCTCAGGTATCAAATTTCACAATTTTCTAAAATCTTTTCTATTATTCTGCCTATACAGTTTACAAATTCTCCGCATTTACACCTAGAAGACTGACTGAAATTATGGTCTTTAAATATAAATTGCTGTTGGTGGTTTTATTGTACAGTTGTTTGTGTGAATTAATGCACATCTATGTACTAACACTCCAAAATTTATTCAGAATGCATATTTACACATTTACTGCAAATCCCCCACCCACCAAAATAAACAGCTGTTGCCACCACTGTCATATGTTGAGAAATGGTACAACTAGAACTGTTGCACCACTGTACTATAAGATTTAAAAATGTACCTTCTCATGCAATGTGTGAGGTCACACTGCAAACCATCAAAACTACATTATAGTTCAAATTTAATTTCACATTTATTTTACTAATTCCCAAGTAGAATGTTTAGAATACATGAAGCTTCCTGTCTCTCAAGTTCTTTAACAATATTATTTGAAGTTGTCATCATACACATGAATGATGTGTTGTAATATCGTGGAATAACACACATTTATTTCTGAATTTCAAATATGAGAAAGCAGATTTCTTCAACGTATTGAAAATAGAACATCAGATGCTATTTTAAATCTCAAGACTGACAATAAAAGTGATGATGTTATTAAAAGTTGTCTTACCCATTTTGAAATGAGTCATGGATGTCCAGGATGAACAGTGTTACAACGAAACTGTTAAATAAAGTCAAATTGTAGAACTGGGTTTATTCCATGCAGACTGTACACTGAAAGCTGAAAGAAGCTGATGCTCACTTCTAACTCCACCTCCTCGCCTGTCAATCACTATGTCAGCTTCACGTCAGCATCAAGAATAAAAGAGAAGCACATCCTCCTTCAAAATAAAATGCTTACAGAAGGCATTGACTTGAACAAAATCGATGCAGGATGTTAATTTAATTTTTAAAATAAAGTAATTTTTCTTGATGAAAGTGGTGAGAGCACCAACTCGTGATACTTGAACTGTATCATATGGATCGACAACCAATGCAATCAAATTTGCTATTGGAGGTTACAGGGCATCTTTTTTCCTTCTTAGATTCATTGGGTTCTGGATTGTGGGCCAGGAAACCGTATGTTTTTAGGTCATTCTAGTAAATCAATGCAAACCCAAATACATCTTGAACTGTATGAGTGGTGTGAACTTGCTCAGTTGATCCGAGTGCTGTCAGACTGAATCAGAGGTGAGAAAATAAGACTGAAAATATAGCAGCAAATGTCAGTTTTTAGTTGAATGTTATAGAAATATTGGAGAGGGGGGGAAAAGAGACTGCCAGTATTGACAACTGAAGGCTACAAAATTTGAGTCAAACCCAGTGTCCAACAAGAATGAATGAAAAATAAATAATGGTTTTGTTGCCATCATGTCTCCATCCTCCGTATTTGCTGAAAAGTGTAAATTTATTATGAAACAGTTTTTGCCAGGAAGTGAATTTTGAAAGACAGGAAGCTCGTTTAGCATCCGGTGAAGCAATCAGTGAAAGACAATGGATGACTAATAATAATCTAGTCTTCTTCTTTTTGATGTGTTTGAAGGACTGCAATGTATGATTTTTATTTATTTATCCATTTATTTTCAGATTGTAAGCCAAAACACCCTCACTCCACTACTCCCTCATTCTCCTCGACGCCTCCCATCACTATCACTACTGAAGATGTGAGAAGAGAATTTAGTCCCCTGTGTCCAGGAAAGGCTGCTGGTCCTGATGGCCTCACCCCCAGAGTGCTGAAGGGATGTTCGATCCGGCTGTGTGGGATTATCCAGGATATCTTCAACTTGAGCCTGAGCCAGATGGTTGTTCCTGAGCAGTGGACAGTGTTGCCACAGTAACTTTGAAAAGTTACTTCATTAGTTACTTTATACAGTTACATTTTACAGTTACTTTATACAGTTACTTCATTAGCAGCTGTGGACAAATTCTCTGGAGCTGCTAAATGTAACTAATGAAGTAACTAGTAATCTAACTTGGTTATTTTTAAGCTTGATTACTCAGAAAAGTAACTATTAGCTACTTTGCTGATTAGTGACTTTGCTGATTACTCAGTCTTAAGAGTCACCAAGTTAAATTACGAGTTACCTTATTAGTTATACTACTTATTAGAAACAAGTTGTTGCAGCTCTGAATAAAGTAACTGCATAAAGCTGCTAATGAAGTAATTGTATTAAGTAGCAAATAAAGTAACTTTTCAAAGTAACTTGTTGTGCTTCTGTCTGTGTGGGGGTTTTAGTTGGTTTAGTCTCCTTATTGCTAGTCACTGTTTCACATCTGTTCTCATCTCTTTATGTTCTCGTAGTATTTTCCCAGCTTCTATTATTTTCTGCATTTCCCAGCTTCCTATCTAGAATCACATCTTGGCATTTTTTTCTTTTCTCTGGTTTTTCATTATTTTTTTCCTCTGTTTTTTTTCATTATTCTCTGCATGTGCATCATCATCTTTTATTCCAAGTATTATCTTCAGTTCATGTTGTGTCTGCATGTTTTGCTGCCCTCTGTTTCGCGTTCTATCTGTTTGCGTCTGCACCTGCAACGGCTTCATGTCTTTGGTGTTTTCTATGTCAACTTTGAGTTGTAGGTATAGAATTGTTTATTGTGTTCTGGAGTTGTAATCTTTCACTCAAAAGGAAAGACTTTTTGAGTTAACTCCTGTCTCTGGGTTTTGAACTCTTTTGGGTAGAAGAAAAGACTTATTTTGGTTGAATCCTGTTTTGGGGTTGAAATTTCACTTCTAAGAAGTGTACTCATTTATTATTAAGATAATCCTCAGGGGTTTTTTTTTTTCTTGCCACATGAGTTTTCCTGAGTTTGTCCACACCTTTAAGAAGATGTTTCCGGAGTTTGTCTACACCTTTAAGAAGATGTTTTCCTGAGTTAGTCTATACCTTTAAGAAGACGATTTCTGTAGTTTCTCCACACCTTTAAGACGATTTCCGGAGTAGGTCCACACCTTTAAGAAGTGTTCCGAAGTGTGTCTACACCTTTAAGAAGAAGTTTTCTGGTGTGTGTCTACACCTTTAAGAAGATATTTTCCTGAGTTTGTCCACACCTTTAAGACATTTTCTGGAGTTTGTCCACACCTTTAAGAAGATATTTTCCTGAGTTTGTCCACACCTTTAAGACGTTTTCTGGAGTTTGTCCACACTTTTAAGAAGACGTTTTCAGGAGTTTGTCTATACCTTTAAGAAGACGATTTCTGGAGTTTGTCCACACCTTTAAGAAGAAGTTTTCTGGAGTTTGTCCAAACCTTTAAGAAGACGTTTTCCTGAGTTTGTCTATACCTTTGAGAAGTCGATTTCCGGAGTTTGTCCACACCTTTAAGAAGAGGTTTTCCGGAGTTTGTCAACACCTTTAAGAAGACGTTTTCCAGAGTGTGTCTACACCTATAAGAAGAAGTTTTCCTGAGTTTGTCAACACCTTTAAGAAGATGTTTTCCGGAGTTTGTCTATACCTTTAAGAAGATGTTTTCCGGAGTTTGTCCATACCTTTAAGAAGACATTTTCCTGAGTTTGTCTATACCTTTAAGAAGATGTTTTCCTGAATTTGTCCACACCTTTAAGATGTTTTCCGGAGTTTGTCCACACTTTTAAGAAGAAGTTTTCAGGAGTTTGTCTATAACTTTAAGACGACAATTTCCGGAGTTTGTCCACACCTTTAAGAAGAAGTTTTCCGGAGTTTCTCCACACCTTTAAGAAGAAGTTTTCCAGAATTTGTCTATACCTTTAAGAAGACAATTTCCAGAGTTTGTCTATACCTTTAAGAAGACGACTTCCGGAGTTTGTCTACACCTTTAAGAAGATGTTTTCCTGAGTTAGTCTATACCTTTAAGAAGACGATTTCTGGAGTTTCTCCACACCTTTAAGACGATTTCCGGAGTTTGTCCACACCTTTAAGAAGTTTTCCGGAGTGTGTCTACACCTTTAAGAAGACGTTTTCTGGAGTGTGTCTACACCTTTAAGATGATATTTTCCTGAGTTTGTCCACACCTTTAAGACATTTTCTGGAGTTTGTCCACACTTTTAAGAAGAAGTTTTTAGGAGTTTGTCTATACCTTTAAGAAGACGATTTCCGGAGTTTGTCCACACCTTGAAGAAGTTTTCTGGAGTGTGTCTACACCTTTAAGAAGATGTTTTCTGGAGTTTGTCCACACCTTTAAGACGTTTTCCGGAGTTTGTCCACACTTTTAAGAAGAAGTTTTCAGTAGTTTGTCTATACCTTTAAGAAGACGATTTCAGCAGTTTGTCCACACATTTAAGAAGAAGTTTTCCAGAGTTTGTCCATACCTTTAAGACGTTTTCCTGTGTTTGCCCACACCTTTAAGAAGATGTTTCCTGAGTTTGTTCAAACCTTTAGGAAGATGTTTTCCTGAGTTTGTCCACACCTTTATGAAGAACTTTACCTGAGTTTGTCTACACCTTTAAGAAGAATGTTTCCTGAGTTTGTCCACACCTTTAAGAAGAACTTTTCTGGAGTGTGTCTACACCTTTAAGAAGATGTTTTCCTGAGTTTGTCCACACCTTTAAGACGTTTTCCTGTGTTTGTCTACACCTTTAAGAAGACGTTTTCCAGAGTTTGTCCACACCTTTAAGAAGTTTTCTGGAGTGTGTCTACACCTTTAAGAAGATGTTTTCCTGAGTTTGTCCACACCTTTAAGACGTTTTCCTGTGTTTGTCCACACCTTTAAGAAGACGTTTTCCTGAGTTTGTTCACATCTTTAGGAAGACGTTTACCTGAGTTTGTCTACACCTTTAAGAAGAACGTTTCCTGAGTTTGTCCACACCTTTAAGAAGACGTTTTCCAGAGTTTGTCTACACCTTTAAGAAGAACTTTTCCTGACTTTGTCCACACCTTTTAGAAGAAGTTTTCCAGAGTGTGTCTACACCTTTAAGAAGAAGTTTTCTGGAGTGTATCTACACCTTTAAGAAGATGTTTTCCTGAGTTTGTCTACACCTTTAAGACGTTTTCCTGTGTTCGTCCATACGTTTAAGAAGTCGTTTTCCTGAGTTTGTCCACACCTTTAAGAAGAACTTTTCCTGAGTTTGTCTACACCTTTAAGAAGAACTTTTCCTGAGTTTGTCCACACCTTTAAGAAGAAGTTTTCCGGAGTGTGTCTACACCTTTAAGAAGAAGTTTTCCAGAGTTTGTCCATACCTTTAAGACATTTTCCACAGTTTGTCTACACCTTTAAGAAGATGTTTTCCTGAGTTTGTCCACACCTTTAAGACGTTTTCCTGTGTTTGTCCACACCTTTAAGAAGACTTTTTCCTGAGTTTGTTCACACCTTTAGGAAGACATTTTCCTGAGTTTGTCCACACCTTTAAGAAGAACTTTTCCTGAGTTTGTCTACACCTTTAAGAAGAACATTTCCTGAGTTTGTCCACACCTTTAAGAAGAACTTTTCCTGAGTTTGTCTACACCTTTAAGAAGAACATTTCCTGAGTTTGTCCACACCTTTAAGAAGCTTTCCAGAGTTTGTCCATACCTTTAAGACGTTTTCCTGTGTTTGCCCACACCTTTAAGAAGATGTTTCCTGAGTTTGTTCAAACCTTTAGGAAGACGTTTCCTGAGTTTGTCCACACCTTTATGAATAACTTTACCTGAGTTTGTCTACACCTTTAAGAAGAATGTTTCCTGAGTTTGTCCACACCTTTAAGAAGAACTTTTCTGGAGTGTGTCTACACCTTTAAGAAGATGTTTTCCTGAGTTTGTCCACACCTTTAAGACGTTTTCCTGTGTTTGTCCGCACCTTTAAGAAGACGTTTTCCAGAGTTTGTCCACACCTTTAAGAAGTTTTCTGGAGTGTGTCTACACCTTTAAGAAGATGTTTTCCTGAGTTTGTCCACACCTTTAAGACGTTTTCCTGTGTTTGTCCACACCTTTAAGAAGACGTTTTCCTGAGTTTGTTCACATCTTTAGGAAGACGTTTTCCTGAGTTTGTCCACACCTTTAAGAAGAACTTTTCCTGAGTTTGTCTACACCTTTAAGAAGAACGTTTCCTGAGTTTGTCCACACCTTTAAGAAGAAGTTTTCCAGAGTTTGTCTACACCTTTAAGAAGAAGTTTTCTGGAGTGTATCTACACCTTTAAGAAGATGTTTTCCTGAGTTTGTCTACACCTTTAAGACGTTTTCCTGTGTTCGTCCACACGTTTAAGAAGTCGTTTTCCTGAGTTTGTTCACAACTTTAGGAAGACGTTTTCCTGAGTTTGTCCACACCTTTAAGAAGAACTTTTCCTGAGTTTGTCTACACCTTTAAGAAGAACATTTCCTGAGTTTGTCCACACCTTTAAGAAGCTTTCCAGAGTTTGTCCATACCTTTAAGACGTTTTCCTGTGTTTGCCCACACCTTTAAGAAGATGTTTCCTGAGTTTGTTCAAACCTTTAGGAAGACGTTTTCCTGAGTTTGTCCACACCTTTATGAATAACTTTACCTGAGTTTGTCTACACCTTTAAGAAGAATGTTTCCTGAGTTTGTCCACACCTTTAAGAAGAACTTTTCTGGAGTGTGTCTACACCTTTAAGAAGATGTTTTCCTGAGTTTGTCCACACCTTTAAGACGTTTTCCTGTGTTTGTCCGCACCTTTAAGAAGACGTTTTCCAGAGTTTGTCCACACCTTTAAGAAGTTTTCTGGAGTGTGTCTACACCTTTAAGAAGATGTTTTCCTGAGTTTGTCCACACCTTTAAGACGTTTTCCTGTGTTTGTCCACACCTTTAAGAAGACGTTTTCCTGAGTTTGTTCACATCTTTAGGAAGACGTTTTCCTGAGTTTGTCCACACCTTTAAGAAGAACTTTTCCTGAGTTTGTCTACACCTTTAAGAAGAACGTTTCCTGAGTTTGTCCACACCTTTAAGAAGAAGTTTTCCAGAGTTTGTCTACACCTTTAAGAAGAAGTTTTCTGGAGTGTATCTACACCTTTAAGAAGATGTTTTCCTGAGTTTGTCTACACCTTTAAGACGTTTTCCTGTGTTCGTCCACACGTTTAAGAAGTCGTTTTCCTGAGTTTGTTCACAACTTTAGGAAGACGTTTTCCTGAGTTTGTCCACACCTTTAAGAAGAACTTTTCCTGAGTTTGTCTACACCTTTAAGAAGAACTTTTCCTGAGTTTGTCCACACCTTTAAGAAGAAGTTTTCCGGAGTGTGTCTACACCTTTAAGAAGAAGTTTTCCAGAGTTTGTCCATACCTTTAAGACATTTTCCACAGTTTGTCCACACCTTTAAGAATAAGTTTTCCAGAGTTTGTCCACACCTTTTAGAAGAAGTTTTCCAGAGTGTGTCTACACCTTTAAGAAGAGGTTTTCTGGAGTGTATCTACACCTTTAAGAAGATGTTTTCCTGAGTTTGTCTACACCTTTAAGACATTTTCCTGTGTTCGTCCATACGTTTAAGAAGTCGTTTTCCTGAGTTTGTCCACACCTTTAAGAAGAACTTTTCCTGAGTTTGTCTACACCTTTAAGAAGAACTTTTCCTGAGTTTGTCCACACCTTTAAGAAGAAGTTTTCCGTAGTGTGTCTACACCTTTAAGAAGAAGTTTTCCAGAGTTTGTCCATACCTTTAAGACGTTTTCCAGAGTTTGTCCACACCTTTAAGAAGAACTTTTCTGGAGTGTGTCTACACCTTTAAGAAGATGTTTTCCTGAGTTTGTTTACACCTTTAAGACGTTTTCCTGTGTTTGTCCACACCTTTAAGAAGACGTTTTCCGGAGTTTGTCTATACCTTTAAGAAGAAGATTTCCTGAGTTTGTCCACACCTTTAAGAAGATGTTATCCGGAGTTTGTCTATACCTTTAAGAAGATGTTTTCCTGAGTTTGTCTATACTTTTTAGAAGAAGATTTCTTGAGTTTGTCCACACCTTTAAGAAGATGTTATCCGGAGTTTGTCTATACCTTTAAGAAGATGTTTTCCTGAGTTTGTCAACACCTTTAAGACGTTTTCCGGAGTTTGTCCACACTTTTAAGAAGACGTTTTCAGGAGTTAGTCTATACCTTTAAGACGACGATTTCCCGAGTTTGTCCACACCTTTAAGAAGAAGTTTTCCGGAGTTTGTCCACACCTTTATGAAGAAGTTTTCCGGAATTTGTCTATACCTTTAAGAAGACGATTTCCAGAGTTTGTCTATACCTTTAAGAAGACGATTTCCGGAGTTTGTCCACACCTTTAAGACATTTTCCGGAGTTTATCCACACCTTTAACGAGAAGTTTTCCAGAGTTTTTTCTACACCTTTAAGAAGACCTTTTCCTGAGTTTGTCCACACCTTTAAGAAGAAGTTTTCCGGAGTGTGTCTACACCTTTAAGAAGAAGTTTTCCAGAGTTTGTCCATACCTTTAAGACATTTTCCAGAGTTTGTCCACACCTTTAAGAAGAAGTTTTCTGGAGTGTGTCTACACCTTTAAGAAGATGTTTTCCTGAGTTTGTCCACACCTTTAAGACGTTTTCCTGTGTTTGTCCACACCTTTAAGAAGACGTTTTCCTGAGTTTGTTCACACCTTTAGGAAGACGTTTTCCTGAGTTTGTCCACACCTTTAAGAAGAACCTTTCCTGAGTTTGTCTACACCTTTAAGAAGAATGTTTCCTTTAGTTTGTCCACACCTTTAAGAAGTTTTCCGGAGTGTGTCTACACCTTTAAGAAGAAGTTTTCCAGAGTTTGTCCATACCTTTAAGACGTTTTCCAGAGTTTGTCCACACCTTTAAGAAGACGTTTTCTGGAGTGTGTCTACACCTTTAAGAAGATGTTTTCCTGAGTTTGTCCACACCTTTAAGACGTTTTCCTGAGTTTATCCACACCCTTAAGAAGACGTTTTCCTGAGTTTGTCCACACCTTTAAGAAGATGTTTTCCTGAGTTTGTCTATACCTTTAAGACGTTTTCCTGAGTTTGTCCACACCTTTAAGACGTTTTCCTGAGTTTGTCCACACCCTTAAGAAGACGTTTTCCAGAGTTTGTCCACACCTTTAAGAAGATGTTTTCCTGAGTTTGTCTATACCTTTAAGATGTTTTCCTGAGTTTGTCCACACCTTTAAGACGTTTTCCTGAGTTTGTCCACACCCTTAAGAAGACGTTTTCCAGAGTTTGTCCACACCTTTAAGAAGACGTTTTCTGGAGTGTGTCTACACCTTTAAGAAGAAGTTTTCCAGAGTTTGTCCACACCTTTAAGACGTTTTCCAGAGTTTGTCCACACCTTTAAGAAGACGTTTTCTGGAGTGTGTCTACACCTTTAAGAAGATGTTTTCCTGAGTTTGTCCACACCTTTAAGACGTTTTCCTGTGTTTGTCCACACCTTTAAGAAGACGTTTTCCTGAGTTTGTTCACACCTTTAGGAAGACGTTTTCCTGAGTTTGTCCACACCTTTAAGAAGAACCTTTCCTGAGTTTGTCTACACCTTTAAGAAGAATGTTTCCTTTAGTTTGTCCACACCTTTAAGAAGTTTTCCGGAGTGTGTCTACACCTTTAAGAAGAAGTTTTCCAGAGTTTGTCCATACCTTTAAGACGTTTTCCAGAGTTTGTCCACACCTTTAAGAAGACGTTTTCTGGAGTGTGTCTACACCTTTAAGAAGATGTTTTCCTGAGTTTGTCCACACCTTTAAGACGTTTTCCTGAGTTTGTCCACACCCTTAAGAAGACGTTTTCCTGAGTTTGTCCACACCTTTAAGAAGATGTTTTCCTGAGTTTGTCTATACCTTTAAGACGTTTTCCTGAGTTTGTCCACACCTTTAAGACGTTTTCCTGAGTTTGTCCACACCCTTAAGAAGACGTTTTCCAGAGTTTGTCCACACCTTTAAGAAGATGTTTTCCTGAGTTTGTCTATACCTTTAAGATGTTTTCCTGAGTTTGTCCACACCTTTAAGACATTTTCCTGAGTTTGTCCACACCCTTAAGAAGACGTTTTCCAGAGTTTGTCCACACCTTTAAGAAGACGTTTTCTGGAGTGTGTCTACACCTTTAAGAAGAAGTTTTCCAGAGTTTGTCCACACCTTTAAGACGTTTTCCAGAGTTTGTCCACACCTTTAAGAAGACGTTTTCTGGAGTGTGTCTACACCTTTAAGAAGATGTTTTCCTGAGTTTGTCCACACCTTTAAGACGTTTTCCTGAGTTTGTCCACACCCTTAAGAAGACGTTTTCCTGAGTTTGTCCACACCTTTAAGAAGATGTTTTCCTGAGTTTGTCTATACCTTTAAGAAGAAGATTTCCTGAGCTTGTCCACACCTTTAAGTAGACGTTTTCCTGAGTTTGTCTATACCTTTAAGAAGATGATTTCCTGAGTTTGTCCATACCTTTAAGAAGATTTCTGTCTGTGATTTTTGCATAAAGGCCAGATTGGTGTCAAAACATTCTCTGGAGTGTGACTTTGCAAAACTGGATTGGAAACCTTGAATTTACTTTGTTTACAGGTTTCTTGACTTCATGTTTGACCATATGTGATGCTCTTTAATTAATGATGGGTGTTCTCATTAATCGGATTACCAAATGGCATGAAATTCGGAATTTATGTATATCACAGAACAACCTAGCCATATCCAGAAAATGTCTGCTAAGAATTGCTATAAATAATAATAATAATAATAATAATAATAATAATATAAAATAAAAAATAATAAAATAATAATAAAAAATAAAATAATAATAAATATGTTTTGACAAAAACAACTTCTAATAACTTGTGAAATATCAGTCACGCAAAGGAAAACTTTATATTGTGGATGGAGCTGGCATGCTCCAAAATTCATGTTGATCTTGCCTTGGAGTCTTACAAGTCTTGGGATAAGTCTGGGATAAGTCTGCTTGGGATAAGTCTGGATCTGTGGTGATGCAGGAGGTGCTTGGACCCCTATTATTCTCCTGCAAATCTTTTTTTTTTTTTTCAAAACTGAGTGATTAAGGGTGATTAAGGACATTAAACTATATATATATATATATATATATATATATATATATATATATATATATATATATATATATATATATATAGTTTTAATGTCCTTACTATATATATATATATATATATATATATATATATATATATATATATATAGTTTAATGTCCTTACTCACTCAGTTTTATGTTGAACTTGATAAAGGCTCAGATGCAGAGAAAAGAAGTTGATGTCTGATGGGTATTTTCATTTATTCAACTGTTTGTTTGTTACCATTTGAAGGGGTGGAATTGTCTCAATGTGAGCTCATATTCACCAGTTATACAGTAAAGGTTAATGATGAAGTAAAATAGTTTTCTTAAAAGTATAAAATTTCAGCTACATTGAAGATTGAAGCCTAGATTTGATATGTTTTTTGTGCACGGTCTCTCCAGTCACAGCCACATTGTTATGTGGGCTGCTGAAGAGGAGGTACTGCTGGCCCACCACCACCAGAGGGCACCCTGTTTGGAGTGCGGGCTCCAAGCACGAGAGGGCGCCAGACCCAGAAGAAGTGACAGCTGTCACTCATCCTCAGCTCCAGCTGTCACTCATTCCTCATCATCACCATCACCATAAAGGCCGGACTGCAACTCCACCTCCTCGCCGAGAAATCAACTACCGAAGAGGTAACTTTCTCTGCTGACTCAAATCATTGAGTGATAATCTGAACTTCTTTTGCAGCCGCTATCCTGTGGTGTTCTGCCTTATCTGTGGGATTGGCTTTTGGTGTGACAGCGACGGCTTCGCTTCACACTCCAATCAGATAAATGGTTAAACAGGAGCTGCACGAGTGTGTGATTGGAGGTGGAGGTGCTCCCTCCTAACTGAGTGCAGACTGTGGATTACTGAGTGTGCGGATTCACACTCATTCATCTTGTCTTTGTTTTCTGCCAGCAGTACCAGGGTCGACAGCCGAAGACAGAGGCCACCTGGGGGCTCCGGTGTTCTTCAGGCCGTTGGTGGTGGAAGCCGTGTGGGACGCGGCTCATCTCTCGTCGGGGGTCTTCTATCTTCGAGCCTGCCCACACCTCACCTGGTGTTAATTGACTTTACAGATCTTGTGTGTTTAGTTGTGTGTTGTCACAACATTAAATTATTACTTATTGGCTTATTCATTGTCCGTTCCTTTGCGCCCCCTGTTGTGGGTCTGTGCTACGACACCTTCCCAACACACATAAGCCTATATCTCCTTCAGAGTTATGAGAGTGTCTTGGTGGGTTCCCTCATTTGTTTCCTATGCTATACACATTTACCATGAAGCACTATGCACTTTGTATTTATTTGTGATTTATATAAATTAAATCCAGACATTTTCATTGACCTGGAAATGTTCGTGTGTCCATCTCTTGACTCGTCTGAAGAAAACTGGGTGCAAAAGTGATGATTTGCTGTGAAATTGGAAGGAATGTGTATACAAACGGGTGGAATTCCAAAGTGGTTCATATATTTTTGCTGAAATCCTTGAATTAATGCTCCATTTCAACACTACAAGAATGTCTAATTGTTTTATTTCAGGTCTGTTGAGTTGGTGGACAAAAGAGACAACATTTCAAAGCTGCTGATGTCCATATACTTGTGATCTGGGCTTGTTGCCCCACAGTCAACACACAACGGTTCCAGGTTTTTGTCCAGTTGTTGCTTTCCAAGTCGGCATTCTCATTTCTTTCTCACAACCCATTTGTTCTCCTGCACTCCCTTCACCGCCCATGTCTTCGCCCAACACTTCACTTTCCTCGAAAGGTGACCTTTAGGATTCAATTCAAGGATTCAAAAGGATTCAAAAGAATTTTATTGTCATATGCACAGAAGAACATGTTCCCTGCACAATGAAATGTGTCTACTGCATTTAACCCATCCTAATTGCCAGTAGGAGCAGAAGTCGCCATTAGGCGCCCGGGGACCAGCTCCAGATGTACATCCCTGCCTTGGTCAACAGCAGGGCTGAGCAAACCAGGGCTGAGCAAACCAAGACCGACCCATAACAAACGACACACATAACACACAACACACATAGGCCGGCCCGGTACATAAACATATAAAAAAGCACACACAAGGTAAGGAAGAGGGAAAAAAACCCTCAAGGTTGCTGCCTTCGAGAAGCCACAACGAGGAAAAAACTCTTATCAGCACAGAGAACAGTAAACACACAGACAAACAAGAACACAGGACGACAGCCAAGATTTGAAAGTCCAGTTTATCAGAACACTCCAGTAGCAGCCCTTTTTGGTGCTAAACAACGGCCATGACTGAATCCTGGAAGGGAGGGGGGGTTCAGCTCTGAGCAGTCACTGTTCACAGTCAACGTCAGAGCTGGAGAAGCTGAGGGAGGGGGAGACCGGGGAAGCGAGGCTTGAGTGTTTAATCTTCTTGGAGGTTTTTTATGTCAGTGGCCTTGAAGTGCAGCTGTCTTGGGGAAGCCAAATGAATGTCTGATTAGCAGACGCCTGAAAGATTCCACAGTTCTGAGAACAAAGTGGCTCTCAATGCATCTGAATGTAGAAAGGATGTGGTCATTACTGACGGTCAAGGCGGTTTTCCAGCACTGCAATCCCAGAGATGGTTTCCAATGTGCGGTTAACACCCGCCAACTGAGCAGTCACTGTCCTTCCAATCGATTCAATCAAGTGGGGCAATCTGGACGGCCCAATCAAAACAGCCTCCACTTTTTTAATTTTTCAGTAAACCAGCGCTATGCCCGCGCCACACAGCAGAAAGCCAGTCACTCCCAAGCCAAATAGATACACATCTTCGACGTCCTCCACAGACAGCGTGTAAAGGCACATGACCTGCCATCTCCTCCAGGAGTCCATCACGTAGCCCATCACATGCGTCCCAGCAGGACAGGTTGGGTCCTCCGCCCCCGAATGTCCTGTAGAAAAAATAGTGTCAATTGCGTTCACAGACCACTTTAACAAATCCATTATTGTCGCCTTTCAGAAGAGCAAAAACTGGAGCCTCACAGACAACACGCCACAGAAGCAGGAAAGATAAGGAGGGAGGGAGAGAAGAGAACATGCGTCCGTCTTGGCCGAGTGCAAGTTGGCAAAAAACCTAATGATTTTGCCTCATGATTTTGTCCAAAGGTGCTCCAGATGCTTTATCCAGCTGTTCCATCCAGACTGCATTTGGTTTTATCTGTTTTTGTGCACCACTTGCCAAATTCTACAATCCTTAAACATGTACATGAGTTAAAAATGCTAAATACACTACAAATACAAACACACTAAAAAAAAACATTATGTTGCACTGCCACCTAGTGCTTGGCAATACATAGCGCACTAAATGTTATTACGCTATTACCACGTGTTTGTGATGTTATGATCACTGTGATTCCAGTTTTTATCACTGTGCAAAACCTAAAATAACATAACTTAAGCTACATTCTTGCTCTTTTCCTTTTCTATGTAAATATGTGCAGAAACCAAATAAATCTCATTTTACTGTTGTAAGACCTTTGTTTTTTTATATCACCTCATAAATATTGCAGCAGTAACTTTAGAAGAGAAAATCAGTCATCACATTTGCATTGAGCTCTGCAGTATTTGCTAAACAGTTTCAGTCAAGTTGAAGCAAAAAAAAAAAAAAAAAAAAACAGGAAGGAGAAATGAGAGTGGGCAGAAAGAGAGCAAAAGAGTCAGAGAGGGAGGGAGGGAAGGAGGTGTGTAATAGTTTCCTGTAGCTGTGAGGTGACGATGAACCTTCCAGTCTGAGTTTGTGTCCGACTGAAGAGTGCAGACGAAGCTGAGAGAAACAGGATGCAGGCGATCAAATGTGTGGTGGTAGGAGATGGGTACGCTTTAACTTTTACATTTTCAAAACTTGAGCTGACTCTGCAGTGACACTTGTGAATGATGAAATGTAACATCTGACTGTAGGCAGTTTGAACCAAACAGAACAGAACAGGTTCTACAGAAATGTGCCACAGACTTCCTGATGTAACTGTTTGGGCAACTTCCTCTGGGGTGTTGGTGGTGTTGCTGATGTGGGCTTCTCTCAGTAATGTTTAACACCATGCACCAGTGTGTGTGTGTGTGTGTGTGTTGAGGCAAATATGACTCCCGGGTGTACATTTGACAGCCCTGACTCAGAGTGAAGGTGATGGCAGAGCAGCGCAGGCCGCAACATGAACCAAAAGGCTGCAAAGCATTGAGGAGAGCGCGGCAAGCGCATGTGCATGCTCATGAACAGTCAGGAAGACCTGCTTCTGCCTTTAAGATGTGTTCTACAAACTGAAATTCTGATTTTAACTCACATTTTGTTCAGATGTTTTGATGTTTGAAGAGCAACACCAAAAAGTTGTTCAACTTTTCTTTATTTTTTAAGTAGCTTTATTTGAAGGTGATGCAATATTCTGTGTTAAAAAAGGAGGGAAATACTGAAGTGGAAACCATGGTTGCTACAAAGGGAAGGTACACTGTACATTTTACAGTGTTAAATTAACACCACAGTGAGCGCAGATTGCCTAATTTGAAGTGGCGTTGAATTAACTCCATCATAGTGTTAAATCTGCACAGTATTTAAATGTTACAGCAAGTTGATTAACAACAGCAAAGTTAACTTAGACCTATGATGGAGTGGATTTAACACTAGGAGAGAGATGATTTGAAACTATTTTGAATGAGACAGTGTTAAATTAACACCGCTGTGAGTGTAAGTGGTCACATTCAAATCAATGTTGAATCAACTCCATCATAGTGTTAAATCTAAGTTGATCAACACAAACAGAGTTAATTTACACCTATACTGGAGTGAGTTTAACACTGGGAGAGAGATAATTTGAGTCTATTTTGAATGGGAGTATATGCAAAGATGGACCCATTCAAAGCAGTGTTGAATTAACTCCATCATAGTGTTAAAGCTACACAGTATTTCAGTGTTAAAGCAAGTTGATTAACAACAGCAAAGTAAATTTTGACCTATGATGTAGTGGATTCAACGCTAGGAGAGAGATAACTTAAAACTATTTTGAATGAGACAATGCTAAATTAACACTACAGCGAGCGCAGATGCTCACACTCAAAGCAATGTTGAACAGTGTTAAATATACAGTGCTACTGCTACAGTTCAAGTTGATCAACACCATCAAAGTTAATTTACTATACAAACGTAGAATTAACACTGTGAGAGAGATGATTTGAGACTATTTTGACTGGAACTACATGCGCAGATGGTCCCATTCAAAGTACTGTTGAATCAACTCCATCACAGTGTTAAATCTACAGTGCTACAGTTCAAATTGATCAACATCAACAGAGTTAATTTACACCTATAGCAATGTGGAATTACCACTGGGAGAGAAATGATTTCAGACTATTTTGAATGGGATTACAGGCACAGATGGTCCCATTCAAAGTACTGTTGAATCAACTCCATCATTATAGTGTTTATTCTTTATCATTACAGTGTTAAATCAGATTGATAACACTATCAGAGTTAATTTACACCTATGATTGGAAAGTGTTAACACTAGGAGAGAGATGATTTGAGACTATTTTGACTGGGACTACATGCACAGATGGTCCCATTCAAAGTACTGTTGAATCAACTCCATCACAGTGTTAAATCTATATCATTACAGTGTTAAATCAGATTGATAACACTATTAGCGTTAATTTACACCTATGACTGGGTAGATTTAACAATAGGAGAGAGATGATTTGAGACTGTTTTTAATTAGACTGCATGCACTCAATGCAGTGTTAATTTAACACTGTAAAATTGACTGTGTTCAGGTCTAACCAATAAAATAGTGCAAAAAGTTGCAATGTTTGGTGGATCTACTTCATATCCGGTCCCCGCAAAGAAGAAGGATCAAGGCATATGGCTCTTTACCACAGAATGAAAATGTAACAGTCTGGTTTCATGTCGTCTGACACACAGCCTTCCATTAGATGTCTGACAAGACTGAAACTACAACTTGATGATGTTTGTTACTTACTGAGCACAGAAGGTAATGAAGCTGATTACCATTTAGATACTAGCCATCGGTCATATTATCTGTTTGCCAAAGACAAATATTTAAAAAAAAAAAACTGTGTATGCAGTTGACAGGAGTCTCATCCAACAAGTGCATTTTTGTCTAGATTTTATAAAAAGTGGTTATGTTATTCAAGTTTGACAACTAGCAAGCCATAGATATGTGAGCATTTGGACAGGTGTAGGGTATATAATAGCTGTAGGGTATTCTTCTTTCTCTGCATCATTTATATACGATGCAGAGAAATACATATTAAAAACAGAGAAAAACAGAAGGGGTGGAGGGGCTATGATATGCTAATTTGTGTTAATTAGGTATGGACATGAAAGGAACCAGGCAAAAAACTGGAAATCATGTATCTGCCATCGAAAGGACTGAAATGCAATCCAAATACACCTGTAGTGTTGTTAGAAATACTAGAAACTGAAATCGGGTGCTCTTTTGGATAATTAGCTCTCTGGCTTTCTATCTGACTGGGGTACATTTTTCATTTAATTTAATTTCATTTTCATTTATTTATATAGCGCCAAATCACAAGCTTGCCTCAAGACGCTTCACACAAGTAAGGTCTAACCTTACCAACCCCCAGAGCAACAGTAGTAAGGAAAAACTCCCTCTGAGGAAGAAACATCAAGCAGACCAGACTCAAAGGGGTGACCCTCTGCTTGGGCCATGCTACAAACATAAATTACAGAACAATTCACAAATGAATATACAGGAAATGTTGCCAGTGCACAGGATGGTTCTGGAACAGATACCACACCCATCTCTGGATACATAGATGGTACATAGATGCTACTTTCCAGAGGTGGGGATAGGCTGGCTGTTTCTCTGTGTGGTTGCCATCCAGGATCCAAGACAGTTCTGTAGCACAACACAAGTACCTTTCATACGATCAGAATCAGCTGCCATTTGAAGGCTTTTCTTGAGACAAAATGACTTCCTGCCATGAGTTTGAAAACTGTCCGGCTGCTTACGACAGGTGCGGATGCTGTTGCCACATTGTGTTGCAAACATCTTTTTTCTTTTTTTTTTTCCTTTTTTTTTTTTTGTACTTGTCATCTGACTGGACTTTTAGCTGCACAGAAGGTGAAACCTGCACAGGTGCAGCTTGCGGAGAAGGTTTGGGGTTTTGTTTGTGTGTGGACAGTATGAGTTTGACAGTCTACGTGACAAAGCCAGAAGTCCAAAAAGAGATATAACACTTCCATAAATAGATAAGAGACAGGAACTTGGACTTAGATTAGAGGGAAGTCTGTCATGGCCTTTGGGTAAAAGAATATGCTCACACAGTGTTGATAATATATGGCCACACTGTGTGTTTGTTTGTTACCCTACATGTTGGTGAAGCAGCAACAGCAGGATATTATTTTCACTGGCGTCTGTGTGTCTGTGGCCATAAGTCAAAATGTCTGGAAGGAATGTCTTCAAACTCAGTGGGTGTATTGTTTGGTTAGATATCTAGAGGTGATTACAACCCCTGGCAATAATTATGGAATCACCGGCCTCAGAGGATGTTCATTCAGTTGTTTAATTTTGTAGAAAAAAAGCAGATCACAGACATGACACAAAACTAAAGTCATTTCAAATGGCAACTTTCTGGCTTTAAGAAACACTATAAGAAATCAGGAAAAATAATTGTGGCAGTCAGTAACGGTTACTTTTTTAGACCAAGCAGAGGGAAAAAATATGGAATCACCCTGTAAATTTTCATCCCCAAAACTAACACCTGCATCAAATCAGATCTGCTCGTTAGTCTGCATCTAAAAAGGAGTGAACACACCTTGGAGAGCTGTTGCACCAAGTGGACTGACATGAATCATGGCTCCAACACGAGAGATGTCAATTGAAACAAAGGAGAGGATTATCAAACTCTTAAAAGAGAGTAAATCATCACGCAATGTTGCAAAAGATGTTGGTTGTTCACAGTCAGCTGTGTCTAAACTCTGGGCCAAATACAAACAACATGGGAAGGTTGTTAAAGGCAAACATACTGGTAGACCAAGGAAGACATCAAAGCGTCAAGACAGAAAACTTAAAGCAATATATCTCAAAAATTGAAAATGCACAACAAAACAAATGAGGAACGAATGGGAGGAAACTGGAGTCAACGTCTGTGACCGAACAGTAAGAAACGGCCTAAAGGAAATGGGATTTACATACAGAAAAGCTAAACGAAAGCCATCATTAACACCTAAACAGAAAAAAACAAGGTTACAATGGGCTAAGGAAACGCAATCGTGGACTGTGGATGACTGGATGAAAGTCATATTCAGTGATGAATCTCGAATCTGCATTGGGCAAGGTGATGATGCTGGAACTTTTGTTTGGTGCCATTCCAATGACATTTATAAAGATACAAAATACAAAACACTACAATACAAAACTACAAAATACTAGTGATGTGTTGGAGCATTCTTTTCTTTTTCATGATTCCATAATTTATTCTTCAGAATTGAGTGATTCCATATTTTTTTTCCTCTGCTTGGTCTAATAAAGTAACCGTTACTGACTGCCACAATTATTTTTCCTGATTTCTTATAGTGTTTCTTAAAGCCAGAAAGTTGCCATTTGAAATGACTTTAGTTTTGTGTCATGTCTGTGATCTGCTTTTTTTCTACAAAATTAAACAACTGAATGAACATCCTCTGAGGCCGGTGATTCCATAATTATTGCCAGGGGTTGTAGAATCTGGAGAAGTTTGGTCAAAAGTCAAGGTCATGCAAAACCTGGTCATGAAGACCTACTTTTGCATATCTCAACAACCAAGAAGCCTAGATAGATCAAACTTAAATTATTTTTTGGATTAGACTTCAGAGTAGTTTGGTCTAAGATCAAAATTCAAGGAAAACATGGTCTGACGAAAAAACCTTTTGTACATCTCAACAACCGAGATGCCTAAATGGATAAAACTTGGTGGGAACATTATTTAGATTGATATCTAGAGGTGATTTCTAGAGGTCAAGGTCAAGAAAAACACCTTTTTTTATACCTCTCAAGAACCAAAAAGCCTAGATGGATCATCTAAAGAGGATATCGATCAGAAAAATATTCTTGATTGCTTGGTGTAAATAATAATTCTGTCACAGCTAAGTCACATGATGAGGTCATACATACTCAAAAACACATGTGTTATATAATGGTATGTAAAGTGTACAGGGTGTGTATCAGACCTCTGCTGCCTTTCATTTATTGATTTATTTTCAAAAATTTAATTGTTAAAAATGCACAAACATAACACACAAAAACATTCATTTATAGGTCTTATTTGGCGCCATTCTGTCTTGGTGAAGTTAAAGCCACGCGGCTTACTAACATGTCTCCTCACAACCACAAGCTTACCGTGTTAACACCAAATGTAGGGACAGAAACCTTGATGGAAAACCAGATTAAGAACTCAGAGTAACAGATCAGAAGTAGACATCGGTTTCTTTTCTGTTTTTTTAACAGTTCATTTTGTCTGGTTCCTCTTTACAGTACAAAACGAGGCCTCTGTTAAAAACATCACTTCCTTTCTGACTCACATGTTCTCACAACACACACACACACACACACACACAGTAAGATTTGGAGACTTCAGGCGAGTTTAACTTCATAGAGGCTTAAAGCTGCAGTGTGCAGAATTTAGAGATATAGTCACAAAAATGGACTATAGTATTCATAATAACACACCTGTTCATTAGTGTCTAATTACAGGCAACAACAAATCAAAACAAAGTGTTTTCATGAGTTTAGGAGCTGTGCGTCATATCTACGTGCGTGTGGCCGCACATGTTGCACTGCCACATCGATACAGAAGCCTAAAAGGGACATTCTTATTGTTTGAATTATTTTGCAGCGCAAATGGAAAACTGAAGGTGAAGAAATAAGAGGTGCAGTGGTTGCTGCACTAAACACTACAGCATAGACACACGGCGTAGAGAAATAATCCGTGAATTTTGGCCCTCTGTGTTTTGCTCCGTTGATCAGCTCCATCACTGTTTTGTAAAAATTCATCCATGATGGGAGGAAGCCAAATCCACTATGCCATAAGCTGATAAGAAGCTTACATAGTGTTCTTGGGGACGTCTTGAGATGTTTAAAAAAAATAATTGAAATGGGATCCTTTATTACATTTGGGCAAAGATAGAATCCAAGGGTGGGTCCAGCAATTTTGTAGTTTGGTTGTCAACAAGATTACTCATAAACCTGATGAAAGATGTTCATAAGGGTGGTGTATGTATCAAGGATACATCAGGATCAAAGGACAGATTCAGAACTGTTTTTTTTTTTTTCTATTTGGTTTTCTTATTTTTTGTTGTGTTAGTTTCTAAAACGACAGCATAATTAACTACAGCTGCGCTCACAGAGTGCAAGTACCTCCACCACCAGAGTATTTATTTTTGATGTCACACTATGAAGCAATGCACCACTTTCACACATCAGATGTAAATACAGAATATTAATTTTTCAGGTCAACTTTGACCTTGACTGAACTTTTAAAGGTCAAAGTCATAGGCCAAGGTCAATCAGAAATCATCTCCCAAAAAGAAACAAAATGATCCAAACTAGAATTTTCTCTGGTGAGTAGTTCCGAAGTTATGGCTGATTATGCGATTTTCACCATTTGCGTGACCTTGACCTTGAAACTTGAGCTATGACCTTGAAAAATGAACTCACTCTATTCTAGGATTATCTGAACTGTATGTCCAGATTTTATGATGATAGATGCAGAACTGTGACTGTGAGACTGTTAACTAACCAACAAACAAACAAACGCAGGTGATGACATAATAACAAGGACAATGTTAGGACAACGTTAGGACAACTGTCAGGACGCCTTCACACCCTGAATGGTCCATTATAAGGTGGTGGTGGTGGGGCTGGAAGCCTAGTGTATGTTTTGTTTTTGCACCCCAAAAGCACTTTTTTCTACATACAAGCCAACAATAATGACAATGGATCACAAGTATGAAAAAAGTGACGAGCCTTTCCACCAGTATAACCCGACATCACGTCTGAGGAACCTTCTTCCGCTGCCTGGTGACCAATGCCTGCTTGAATAACTCAGTGAGGTTGAAGTAACTCTGCGTGTGCTGCTGGCGGAGGCGGGGAGCGATCACAGCAAAACGCAGCAGGGCCAGTTGGTACTTGTTTGATCATCTCTGGCAGGCAGGCACGCAATTTCATCACTGCGGATGTTCAGACAACATCCAGTGTTCCTGCTGCCTGTCTTTACAAATTTTAAAGCCACAGGCCTCCAAAAACATTCACATACAAAACAGACCTTCAAGGCCTTTTTTTCGCATAAATTAATGTGTATGTTTAAAGCTGTTTACAAATGAAAACATTATAATGTGACAGGAATCTCACGGACATCTAGAACACAAGACTGAAGTTCCCTCCATTAACTGCAGTAATAAAGTAATCTCACCTTCCACTTCTCCTTTTCTTTGTCCTTCTTTGTCACACGTGTAATAAATAAAGTTTGTTTTCTTCTCATAATGTTTTACTGTTTGTTTGTTTAGAGCTGTGGGTAAAACATGTCTTCTCATCAGCTACACCACCAACGCCTTCCCCGGAGAGTACATCCCTACTGTGTGAGTATGACGCACACGGACACACGCTGGCTCCATCGAACCCAAATTATACCACAACAATATCAAATATACTGAAAAGAAAAAAAAAAACACACGAGAAATGCACAAGTATTCAGGATTGAGATTAAAAAAAAACTACATGTATCGGCTGCTCTCATTTGAGTGTAACTTTAAATAATATGCATATGTCACGGACATGAATGAGCAAAGCTCTTCAGCATCTCACCATGTCATTTAGGTCCTTCAGACTTTTTTCAGCAAATGCTTCTGGGGAGCATTAGCATGGCCAAAAAACTTCACCATCTGGGGGGGCTCCCAGACCCCCTAACTACGGCCCTCTTAACTGCCGCCATTTTAAGCATTTTCTTTATTTGCAAATCATATGCCTGAAAAAAGAGTCCTCACCATCTCATTTAGGTCCTTCACACTTTATTTTCAGTAAATGCTTCTGGGGAGCATAAGTATGGCTAAAAAACTTCATGAGTGACGCTTTGCTCGTATAACGCAATGCTAAAATAAACTCAGCCGTATGAGCATCGTCTTTTTCATAATTTGCAGATGTTTAATTAATGATTAAGATTCTATAGTCTTACGTACAAGTTATGCATGTTCAGTAAAATATACATGTTCAATCACTCAATCAAAAACATTTATGTTTTAACAGCATCTGCAGGAGGCCGCGCGTGTGTGTGTGTGTGTGTGTGTGTGTGTGTGTGTGTGTGTGTGTGTGTGTGTGTGTGTGTGTGTGCGTGTGTGTAAATGAGCTTTTGTCAAGAGCGGAATTTGTCCAAATCGAGGAATATTTGTAGATCACCTTCTGTGCATTTTCACATATTAATGAGACAAATTTAACTCCATAGGAAGTTAGCTTTGAGTTAGTTGAAGATAGCGTGCATGCTAACATCTGCAAAATGTCTTGTAAATGACCCCAGAGGTGGTATCAGGTTACAAAAACAGCATTTTCAGTTTTAGAAGTGTTTAGTTCTCTCTAGCTTTTACATAAAATGTATATGTTGCGGAAATGAACAAGTGAAGCTCTTCAGACACTCACCATGTCATTTAGGTCCTTCACACTTTATTTTCAGTAAATGCTTCTGGGAAGCATAAGCAGGGCCAAAAACCTTCAGCTTCTGGGTATATTATATTATTATTATTTATTATTATTATTATAATGATATTATATGAGATGGGACCCCCAACTATGGCCCTCTTAACTGTTTAAGAGGGCCATAGTCATATAATATCAACCCAGGAAGTGTTCAACCTTTGACATTTCCTGTTTCACTTTGGGCTCAAAATTTGGCACTTCCTGTTTCAGGTTCAACTTGTCACTGAGTTCCCACGAGATCCCATGAGATCTCCTGTCTTGTCAATCCAGGAAGTGTTAAACATTTGACATTTCCTGCTTCACTGTGGACTCAAAATGTGGCACTTCCTGTTTGGGACTCAGTGTACCATGAGCGAGCTTTGCCTTCGCTCATAATATACCTGTAATGAAGTTGGTAGAAGCTAGCTACTCAAGGAAGCCATACTAATGTCCACAAAATGATTATGTTCAGAGGTGTTATTAGGTTCCAAAAACAGTGTTTTCAGTTTTAGAAGTGTTTATATCTCGCTAGCTTTTACATAATATATGAGAAACGTATATAAACACACAAAACAAAGCGGTTTTGAAGACACCACCCACTGACGTCATGTTGCAGCTCTACTCTGATTGGCTCTCACCTCCACCACTCAAAAACAAAACTGAACAGATTGAAACAGATTGTAACTTTTAAACCTCTTAAAATACCTCTTAAACTAGGTCAAGGTTAGCCATATTTGAACTTGTCCAAGGTCTGTGTCCCAAGAATGTTCCCTGTGAATTTGAAGACTGGCAGTAATAAGATTGGACCTATGCTGAGCACAGACAGACAGACAGACAGACAGACACAAAACCTTCACAATACCCAATAGCCATATTTAATGACCAAATGAAAATGTGTCAGAAATCCACAAAAAGGCAAAATATTACACTTCTTGCATCTCTCATTTCCAAATGTAAGAAAAACTTTTGGTGACCCGTAGAGACTGAATGACCATTTTACCTGTTTTAGCACAATAGTAAAAATTATAGAATATTGGTTGGTACCCTTTTTTTAAGTACATTGCTTCACAGTACAATGGAATCCAATTATGGGTTTTATATATATATATATATATCCATCACAAATCCATGTCCATCACAAATGAAAGGGCATCAACAGATACAAACTGAATATGTGTTGAAATTCAAACCACACATTCAGTTAAGGTTTGGCTGTAATTCCTCTGTGGGACCACATGAGGACAGTGTTACTTAAGATGTTGCTTCAGTGTCTAACTAGTAGGACTACTCCCAAACCAATAGAATCTCGTTTCAAAAAAGGCATAAAAACATCTATGATTTTAAAAAAAATGTCATCACTGCAGCATCCTGGAAATCTCAAGCTTTGTAGCTTTGAAAATTATAAAAAAAAAAATTCAAGTATGACTGTTTTATATATGAGGCGCTACATGAGTTGTGGTGGTATGAGGGCCTCTACCAAACGAGACTGTGTCGTACCGTTTTAGGTGTACCACTTTTAGACAGAAGGGTGATAAACGTACCATTATCAATAAGACTCTGCACTACATATCACGCTTTTGAAATCTACGAGGGCTGTCAATAAAGTAACGGTCCTTTTTATTTTTTTCAAAAACTATATGGATTTCATTCATATGTTTTTACGTCAGACATGCTTGAACCCTCGTGCGCATGCGTGAGTTTTTCCACGCCTGTCGGTGACGTCATTCGCCTGTGAGCACTGCTTGTGGGAGGAGTCGTCCAGCCCCTCGTCGGAATTCCTTTGTCTGAGAAGTTGCTGAGAGACTGGCGCGTTGTTTGATCAAAATTTTTTCTAAACCTGTGAGACACATCGAAGTGGACACGGTTCGAAAAATTAAGCTGGTTTTCAGTGAAACCTTTAACGGCTGATGAGAGATTTTGAGGTGATACTGTCGCTTTAAGGACTTCCCACGGTGCGAGACGTCGCTCAGCGCTCTCAGCCGCCGTCGTCAGCCTGTTCAAGCTGAAAACCTCCACATTTCAGGCTCTATTGATCCAGGACGTCGTGAGAGAACAGAGAAGTTTCAGAAGAAGTCGGTTTCAGCATTTTATCCGGATATTCCACTGTTAAAGGAGATTTTTTTAATGAAAGACGTGCGGACGGGTCCGCGCGTCGGGACGCAGCCGACGCGGTGCGGCGGCACAGGAAAAACACCTCCGTGTTGATAACCATTTGTAAAATCCAGGCGGCTTTTGATGGCTTTCAGTGGAGTGAGTATATGAGAAATTGTTTAACAGGCAGAACATGTTCCAACTTGTCCTCAAGGCTTTCAACAGAGGTGTTTTTCCTGTGGCGGAGCGTCGCGGCGGCTGCGTCCCGACGCGCGGACCCGTCCGCACGTCTTTCATTAAAAAAATCTCCTTTAACAGTGGAATATCCGGATAAAATGCTGAAACCGACTTCTTCTGAAACTTCTCTGTTCTCTCACGACGTCCTGGATCAATAGAACCTGAAATGTGGAGGTTTTCAGCTTGAACAGGCTGACGACAGCGGCTGAGAGCGCTGAGCGACGTCTCGCACCGTGGGAAGTCCTTAAAGCGACAGAATCACCTCAAAATCTCTCATCAGCCGTTAAAATTTTCACTGAAAACCAGCTTAATTTTTCGAACCGTTTCCACTTCGATGTGTCTCACAGGTTTAGAAAAAATTTTGATCAAACAAAGCACCAGTCTCTCAGCAACTTCTCAGACAAAGGAATTCCGACGAGGGGCTGGACGACTCCTCCCACAAGCAGTGCTCGCAGGCGAATGACGTCACCGACAGGCGTGGAAAAACTCACGCATGCGCACGAGGGTTCAAGCATGTCTGACGTAAAAACATATGAATGAAATCCATATAGTTTTTGAAAAAAATAAAAAGGACCGTTACTTTATTGACAGCCCACGTATTTAAAATTGTGGCTACTGGAAAATCAGAAGGTATGTGTCTACATCCAGCTATGTCAGACTGGACCCAGGCAGAGCATTCTGCATTCTTTTACGTTGTCCTCGTCATTGTGTGTCTTGTTTTGGTGTATTTTCTGGTCTCTGTTATCATCCCATCTCTAATTTGTGTAGATGGCTTGTATATGTTTATATGTTTTTATGTAACCTGCCTGGAGATTGCGGATGAAAAATAGCAATTTTAACTCTGGCATGGTTGTATCCTGTGTTTTGTTTTGATGTTCTTGAATATGAATGGCCCCTATTCAAATAACGACTGTCAAAACCCAACTCCTCGTCCATGCTGTGACACCTGGATAATGGATCAAGAAGGAGATTGTCTGTTGGGGTAAAATACAGTGGGGAAACCCTGAACACAAGACTGTAAATGGGGCTCTGGTGAAACAAAAAGTCCTCAGCTGTAGGCGAAGGAGGTGATGGCTTGTAACCCAATGGCTGTGAAGGTGGATGAAGGCTGCAGCAGGTCTTCAGACCCCAATTGCCTGGGATTTCCTGCCCATTGGACCAGGCTAAGGATCTGTCAAGGGCCGTGTCAGCATGGAACCACGTTCCTACGTTAAACAAACCCAGGCACTGGCATCTGTAGATCAATCCTGGATGTAGATATCCCATCCGGAATTGATCAAGAGACAATCTGCACCACCACAGTAGGACTACCACAATTCAAAGAAACCAACTAAATAAGTAAAAAAAAGATATGACATTCGAATTGCAGAATAATGTATTTGCAGTGACATAACTTCTTATATTTGGATGTTTTAAGCAGCAGAAGTCAAACGAGGTTTTATTCAAATCTTGCAAGTAGCAGCAATTTGTACTTTGCCGGAGTTCTTTCCTCCATCAGTCATTTTTCTGCATCACTGCCACATATTAATGACTTCTGATCATTTTGTTAATAATGTCATGGACTGCAGTACTTAACACTTATCCACTCCAGAATTCTGCTCATCACTCATCTTCAACTGCTTGCCCGGGTTCAGGTCACGGGGGCAACAGCTCCAGCGGGGGACCCCAGAATTCCCTTCTCCAGGCCACATTGACCGCCTCTGACTGGCGGATCCCGAGGCATTCCCAGGCCAGTGTGGAGATATAATCTCTCCATCTCGTCCTGGGTCTTCCCAGGGATTTCCTCTCAGGTGGATGTGCCTGGAACACCTCCCTAGGGAGGCGTCCAGGAGGCATCCTTACCAGATGCCCTAACCACCTCAGCTGGCTCCTTTCAGTGCAAAGGAGCAGCGGCTCTACTCTGAGTTCCCCATGGATGACCGAACTTCTCACCCTATCTCTAAGGGAGACACCAGCCATCCTCCTAAGGAAGCCCATTTTGGCCGCTTGTACCTGCGATCTTGTTCTTTTGGTCATGACCCAACCTTCATGACCATAGGTGAGAGAAGGAATTCTGCATTATTATTATTAATATTCATACAGTTGTGTATACATTTGTACATTATTGTATATTTACTTTTGCAGTCTGGTGCAACATCTGCATCCAACAGGTTTCATCACTTTGAGTGTAATATTTCAGTGTTTCAGAGAAATGTATCAGTTGAAATGGAGTACGATGTGCACGTATGTTCACTCGGTTGACCATCTACACCCTTTCATAGCTTTGACAACTATTCCGCTAATGTGATGGTGGACAGCAAACCGGTCAACCTAGGACTCTGGGATACAGCTGGACAGGAAGACTACGACAGACTCCGTCCACTCTCCTACCCACAGACGGTAACAACAACATAGACACAACACTTGTTAAACATGCACCAAAACACTGTGTGTGTGTGTGTCAACGTAACCAGGGAACACGTGAGAGTGTGGGCTGAGGATGCATCAGCCGGAGAAAGAAACTTAAAAGTTTTTTTAAGGAGAAAACCACAGCTTCCAGTTCTGTTTCCCTGTCAGAAATCTAACATTAATGAACTATATTGAGATTATTCTTCAAGGCAACACAGCATCACTTTGAAGAAGTGTATTTGTTGAAATTTGCAGAAGGATGCATGCTGCATTCAGCTTTACGGCAGAACATATGTTTGACAGCTGAATGGCTCATGTTTCAACTTTTAAAATTGCAATTTTCCAGTGGAAAAAAATGGGGAAATCACAATTAAAACTATTGTTTTTAGTTCAGGGGTTTGGGAACTTTGAGTGTTCCTTCCAATGTTCGCCAAGTACCACAAACAAAAACCCACTAGTATTTAGTTTAAACACACTAACATTTTAATCCAAGAATTTAGACCCAGCCTCTGTTCTGAGTGTCTCCTCCTTATGTTTAATTTTGACAGGAAGTCCAGGAATCAATTGTGTTTGTTTGGTTAAAATTTCATGTTGTCATCATATTTGTAACAATGACCATTCAGAGCTTCAACAGGTCATAAATAGATCTCTCCCTCTTTTTTGCTGCTTTCCATCCAGGATGTTTTTCTCATCTGTTTCTCCTTGGTGAGTCCGGCATCCTATGAGAATGTCAGAGCCAAGGTAAGCATGCAGGATTGTACTACCTATACCTGGTTATCGTCATTATTATGTATATATATATATATATATATATATATATATATATATATATATATATATATATATATATATATATATATAGTGTTTCAAAGTAACTTTGAAAAGTTACTTTTTTAGTTGCTTTATACAGTTACGTTATGCAGTTATATTTTCCAGTTACTTCATTAGCAGCTTTATGCAATTACTTTATTAGAAGCTGCCAAAAACTTGCAACTAGTAAGTAATGTAACTAATAAGGTAACTAGTAATCTAACTTGGTTACTCTTAAGATTGAGAAATCAGCAAAGTAACTAATCAGCAAAGTAACTAATAGTTACTTTTCTGAGTACTAATACTTAAAAATAACCAAGTTAGATTATGAGTTACTTTATTAATTACATTCAGCAGCTGCAAACAATTTGTCCACAGCTGCTAATGAAGTAACTGTAAAATATAACTGTATAGAGTAACTAATGAAGTAACTTTTCAAAGTTACTTTGGCAACACTGTGTGTGTGTGTCTATCTATCTATCTATCTATCTATCTATCTATCTATCTATCTATCTATCTATCTATCTATCTATCTATCTATCTATCTATCTATCTATCTATCTATCTATCTATCTATCTATCTATCTATCTATCTATCTATCTATCTATCATTTGACTTAAGACTTTGACCTTGAAAATTATTTCGAAGGTAAAATTTTGTAGAATTGGAAAAAGGTTTGCTCTCTTAAGAATGCGGTGCTCTAGTTGCATTTTGCAACAGAAGATAAAAAAAAAAAAAAAAAAAAAACGGGGCGCAGAGGCATGAAACAAAAGGATCACCGGTGGCTCCATTGTACAATTCTGCTGGTTGCTCATGTTGATGTACACGTCATTTTATGAAACAGAGGATCATGCATATTGTTTATTGCAACAGAAGGAAGGGGAGCGTGAAACCCTGCTGCCAAAAAAGCACAAATGTGAAATGAAACAAAATTCTGACTGGCAATGGCACAGTGCAGTCTGCTACCTCACCACTAGATGACACTAAATCCTACGCTCACAGAAATATTTAACACTAACTTTTAACATTTATGTAATTTTATTACATGACAAATTCCCATTTACTTTTTTTTTAGATAATTTTAATACAAACCTACCAAATAAACCTTACATGATACATATTCATTACTGTAATAAATAAAAATACATAAACTATATTGTTTGAATTGCATAATAATTATGTTACCTATACAAGATAAATGGCATAGGCAACATAATTATTATGCAATTCAAACAATATACTTTATGTATTTTAAATAAATACTGTCTTTATTATTGATTTAGAGTAATTATATTTTATTAATACTAAATACATAAAGCTGAGGATTATGTATTTCAAATGAATAGGATTTATTACAGTAATGAATATGCATCATGTAAGGTTTATTTGGTAGGTTTGTATTAAAATTATCTAAAAAAGTAAATGGGAATTTGTCATGTAATAAAATTACATAAATCTTAAAAGTTAGTGTTAAATATTTCTGTGAGTGTACACACTGCAGCTATAAAATGAAATCCATATCACCGAAGTACACTGAAAAGAGGAAAGATGATTTCAATAGGGTACATGAGTTGCACGTGTTCCCAATGTGTCGAAACAACACAATTTTCCGATGTTTCTCAATTAGAAATGTCTCAGCGGTAGGATGGGCCTTTGGTGCTGCTGCATTTTTTTTTCTCTTTTTGGTAAAGGACAGGAGAGGATGTATATTCAGGCATCTTTCAAGAATTATATAAAAAATAGTTTGTGAAAAATATGTAATCTTTCTTAACATTACACTGTAGATAAAATTTAATTAAAAGTTATTCTAAAGGATTCCGCCAAGACGAGATATTGCTAGAAAGCATGCTGCTTAGAGAGTGGAAAAAATGGGAATGATGAGAAGAAAAGGTACGCATTCATCAGATTATTCCAACAAGAAAAAAAATATTTTGTGTCTGGCTGAAGTGCAGTTTTCTAAGTGATGTGAACACAATGACTCTTACAGCAGATACCGTCACTCGTTTTCTCAATGGGGGCAATAGCTGGACTGAAAATAGGCGAGGCGAACGAGTAAAAAAAGATTTAGTGCAGAGGAGCATGGAGAGGAAATTGAAAGATGGCGAAGATAAGAAGGAAAAGGGGAGAATCGAGTGAGGAATCAGAAGTAAGAATTTTTATGAGACCTGCATAGTCTGAGCTGCACTGCTATATATGTTTTTCATGCACTTTTGGTGCTTTAATCTTCTTGGTGGCCACTTTCAGGATTACAAACAGATTTGCTCCTCTGATTGACCATTTTAAATGTAGTTCTTTGGTTCATTTGGATGTTTCTCACTAGTGGTACCCAGAGGTTCGCCACCACTGTCCCTCCACACCCATCATCCTAGTGGGCACCAAACTGGATCTGCGAGATGAGAAGGAAACCATCGAGAAGCTGAAAGAGAAGAAGTTAGCGCCCATCACCTACCCTCAGGGATTGGCTCTGGCTAAAGAGATAGGTCAGTCACACAGCCGGGGTCTGGGAGAACATGTAACCTACACACAGAAAGCACCAAGTCAGAACCTAGGACCTTCTCACTGTGAGGCAACAGTGCTAACCACTAAGCCACCTGATGAGCCGATCATCATAAATATATAATGCCACAAATAAAATGTAGAAATATTAAGTGGAAAAACCCCAAACCAACAGCAGCAACATTACATGTTGAACACAGCTCACAAAATAAATTATTTTCTTTTCTTTTTTTAAGATAGCTACATGCTAATTATCCCGGTGAGCATAGAGAGCAATTATAATATCTGTGCTAGTTTAGATAGACGGCTAGGCACCATGATAGTGAGTACTACCCTTAATAAAAAGAAAATAAAAAGCACTTTGTCTGTTTTATTAAATAAAAGTAGTAATAAGTTTACTACCGAAGTACACTTTAAAGCATACTTGTTGGTGTGCTATTTCAATATGTCTCAGGATTAAATTTGCCAACTTCTTAGTTTATAAAATCATATTTTTACACTCTAAATGTAAGAGTAGCACAGTTTGAGTACACAGTTTTGTTTTTACTGAACAATGACCATGAGGTTTTTGCAATTTGGTGCTACTGTAGTTACTGTAGACCACCTTTTAGGTTATGAAAGTACAAGTAACCTTTTAGGTTATGAAAGTACATGAAAGTACGACATACAAAGGATTTTAAAGACATTCCACTCTGATCAGGATTTGATCCAAGAACTCTCTGGTCACAGCTTACCTGAGACCATTAAGTCCAACTTTACAGCAGGTGATTTCTCTGTTACCTGAAGACAGTTGTTTCTTATAGCTACAAGTATATTTGTCAGTATACGGCAAGTATAGTGAGATTCTCCTGCATTTTCATACATTTTTCATACATACATTATTCCGCATTTTGTCATACATTTCAGTGTACCTTTTAGTAAACATAATCTAAGTAGGGGAAACCGGGGCACAGTGAATCAGTAGCTATATCTGCAAAACTACATATAAATTTGCAGCAGTTATGCCATATTTTTATTCATAAAGACATCCCCCTTATAAATTAGTGTTTTGTTTTTGGATACATTAAGGATAAAACTAAGTGAAGTCAGTTTTTTCCTATCAAAAGTAAATTCTGTGGATATCAGTGTCTTTGTATTTATTTCTCACAACAGAGGAAAGGTGGTCCAAAAATTGTAATTAGTTAGAAGACTACCCCATCCAACTGATGAGCATGTGTTATGTCTTCTCCAGACTTTCAGCTATTTGATAACATGACTCGTGTGTGATTTACTAAAGTGATTTTCTAAGCCCCAGTATCAAGTGGATGACAAATATTACTTGTTGAAGCTTATACATTCATTTTTTACATGAATTCTTTCTATAATTTGTATATATAAACAACTGTTTTCATGTTTGAACAGAAATTCTGACTGTTGTATTTATAATAGTTTCTAAAGGACTTATATCACTATATAAGACACTCACACATTAGATAGCTGGTTTTCTGGATTAGTTTGTATATGCATCAGCATATATTTAATAATTTTGAAGAAATCTTTACAATTGTGTTTTTTCATGTCATTTCATTTTTTTCATTTCATTTCATCTAAGTTGATTCACTGTGCCCCGTGAATTTGTGTCTGGAGCACAGTGAATCAAAAATTTTCAAATCGATTTTAAACACCTGTAAATTACACTTGGAGAGACATAAATAACAGTCTTATAAACAATAACTTGCTGTATTAAATCCACAATAGAATTACCTAAACCTATGCGTAATGTGTTTATGCTGCCACAAAACATCATTTCTGATCCACTGTGGCCTGGATTCCCCTACATGACACGTAAACTCAAAGTACACGTGCTTATCTTTAGTTTAACAGAGATATACCTTTGACTTGGATAAACTAAAGCTACGGTCACATTAGCTACAAATGACGGCGTCACGCCGTTGGCTTTATGTCTTGGTGAGCGTTCACAGGGCGTGCACACCTCATCTCTGTAAGATTGTAAATCACTTCAGAGGTGTCATCGGGCAACCCAAGAGTGTTTCTTTATCACTAACTTCTACAAAATATATGAGAAACATATTCCATTTATACAGAAACACAGCTCTTTCAAAGTGTGTTCCGCCAACTTGGATTATTTTATCAGAGCGACCAACTGACATTACGCTGACTATTGACTCAAATTGTCAGTCAATGTGAGCATTAAAATACAAGTAGGGAAACAGAATGTTGCCATGTCAGGTTTTGTTGTATGTTCGTATGCTCTTCGGGATGAATGTGGGTTTGATTAATGTTTAATTAATCAAACCACAGACGCAGTGAAGTACTTGGAGTGTTCGGCTTTGACCCAGCGTGGACTGAAGACAGTTTTTGACGAGGCGATCCGAGCTGTGCTCTGCCCTCAACCCGCCAAGGTCAAGAAGAAGGGGTGCATGCTGCTGTAACCGGTGAGGGAAGAGTGCAAGCTGGACTACAGCTTTTCAGAAGTTGTCTGCTTTGGAGATAAAATGAGCAATTTTATTGTGAATTTTGGTGTTCTGAATTCAACTATGACAGTTGAAACTGCTGACTGGTTACTGTTTCTAAGATGTTAAAATATTAGTTTTTAACGTCACACTGATTTTGGACTAAATGATGCTTTACATATGTAAACATTCTTCTTTTTTTGCCATTTGTTTCATTATAATTTACAGATTTTTGTAAAGGAAGGTAAGCAAGGAAGACTAGAAATATTATCATGTAAAGTAAAAATAGTCATAAAAGACTGATTAAAAAGTGACTGATGATTACAACTCACTTGCCCTCCATCTTTAAGAAGTCAAGGGTCATAAACTGCAGCTGTTTTTCTGTTTTACTTTCACTTTTGATACTCTGTGTGCTTCTTACCCTGTGTGCTGCTGTACAATGCTCAGTTTTTTCCTCAGTTTCCCTGAGGGAGGCTTCCCAAAGGATCAATAAAGTTCTATCTAATCTAATCTAAGATAAAGACTGACCCCGCAGTATATTTTGAAATCTTCAGGCAATCACCACTTTTAAGTATAATTTCCATTCTCAGCAAACCATAATTCACAACGATAAATTGTGCTTGTCAAGAAAAATTGCTGTCCTTCTGGCCATCCTTCAGTCCATCTGTACGGCAAAACATTCCACGTCCTAAAACTCAAGAATGGTAAAACTCTAAAAATCATACATTAACACTCGGAGGCCAAAACTCAGCTTGCCAAAAAACTAAATAAATATCAGATATTTCTGACATTTAATTTTTTTTAATTATTATTATTTTGAATTTTTGGTTTCAAGTAAGCATATCAGAAGCCCTGCAATGCTCCCATCATCCACAAGATGGTGACAAAGCTGCTCAAATTTGCAACAATGTCTCAACTCTTTATTAATTTGTGAAATTAAATTTGGGTGAAAATGAGATGGGCTGACAGCCAAAAATCATCTTACAGTTTGACTACATTTATTTTGGAAACATTTTGGTTGTAGACAAGTCATATCAAATAAATCAAATTAATGAGAACTGATGTTGTGTGCAACAGCCATTGTCATGTTTGACATCAACATTACAATAGATATTATATATATATATATATAATGGAAAATGTGTTCCTTTCACATAGATTTGCTAATGGCCAGGAGGAGAGACCTGCAGAGCAGCTAATGAGCTAGAAAACACGACGATAACTTGACAGTGAAGCAACCTTTTTCCTCAGCAGGACATAAATTAATAACATCAGAACACAATGTCCAAAAGGGGGGAAAACAGAGATCATTTTAAGCCTCTACCTCTTTTTTATAACATTGCCATAATAATTGCACTGAGCACATCCTGCTGGCACTTTGAAAGGATGTGAAATGTTTATTTCCACAAAATGCTATAACAGGAAATGAGTCTTGCTGTTTTTCTTTTCTGTTTAACCAGAACAGAATTAAAGATGCTCAAACTGTTCGTGCTTGTGTCATTTCCACCTGTGTGTACAACGATAATGGTTTTGCAAATTCATGTTTTTCACTCTTATCATTTTCCTCCAGGAGCAGAGATACACAGCGAGAGAGAGAGTGAGAGAGTGAGAAAGTGTCTCCAGACTGGCGGGGTAAAAGAACAAAGGCGATTTGAAAGTGGTTATTTTTCTGAATGGAAACCGCGTCTGGATTTGCATCAGCTGAAATGATAATAATTATAACTTTCGATGTTGTAATGAATCAATGGCAGAGGTTTTTTTTTTGTTTTTTTGTTTTTTGCAGCACACTTAAACTGGTTTGCAAAATACTGTTTCGTCAACCGAGCTGTAGCTGAAGTGACTTTTCTTTAAAATACAACAATTTATCAGGAATAAATCATAAATTAGAGCTGCAGCTGACTGCAGGAGGAGTATAAGTAAAAGCAAATCACATGTAGTTTCTGCACTATTGAAATATATTTGTGTGTTGGGCTCTTTTGTGTACAATGAAAAAAGTGTGTTGGATTGACTTGATTTAAATAAGTACATTGGTTGCACATAATCACAATCTAAATAACTTTGGACACAATATCCTGGTACATATTTAAAGTCATGCTTAATTTTTTCAGTGTACTGATACATTTCTATAAGTACAGCAGAGTGTAAACTGTTTCTAGTACATTTAGTATATTTATCATGTCTCCTGAAATTAAATTTTGGACACCACATGAATCTTGTTTGTTTGTTTGTTTGTTTTTTTTTAGAATGTCTTGTGCTTTACCATACCTGAACGTTGGAACGCCCAGAATATTCTGCTTGTAAACATGTCAAAAAAAGGGAGTGGGTGGATGCAGAAACACATGGTAATATGATACATCTGATGGACCACCCATCACGTCCCAACTAACCCATAAATGGGTGTAGGCGGAGCACTGGTGTGACCTTCTGTGTGACCTGGGCGGGATGAATGAAGCCGGAACCCGCCCCTATCTTACCAGCCATTGGCAAGGTCAGCACTAACAGGTTCATCTCTTGGTTCTGGTGTTTTTGTTGCATATTTTGGGGGACTTCTTAGATACAGTGAGGAAAATAAGTATTTGAACACCCTGCGATTTTGCAAGTTCTCCCACTTAGAAATCATGGAGGGGTCTGAAATTTTCATCTTAGGTGCATGTCCACTGTGAGAGACATAATCTAAATTAAAAAAAAAATCCAGAAATCACAATGTATGATTTTTTTTTTTATAATTTATTTGTATATTACTGCTGCAAATAAGTATTTGAACACCTGTGAAAATCAATGTTAATATTTGGTATAGTAGCCTTTGTTATTACAGAGCTCAAATGTTTCCTGTAGTTTTTCACCAGGTTTGCACACACTGCAGCAGGGATTTTGGTCCACTCCTCCATACAGATCTTCTCTAGATCTTTCAGGTTTGGAGTTTCAGCTCCCTCCAAAGATTTTCTATTGAGTTCAGGTCTGGAGACTGGCCAGACCACTCCAGGACCTTGAAATGCTTCTTACGGAGCCCTTCCTTAGTTGCCCTGGCTGTGTGTTTGGGGTCATTGTCATGCTGGAAGACCCAGCCATCACCCATCTTCAATGTTCTTACTGAGGGAAGGAGGTTGTTTGCCAAAATCTCACAATACATGACCCCATCCATCCTCCCTTCAGTACGGTGCAGTCGTCCTGTCCCCTTTGCAGAAGAGCACCCCCAGTGTATGATGTTTCCACCCCCACGCTTCACGGTTGGGATGGTTTTCTTGGGGTTGTTCTCATCCTCTAATCATGGTAAGTGGAGTTGATTCCAAAAAGCTCTATTCTGGTCTCATCTGACCACATGACCTTCTCCCATGCCTCCTCTGGATCATCCAGATGGTCACTGGTGAACTTCAAACGGGCCTGGACATGTGCTGGCTTGAGCAGGGGGACCTTGCTGACCTCAGGATATTAAACCATGACAGCATCATGTGTTACTAATGTAATCTTTGTGACTGTGGTCCCAGCTCTCTTCAGGTCATTCACCAGGTCCTCCTGTGTACTTCTGAGCTTTCTTAGAATCATCCTTACCCTACAAAGTGAGATCTTGCATGGAATCCCAGACCGAGGGAGATTGACAGTCATCTTGTGTTTCTTAAACTTTCTAATAAATAATCATAACAGTTGTTGTCTTCTACCAAGCTGCTTGCCTGTTGTCCTGTACTCCATCCCATCCTTGTGCAGGTCTACAGTTTTGTCCCTGGTGTCCTTAAACAGCTCTTTGGTCTTGGCTATGGTGGACAGGTTGGAGTGTGATTGATTGAGAGTGTGAACAGGTGTCTTTTATACAAGTTCAAACAGGTGCAATTAATACAGGTAAAGAGTGCAGAATAAGAGGGCTTCTTAAAGAAAAATTAACAGGTCTGTGTGAGCCAGAATTCTTGCTGGTTGGTAGGTGTTTAAATACTTATTTGCAGCAGAAACATACAAATAAATTATTTAAAAAATCATACATTGTGATTTCTGGATTTTTTTTTTTTAGATTACGTCTCTCACAGTGGACATGCACCTAAGATGAAAATTTCAGACCCCTCCATGATTTCTAAGTGGGAGAACTCACTGTATATTGCAAAGCAATTAAACAAACAATTAAGCATTCATATTATGGAAATTCTCAAAAACTCCCCCAGAACATTCTACAAAAATAAGGTCCCTACCCAGCTGACAAAATAAACATTTCAAAACATAAGAACGTTTGTCAAATCCTATCAAATCAAAATGTTAGCTGTAAAGTTCTCGGACTGTTTCACAGGAAAGTTTTTTGTGGTTGTGGTCTGAGAATGAACAAGAACAAGAACAAGAGTAGAAGCTGAAGGAACTTATATGGAAAAGAAACATTTAAACCTTCACTGTGTTACTGTGGGTTTGTAATATTCTACACAGCTCATGTTTTGCTGTTGTTCTGGGTTTGTTGGGGGGAAGGTCAACAATTTAAAGACAGAGACATAGTGAACTAATACAGGTCTATAACACTGTAATGTTGGAGACTTTTTATTCCCAACCCACTCAGAGAGTTTGTTTCATGGTGATTTGCAGATTGAACTGGAAGATTTAAGTGAAAAGTAGATTAAGTCACAGTCACTGCAGAAGTGTAGAAATTATGTTGAGAAAGAGGGAAAATGATATACTTCCATTTTTAAATGTGCAGTTTTATCAGTTGGCAACAAAATTGCAAATTTACTTTAAATATTACTAGAATTGTACCAAAGCGTATTGCATTCACTGGATTAAAAAAAAAATCGGCCGCTGATCTTGTAATTATGAGAGAAGATCTCATAATTATGACATCATGATCTTGTAATTATGAGAAAAGATCAGGTGTGTAAATTGTTTTATGTTTATACTTTCGTACTTCCAGTCCCTCAGTAAAGACGTGGGGTGAGTTCAGCCGATGATAACACACTGCAGTTAAACACAAAGTGTAGATTTTCCCCTGAAGTGCTCCCGGATGAATGTCCAGGGAGGACCACGGGGTGTCTTCCAGCTTTTCACTCACACAGTCCCACTGACCACTGAGGGACACAGTAGGGCTCACTTCCACTGTGCCAGTCTGTGGGCCCCGTGCCCCACCTCGCTGGAGGAGTTTTTTTCATTCAAGAATAGTTTAGAGGGTAATCCACACTTTGCGTGGGCGTGGTGTGGATCACAGTGCAGTGTTGGAGGTTACAAAGTGGCCGATTTTCGATTATTAGTCCATGGGCCAAGCAGGTTTTCGGTACCACTTAAGGTGGCTAAACAACACTTAGAATCCAGCCTCAGTGTGTCATGGCCCACACAAAAATGTATGATAGCAATCTCAAGGTGGTAGCTGTAGCCAGGTAGGGGTCATTGAAAAATTACACAGAGGTCAAACTTTAAAAATGCTCCAATCATGTTGAAAACTATATCACATTACTTGTCTGGTCAAAATGATTCCAAAATGGTATAGTTTGGACTATCTGTGATGGAGTGTTTTGGAGTTATGGGGTAAAAACAGCAAAAATGGTGACAAAGGTCAGTTTCAGTTTGTATAGGGGTCAAAAGTTAAAGTTGCTCCAATTTCAGTACAGAATGATGCAAATTATTGGTTGAAATAAAAGGATTAATAAATGGAATAGTTTCGACTGTGTTGAATGTTCGGTCTCCAAGGTAAAGGTCAAACAAGGTCAACATCTATTGGATTTTATGATATGTGACATATGTTACCCTGTAACATGATAACTAAGCATGACAGATGGTGAAAACTATTCATTTTTAGAACCCTATTAACCCAAACAATAATTTGCATCATTTCTTACTAAATTTTAGGAACTTTAACTTTTGACCCCTGTACAAACTGAAATTGACCTTTGTCACCATTTTTGCTGTTTTTCCCCATAACACCAGGACATTCCATCACAGATAGTACAAACTATACCTTTTTTGGAATTGTTATGATTAGACAAATAATATGATATAGTTTTCAACGTGATTGGAGCGTTTTAAAATTTTGACCTCTATGTAATTCTTCATTGACCCCAACCTGGCTACAGCTACCACCCTTGGATGGTTATCATACATTTTTTTGTAGGCCATGACACACTGAGGCTGGATTCTAAGTGTTGTTATGACATAATAATTTAATAATAATTATTATTAAATTATAATATTATTAAAATATAATTATTAAAAATAATAATAATTTTGGTACCGATTCGGTCAAAATTGATGACTGGCTCATGGACTATATGACTCGTGAATTCTTACGCTTGTCTTTACCGAGGGACTGGAAGTACGGAAGCACATTGTACGGAAGCTTTTACACACACACACACACACACACACACACACACAATAAATAAATAAAAATAGCCTGATCTCATAATTACGAGATCTTTTCTTGTATTTACGAGATCAGCGGTCAATTTTTGTTTTTTCTCCAGTGAATGCAATACGCTTCCGCAGAATCGCATTAATATTTGTAATTATGGAATTCACACAGCTTCATTAAAAGAAGGGATTGTTTCAAATTTACTACAAACAAATTGAACACTTTAAAAACGCATCAGATGATCTCAATGGGATAAAAAATCCTGCTGGATATCTTTCCTAATATGGACTGGGTAATGTATTAGGAATGAAAGAATACCATGTCGGATGATGGAAATGAAAATGTTTTGATTTTCTGACTGATTTCAAAGACAACCCAAAAACCAGAGCGAACAAATAATGTGGCAGCTTTGTCCATTTTGCTGAAATTTCATTGCAGCAACTCAAAATGGCCCACAGTAGTTTGTATGGCCCCCCATAGGCATTAGTTGACAGATGTCCTGGAGGAGCTCCTCCCAAATCTGGACCAACACATCAACCCATAAACAAAAGGGTCAGACAGGGTTGAGGGCCCGTCACGCTACAGCACGAATGCTGCACGAGTCACATGAATTGTAAAAAATAAGCACAATTCAAGCTACATTCGTACGGGACAGACATTCATACAGGTACACACTGGAGAGGAATCACTGGAAAGTGCTATGAACATCTACACTGGATGGAAAAAGATCGATTACCTTCTTGATTTAACACTGTTTGGAGCTGGGCCATACGTCTCCAAACATCACTGATGTTTGAAGACAGTTGTGTGATTCTTTGCCTTTACATTTCTGCAGTACCACTATAACAGAAATGGTAGAAGAAGCCCTTCAAGAAAATCTTTGGTAACCCTGATTTTAACTTGATTTGTTTTCCTGAAAAGCAGCAGAATAAAGTAAATAAATAAATCAATAAACTAAAACAATAGGAATGCCATATTTAAAAACCACCCTGTCCTTGACTGTGGATTTATTCAAAAAGCTGTCTTGGTGTAACACATCCATACTGATCCTGACTTAACTGTCACATCTATGTCGTATAATCAGGTCTGAAAAGGCTGCCTTCCTCCCTGCTGCATAACAGAAACCTCGTGTCAGACAAATCATTAACCCTCTCAAATTCCTTTAAGGAAAATGACAAAACATTGATTTAAAGCACACTAGGTGCAGACAAACCTCTCAGATCAATGACTGTTGAGTAGTCTGTAGCTTAATTGCTTAATTCTTTATGTTTTATGTATTTAAAAGGGGTAGTCCCTTTAGAAATTTTCTGGTCATAAAAAATGTTTTTCTTTTTTTATAGATATGAAAACTTTTATTTTACAGAATAGACAATGCCGAAAAACACTTTGACTTTTGAAAAGGTGCCATTACATAGTTTGTCCATCAAAGGTTGAAGCAAATGAATAGTTTAAAATGCTATCCCCAGGGTTGGAACCCCATCTCCCCTTGGTCATGCTGTTAGAGAAGGAGGCAAAGCAACCAGCTGCCATTCATTTTCTATCAGAGTGGACATTTGACAGTTTTACAGTGACAAGAGACAAGTAGTCACTACACCACCAGCTAGGCAGGACCAAAGTAGATGAGAAGTCTATTTTTTGCAAATGCTGAGTGATGCAACAGAGCGAATGACTGAGTGAAGGGAGTATGACAACAGTAATACTATGATAATGATAATTTTATTCTCTTGCATTGAAATAAAGGATTCACCAGCTTATAGTAGCAACATGCTCAAAATTCACTTGTTCTAGAAACAATTTGATTTTTACCCATGTGGGTTAAAATGCAGTAACAAAACACCAAACACAAACAACAACAAACAAACACACTGGGAAACCCCTTCTCAACTTTCCTTTCAGGGGTCAAATGGCATTGCGATGCTGCATATTGACAGCTAATGACCATAAAGGACAGGTGAGACAACACTCATGCAGGTCTGCTGTGTATGTTTTCAATAATAATATTCACTACAATCATGGGCGTAGCACCAAATTCTGGGCCCTAGGTACTAGGTATATTGAAGCCACCCCCACCCCCCAAATTATGTTCTTTTGTATTAACGGAAAGACCAAATTTCTAATGTGTAGTGAAAATAGGTCTAAATCATGTATACCTCAGATAACACCTTGGAGTCAGAACCCTTTTTAAAGTTGGGGGAGAAATATTGAGTTGGAGGTGGGTCTGCCCCCCCCCCAAAGGAAAGGAGTTTAAGTATCTCGGGGTTTGTTCACGGGTGAGTGACGGATGGAGCGTGAGATGGATCGGTGCAGCATCTGCAGTGATGTGGTCGCTGTATCGGACAGTGGTGGTGAAGAGAGAGCTGAGTAGGGGGGCAAATCGATCTATGTTCCAATCCTCACCTATGGTCATGAGATTTGGCTCATGACCGAAAGAACGAGATCACGAGTACAAGTGGCCGAGATGAGTTTCCTCCGCAGGGTGGCTGGGCGCTCCCTTAGAGATAGGGTGAGGAGCTCAGTCACTTGGGAGGAGCTCGGAGTCGAGCCGCTGCTCCTCCACATCAGGGTGTTCAAATACTTATTTTCCTCACTGTAATATGACCACAGTCCAGCTGCACACACACCTGCCTACAAAAACACATGCACATTTTGTGTTAAATTAGATATTTTTCTGTGACTGTAGATCTTACATCCCTAACCCTAATTTGTAGTCAAGTTAACATTGGGGTATATAACATAAAACAATTTAGACACCTGATCTTTTCTCATAATTACAAGATCATGATGTCATAATTATAAGAACTTTTCATGTAATTATGAGATCTTTTCTGATAATTAGGAGATCAGTGGTTGATTTTTTTTTTTAATCCAGTGAATGCAATGCGCTTCAGTACGATTCTACTAATATTTAAAGTAAATTTGTAATTTTGGGGCCGACTGATAAAACTGCACATTTAAAAATGGAAGTATATCAGTTTTCCTCTTTCTCAACATAATTTCTACACTTCTGCAGTCACAGTGACTTAATCTACTTTTCACTTAAATCTTCCAGTTCAATCTGCAAATCACCATGAAACAAACTCTCTGAGTGGGTTGAGAGTAAAAAGTCACCAACAGGATAAATTGGAGTTAAGGTGAAAACAAATGGTTCATAAGAGAATAAACAAAGTATCAAGTATATGTCATTATTATAAGACATTACAGTGTTATAGACCTGTATTAGTTCACTATGTCAGTCTGTAAATTGTTGACCTTCCCCCCCAACAAACCCAGAACAACAGCAAAACATGGAGTGTGTAGAATATGGCAAACCCACAGTAATACAGAGGTCTGTTAGAAAAGTATCCAACCTTTTTATTTTTTTCAAAAACCATACGGATTTGAATCATGTGTGATTGCATCAGCCAAGCTTGACCCTTCGTGCGCATGCGTGACTTTTTTCACGCCTGTCGGTTGCGTCATTCGCCTGTGAGCAGGCTTTGTGTGAGCACTGGTCCACCCTCTCATCGTTTTTTTATTGCAAATAAATGTCTGAATGATTTGGAGCTTTGCTGCATCAATTTTTTCCAGAAACTGTGAGAGACCTCCAGGTGGACACCGTTCGGAAAATTAATATGGCTTTCAGGGACGATTTTATGGGGATTACACAGATTAAGGAGTGCTCCAGCCGGTTTAAAGACCGTCCACAGCTGCTGAGAGCGCACCGCGCTACGAGCGCCGATTGACAGGCTGAAACCCCACTGAAACAACTAGATCATTTCCAACGTGAAGGCTTTGTTGATCCGGGACGTCGTCTGACTTTCACAAAAAAGTGCTGATGTCCACGCCTTCTGCCTTTGTGTAATGAAAGAAAGTGCGGACGGGTCTGTGTGTTGGGATGCAGCCGGCGCAGCGTGCCGCCACAGGAAAAACACCTCCATTGGAAGCCTTAAGGACAAGTAGGAGCATGTCCAGCTGTTAAACAATTTCTCAAATACTCACTCAACTGAAAGCCATCAAAAGCCGCCTGGTTTTTACAAATGGTTATCAACACGGAGGTGTTTTTCCTGTGCCACCGCACCGCGCCGGCTGCGTCCCAACGTGCGGACCCATCCGCATGTCTTTCATTAATAAAATCTCCTTTAACAGTGGAATGTCCGGATAAACTGCTGATCCGACCTCTTCTGAAAGTTCTGTTCTCTCACGATGTCCTGGGTCAACAGAGGCTTAAATTTGGAAGCTTTCAGCTCGAAACAGGCAGACAGCGGCGGCTCAGGGCGCGTCGCAACGTCCCGCTCTGTGGGCAGTCCTTAAAGCGACAGCAACAGTCCTTAATCTCTCATCAGTCGTTAAAATTTTCACAGAAAACCAGCTGAATTTCTCGAATGATGTCCACTTCAATGTGCCTCACAGTCTTTGAAAAAATTTTGATCAAGCAAAGCGCCAGTCTCTCAGGAAGTTCTCAGACATAGAGATTCCGACAGGAGGGGTAGACCAGTCCTCACTCAAAGCCAGCCCACAGGCGAATGACGTAACCAACAGGCGTGAAAAAACTCACACATGCGCACGAGGGTTCAAGGTTGTCTGATATAATCCCGTGATTCAAATCCATATAGTTTTTGAAAACAATAAAAAGGTACGTTAGTTTTATCACAGACCTCGTATATATATATATAGCAAAGCACAGGTTTGCACACACACGTGCGCAGGGGTGGTGACCAAATGGTGAGTGCACTTGGTTTCAGTGCAGAGGTTTCCTGGTTCAAACCTCACTCCTGCCACATTTCTCCATGTAATGTGTCAGGAAGGCCATCCAGTGTGAAACTTGTGGCAAATTAACATGCAGATCCACCGTGGTGAGGTGATGGTCTAGTGGTTAAAGCGTTGGGCTTGAAACCAGAGGATCCTCAGTTCAAATCCCAGCTTGATGGAAAAATCACGTAGGCCCCTTGGGCAAGGTCCTTTATCCCCTAGTTGCTCCTGGTGTGTACTGAGCATCTTGTATGGCAACACCCTCACATCGGGGTGAATGTGAGGCATTATTTGCAGATGGAAAAGCTCTATATGAATGCAGTGCATTTATCATTTACCTTGGATGTGCTGCGGTGACACCTAATGAAACAAAGGGAGCAGCTGAAGGGACTTTACTCATATATAGTCCAAGCATGAACATTAGACCAAACCTTCTGGGAACCAAAAAGAAACTTTCCATAAAACGTTCTAAGAACATTACAGCTAATGTTCTGATAACATTTGACAAACGTGCTTAGAACATTTTGGGAACTTTATTTTGTTTACTAGGGGTGGGGGGGTGGGGGATTACATCTTGGACAGGACATCAGTCTGTTGTAGGGCCACAAATAGACAAACACACACATTCCCACAGTCATGCACACCCATGGTCAATTTAGAGTCACCAATTCACCGAACCTGTGTGTCTTTGGAAGTCAGAGAAAGCCGGAGCACTCAGCGGAAACCCATGATAACACGGGGAGAACAGGCTAACTCATCACAAAAAGGCCGTAGGTGGAAATGATCCCACAATGTTCCTGCTCTGAGCCAACAGTGCCAACCACTAAGCCACTGTGCAACCCAGTGACATCAAATGTTTAAATAATAATTAGAAAAAAAAAATCACAGGCATCAAACTGGGTTTGTTGGTGAGATGAAATCTCACATATTCTTTATTTCAAAAATATTTTAACCATTGAAACAGTTTAGACACTATGGTGTTCTGATTGTGTTTTGGATCCACTGATAGTAATCTGGATAACAGACATTCATAAACTTCACTGGTTCAGTACAAGCAGATATACCACCTGAAGAAATGACGCCATAAATCATATTGTTGAAAATGACTCCTCCACCCGAGTCACCCTGTGAGAAACAAATATTTGTTATTTAAAATATATTTTGACATTTAAACATGATTTTAGCTTAGTCATGCTGAAATGCTAACTCACAATGCACGAGTCCCCTTGATGAGGAGGATTCTGACCACAGAAGACCACTTGATCGAGCATGTAAGGTTCATGCCCAATCCGAAGTGTATTGAAGGCCGGACAGTTAACAACATTGATGTCTACACACTGCAGAGTCTGAGATTCACCTCCAGCTGGACAGGAATTAAAACAGGAGATATTAAAACAAACATTCTCACTATTTATACACGATCTGAAATTCATTGAATGTGAACAAATAAAAACACTGACCAACAAGGATTCAAAAATAATAAATGCAAAAAGAAATTTTGAAGAATCAAAAGAACCCCAAATTATCATTACAAAATTAGAAAAACAAACAAAAAAAAAGAATCTCTGTGTGCATTAAATGATTAAAAATGGTCTCACGTCTTTGATTGTTTGCATCATGTTGAGTGGACCCGTAACCTGCCATCTGAACAGTCTGACCTCTGGAAAGAAGCATAAATAAATAATAAATAAGCAAATCAATAAATGCATGAATGGAGGAATAAATAAATATAGAAATAAATGAAAATATCATGAAATATTTGCATAAGTTTAAAGCGTGAAAGTACCGTGACCCAGGCAATTTGTAATCCAGAGGACTGTATCTGCACTCCTGCATGCTTCTTTGAAAAATGCACACTTTTTGGAAGTTTTTGCACATTACTGCCAAAGGTTTGTACTTTTTACATTCCGTGGTCACAAACAATAACCTGGCCGAACTTTATGAAATTTGACCGAACAGTGCACCGTTTACTAACCATCAAAACATCAACATTTATCTTTTCCTAACTTGTCACGTCCTTTTGATTTAAGATGTCTTGTTGTCTGGATACACGTTTTTCTGATGACTCCAGTGAGAATAAAGCTTCATTATGTGGAGCACCAGCTCTGCACAAACATAAATATCAGGAAAAGCTCAGACATATTTTCACACGACTGGCAAAATTACAAATTGAATTCAACATATTTATAATTTGGCAGGAAGCTAATCACAGGGAATTTTTTTGGTTTTATCTTTAGATCAAATTTATCTCCATTAACAACCTCTACAATTCAGAATCCAACTTTTATTGGAACCAACTGCACTTCTTGAAGTTACCTTCAGAACTTTCCCAGTTTTTGGTAAAAGTCCATGTTGTCTGCTGTGTGCATGTGCAGAAAAAAAAAAGACAAGAAAATGGAAATTTGGGCTCCAAATCTGATCAACACTTAAATTTCTGGAAGGGTTTTAGTCACCGTTTAAGTGTTAAAAATCATTCAGTGACATAAAGAGAGATCATGTTGTATAATCACAAGTTTGGGCTTTTTATGGCATATTTATATTTGAATATTTGTACTGTATCAGCAGAATTTTATCAGAAAATACTGAGATTCAAAATCTAAATGAAATCCAGAAATTAGTTTCGTGTTTGGTTGGAATGAAAACCTGCAGACTGTTGGCCTTCATGGCTCATGGTTTCTCATCACTTCTTTAAGACAAAAGTTGGACATGAAGACACGTCTGCTGCTTCCACTCGACCACAAGAGTGTTCAACAAGACCATCTGACATCAGATGTCAACGAATGTTTTCTTTTCTTCTGTGGTGTGAACAAGAACTTACGGTCGTGGTTGTGATCCTTGGAAGCGATTATTGCACGGAGGAAGACGGACAGGGTGAATCTGAGTTGGGTTTGGTAGTTTCAGCAACATGATGTCATGGTGTATGAGTCCATCATTAAAAATCGTTCCCTGGATGATCTGCACTGGCGGTTGTCTTCGTCCTGTATGTTGACCTAAATATGCATACATCGTCCTACAAGTACATAAGGTTGGATAGATGTTTACATGGTTCCTTCAAAAAAAACATGTTGATGACTAAGTATGGTGTACACCACAGCAGACAACAAGTCAACTTTTAGTTTTTATTTCCTGTTAAGGGCAAAAAAAAAACCACTCTTGGTCAGATTCTATCACTGATCCACGTGTGAGTGACAAAATCAGATTAGATAGATAGATAGATGTCTAAACTCTCACTTTCTTACCCGTTTTGTATCCAGCAATGAGCTGCTGTCAGAATCCATCTGTCACTGATCAGCGAGCCACCGCATAATTGTTGTCTAATATGAGCATAAATTCGCAGTTTGACGTGGTAGTGCCGTTCACCTGGTCCACAGTCTCCACCATGAATAATTCTCTTCTGCAGATCCACCACGGAGCTCACTGTGACACCTGACAAAGACAGTTCAAAAAGTACGAGTTGTTGTAGCAGTGGTTTGTACTCTGTGTACAAAAACCTATTTAACAGAGTTAAACTGACAGAATGAAAAATCAGACATCAATTAACCTTCAACCAATCAATGAGAGTTAAAGTAGACAGGAGACACAAAACACCAGTTTAAAGACAAAAAAATCCTTAAACATTCTAATCCATTCTTTCCAAATACAGAGTGATGACATGAAATAAAACTAATACATGAATCATAACCTGCAGTTGAAACAGTTGTTGAGCGACTCACCAGCGAACAGCAAGAGGAGAAGAAGTGTCAGCTGAACCATCGTGGTCACCGATCGTCCAAACCACTGAACTCTTGCTGTCACGGCGCCTTTTTAAGTCTGTTCATGCTGTCGAGCTGATGTTCATCCACCAATCACATCATGAATATTTATCAACTCAACCTGATTGGCTGCAAAGTTGCGCAAATTCCTTCAGCTTGTTGATCTTTATCAAGTATGGTTCTTCCTCCATCGATTCCCAAAGCAGAGAAGAGCAGCGACAACTCAGTCAATGAAATATAAATATTTTTAACAATTACCAGAATAAAATTCTGTTGAGTCTGAAACATGCATCATTTTAGTGTGTATTGTTGTGTGTATGAAGACTGTTTAAAATATTCCATCACTCAGTGACAGACAGCAAGAGAAACAAGAGAAAAGAAAAACAGTTTTCACCATCTTCAAATTAAAAAAAAAAAAATTGCCAGGTCAAAAATTGAGATGTTCGGCATCTATTCTCAAATCCTGTAACTCTTACAAACAATAGGAGAAATTATTTTTAAGTTAAAAGGTTGGCATAAATATTACTTGTTAATTTTGATCAACCTAATTCATTTGAATGTTTCTAACTGCAGAAGGTTTTACAGTTTTTCTCATTCGTTTTGGTGCATTTCTTATTTATTAAACTTTATTAAACTTTGCACAACAGTTTGTGCAACCTCCACAACATTTAGTTGTTTGAGCACAACCTATTTCCTGTTCATGTTCATTTCATCAAAGTGCACATGCTTTTGGACATGTAGCAATTGAGTACATACAACTCTCTCCTGTTTGATCACATTTAACTTGTTTTTGTCATGTCCGTCAAAATAAACTATTCAAGTACAGGATGAATAGTCATTCTCCTTACAACTGATAGTCCTCATTTCACTGCTTGACTCATTCCACTCAAAAATGTTGAACACGCTGTCAAAATGTGTCAAGCACTTATATATATATATATATACACACATATATATGTATGTATATATAGTGAAGTTGAATCCCATGAACCCCCACTTTACAAGCATAAACCAAGAGGTGTGATAGGCACAAGGTACATACTGTATCTATAATTCGGCAACATATGGAAGGTCAGCCTCGTGGAAGAGGGGTGAGGATGCATGGAGGAAGGGGACAGAACCGGGGAAGAAGAGAAATAAGAGGTCAACTACAGGCAGATTCCTGAGGAAATCAGGGCAGCACTTGTGAATTACATTGTCAGTCACGGCCTCACAATGGCTGAGGCTGGTCGAAAGGTGCAGCCAAATGTTGGGTTTCGTTTCGGAGTGTCAGAGGACAAGTTGGGACATGCCGAGCTCTCCACAATTTCTCTTATACTCACTCGAATGGTAAGCACCAAAAGCAGAGATAGGCATGTCCCAACTTGTCCTTTGACACTCCGAAAAGGAGGTGTTCTTTGTCTTACTCCATCAGCGAATCCGTTGTGATGCGCGAAGCCTCCGCGTGGCTTTCCATGACAAAATCTCTTGTTAAAAGTGAAATCTGCTGGAAAATGGCTGATGTCCAGCTTTTGTGATAACCAGAGAAATTGCACACGACGGTCCCGGATCCACACAGCCATCCGTTTAGAAATGATCTGGTGGTTTCTGCCTGTCGATCGCGGCTCGGAGCGCGGCGTGCCGTGCGCCATTGTGGGCCGTCCTTAAAGCGATAGTAACACTCCTTAATCTCTGCGAAGCCCGTAACGTTTTCACCGAAAACCGTCTAAATTTTTCTAATGTTTTCCAGCTGCCTGTCTCTAACAGTTTCTGAAAAAATTCTGATGGAAAAAAAGCCCAAATCATTCCGCCATTTCCTCGCAATGAAAAAATGATGAGAGGGGTGGACCAGTGCTCACTCAAAGCCTGCCCACAGGCGAATGACGCAACCGACAGGCGTGAAAAAACTCACGCATGCACACGAAGGTTCAAGCTTGGCTGACGTAAAAACATATCAAATCCATATATTTTTTGCATAAAATAAAAAAGGTCCGTTACTTTTCTAACAGACCTCGTATAAGCTTCATCAAGCAATATTTGTGATCCACTTGATACTTGGGCTTAGTAAATCACTTTCTAGACTGATTCACTGTGCCCCGGGTGCATGTGACACACGAGTCATGTTATCAAATAGCTGATAGTCCGGAGAAGACATAACACATGCTCACCAGTTGGATGGGGTAGTCTTTTAACTAAAAATGTTTAGGGCCACCTTTCCTCTGTTGTGAGAAATAAATACAAAGACACTGACATCCACAAAATTTACTTTTTATCTGAAATAACTGACTTCACTTGCCACTTAGTTTTACTCTTAATGTATCCAAAAACAAAACACTAATTTAGAAGGGGGATGTCTTTATGCATAAAAATATGGCATAACTGCTGCAAATATATATGTAGTTTTGCAGATATAGTTACTGATTTCCTGTGCCCCGTGATTCACTGTGCTCCGGTTTCCCCTACAATTCAACGGTGAGAGACAGAATCAAAAAGAAAAATTCAGAAAAAACACATTGTATAATTTTTAAATAATTAATTTGCACTTTATTGCATGAAATAAGTATTTGTTCACCTACCAACCAGCAAGAATTCTGTCTCTGACAGACCTGTTAGTTTTTCTTTAAGAAGCCCTCCTATTCTGCACTCTTTACCTGTATTAATTGCACCTGTTTGAACTCATTTCCTGAATAAAAGACACCTGTCTACACACTCAATCAATCACACTCCATAAGAGCATTGAAGATGGGTTGTGGCTGGGTCTTCCAGCATGACAATGACCCAAAAACAGCCAGGGCAACTAAGGAGTGGCTCTGTAAGAAGCATTTCAAGGTCCTGGAGTGGCCTAACCAGTCTCCAGACCTGAACCCAATAGAAAATCTTTGAAGGGAGCTGAAACTTGTAACCTGAAAGATCTGGAGAAGATCTGTATGGAGGAGTGAACCAAAATCCATCCTGCATTGTACAAACATGTTCAAGAAAGACAAGAAACCTCTGACCTCTGTAACTGCAAACAAACATTTCTGTACCAAATATTAAATTCTGTTTTTCTCTTGGATCAAATACTTTTTTCATTCAATAAAAAGCAAATTAATTAGCTAAAAATCATACAATGTGATTTTCTGCAGCTGATCTGCTCTGTGTCAGCCTGATCCCATCAGATCTCAGAAACTAAACAGTGAGGGGCCTGGTTAGTACTTGGATGGGAGACCTCTTTGGAACACCAGCGACTGTGTGTGTTTCTCCAGGTTACACTGAAGTTGCATCAGGAAGGGCATCTGGCGTAAAACTTGTGCCAAATACCAATGCAGATCTGCTGTATCCACTGTGGTGACAAAACGGGAGCAGCTGAATGGACAACAGCAACAATGTGATTCTCTGTTTTTTTTGTTGTTGTTGTTTGTTTGTTTTTTTTAGATTCTGTCTCTCACAGTTGAAGTGTACCTACAATAGAAATTACAGAGCACTCCATTCTTTGTATAGGTAGGAAAACGTCCAGAGATCAAATACTTATTTACCTCAGTGTATATGCCCTGGATCAGAAATGACCCCACTCAGTCACTTGAGGGTTACATGACATGATATCAATCATATCAAATGAAACATACGAGGGCTGTCCGTAAAGTATAGGTCCTTTTTATTTTTTTCAAAAACTATATGGATTTCATTCATATATTTTTACGTCAGACACGCTTGAACCCTTGTGCGCATGCGTAAGTTTTTCCACGCCTGTCGGTGACGTCATTCGCCTGTGAGCACTCCTTGTGGGAGGAGTCGTCCAGCCCCTCGTCGGAATTCCTTTGTCTGAGAAGTTGCTGAGAGACTGGCGCTTTGTTTGATCAAAATTTTTTCTAAACCTGTGAGACACATCGAAGTGGACATGGTTCGAAAAATTAAGCTGGTTTTCAGTGAAAATTTTAACAGCTGATGAGAGATTTTGAGGTGATTCTGTCGCTTTAAGGACTTTTCACGGTGCGAGACGTCGCGCTGCGCTCTCAGGCAGCGTCATCAGTCTGTTTCAAGCTTAAAACCTCCACATTTCAGGCTCTATTGATCCAGGACGTCGTGAGAGAACAGAAAAAAAATCTCCTTTAACAGTGGAATATCCGGATAAAATGCTGAAACCGACTTCTTCTGAAACTTCTCTGTTCTCTCACGACGTCCTGGATCAATAAAGCCTGAAATGTGGAGGTTTTAAGCTTGAAACAGGCTGATGACGCCGCCTGAGAGCGCTGCGCGACGTCTCGCACCGTGAAAAGTCCTTAAAGCGACAGAATCACCTCAAAATCTCTCATCAGCTGTTAAAATTTTCACTGAAGACCAGCTTAATTTTTCGAACCATGTCCACTTCGATGTGTCTCACAGGTTTAGAAAAAATTTTGATCAAACAAAGCGCCAGTCTCTCAGCAACTTCTCAGACAAAGGAATTCCGACGAGGGGCTGGACGACTCCTCCCACAAGGAGTGCTCACAGGCGAATGACGTCACCGACAGGCGTGGAAAAACTCACGCATGCGCACGAGGGTTCAGGCATGTCTGACGTAAAAACATATGAATGAAATCCATATAGTTTTAGAAAAAAATAAAAAGGACCTATACTTAAGGACAGCCCTCGTATGTACATCAGTTTCCCCTGTTTCTCAACACGTTTTTGACACTTCTGCAGTGACCGTGACTTTCTTTGTTTCCGCTGAAATCTTTCTGTTCAATCGGCAAATCCTGAAGAAACAAACTCTCAGACTGGTTTCAGGATAAAAGGTCACCAACAGTTGAGGCTGGGGCAAAGGCTCAAACAGTTCAGAAGAGAAAATAAAATACAAAATATACAGAAAATTAAAAGACAATCCATTTTCACTCATATGTATGAATTCACAAACCGTTTTCAAAATTGTGAAAAATAAATTAAAGCAAGCACCAGGACATGAAAGTCTTGAAGCTTCGATCCCCTAAGGAGATATCAGCATCATCAATCACCTCTTGGCCTTTTGGCGGGGACTTCATGATGCCTTAAGATCTTCCCAGGTTGCTCCTGATCACAAAGTCTGAAGACCCAACACTGAAAGTACTTTACTGTTTTTAGTACATCTGTATTTTTGTGTCAACTCAAGTCAAGTCAAGAAGTATGCACCAGTGCCACACTTTGCCACATCCAAGACACCACCGAACCACCTTGGGCCCTGAACAGCAACCACCCAGGCAAACAACCAGTCCATCCCCACAGCTTTAAAATAACAATCTGAACCACATCATCTGCAAATAGCAGAGATGCAACTCTGAGATCACCAAACTGGCAACCCTCTGGTCCTGACTGCGCTTTGAAATTCCGTCCCTGAACATCACGCACAGGAGTGTTGACAAGGGGCAACATGATGCCTTTAATGCAATGAATTGGAAGACACATTTTGACAAAATATAAACAAATGGGATTAAGTTGAAATCATTTTCCAGCTTGTAGTGTAGTCCAATTTGAAATCAGTTCCCATAGGATTTGTTTCCTAAAACTGATTTACTTGGGTTCACTTGGGATCACACCAGGGCTCGACTGGGGAAATTTTTCAGGCCGGGTATTTTTTACAAAGACCAGGCCACCACCAGGTATCGAAGGGGAAAAAAAATTAAGCCTGCGGTGACAGCATGGGTTTTTTTTTTTGGTCCCTTAACCGATCAAATGTGCACCAGGAGACACATACATTTTAACACTATAAGAAGCATTATGAAAAGTTCTCCCAAAATACAGTTATCATAGGCTTATCAAAAGTACAATCTATTGACAGTAGGTCACATTACTTTTTAGACATAATAAGCCATCATTTCATTCAGCCTTGTTACTTAAATTTAGAAATAGAAATTATATAAAAACATTTGTTATATAAATACTGTAGGCTATACTATACATTTATTTAAACTGGCCTTTAACACTTAGTGGGGAGGTGACATGTTCTGTTTTTATGTGCTGTTTTAAAATTTTATTCTATATGTGTTTTAACTCAGCCACATGGGGTGTGCAGCCAGTACATTCTGAGTGCCGGTCCCAAGCCCGGATAAATGAGGAGGGTTGCGTCAGGAAGGGCATCCGGCATAAAACAAGCCAACCCAACTATGCAGACTCAGAATCGAATTCCCATACCGGATCGGTCGCGGCCCGGGTTAACAACGTCCGCCACCGGTGCTATTGCCCAACAGGGTGCTGGTGGAAATTGGGCTACTGCTGGGCGAAGACGACGAAGAAGAGGAGGAAAACGTTGCCATGAACAGCGGGAGAAGAAGAAAACTAGAAGGGTGGAAATGAGAGTGGGGACTTTGAATGTTGGTAGTATGACTTGTAAAGGGAGAGAGTTGGCTGATATGATGGAGAGTTGAAAGGTAGACATATTGTGTGTGCAAGAGACCAAGTGGAAGGGAAGTAAGAGCAGGAGCATCGGCAGTGGGTACAAGTTGTTGTACCATGGTGAGGACAGGAAGAGAAATGGTGTTGGGGTCATTTTAAAGGAAGAGTATGTTAAAAGTGTGTTGGAGGTTAAGCGAGTGTCTGACAGGGTGATGAGTGTGAAGTTGGAAATTGAAGGGGTGATGATGAATATCATCAGTGCATATGCCCCACAGGTAGGTTGTGAGATGAAGGAGAAAGAAGATTTCTGGAGTGTGTTAGATGAGGTGGTGGAGAGTGTGCCCAAGCATGAAAGAGTCGTGAAAGGAGCAGACTTCAATGGGCATGTTGGTGAAGGAAACAGAGGTGATGAGGAAGTAATGGGTAGATATGGTATCAAGGATAGGAACAGGGAAGGACAGATGGTAGTTAATTTTGCAAAAAGGATGGAAATGGCTGTGGTGAATACCTACTTTAAGAAAAGGGAGGAGCACAGGGTAACATATAAGAGTGGAGGAAGGTGCACACAGGTGGACTACATTCTTTATAGGAGATGCAAGCTAAAAGAAATCACAGACTGTAAGGTGGTAGCAGGAGAGAGTGTCACTAGACAGCATAGGATGGTTGTTTGTAGGTTGACTTTAGAGGTAAAGAAGAAGAAGAGAGTGAGAGCTCAATAAAGGATCAGATGGTGGAAGCTGAAGGAGGAAGACTGTTGTGTGAAATTTAGCGAGCAGGTGAGAGAAGCACTAGTTGGAGGGGAAGCAATTTTGGACAACTGGAAAAGTACTGCAGATGTGGTGAGGGAAAAAGCTAGGGCAGTACTGGGTATGACATCTGGACAGTGGAAGGAAGACAAGGAGACTTGGTGGTGGAATGAAGAGGTCCAGGAAAGCATAAGGAGAAAGATGTTGGCGAAAAAGTTTTGGGATAGTCGGAGAGATGAAGAAAGTAGACAGGAGTACAAGGAGATGCAGCATAAGGTGAGAAGAGAAGTGGCAAAAGCAAAGGAAAAGGCATATTGCGAGCTGTACAAGAAGTTGAATAGTAAGGAAGGAGAAAAGGACTTGTACCGATTGGCCAGACAAAGGGACAGAGCTGGAAAGGATGTGCAGCAGGTTAGGGTGGTAAAAGATGCACATGGTAATGTGCTGACAAGTGAGGAGTGTGTGCTGAGAAGTTGGAGGGAATATTTTGAAGAGTTGATGAATAAAGAAAATGAGCGAGAGAAAAGGCTGGATGATGTGGTGAGAGTAAATCAGGAAGTACAAGAGATTAGCAAGGAAGAAGTGAGGGCTGCTATGAAGAGGATGAAGAGTGGAAAGGCAGTTGGTCCAGATGACATTCCAATGGAGGCATGGAAATGTCTAGGAGAGATGGCAGTAGAGTTTCTAGCCAGATTGTTTAATAAAATCTTGGAAAGTGAGAGGATGCCTGAGGAGTGGAGACGAAGTGTGCTGGTTCCTATTTTCAAGAACAAGGGTGATGTGCAGAGCTGCAGTAACTACAGAGGCATAAAGCTGATCAGCCACAGCATGAAGTTATGGGAAAGAGTAGTAGAAGCTAGGCTTAGAAAACAGGTGAAGATCTGTGAGCAGCAATATGGTTTCATGCCGAGAAAGAGCACTACAGATGCAATGTTTGCTCTGAGAATACTGTTGGAAAAGTACAGAGAAGGACAGAAAGAGTTATATTGTGTGTTTGTGGACTTAGAAAAAGCTTATGATAGGGTGCCAAGAGAAGAGTTGTGGCACTGTATGAGGAAGTCTGGAGTGGCAGAGAAGTATGTTAGGGTAGTGCAGGACATGTACAAGAATAGTGTGACAGTGGTGAGATGCGCAGTCAGAATGACAGACTCATTCAAGGTGGAGGTGGGATTACACCAAGGATCAGCTCTGAGTCCTTTCTTGTTTGCAGTGGTGATAGACAGGTTGACAGATGAGATCAGACAGGAGTCCCCATGGACTATGATGTTTGCAGATGACATTGTGATCTGTAGTGAGAGTAGAGAGCAAGTTGAGAGGCGAGATTGAGATGGTTTGGACATGTGCAGAGGAGGGACCCAGGGTATATAGGTAGAACGATGCTGAGAATGGAGCCACCAGGCAGGAGGAGAAGAGGGAGACCAAAGAGGAGGTTCATGGATGTGCTGAGAGAGGACATGCAGGTGGTTGGTGTGACAGAGGAAGATACAGAGGGCAGGGTGAGATGGAAATGATTGATCTGCTGTGGTGACCCCTAACGGGAACAGCCGAAAGACAAAGAAGAATTCTATATGTGTTTTATTTTTGTGAATTTGTGTTTTTAATGTTAAGCACTTTGGACACCAGTCAGTGCTGTAAAGCGCTTTATAAATAAATGTTGATTGATTGATTGATTGATTGATTGATTAATTGATTGATTGATTGATTGATTGATTGATTGATTGATTGATTGATTGACAAATAATATATCATTACTTGTGTGATACAATTCATCATATAAAGCAAGACTGGACCAATGACTGGATACAAAGGTTGAACTTTTGAAACTGCAATACGCAAAATGCCCACAAGATGGAGACAGTTGTCTGTCTCACTACAAGCCACAAGTAACATCAAGGATTTCTTTTATTACCAATTTGTATTGCTAATCAACTTAGAGAATGACTCTCAATTTAAAGTAAAATGTTAGGTGTGTGAAATTATGCCAGGACTTGGAAAGAATAGGATTTGTTTCATCCATTTAATTTAGAGTATAAAATAAAAAGGGATGATTCACATAATAATAGAAGTTCAACAGAGATCTGTAGATATGATTATCATTTATTTTTGTAATGAATCAATAATTACTTTGTACAAAATAAAATACTAAATTAAATACACAATTATATATTAAGAATATGAATATCAATAAAACAAACATTAAAATGCAACAGGAACTGGTAACTTACATGCAGACCAATGAGATAAAATGGACAGTGAAACACACACACACACACAAACCAACAAGTGAGAGAGATTCTGTCCCATCCTGCCTCTTCCCAGCAGCAACACTCAGAACTCCTTAAACATGGGAACCTTCAAAAAATGAAAAGACAGAAGATAGATAGAAAGGTGAGGAAAAATGACACAGGTGATCATAGTAATTGCATTTCTACTCTAGAAAAACGTTCTAAGACAGTGACACATAAATGTGTGTGCAGACGTAATATGTTTTAATTCTAAATTACAGTGATTCTAATATAAGGTCTCGTTTGCACTAAAGGTAGATGCTGCTTAACATTTTCTTTGCAATGTATTTTGTGCAATGACAGAGTTTAATTTAATCTGATCTGATACATTATGAGTGTTTTAAGTCAGTGTCTTATTTTACCTCATCAGGCTACAAAAGCAGCTTTTTCATCAGCTCACTCTTCTCAGCTACTCTGTCAATGACCACATCAGTATCCAGAGACATGAGAAAGTCCTTTTCAGTGGCCATCAGCATAAACGTGTCCAGCTTGTTTGCAGACATTGTGCACACCATTTGCACAGGTTACATTGCTAGGCTAGGTTACGTGACTGGCAGAGTTAGCACGAACGAAAATAATATCCAACCTTAATTCATATCTGAGTGACCCAGTTAGACAGCACTTTACTTTGGACCAGAAGATCAGAATGTCTCTCTCACACACAGATGTCTGATTTATGAACAAGTTAGGTTGCTGTTCATCAATTAATAGCTGAAGTTAACTTTCACTTACTGTCATGGCCGTAGTGGTCCCCGTCTCATCCACCTGTTGAACTTCTTCTCCGCCACTTGCTGAGGCTGCCTGCCGCAGATGTGGATGCTCCGCGTCCACGTGAAGCAAACGTCTGTTATTTTAAGACATTTTGCAGCATCTGCCTGAAGGGCTACTCTCTTCTGATCCCTGGCTCTTTCAGCGCCACCTTTCCTCTTCTTGCCACCATCCATATCGTTCGTTATCCCTGTCTGGCAGGCACTGTGTAGCCCAACCGAGGCCCAAGATGGAGGGGTAATTGGCCTGCCCCTCACCTCATTGGTCCAGGCCACAATCAATCATGACTAAAGGGCCAATCTACCAGTTTATGAACCAATAGGAGGGTTTATATACCGGTATCCACCTATAGCATTAAAAAAAAAATAAAAATAAAAATCCGCAGGCCAGTAGGCCATCAGGCCAGCGGGCAAATGACCGGTGCGCAATACTAACAGTCCAGCGGTGGATCACACAATGGAAAAATGGGGAGTGTTCACTTTTAAATTGGAGTACAAATATCAGTTCTTAAGTTGGCGTTTTCAATAAACAATTTCACTCCTTTAGTCATATGATTTCACTGTATTCATTTTTTCATCTGTTGGATTATTCACACCCGTCAGTTCCACAAATTACAGAGCTTTATTTTAACAAACAATTGTTTTCAAGATGTGTTTGAAAATCCATCATGAACTTGAACTTCCATTGCTTTTCCTTTGATTTTATTTATGTGTTTGACAGACTTATCTTACATATTATACACTACTATAAAAAATTATAGGAACACTTTTAAATCATAGTATACCACTGAGTATATTCAACTTTTGGGATATGGATCTGGTCAGTTAAATAGCGGGGGCGGGGCTGATCAGTTCCAGCTGCTTTGGTGTTAATAAAATTAACAATATTTGCACTAGAGGGACAACAATGAGATGACCCCCAAAACAGGAATGGTTTTGAGGCCACTGATATTTTTCCCTCCTCATCTTGTCTGATTTTTCATGGGTTTTTCATTTGGCTTGAGTCTGTGTCACTGCTGGTAGCATGGAGTGATACCTGGACCCTACAGAGGCTGCACAGTTAGTCCAACTTTTCCAGGATGACACATCAATATGTGTCCTTACCAGAATGTTTGCTGCATCTTCCAGCACAGTCTCAAGAGCATGGAGGATATTCCAGTAGACAGGTAGCTACTCTAGGGGAGCTGGACAGGGCTGTCGAAGGTCCTTAACCCATCACCAGGACTGGAATCTCCTCTTTTCTCAAATGAGTACCAGGAGGAGATCTGCCAGAGTCCTGCAAAATAACCTCCACGGGCCACTGGTGTGAATGTTTCTGACCAATCAAACAATCAGAAACAGACTTCATGAGGGTGGCCTGAGAGTCTGATGTTCTATAGTGGGCCCTGTGCTCACTGGCCGGCACCAAGCTCAATTGGCATTTGCCATAGAACACCAGAATTGGTAGGTTCAATTGGTAGTTCAATCTGAGCACATGTGACAGTGGTGAACTCGTAGAGACATTCACGTTTCCCTGCAGTCACATTCATGTCTTTGGGTTCTCAGACTTTGAGATCAGCAGATGCCTGGGAAGAACTTAAGGCGTCATGAGGTCAGTGCCAAGAGGCCAAGAGGTGTTTGATGATGTTATCTTCTCAGAGGAATGAAGGTTCAACTCTTTCGTGTCCTGGTGTTTTCTTTGGTGTTAGGTGTGTTCAGGGGATATTTGGGTACAGCTGAAATGTAATGTGTCAACTGAATGTTTACTTCAGGAGACTCTCCACCAACTGGAGAAGACCAAGGACACGCCCACTGTTCTCATCGCTGCAGTCGATAAATGGTTACTTTAAACAGGTGTGGATGGAACATTTGTCTGCCTGGGTTGATAACATGTAGGACCAAAGGCTTTTCTCTTCTTCTGCATTCCAAGACCTGATCTGATGACCAGAATTTGTAATAATCTTTTGGCAAGTTCTCAGTCAAGCTGTTGCTGTATCTGTTTCCAAAAAACTGGATTTACACTCACCCCCAATCACTGGGAATTCCATCAATGAAATCAAAGACATCAGTGAATCCGTCTTTGGTGCAAGGAACATCTGAGAGGGTTGAAAGGATGAGACAGTTATTTCATGCTGTCACCACATGATCTCCTGTGATTCAAGGGACCACTTGTGCCCATTCTTCATGGAATGTGGAGTTGTGTCAGAAAAGGGATCCAGTGGAAAACTTCTGCTCAATCACCACAACAGATCCGAGAAGGATCTGTTGTGGTGACCACGAGTGAAAAAAAAGGGAGAAGCTAAAGGAACTTATATGGAAAAGAAACATTTAAATCTTGAGTGTATTACTGTGGGTTTGCAATATTCTACAGGGGGGGGGAAGGGGGGGTCAAAAATGTCAAGACAAAGACATTGTGAACGCATACAGGTCTATGACACTGTAATGTCTTATAATAATGATGTACGCTTGATACTTTATTCATCCTTTTGAACCATTTGTTTTCACCTTAACTCCAACTTAACCTGTTGGTGACCTTTTATTCTCAACCCACTTAGAGAGTTTGTTTCATGATGATTTGCAGATTGAACAGAAAGATTTCAGTGAAAATTCATAAAGTCACTGTAACTGCAGAAGTGTAGAAATTATGTTGAGAAAGAGGAAAACTGATATACGAGGTCTGTTAGAAAAGTATCAGACCTTTTTATTTTTTTCAAAAACCTGATGGATTTGAATCACATGTGCTTGCATGAGCAAACCTTGAACCTTCGTGCGCATGCGTGATTTTTTTCACGCCTGTCGGTTGCTTCATTTGCTTGTAAGCAGCCTTTGTGTGAGGATGGGTGTAGTCTCTCGTCGTTTTTTCTTTGCAAGGAAATGGCGGACGAACTGGAACAGTGTGACAGGACATGTTGTGACATGCCCACCTCTTCCACCATTCGGAAGATTCAGACGGCTTTCGGTGGCTTTTCAGTCGTGTGACTATCCGAGAAATTGTGGACGAGCTGGGCATGTCACAGCATGTCGTGTGAGGCTTCAACACAGTGGCGCTTTTGCTACGCCATCAGCTTCGTGCCGATGAATTTCGCTGCAGCTCTTTTCATGGCCAAATCTTCTGTCACAGTGGAATGTGCCAAAAAAGTGCCGATGTCCACCTCTTCCACAATTTCTCGGATAATCACACGATGGTCCCACATCATCACAGCGTTCACTTTGGAAATGATCCGGTCATTTCAGCATGTTGATGGCCGACTGGAGCGCGACTTGCTCTGCACCGTTGTGCGGCTGTCTTTAAACCGGTTGTACCGCTCCTTAATCTGTGTGATGCCCATAGCATTGTCACCAAAAGCCGTCTGAATAATCCGAATGGTTTCCACCTGGCTGTCGCCCAGTTTCTGCCAAAATTTGATGCAGTCGCGCTGCTCCAGTCGTTTCCTTGCAAAGAAAAAACACAGAGAGACTCCACCCATCCTCACACAAAGGCTGCTTACAAGCAAATGATGCAATCGACAGGCGTGAAAAAACTCACGCATGCGCACGAAGGTTCAAGGTTGGCTCATGCAAGCACACGTGATTCAAATCCATCAGGTTTTTGAAAAAAATTAAAAGGTCAGATACTTTTCTAACAGACCTCGTACTTCCATTTTTAAATGTGCAGTTTTATCTGTCAACAATAAAATACAAATTCACATTTGAGAAGAACTGCATTAATATTTTTAATTATTCAGCATTGATGGTGCCATCACAGATGGAGCAACACATGCTGCCATTCAAGCAATGTCTTTTTCAGGGACGTCCCTGTTTATTTCAGCAAGACAATGCCAAGCCACATTCTGCACGTGTTACAACAGCGTGGCTTCGTAGTAAAAGAGTGCAGGTACTAGACTGACCTGCCTGCAGTCCAGACCTGTCACCCATTGAAAATGTGTGGCGTAATATGAAGCGCAAAATATGACAACAGAGACCCCTGACTGTTGAAAAACTGAAGTTGTACATCAAGCAAGAATGGGAAAGAATTCCACCTACAAAGCTTCAACAATTAGTGTCCTCAGTTCCCAAAAGCTTATTAATTGTTGTAAGAAGGTGATGTAACACAGTGGTAAACATAAAAAATATTTGCACAAAAACAAAAAGTTTATCAGTTTGAACATTAAATATCTTGTCTTTGTGGTGTATTCAATTGAATATAGGTTGAAGAGGATTTGCAAATCATTGTATTCTGTTTTTGTTTACATTTTACACAACGTCCCAACTTCACTGGAATTGGGGTTGTAAAAGCAGCAATAAGTTTACTTCCGAAGTACACATTATAGTGTAATTGTACTATTTCATAGTATAAGTGTACTATTTCAGTATACCTTCAAACTAAATTTGCAAACTCTTAAATTTATAAAATCATACTTTAATCTGAGACTAGTACAGTTTGAGTACAGTTTTGTTTTTACTGAGCTTTGCTGAGGAGGTGTTTGTGGTTTTTTTTACAGTGCACGTGAACATCTCTGTGCTACTGTAGTTGCTTGTTAGATCACCTTTTTGGTTATGAAAGTACCCTGTATACAAAGGATTTTAATGACATTCCAGTCTGATCTGAATTTAATCCAAGGACTCTCTGGTCACATTTTACATGAGATCATTAAGTCCAGCTTTACTGCACATGATGTCTCTGTTACCTGAACACAGTTATTTCTTATAGCTACAAGTACGTATATTTGTCAGTATACGGCAAGTATACAGAGAATTCTCTCCATACATTTCAGTATACTCCAATCATCAAAACATTTGTTTTTTTTTTTGTTTTGTTTTTTTTTGGGGGGGGGAACGTAATCTGTGGTGTACATGATACGTAAACTCAATGTACACATGCTTATTTGTTATTTAAGAGAGATATACTGTTTGTAAATTTGGATAAACTTATTTTTAGTAAAGCTACGGTCACATTAGCAACTCAACTCAACCTTTATTTAAAATGACAGCAGTCGACCAAATTGCTGTACATAATTAAAAATTTAAAAATGGGAACCGAGTTACCCCAGTCGTACATAAAAACATTTAAAATAACAATTTGCAATCGGCAATAAAACAAATAAAAGTCTAAGTAAAACTAAAGAGTAAAATTAGTAGGAAATAGAGATGTAATCGCTTATTTAGGAAACACTTGAGAAAGGTTTGTAAAGAAGATTTAAAAGTCTCTTGGGACAGGGATGATCTCATGTTACATGGGAGACTATCTGTTATATGGCTGGGGGGGCCTGGCTGCCGGTTTGTTTGTCTTTTGGTTTCCTCCCAGGTGGCGTGCGTTTGGGACTGAGTGGCTGTGTTGCTGAGGCTGTCAGGACCTCACCCTGATCACCTGCGACTCGTCAGGACTCACAGCTGTAGTGCATCTGGATGGATTGGAACATGTTGGCATTTAAGACTGGAGTGCACAGTGTGTATTTGCCAGAGACTCGACCTTGTGACCAGACGGGTGAGATCGTCGTCTCGGGAGCCATCTCATCAGCAGCGGATGCTGAGAACGTCCAGGTTTGATGCACAGTCTGTGAAAGAGGAGGGGGTGAGGTCTCACGCTCGTCAGCACACTTCCTGAGGTACGTTAGATTTTGTGACTAACAGTTATACAGTCAGTAAATGTGGTGTCCCTCACACCTTATTGTATTGAGCTGTTTGTTAGTCATGTATCAGCTTCCACTGCAGTGGAGTTTTGTGAACGGGAGGTTCCATGCCTGCAGGTTGGGAAGCTGATCAGTAATCAAGCCAGGAAGTGTTTGCTGTTTGTACACCCTTAAGTGTTCTGTGTGTAGAGTGTGGACTCACATAATGGTTCCTTCTTTCACAGACTCGGTTGTTGCGGCCACCTGGGGGGTGTCGGCGGGGTCCTTGGGTCCGAAACAGCTTCTGGCTCCGGACCGTTAGCGCTGCTGGGAGCGCACCACGCCAGGCCGCACCTTTTTATTATATTTCACTGTTATGTATTAAATTCAGTTAGCCTTTGTACCGTGCTCTGCTTATTTCATACTGGGTCCTTCAAACGCTGGTCGGTTCTCCGAGCTGCGTCCGACACATAACACTATCTGAGAGGGTTGGTGTGGAGACACGTCACTTCGGGCAAAGTGGCAAATCCAAAGGCGAGATTTCGTACTTCTGTGACTGGCCACCCGATGAAAACAAGCTCGGGCTGCATTGACTATTGTTCGGTGATGTTTTTGTCGGCCAATATGGCCACCAGAGGGGGCTCAGGTAAAGTCTATGGCAGCACGCAGTTAGCGTTGTCTCTTGAAGGCTGTTTCCAGGCGGTGACGTGCACACTTCATCTCCGTAAGATGTCTTGTAAATCACTTTAGAGGTGTATTTATTTATTTTACTTCTACAAAATATATGAGAATAATATTACAATATTCCGCCATCTTGGATTATTTTGTCTGAGTGACGACCTGACGTTACGTTGACTATTCACTTGTATTGGCAGTCGATGTGAGTCAGCATGAAAATACAAGTAGGGAAACAGGACATTTTCATGGCAGAGTTTGTCCGCTATACTAAAATACGAAATGGGGCAAAATGAAGCCTAATAATCATGAAATGGGGGTCGAAAGTAATGAAATGGAGCAGACTGACTCCAAATATGATTAAATATGATTCAATTAATCACTTTTATTTCATTATTTTTAAGCGAAATGGAGCAAAATGGGGACTGATAATTTAAAAAAACGGGGCTTAAACGTAGCGAAATGGAGTAGACTGACTCCAAATATGCTTCAATTAAGTACTTTTATTAAGGTTTTTTTTTTTAGCTAAATTGGACAAAATGGGGACTGATAATGAAATGGGGGTAAAACGTAACGAAATGGAGCAGACAGACCCATTGACTGAAGTTTCATCTCCTGAACGCTAGATGGCGCACCTTCCCCGACAACATGTACTGAGTGCATCTCACAAAAAACAAAAGCTAAACAATTATAAAATGGAAAATGTGTTCCTTTCACATAGATTTGCTAATGGCCAGGAGGAGAGACCTGCAGAGCAGCTAGTGAGCTAGAAAACATGATGATAACTTGACAGTGAAGCAACCTTTTTCCTCAGCAGGACATAAATTAATAACATCACAACACAATGTCCAAAAGGGGGAAAAACAGAGATCATTTTAAGCCTCTATCTCCTTTTTATAACATTGGCATAATAATTGCACTGAGCACATCCTGCTGGCACTTTGAAAGGATGTGAAATGTTTATTTCCACAAAATACTATAACAGGAAATGAGTCTTGCTGTTTTTCTTTTCTGTTTAACCAGAACAGAATTAAAGATGCTCAAACTGTTTGTGCTTGTGTCATTTCCACCTGTGTGTACGACGATAATGGTTTTGCAAATTCATGTTTTTCACTCATCATTTTCCACCAGGAGCAGAGATACACAGCGAGAGAGAGAGAACGAGAAATCAGCTGAAATGATAATAATAATAATAATTATCAATCAATCAATCAATCAATTTTTTATATAGCGCCAAATCACAACAAACAGTTGTCCCAAGGCGCTTTATATTGTAAGGCAAGGCCATACAATAATTATGTAAAACCCCAACGGTCAAAACGACCCCCTGTGAGCAAGCACTTGGCTACAGTGGGAAGGAAAAACTCCCTTTTAACAGGAAGAAACCTCCAGCAGAACCAGGCTCAGGGAGGGGCAGTCTTCTGCTGGGACTGGTTGGGGCTGAGGGAGAGAACCAGGAAAAAGACATGCTGTGGAGGGGAGCAGAGATCGATCACTAATGATTAAATGCAGAGTGGTGCATATAGAGCAAAAAGAGAAAGAAACAGTGCATCATGGGAACCCCCCAGCAGTCTATGTCTATAGCAGCATAACTAAGGGATGGTTCAGGGTCACCTGATCCAGCCCTAACTATAAGCTTTAGCAAAAAGGAAAGTTTTAAGCCTAATCTTAAAAGTAGAGAGGGTGTCTGTCTCCCTGATCTGAATTGGGAGCTGGTTCCACAGGAGAGGAGCCTGAAAGCTGAAGGCTCTGCCTCCCATTCTACTCTTACAAACCCTAGGAACTACAAGTAAGCCTGCAGTCTGAGAGCGAAGCGCTCTATTGGGGTGATATGGTACTACGAGGTCCCTAAGATAAGATGGGACCTGATTATTCAAAACCTTATAAGTAAGAAGAAGAATTTTAAATTCTATTCTAGAATTAACAGGAAGCCAATGAAGAGAGGCCAATATGGGTGAGATATGCTCTCTCCTTCTAGTCCCCGTCAGTACTCTAGCTGCAGCATTTTGAATTAACTGAAGGCTTTTTAGGGAACTTTTAGGACAACCTGATAATAATGAATTACAATAGTCCAGCCTAGAGGAAATAAATGCATGAATTAGTTTTTCAGCATCACTCTGAGACAAGACCTTTCAGATTTTAGAGATATTGCGTAAATGCAAAAAAGCAGTCCTACATATTTGTTTAATATGCACTTTGAATGACATATCCTGATCAAAAATGACTCCAAGATTTCTCACAGTATTACTAGAGGTCAGGGTAATGCCATCCAGAGTAAGGATCTGGTTAGACACCATGTTTCTAAGATTTGTGGGGCCAAGTACAATAACTTCAGTTTTATCTGAGTTTAAAAGCAGGAAATTAGAGGTCATCCATGTCTTTATGTCTGTAAGACAATACTGCAGTTTAGCTAATTGGTGTGTGTCCTCTGGCTTCATGGATAGATAAAGCTGGGTATCATCTGCGTAACAATGAAAATTTAAGCAATACCGTCTAATAATACTGCCTAAGGGAAGCATGTATAAAGTGAATAAAATTGGTCCTAGCACAGAACCTTGTGGAATTCCATAATTAACTTTAGTCTGTGAAGAAGATTCCCCATTTACATGAACAAATTGTAATCTATTAGACAAATATGATTCAAACCACCGCAGCGCAGTGCCTTTAATACCTATGGCATGCTCTAATCTCTGTAATAAAATTTTATGGTCAACAGTATCAAAAGCAGCACTGAGGTCTAACAGAACAAGCACAGAGATGAGTCCACTGTCCGAGGCCATAAGAAGATCATTTGTAACCTTCACTAATGCTGTTTCTGTACTATGATGAATTCTAAAACCTGACTGAAACTCTTCAAATAGACCATTCCTCTGCAGATGATCAGTTAGCTGTTTTACAACTACCCTTTCAAGAATTTTTGAGAGAAAAGGAAGGTTGGAGATTGGCCTATAATTAGCTAAGATAGCTGGGTCAAGTGATGGCTTTTTAAGTAATGGTTTAATTACTGCCACCTTAAAAGCCTGTGGTACATAGCCAACTAACAAGATAGATTGATCATATTTAAGATCGAAGCATTAAATAATGGTAGGGCTTCCTTGAGCAGCCTGGTAGGAATGGGGTCTAATAAACATGTTGATGGTTTGGATGAAGTAACTAATAAAAATAACTCAGACAGAACAATCGGAGAGAAAGAGTCTAACCAAATACCGGCATCACTGAAAGCAGCCAAAGATAACGATACGTCTTTGGGATGGTTATGAGTAATTTTTTCTCTAATAGTTAAAATTTTGTTAGCAAAGAAAGTCATGAAGTCATTACTAGTTAAAGTTAATGGAATACTCAGCTCAATAGAGCTCTGACTCTTTGTCAGCCTGGCTACAGTGCTGAAAAGAAACCTGGGGTTGTTCTTATTTTCTTCAATTAGTGATGAGTAGAAAGATGTCCTAGCTTTACGGAGGGCTTTTTTATAGAGCAACAGACTCTTTTTCCAGGCTAAGTGAAGATCTTCTAAATTAGTGAGACGCCATTTCCTCTCCAACTTACGGGTTATCTGCTTTAAGCTACGAGTTTGTGAGTTATACCACGGAGTCAGGCACTTCTGATTTAAAGCTCTCTTTTTTAGAGGAGCTACAGCATCCAAAGTTGTCTTCAATGAGGATGTAAAACTATTGACGAGATACTCTATCTCACTTACAGAGTTTAGGTAGCTACTCTGCACTGTGTTGGTATATGGCATTAGAGAACATAAAGAAGGAATCATATCCTTAAACCTAGTTACAGCGCTTTCTGAAAGACTTCTAGTGTAATGAAACTTATTCCCCACTGCTGGGTAGTCCATCAGAGTAAATGTAAATGTTATTAAGAAATGATCAGACAGAAGGGAGTTTTCAGGGAATACTGTTAAGTCTTCTATTTCCATACCATAAGTCAGAACAAGATCTAAGATATGATTAAAGTGGTGGGTGGACTCATTTACTTTTTGAGCAAAGCCAATAGAGTCTAATAATAGATTAAATGCAGTGTTGAGGCTGTCATTCTCAGCATCTGTGTGGATGTTAAAATCGCCCACTATAATTATCTTATCTGAGCTAAGCACTAAGTCAGACAAAAGGTCTGAAAATTCACAGAGAAACTCACAGTAACGACCAGGTGGACGATAGATAATAACAAATAAAACTGGTTTTTGGGACTTCCAATTTGGATGGACAAGACTAAGAGTCAAGCTTTCAAATGAATTAAAACTCTGTCTGGGTTTTTGATTAATTAATAAGCTGGAATGGAAGATTGCTGCTAATCCTCCGCCCCGGCCCGTGCTACGAGCATTCTGACAGTTAGTGTGACTCGGGGGTGTTGACTCATTTAAACTAACATATTCATCCTGCTGTAACCAGGTTTCTGTAAGGCAGAATAAATCAATATGTTGATCAATTATTATATCATTTACCAACAGGGACTTAGAAGAGAGAGACCTAATGTTTAATAGACCACATTTAACTGTTTTAGTCTATGGTGCAGTTGAAGGTGCTATATTATTTTTTCTTTTTGAATTTTTATGCTTAAATAGATTTTTGCTGGTTATTGGTAGTCTGGGAGCAGGCACCGTCTCTACGGGGATGGGGTAATGAGGGGATGGCAGGGGGAGAGAAGCTGCAGAGAGGTGTGTAAGACTACAACTCTGCTTCCTGGTCCCAACCCTGGATAGTCACGGTTTGGAGGATTTAAGAAAATTGGCCAGATTTCTAGAAATGAGAGCTGCTCCATCCAAAGTGGGATGGATGCCGTCTCTCCTAACAAGACCAGGTTTTCCCCAGAAGCTTTGCCAATTATCTATGAAGCCCACCTCATTTTTTGGACACCACTCAGACAGCCAGCAATTCAAGGAGAACATGCGGCTAAACATGTCACTCCCGGTCCGATTGGGGAGGGGCCCAGAGAAAACTACAGAGTCCGACATTGTTTTTGCAAAGTTACACACCAATTTAATGTTAATTTTAGTGACCTCCGATTGGCGTAACCGGGTGTCATTACTGCCGACGTGAATTACAATCTTACCAAATTTACGCTTAGCCTTAGCCAGCAGTTTCAAATTTCCTTCAATGTCGCCTGCTCTGGCCCCCGGAAGACAATTGACTATGGTTGCTGGTGTCGCTAACTTCACATTTCTCAAAACAGAGTCGCCAATAACCAGAGTTTGATCCTCGGCGGGTGTGTCGCCGAGTGGGGAAAAACGGTTAGAGATGTGAACGGGTTGGCGGTGTACACGGGGCTTCTGTTTAGGGCTACGCCTCCTCCTCACAGTCACCCAGTCAGCCTGCTTTCCCGGCTGCTCGGGATCTGCCAGGGGGTAACTAACGGCGGCTAAGCTACCTTGGTCCGCACCGACTACAGGGGCCTGGCTAGCTGCAGGCTGTAGCCAAGCCTGGCCTCCAAAGCTACGAATAAGCTACACTTATTACAAGTACCGTTACTGCTAAAGGAGGCCGAGGAATAACTAAACATTTCACACCCAGAGCAGAAAAGTGCGGGAGAGACAGGAGAAGCCGCCATGCTAAATCGGCTAAGAGCTAGTAGCTACGCTAAGCTAGCGGATTCCTAAAAACAAGCAAAGTGAATAATGTGTAAATAATTTAGAGGTGATTCAGCAGAAGGAGTGCTTTAGTTAAGGCACGTAAAGATTACACTGGGAAACAAATCGTAATCTAGATAACTAGATCAATCTAACTGCGCAGATTAAACAGCTAACAGATACAGAAAAACACCGCTGTGCTCCGGAACAGGAAGTGATACAATACCGCAATGAGAGCCACAAATGAGAGCAATTATAATAATAATAACTTTCGATGTTGCAATGAATCAGTGGCAGAGTGTTTTTTTTTTTTCTTTTTTTTTGCAGCACACTTAAACTGGTTTGTAAAATACTGTTTCGTCAACCGAGCTGCAGCTGATGTGACTTTTCTTTAAAATACAGCAACTTATCAGGAGTAAATCATAAATTAGTGTTGCAGCCGACTGCAGGAGGAGTATAAGTAAAAGCAAATCACATGTAGTTTCTGCACGATTGAAATATATTTGTGTGTTGGGCTCTTTTGTGTACAATGAAAAAAGTGTGTTGGATTGACTTGATTTAAATAAGTACATTGGTTGCACGTTATCAGAATCTAAATAACTTTGGACACAATAACCTGGTACATATTTAAAGTCATGTTTCCTTTTTTCAGTGTACTGATACATTTCTATAAGTACAGCAGAGTGTAAACTGTTTGTATTACATTCAGTATATTTATCATGTCTCCTGAAATTCAATTTTGGACACCACATGTTTTGTTTGTTTGTTTGTTTGTTTTTTACAATGTCTTGTGCTCTCCCATACCTGCCTGTATAATCGAAGCTGTGACGTCAGCTTGTCTTATGTGAATTCTGTCACACTGAGGTCCCCAGTCTAAAGACAGGTGTTCATGGGGTCATCATCCTTCTCAATGCCAGGACTCTGGTGAGTCCAGTCAGGTTTGTGACAACAAATCATTGAGTAAAAATTGAGAACTTTGCTTTCTGACTCAACACTTTAAAAAATCTACCACTCCAATCTGTATGTCAGTCTTATGTCCTGTTTTTCTTGAAGATGCTTCAACTCCTCCACACATCCGTGACTGATTATTTTTGAGTCGCCCCGTCCATCATTTTCCATTCCAGTATCACCGACTTAGATTTGATAATGTTCATTCAAACTGCTTCAAATTCTGCAGCAAAACACTGACATGCAAAGTGGAGGAGAAGTTTTGAAGACATTAATTATCATGCAAATACGAGACAGACAGTCCTGAAGCTTCCACAATGGAAGCTCTCCAACTCTTGGCTGCTTTTGATGAGCTGTATCAGTGTGGCAGAAGCTGAAATGAAACCCTTACTTCAAAATTCAAATCATAACTGCTCTCAAGTAATAAAATATTAATAACTGTTTTTTATAGAGATTAACAAACGTGTAAATGTTTAACACATTTTCAGGTATTTTCCATCCTCGCTATTAGAAATTATTTTCATAACAATGTATGTATTTATGTATTTTCTACAATGATCTGGAGTCTGGAGATAAAGCTGTCTGGTTTACTCATAAAATAATAATTTTAAAAAATGTGCATTTGTTTTGGTGGTGTGTTGTCTGCAGTGTATTTATAACTTCTACTAGGGGTCACCAAATTTTAGATCTTTCAAATGCTTCCTTCACTGACTAAAAGATCAAGATGCACAGTTGGACACACACACAGAGTGGGGTAATCAGGAGGACCTGGCAATCAGGTATCACCAGTTATACAGCTTCCTGATGAAGTGGTATAGAGGAGGATTTTCTTAAAAAGACCTGAACGTTTAGCTACAAATTGCCAAAAGGTACATCTGAGATGCAAGCCCAGATTTGATCTGTTTGGTGAAAGAACATCCTTCTCTGCGCTACTCCACTATGAAGCTTAGAGTGGTGATGCAAAATGCAAAATCTGCACAGTGCACAATTTCTCCAATCACAGCCACATAAGCCTATGTCTTATTCTGGGTTGTCGGGGTGTCTCTGTGACTTTCCTCACTCTTCTCCTTCCACAGTGACTCAGTTTTTGAGAACTGTCTACTCATGCAGATTTTCCATAGAGTGCCAAACTGTTTGTATTTCTTCATAATTCATGTGAATAAATTCCAAGACATATTCAGCGGCAGCTTCACCATCAGAGAACATTATCAACCCCATGGCCTTTAGTTTCAGACAAAGCAGCAGGTGCTGGTCCAGGTGCTGGTCCTTCATCTTGTCCAAGCAGCAATGAGGATGTTAGTGAAGGTGATGTTATGGATGCACTTTACAAGCAGTTCATTTTTTTCCAATTTTCAATTTATTTTTCTTTATATTGCGCCAAATCACAACAGAGTTGCCTCAAGGCGCTTCACACAGGTAAGGTCTAACCTTACCAACCCTCAGAGCAACAGTGGTAAGGAAAAACTCCCTCTGAGGAAGAAACCTCAAGCAGACCAGACTCAAAGGGGTGACCCTCTGCTTGAGCAATGCTACAAACATAAATTACAGAAATAATTCACAGAACAATTCACGGACGAATATACAAGAATTGCTGTTGGTGCACAGGACAGGAGGGTCGCCAACACAAACACAACTCCCATCTCTGGATGGAGATGCACCTTAAACAGAGAAAAAACAGAATCAGGCATCAGAAAGACAAAAAATACTGTATAATTTGCCAGCATTAATCAACAAGAAAAACAGAGAAATACTAAGGTGATCGCCGGCTGCTAGCCCTAAGCTTCACTAAAAGCCGCGGCCCGTTCCAATTACTAATAACATGAATTAAAAGAGTAAAAAGCATAAAACAAAATTGTACCAGTATGCTAGCCATATGAAAGGGAAAAGAAGTGCGTCTTAAGTCTGGACTTGAAAGTCTCCACAGAATCTGATTGTTTTATTGACGCAGGGAGACCATTCCACAGAACAGGGGCACGATAGGAGAAAGCTCTGTGACACGCAGACTTCTTATTCACCCTAGGGACACAAAGTAGTCCTGCACCCTGAGAACGTAAAGCCCGGGCCGGTACGTAAGGTTTTATTAGGTCAGCTCGGTAGGGAGGTGCCAGTCCATGAATAATTTTATAGGTTAGTAGCAGAACCTTAAAATCTGATCTCACAGGGACAGGAAGCCAGTGAAGAGATGCCAAAATGGGTGTAATGTGGTCGAACTTTCTGCTTCGTGTCAAAAGTCTGGCTGCAGCATTTTGAACCAATTGGAGAGCCCTAATGCTTGACTGCGGTAAACCAGAAAATAGAACATTGCAGTATAGTCCAATCTAGAAGAGATGAACGCATGGATCAGGGTCTCAGCATCAGCCATAGACAGGATGGGATGAATCTTCACTATATTTCGCAGGTGGAAGAAAGCAGTCCTCATAATATTTCTAATGTGGAGGCCAAAGGACAACGAAGGATCAAAAATTACCCCAAGGTTCCTCACTTTGTCAGTGTGATGTATGACACACGAGCCTAGGCTGAGTGTTAAGCAAATGATTTAACTAAAATGTAATTGAATATTAGTAACCTTTACTTTACTTACCTCTGTTTTTCCTGTTTTGTGTATTTGTTTTTTTGTTGAGCTAATATTAGGATTACCTAATAAATGGTGAGTGTTTGTAGTCGCAGGAACTCAGGGACAGATAGAAGATGACTATACCAACTATACAATATTACAGAGAATTACAAAGTATACAGAATAAGAATAGGGTTATTATGGGATGTATGTAGAGAGTATATAATATGAATGAACCTTTTTTTTTTCTTGTTAAGAAATAACAGGAATTACCTTCTTTTTACAACTACAGGATTATAATGTCATTTTTATTATGACAATATTTTATATTACCTCATAGAACAGTACAGTAATTCCTTAACCTACAGGTTAAGGAAGTAATATTGTGAAAGTCTGTTTGTTATTAATATGGACTGAGTTTACTGAATGACATTGACTATAAGATGGGTAATCTGTTCTTTAATGTTTTGACTGTAGAATATTGCATTTTCTTTTTTCTTCACAAACGGAATTACACACTTTCAAGCCATGAATTACACTTACTTTTATTTAATGACTTATTTTGGAAAATTGTGTTAAATTAGATATTTTTCTGTGACTGTAGATCTTACATCCCTAACCCTAACTCTAATTTGTAGTCAAGTTAACATTTGGGTATATAACATAAAACAATTTAGACACCTGATCTTTTCTCATAATTATGAGATCCTGATGTCATAATTATAAACTCTTTTCTCGTAATTATGAGATCTTTCTGATAATTATGAGATCAGCGGTTGATTGTTTTTAATCCAGTGAATGCAATATGCTTCGGTACGATTCTACTAATATTTAATGTAAATTTGTAATTTTGTTGCCGACTGATAAAACTGCACATTTAAAAATGGAAGTATATCAGTTTTCCTCTTTCTCAACATAATTTCTACACTTCTGCAGTCACAGTGACTTAATCTACTTTTCACTTAAATCTTACTGTTCAATCTGCAAATCACCATGAAACAAACTCTGAGTGGGTTCTCAATAAAAAGTCACCAACAGGTTAAGTTGGAGTTAAGGTGAAAACAAATGGTTCATAAGAGAATAAACAAAGTATCAAGTATATGTCATTATTATAAGACATTACAATGTTATAGACCTGTATTAGTTCACTATGTCTGTCTTTAAATTGTTGACCTTCCCTCCAACAAACCCAGAATAGCAAAACAGGATTGTGTAGAATATTACAAACCCACAGTAATACAGTGAAGGTTTAAATGTTTCTTTTCCATATAAGTTCCTTCAGCTTCTCCTTTTGTTCACTCGTGGTCACCACAACAGAGCCGAATAAGATAAGATAAGAATTTGTTTGTGATAGGTTCCAGCCAATTATCTTGTTTTTACTTTGATATTACTATATTTTTGAACAGTATACTATATCCCAGAACATTTGTGCTATCATTACTATAAAACATTCTCGGACCACGATCACAAAGAACTTTCCTCTGAAACATTCCGAGAACTTTACACCGAACATTTTGATAACATTTGACAAATGTTCTTATAACCTTTGGAGACATTTATTTTGTCAGCTGGGTAGGGACTTTATTTTTGTAGAATGTTCTGGGGGGGGGGGGGGGGGGGGGGGGGGGGGGGGTTGTGACTTTCCATAATATGAATGCTTGTTTGTTTAATTGCTTTGCAATATATATATATGCACGCACATGTGCACACGTGAGCAGGGGTGGTGACCAAATGGTGAGTGCGCTTGGTTTCAGTGCAGAAGTTTCCCAGTTCAAACCTCACTCCTGCCACATTTCTCCATGTAATGTGTCAGGAAGGCCATCCAGTGGCAAATCAACATGCAGCTCCACCTTGGTGAGGTGATGGTCTAGTAGTTAAAGCGTTAGGCTTAAAACCAGAGGATCGTTGGTTCAAATTCCAGCCTGACAGGAAAATCACTTAGGCCCCTTGGGCAAGGTCCTTAATCCCAGAGTTGCTCCTGGTATATAGTGAGCGTCTTGTATGGCAGCACCCTCATATCTTGGTGAAGGTGAGGCATTATTTGTAAAGCACTTTGAGCGTCTGATGCAGATGGAAAAGCATTATATAAATGCAGTTCATTTATCATTTACCTTGGATGTGCTGCGGTGACACCTAATGAAACAAGGGAGCAGCTAAAGGGACTTACATTACTCTTATATAGTCCAAGCATGAACATTATATCAAAATCAAACTTTCCATAAAACATTCCAAAAACATTACAGCTAACGTTCTGATAACATCTGACAAACGTGCTTAGAACATTTTGGGAACTTTATTTTGTTTACTAGGGGTGGGGGGGATTACATCTTGGACAGGATGTCAGTCTGTTGTAGGGCCACAAATAGACAAACAAACACATTCCCACAGTCATGCACACCCATGGTCAATTTAGAGTCACCAATTCACCAAACCTACATGTCTTTGGAAGTGACAGGAAGCCAGAGCACTCAGAGGAAACCCATGATAACACGGGGAGAACATGCAAACTCATCACAGAAAGGCCGCAGGTGGAAATGATCCCACGATGTTCCTGCAGTGCTAACCACTAAGCCACTGTGCCCCCCAGTGACATCAAATGTTTAATAATTAGAAAAAAGATATCACAGGAATCAAACTGGGTTTGTTGGTGAGATGAAATCTCACATATTCTTTATTTCAAAAATGTTTTAACCAGTGACACAGTTTAGACACGGTTGTCTTGGTCTGATTGTGTTTAGAATCCACTGATAGTAAGCTGGATGGCAGACATTCATGAACTCCACTGGGTAAGTACAAGCAGGTATACCAACTGAAGAAATGACGCCATAAATCATATCATTGAAAATGACTCCTCCACCCGAGTCACCCTGTGAGAAACAAATATTTGTTGTTTAAAATATATTTTGACATTTCAACACAATTTTAGCTTAGCCATGCTGAAATGCTAACTCACAAGACACGCGTCCGTCCCCTTGATGAGTTCCTCGAGGATACTGACCACAGAAGACATATCGGTAGAGCGTGAAAGGTGCGAACGGAATCTGAATTGGACTGAAGTTCGGACAGTTAACAACATTGATGTCTACACATTGCAGAGCCTGAGATGGAGTTACATCTGGACAGGAATTAAAACAGGAGATATTACACAGGAAAAACAAACATTCTCACTATTTATACACAATCTGAAATTCATTGAATGCGAACAAACAAAAACACTGACCAACAAGGATTCAAAAATAATAAATGCAAAAAGAAATTTCGAAGAATTAAAAGAACTCCAAATTATCATTACAAAATTAGAATAACAGAACAGAAGATCTGAGCAAAAAGAGTCTTTGCATTAAATGATTAAAAATGGTCTCACATCTTGTATTGTTCGGAAAATGATAAGTGGACGCGTGACCTGCCATCTGAACAGTCTGACCTCTGGAAAAAAGCATAAATGAATAAATAAGCAAATCAATAAATGCATGAATGGAGGAATAAATAAATATAGAAATAAATATTATGAAATATTTGCATAGGTTTAAAGTATGAAAGTACCGTGACCCGGGCAGTTTATAATCCAGAGGGCTGTATCTGCACTCCTGTATGTTTCTTTGAAAAATGCACACTTTTTGGAAGTTTTTGTACATTACTGTCAAAGGTTTGTGCTTTTTACATTTCGTGGTCACAAACAATAACCTGGCCGAACTTTATGAAATTTGACCAAACAGTGCACTGTTTACTAACCATCAAATCATCAACATTTATCTTTTCGTAACTTGTCACGTCCTTTTGATTTAAGATGTCTTGTTGTCTGGATACACGTTTTTCTGATGACTCCAGTGAGAATAAAGTTTTGTTACGTGGAGCACCAGCTCTGCACAAACATAAATATCAGGAAAAGCTCAGACATATTTTCACACGACTGGCAAAATTACAAATTGAATTCAACATATTTATAATCTGGCAAGAAGCTAATCACAGGGCATTTTTTGGTTTTAATTTTAAATCAAATGTATCTCCTTAAGCAACCTCTACAATTCAGAATCCTACTTTTATTGGAACTAACTGCTCTTCTTGAAGTTACCTTCAGAACATTCCCAGTTTTTGGTAAAAGTCCATGTTGTCTGTGCATGTGCAGAAAAAAAAAAAAAACAGACAAGAAAATGGAAATTTGGGCTTTAAAACTGATCAACACTTAAATCTCTGGAAAGATTTTAGTCACAAGTGTTAGAACTCATTCAGTGACATAAAGAGAGATCATGTTGTATAATCACAAGTTTGGGCTTTTTATGGCATATTTATATTTGAATATTTGTACTGTATCAGCTGAGAGAACACGCAGCCAGTCTGCTCTGTGTCAGCCTGATCCCGTCAGATCTCAGAAGCTAAGCAGTGCTGCATCTGGTTAGTACTTGGATGGGAGACCTCTTTGGAACACCAGCAGTTGTGTGTTTCTCCAGGTAAAACTGGAGTTGCGTCAGGAAAAGCATCCAGCATAAAACTTGTGCAAAGTAACAATGCAGATCTGCTGTATCCGCTGTGGCACCTCGATCAAAACGGGAGCAGCCGAATGGACAACAACAACTGTATCAGCAGAATTTGATCAAAAACACTAAGATTCAAAATCTAAAGGAAATCCAGAAATTAGTTTTGTGTTTGGTTGGAATGAAAACCTGCAGACAGTTGGCCTTCATGGCTCATGGTTTCTCATCACTTCTTTAACAAGACTAAAGGTGGACATGAAGACACGTCTGCTGCTTCCACTCGACCACAAGAGTGTTCAACAAGACCATCTGACATCAGATGTCAACGAATGTTTTCTTTTCTTCTGTGGTGTGAACAAGAACTTACGGTTGATGATTGCAGGCAGGAAGACGGACGGGTTGAATTTGAGTTTCCGGGTTTCGTAGTTTCACCAACATGATGTCGTGGGTCCTGAATCTGAATCTGTCAGTAAAAATCACTTTCATGGCGATCCGCACTGATCTGCGTCTTAGTCCTTGATGTTCACCTAAATATGCATACATGTCCCTACAAGCACATAAGGTTGGATAGATGATTACATGTTTCCTTCAAAAAACTTGTTGATGAATCCGTATGGTGTACACCACAGCAGACAACAAGTCAGCTTTTAGTTTCTATTTCCTGATCAGGGCAAAAAATAAATGAATAAAATATTGGTTGAATTCTATCACTGATCCACGTGTGAGTCACAAAATCAGTTAGTTAGTTAGTTAGTTAGATAGATAGATAGATAGATAGATAGATAGATAGATAGATAGATAGATAGATAGATAGATAGATAGATAGATAGATAGATAGATAGATAGATAGATAGATAGATAGATAGATAGATAGATAGATAGATAGATAGATAGATAGATAGATAGATAGATAGATAGATAGATAGATAGATAGATAGATAGATAGATAGATAGATAGATAGATAGATAGATAGATAGATAAACTGTCGCTTTCTTACCCTCCATCTATCCAGCAATGAGCTGCCGTCAGAATCCAGCTGTCACTGATCAGTGAGCCACCACACAAGGATTGATCTCCATTCGGCTCAACAGTTATCAGTTTGACGTGGTAGTGCCGTTCACCTGGTCCACAGTCTCTACCATGAATAATTCTCTTCTGCAGATCCACCACTGAGCTCACTGTGACACCTGACAAAGACAGTTCAAAAAGTACGAGTTGTTGCAGCAGCGGTTTGTACTCTGTGTACAAAAACCTATTTAACAGAGTTAAACTGACAGAATGAAAAATCAGACATCAATCAACCAATCAATGAGAGTTTAAAAAATCCTGAAACATTATAATCCATTCTTTCCAAAAACAGAGTATTCACATGAAATAAAACTAATACATGAATCATAACCTGCAGTTGAAACAGTTGTTGAGCGACTCACCAGCAAACAGCACGAGGAGAAGAAGTGTCAGCTGAACCATCGTGGTCACCGATCGTCCAAACCACTGACCTCTTTGCTCTCTCTTTGCTGTCACGGCGCCTTTTTAAGTCTGTTCATGCTGTCATGCTGATGTTTATCCACCAGTCACATCATGAACATTTATCAACTCAACCTGATTGGCTGCAAAGTTGCGCGAATTCCTTCAGCTTGTTGATCTTTATCAAGTATGGTTCTTCCTCCATCGATTCCTGAAGCAGAGAAAAGAGCAGCGACAACTCAGTCAATGAAATATAAAAATTGCCGGGTCAAAAATTGAGATGTTGGGCATCTAATCATGTGACTCTTATGTACAATAGGAGAAATGATTTTTAAGTTAACAGGTCAGTATAAATATTACTTATTAATTTTGATCAACAAAATTCATTTGAATCTTTCTAACTGAAGAAGTTTTAAGTTGAATGAACAATTAGATTTTTCAGTGGGATTCATTTAAAGGGTCATAGATAGATAGATAGATAGATAGATAGATAGATAGATAGATAGATAGATAGATAGATAGATAGATAGATAGATAGATAGATAGATAGATAGATAGATAGATAGATAGATAGATAGATAGATAGATAGATAGATAGATAGATAGATAGATAGATAGATAGATAGATAGATAGATAGATAGATAGATAGATAGATAGATAGATAGATAGATAGATAGATAGATAGATAGATAGATAGATAGATAGATAGATAGATAAGTTGAATTGCTTATTCAACTTAAAACTTCTTCAGTTCTTCAAAAACTGACTTCACTTCCAAAAACAAAACACTAATTTATAAGGGGGATGTCTTTATGCGTAAAAATATGGTATCATTTTTAAATAATTAATTTGCACTTTATTGCATGAAATAAGTATTTGTTCACCTACCAACCAGCAAGAATTCTGGCTCTCACGGACCTGTTAGTGTTGTGTGGGCCGCTGAAGAGGAGGTACTGCTGGCCCACCACCACAAGATGGCGCCCTGCTTGAAGTGCGGGCTTCAAGCACGAGAGGGCGTCGGCTTTGCTGGAGGTGACAGCTGTCACCCATCACCACCACTACAAAGACCGGACTGCAACTCCACCTCCTCGCCAAGAAATCAACTACCATTCAGGTAATTTCTCTGCTGACTAACACTGTGTGTGTAATAACTGGAACTTCTTTTTGCAGCCGTTTTCCTGGAGTGTTTCCTTATCTGGAGGATTGGCGTTTGGTGTGACAGCGACGGCTTCGCCTCACACCCCAACTCAGATAAGTGGTTGACCAGGAGCTGCACGAGTGTGTGTGATTGGAGGTGGAGGTTTTCCCTCCTTTACTTAATACAGACTGTGGGATTACTGAGTGTGCGAACTCACACTCATCTGGACTGTCTCTGTTCTCTGCCAGCAGTACCGGGTCTGACTGCTGAAGACAGCGGCCACCTGGGGCACAGGGCTTGGCGGCTCCGGTTTTCTTCAGCTCCGTTGGTGGTGGAAGCTGTGTGGGGATCCAGCTCTTCTCTCTCCAGGCGTCTTCTATCGTCGAGCCTGCCCACACGTCACCTGGTGTATGATTGACAGTCCACCATATTGTTATTGTCTGTACGTTGTTGTGCGATTCACAACATTAAATTGTTACTTTTTGGCTTATCCATTGTCCGTTCATTAACGCCCCCTGTTGTGGGTCCGTGTCACGTCACTTTCACAACAGTTTTTCTTTAAGAAGCCCTCCTATTCTGCACTCTTTACCTGTATTAATTGCACCTGTTTGAACTCATTTCCTGAATAAAAGACACCTGTCTACACACTCAGTCAATCACACTCCATAAGAGCATTGAAGATGGGTTGTGGCTGGGTCTTCCAGCATGACAATGACCCAAAAACAGCCAGGGCAACTAAGGAGTGGCTCTGTAAGAAGCATTTCAAGGTCCTGGAGTGGCCTAACCAGTCTCCAGACCTGAACCCAATAGAAAATCTCTGAAGGAAGCTGAGACTTGTAACCTGAAAGATCTGGAGAAGATCTGTATGGAGGAGTGAACCAAAATCCCTGCTGCAGTGTGCAAACATGGTCAAGAACTACAGGAAACATCTGACCTCTGAAATTGGAAACAAATGTTTCTGTACCAAATATTAAATTGTTTTTCTATTGGATCAAATTTTTTGTCATGCAATAAAAAACAAATTAGTTAGTTAAAAATCCTACAATGTGATTTTCTGCAGCTGATCTGCTCTGTGTCAGCCTGAACCTGTCAGATCTCAGAAACTAAACAGTGAGGGGCCTGGTTAGTACTTGGATGAGAGACCTCTTTGGAACACCAGCAGCTGTGTGTGTTTCTCCAGGTTACACTGAAGTTGCATCAGGAAGGGCATCCGGCGTAAAACTTGTGCCAAATGCAGATCTACTGTGGCGACCCAGGACAAAAACAAGAGCAGCTGAATGGACAACAACAATGATTTTCTGTTTTTTTTGTTGTTGTTGTTGTTGTTTTATAGATTCGGTCTCTCACAGTTGAAGTGTACCTACAATAGAAGTTACAGAGCACTTGCAAAATGTATTTGTTTCAATGTACATGCCCGGGATCAAAAATGACCCCACTCGGTCACTTGAGGGTTACATGACATGATATCAGTGATATCAAATGAAACATATGTACATCAGTTTCCCCTTTTTCTCAACATGTTTTTGACACTTCTGCAGTGACGGTGACTTTCTTTGTTTCTACTGAAATCTTTCTGTTCAATCTGCAAATCATGAAGAAACAAACTCTCAGACTGGTTTCAGGATAAAAGGTCACAAACAGTTGAGGTTGGGGCAAAGGCTCAAACAGTTCAGAAGAGGAGATAAAATACATATACAGAAAGTATAAGACAATCCAGTTTCACACACATGTATGAATTCACAAACTGTCTTCAAAATTGTGAAAAATAAATTCAACAGGTGACATAAAAAATTACAAAATGTTTCCTTGGTCTTCTCCAGTTGGTGGGATCCTCAACACTCAGGCGCCTGCATGCTGGATCTTACACAGAGAAACACACCACATGGCCACAATGTTGCAGAGTCTCCTGATGTAAACATTCAGTTGACACAAAGACATTTCAGCTGTACCCAAATATCCTCCAAATACACCTAATACCAAAGAAAGCACCAGGACACAAAAGACTTGAACCGTCATTCACTTGAGAAGATATTAGCATCATCAAACACCTCTTGGCAGGGACCTCATGGCGCCTTAAGATCTTCCCAGGTATCTTCTGATCTCAAAGTCTGACGACCCAAAAACATGAATGTGACTGCAGGGGAACGTGAATGTCTCTACAAGTTCAACACCATCACTGCATACAGATACACTTCTAATGGCCGAGTCCAGGACGTCATTAAAGCCTGGATCTTAATCTGGATCCAGGACAATTTCCAACCCAGACATCAATTGATTTGGCAAGATCATAGCATTGTTTGCCAAGTCAATGTCATTCAATCTTTCTGCACCAACAAAGGATGTTTGGTCAACAGAAATCAATCAGCAACATTATTTCTCTCCTCCAGAGACTTGCTATTTGTGCAACAGCTCTGTCCTGATGATTATGTACGAGCTCTCAGCCAACCAGCAACTGACTGCAAGTCAAACTGATACCAAGATGACTCTCCAACTGTACCACAGCATGTTTTAATCTCAACTTTCTTTTCATTGGGTGGAGTTAAAAAAAATAGGCTGAGATTCTTATGCATTCTCTTTGTGCTCAGAGATACGAATTTTGTCCAGTTTGCCCACCCACCCCACCCCACGGAGAAACCCCTAAAGTCAAAACTCCAACTTGTCAACTCATCTGAAACTCACAAACCCCGAGTTCACAATCAAGATGGCCGCCCCTTATAGTAACAACAGTGAAAGTTGTAGTTGTTACTGTTTTTTTAGCACTTTTGTATTCTTTGAGTCATCTCAAGTCAAGTCAAGGACTTTACACTGTTTCCACACTTTGGTACATCCAAGACACCACCGAACGTCCTTGGGTCCTGGATAGCAACCACTCAGGCAGACAACCAGTTCATCCCCACATCTCTAAAATAAACATCTGCTGCACCCAGGTAAAAAGTGGGTGTCCCATTTTGTGTCCTTCCAACTTTCGAGGGAAGTGGAATGCAGCATATATCAAAAATGAAAGAAGGATGGATGACTGTTCTTAAATGCTTTCAAATCATTGACTGTTCTGACTGTACCGTAATTTACTGATCATAAGAGTTACGTTTTTGCTGAAGATTAAAAAGTCAAACACAAACAAGTGTCCTAATGATCAATGATTTGGAGTTTAGTCTAGACAATATCTGTGATTTAATATGAATCGTGGCATTTAAAGTAAATGTTTAATAAAACCTGACTTGAAATGCATTAATTCCCATTGCTAATGTCCTTTAACTTACAGATTGAGACCCATCATTATTTCAAAAGTATAATTTCACTGAGAAATTATGAAATTGCACGTTTTTAAAAGCAAACATTTATTAGTCTCCCTCTTTCTCAACATTTTTCACCACTTCTGCAGTGACAGTGACTGTTTCCACAGAAATCTCTCATTTCAATCTGCAAATGATGAAGTAACAAAGTCTCAGACTGTCTTCAGGATAAAAGGTCACCAAAGGTCACACTGAAGCTTCAAACAAATCATTAGAAAGAATGGATTTCTTTAAAATGTCAGTAACTGTGAGAAAATGTAGGTTAATAAATCGGTATTAGGACAACCCTTCTGTATTTTAAGAGATAAATAAAAGTTTGTCTTCCTGTTCCATTAACCTTATATTAATGTGTGTCCCAGTGGGAAAATGGACTGTTCAGAAATGTCAAAGGCTTGAACAAGTACATTATGTATCTAGAAATTCTTATTCCATTTGTCATACAGTTACAGTCGGTCCATATGTGTTAATATTCACAAATTTCACCTTTCTGTGGTGTCATGGATCTTCAGTACTAGTACCTAGTTTGTTAACCCTGAGTAGAGATGACTTATTGCTTCCACAAAGACTTTGGTCACAACTAGCAAATTTTGTAAAAATATTTCTTAATAGTTTGAACACAATTTGATTGAGTACTTGCAGATATGGTGATGATGATGATCACCTCTAATACAGTGTGGCAAACCCTCCACAGCGAGACCCTGAGTTTTGGGGAAAACAGGAGTTACATATGTTTGAAGAAGGAGATCTTTCTGTTGTGTATAAGTGTCTGATAACAACAGTGACAGTACAGTCAATGAAATATAAATATTTTTAACAATTACGAGAACAAATTCTGTAGTGTATGAAAATGCATCATTTTTGTGTGTGTTGCTGTGTGTATGAAGACTGTTTAAAATATTCCATCACATCATTCCATCAGTAACAGACATCAAGATAAAAAAGAGAGAGAGAAAAAAAAATTGCATCATTTTTTACCAAAATTGGAGCAACTTTAACTTTTGACCCCTGTACAAACTGAAACTGACCTTTGTCACATTCTTGCTGCTTTTACCTCATAACTCCATAACATTCAGTCACAGATTGTCCAAAATACACCTTTTTGGAATTGTTATGATCAGGCAAATAATGTGGTGTAGTTTTCTATATGGCTGGAGTATCTTTTAATTTAGACCCCTGTGCAATTCTTCAGTTGACCCCTACCTGGCTAAACTACTGAAAATTCCAAGTGGCCAATCAGTTTTTTAAAAAGAGTTAATGTCTGTGGATTACTTGTGCCAAATTTGATGCATGTATCACCATTTGCTCGATCCCACTCTAAATATTCTCTTATCTGCTGCACTATATATTAGATGTAAGATGCTGCTCCTCAGTGTTTCTCAACTGCCGTCAAAAGTATTGCAACACTTGGTATTTCACACATTTTAATTTGTTTATTCCATTTCAAATACATTTTTTCCTAAAATTATCTTCCTTAACTCAAGCTGAAAGCAAATCTCTACAACTTGATATAAATTAATTAAAATATAAAATCCAGCTTCCTGATGAAGTGGTGTAGAGGAGGATTTTCTTAAAAAAAAAGACCTGAAAGTTTAGCTACAATTTGACAGAAAGTACATTTGAGATGAAAGCCTCAATTTGATGTTTTGGTGAAATAAACGTTTGTATTTCTTATACATTTGATGTAAATACAGTCCAAGACATATTCAGTGACTTGGAAATGTTCATGTTTCGATCCCCTGACTTGTGTAAAGAAAACTGGCAATAAAACTGATTATTATTTGCAGGTTTTATCAAGTTTTAGAGATTTGCTTTCAGTTTGAGTTTGAGGAAGATAATTTTAGAAATGTTTATTCTTTATTATTATTATTATTATTATTATTATTATTATTATTATTATTATTATTATTATTATTATTATTATTATTATTATTATTATTTTGTATTTCTTGTATTTAAAATTGCATAAACAAATTAAAATGTGTGAAATTCCAAGTGTTCCAATACTTTTGCAGGACACAGTGTCCTAACCTTATGATGAGTGCAAAATGAGTGTGGTATTATTACTATTTTGTTTAAGAATGTTTAATTTTCACTGTTACTGCACTTTGTGTCAAATCATAGTCATATGGTACATCATATTTATATTTACATTATTGAGATTTGATAATTTGGCCGTATTGTACAGCCCTACAGTCAACTAGCTGAAAACTTTGAATATTAATTTGCATCTACATTAAAAAAAATGCTTAAAGTGGCAGGGGGTTAAGAGGGCTGTAACTAGGGGGTCAGCTGAAAGGCAAAAAAAAAGAAAAATGCTTCAAAATGTGGGGGGTATGGGGGGCAGAGCTCCTCCAGAAGCTGAAAGGCAAAATAAGGAAAATAAAAGGCAAGGAGTCTGGGGGAGGCAGAGCCCCCCCCAAAGGTTTTAGCCATGGTAATGCTCCCCTGAAGTATTTACCCAAAAAACTCTGAAGAACCTAAATGACATGGTGAGATGTTGAAGAGCTTCGCTCGTTCATGTCTGTGACATATACATATTAAAACAATCATGTAACTTCTGTGACACCTGTCCTCTTCCATGAGGTCTCTTCGGTGAGACGAAATTTTTTTGTAGCAATTTATACTCCAGCATCTTGGAGGCATCCAGGTTATTTTTGAGGTGCTGTGTGGAAACTGAAACACGTTTACCTGAGTTGTGACATTCTCAGTTATGCCTTCCAACTTTCGAGGGAAGTGGAATGCAGCATATATCGAAAATGAAAGAAGGATGGATGAATGATCTTAAATGCTTTCAAATCATTGACTGTTCTGACTGTACTGTAATTTACTAATCATAAGAGTTACGTTATTGCTGAGGATTAAAAAGTCAAACACAAACAAGTGTCCTAATGATCGATGTTTAAACACAGCTGGTTTTCTAGTTTAGTCTCGTATCTATGATGTATCTATATCTGTGATTTAATATTAATTGTGGCACTTAAAAGTAAATGTTTAATAAAACCTGACTTTGTGAAATGCATTAATTCCCACTGTTAATGTCCTTTTACTTACAGATTGAGACCCAGCTTTATTTCAAAAGTGTAATTTCATTGAGAAATTATGAAATTGCATGTTTTTAAAAGCAAACATTTATTAGTCTCCCTCTTTCTCAACATTGTTCACCACTTCTGCAGTGACAGTGACTGTTTCCACAGAAATCTCTCATTTCAATCTGCAAATGATGAAGTAACAAAGTCTCAGACTGACTTCAGGATAAAAGGTCACCAACAGGTTACACTGAAGCTTCAAACAAATCATTAGAAAGAATTTCTTTAAAATGTAAATAACTGTGAGAAAATGTAGGTTAATAAATCGGTGGTAGGACCACCCTTCTGTATTTTAAGAGATAAAAATAAAAGTTTGTCTTCCTGTTCCATTAACCTTATATTAATGTGTGTCCCAGTGGGGAAATGGACTGTTCAGAAACGCTTGAACAAGCTGGGTCAACCATCCTGTATCTAGAAAGTCTTGTTCTATTTGTCATACAGTTATACAGTCGGTCCACATGTATCGACATTATTAACAAAATAATATTCTCACTTTATTTTAATGCCTCTGTGCTGGTGATAGCCAGGGCTAGAGGCAATATGTTTTTGGGTTGTCTCTGTCTAGACAATATCTCAAAAATGCTTTGATTGTCTTCAAACTTTGCATAGATGTCCACTGATGAAAGGGTGAACTGATTAAGTTTTGGAGGACAATGGTTGCTGGGACGTGTCTAACAGCAGCAAAATACAAGCCTGACACTTTTGATACCACCTCACCACACATCTAAAAACAAATGATTACATTTACATTAGAAACAAATTCAATTTAATTAGACTTTTGGTTCCATTTACTTGCATTTCAGAGAGAGAGTTTAGATGTTGCAGCTGAATGGCTGAATAAAATCAGTACATCATTTTAATGTTGTAGGTATTCGGGTTTTTTTGTTGTTTGTTTTTTTTTTTTTAATTTAGAGAAGGCGTATGATCGGGTACCCCGGGAGATACTGTGGGAGGTGCTGTGGGAGTACGGAGTGAGGGGGTCCCTTCTCAGGGCCATCCAATCTCTGTACTCGCAAAGCAAGAGCTCTGTTCGGGTGCTCGGCAGTAAGTCGGACTCGTTTCCGGTGGGGGTTGGCCTCGCCAGGGCTGCGCATTGTCACCAGTCCTGTTTGTGATATTCATGGACAGGATATCGAGGCGTAGTTGGGGAGAGGAGGGTTTCCAGTTTGGTGGGCTCAAGGTCTCATTACTGCTTTTTGCAGATGATGTGGTCCTGTTGGCTTCATCGGCTGGTGACCTCCAACACTCACTGGATCCGTTTGCAGCCGAGTGTGAAGTGGTTGGGATGAAGATCAGCACCTCTAAATCTGAGGCCATGGTTCTCAGCAGGAAACGGATGGATTGCCTACCCCGGGTAGGGAATACGGCCTTGCCCCAAGTGAAGGAGTTCAAGTACCTCGTGGTCTTGTTCATGAACGAGGGGACAATGGAGTGTGAGGTTGGATGGAGAATCAGTGCAGCAGGGGTGGTGGCATTTGCTTTACCATACTGTTGTGACAAAAAGGGAGCTGAGCTAAAAGGCAAAGCTCTTGATCTACTGGTCAATCTTTGTTCCTACTCTCATCTGTGGTCATGAGGGTTGGGTCATGACTGAAAGAACTAGATTGCGGGTACAAGCGGCCGAAATGGGCTTCCTCAGGAGGGTGGCTGGTGTCTCCCTTAGAGATAAGATGAGAAGTTCGGTCAATCGTGGGGAGCATGGAGTAAAGTCGTTGCTCCTCCACATTGAAAGGAGCCAGCTGAGGTGGTTCGGGCATCTGGTAAGGATGCCTCCTGGGCACCTCCCTAGGGAGGTGTTCCGGGCATGTCCATCTGGAAGGAGACCCCAGGGAAGACCCAAGACTAGGTGGAGAGATTATATCTCCACACTGGCCTGGGAACACCTCGGGATTCCCCAGTCAGAGATGGTCATTGTGGCCCGAGAAAGGGAAGGGAAGTCTGGGGTCCCCTGCCAGAGCTGTTTCCCCCACGACCCAAACCCAGAAAAGTGGTTGAAAATGAGTGATGAATGAGTTCAAGTGTACCTACAGTAAAAATTGCAGACCTCTCCATTCTTTGTAAGTGGGAAAACATGAAAAATTGACAATGGCTCAAATACTTTGCCTCAAAGGCTGAACAATTTTACAGTTGTATAATCAAAGAGTTTCTTGATACTTTTTACACCACAAAGCTTTTATTGATACTTTGTGTTGACTTTACATTTGAGTGCAAAATTTTGCAATTGTTCTTTATGTATTTAACAAATGTGTTAATGACAAAATTTCACTCTATGGTTTGGTTTGGTTGGTTTGGTTATGGTTTGATGATGTGTTAGTTAAAAGACCAATATGTTTCCCTGATTTATAGCATTTAAAATGGGTCCTGCAATCTAAATTCAGACAGTGGAGAGAGCTGTCTCTGCTTTCCTCGTTGTCTCCAGACCTGAAGCTCATGCAGGTTGCCAGTTCTGGAACACTGAAGCTTCAGGAGCAAGGCTGAAACTATTAAACTACTAAATATCCAGTTTGACATATTGAGGTGATAAGCTACTGTGTAGGATATGTTTGATTTTTAAGTCAGCTAGAATCAGTTATATCCAGTGGTGGGCACAGTTCAGCTAATCTGATAGCAGATAATTACCAAAGCTAATGTTTTTGCTATCGGACTACCGTTTCAGATAAGTTTTAAAACCATCATCGGACCAATTATCTTCTGATAAATTTAGTTCTGATAACTTTCAATCTGATAACTTTTTTTTTTTTTTTGCTGGTAAAGTGAGCAAACTTTAATGGTCAAAAACATTTGTAAACCCTAAAATCAAACATTTTAGTCCATCTGTTGTGTGTTTGTAACTGACTGGCTGCCTGTTGCTTGCTGATGATATCATCATTAAGCGCAAAATGTAATTGGCCGGTCGACGCAGGGAGCATTGTGGGTAGTGTAGGTTCACTTTGGACGTTACATTGATTTGTCGGCTCGACAGAAAAACAAAACAGACAGTTTAACATTATTTAAATTTATTTCTTTGTGGCTGTAATTTAATCACCAAAACTTGGTGGGGGAGAGGAGCTCTGATGGCACAGCTGTGTGTACAGAGGGAGGGACTTTTCTTCACATTTAGAAGTTTTGGATTAAAAACAAAAAGGACGCTTCATGTGGATTATTTATTCAGATGAATCCCACTGAAACTAACAGGTAAAAATTTATATTTACTATGTGTATTTTACTCTGCGAATCAATGCATTAATGGACGTATTTTGGTTGTTTAAGCTGCAGGGTTCAAACTATGTGAAAAAAGCCGCAGCTTTTAGCTCGTAAATGACGGTGTATCTAATACCGAGATAACCTGTGATTTCTAATACTGTGTTTTACTGCTTTTGAAAGATGATGACAGTGTTTGGGATTTTATTTTTTATTTATTCATTTTTTGTGTGTTCTTTGTGGTTGTGATCTTTGAATTTACCCAGCAGCTCCTGCGGCACTTAAAGTGAAACTGGTTTATCAGAAGCCGGCAGTGTAATCTGATGTGGCCACGTCCAAATCAGTACTAATAGTTATCGGTCGGTTATCTGTAATAAAGATAAATTTTTCAGCAGTTTATCTGTTGGCAAAGGTTATTCGCCCAACCGTTGGGCAGATAAATATAATGTCTTACCTTATTTGCCCAACCATGATCGTGTATTTGACACGTTTTGTGCATCTAAAACACTTTTTTAAGGATCTATTGTGGCGTGAAAGCGGTGTATGTTTGACACATTTTACGGCGCTGCCTTTAATTACTGTGAAAAAAACACTGCAATGGATGAAAGTAGACAAACTTCATAAGTATTTTGAACGGAAGCCTGTTAACGACGACGAAATAGTTTTTAAGATTAGGCTTAAAACTTTCCTTTTTGCTAAAGCTTATAGTTAGGGCTGGATCAGGTGACCCTGAACCATCCCTTAGTTATGCTGCTATAGACTTAGACTGCTGGGGGTTCCCATGATGCACTGAGTGTTTCTTTCTCTTTTTGCTCTGTATGCACCACTCTGCATTTAATCATTAGTGATTGATCTCTGCTCCCCTCCACAGCATGTCTTTTTCCTGGTTCTCTCCTTCAGCCCCAACCAGTCCCAGCAGAAGACTGCCCCTCCCTGAGCCTGGTTCTGCTGGAGGTTTCTTCATGTTAAAAGGGAGTTTTTCCTTCCCACTGTCGCCAAGTGCTTGCTCACAGGGGGTCGTTTTGACCGTTGGGGTTTTACGTAATTATTGTATGGCCTTGCCTTACAATATAAAGCGCCTTGGGGCAACTGTTTGTTGTGATTTGGCGCTATATAAATAAAATTGATTGATTGATTGATGAACAAAATGCTGATTGTTGATTGTAAGATGGTGTTAGTTTGACACAGTTCCCTGGGTGTGATGAGCCAAACAGAACCGCTTTAGATCACAGCCCCTCTGCGGGCTGCGAACCCTCCTGCAGCCGGCGAGAAAATAGCCGCCCTTTTTCCACGTGTTGAAACCGGAAGTGAACTTACAAGCGCGCTCATTGGTCGGTTGTGGTTGGGCATATTTGCTTGCATATTTACTTAAGTTTTTTTCCATTAAAAATTGATTCCATTAAAGCATTCCTGGAATAAAAGGTAAAAATACGATTTTAAAATTTAAGTAAAGCTAATTATTTTGATAATTAGTAATCACAAAATTTAGTAAAATTAGCACATATGTTTGGTTAAATCTAATTTTCAGTTAAATCAACTTTGTATTTGGAATTTTACATAGTTATTTTTTTTTTGTTATTTTGACTTATGAGGCACAATTGCATTGACTTAGGATTTTTTTGTATCTACTCAATTGCTTCATGTCATACTAAATGTAGTTATTTAGATATACTTAATAGGTTCACTTAAATTTACCAAGATCATCAAGTATATTTAAATGATTTCACAGCTTTTTTATTTACTCTGTATTTATAAGTGTAAAAATGTTTCCTGCAGGCCAAGCGTGCCGCAGCCCGTACGGTCGCAGAGGCAAAAACTCGGGTCTGGGAGGAGTTTTGGGAGGCTATGGAGGAGGACTATCGGTCGGCCTCGAGTGAGATTCTGGCAAACCGTCCGACGCCTCAGGAGGCGGAAGCAGCTCTCCACCAGCACTGTTTACGGTGCGGGTGGGGAGCTGTTGACCCTGGGTGGGGATGTTGTCGGGCGGTGGAAGGAGTACTTCGAGGATCTCCTCAATCCCATCGTCACGTCTTCCGAAGAGGAAGCAGAGACTGGGGACTCAGAGGCGGACTCATCCATTATCCAGGCCGAAGTCACCGAGGTGGTTAGAAAGCTCCTCGGTGGCAAGGCTCCTGGGGTGGATGAAATCCGTCCTGAGTACCTTAAGTCTCTGGATGTTGTGGGACTGTCTTGGCTGACACGCCTCTGCAACATCGCGTGGCAATCGGGGACAGTGCCTCTGGATTGACAGACTGGGGTGGTGGTCCCGGGGGACCTGAGGGTGTGTTCCAACTATAAGGGGATCACACTCCTCAGCCGCCCCGGTAAGGTCTATTCCAGAGTACTGGAGAGGAGAATTCGTACGATGGTCGAACCTCGGATTCAGGAGAAGCAGTGTGGTTTTCGTCCTGGTCGCGGCACACTGGACCAGCTCTACATGCTCCATCGGGTGCTCGAGGGTTCATGGGAGTTCGCCCAACCAGTCCACATGTGTTTTGTGGATCTGGAGAAGGCCGTGTCCCTTGGGGCACCCTGTGGGGAGTGCTCCGGGAGTACGGAATCTGGGGTCCTTTGCTAAGGGCTATCTGGTCCCTGTACGACCGCAGCAGGAGCTTGGTTCGCATTGCCGGTAGTAAGTCAAACCTGTTTCCAGTGCACGCTGGCCTCCGCCAGGGCTGCCCTTTGTCACCGGTTCTGTTCATTATTTTTATGGACAGAATTTCTAGGCGCAGCCAGGGTGTAGAGGGGGTCTGGTTTGGGAACCACAGAATCTCATCTCTGCTGTTTGCAGACAATGTGGTTCTGTTGGCTTCATCAAATCAGGACCTTCAGCGTGCACTGGGGCGGTTTGCAGCCGAGTGTGAGGCGTCCGGGATGAAAATCAGCACCTCCAAATCCGAGGCCATGGTTCTCCACCGGAAAAAGGTGCTTTGCCCTCTTCAGGTCGGTGGAGTGTCCTTGCCTCAAGTGGAGGAGTTTAAGTATCTTGGGATCTTGTTCACGAGTGAGGGACGGATGGAGCGTGAGATCGATAGACGGATCGGTGCTGCCTCTGCAGTGATGCGGTCACTGTATCAGACCGTCGTGGTGAAGAGAGAGCTGAGTAGGGGGGCAAGGCTCTCGATTTGCCGATCGATCTACATTCCGATCCTCACCTATGGTCATGAGATTTGGCTCATGACCGAAAGAACGAGATTGCGAGTACAAGCGGCCGAGATGAGTTTCCTCCACAGGGTGGCTGGGTGCTCCCTTAGAGATAGGGTGAGGAGCTCGGTCACTCATGAGGAGCTCGGAGTCGAGCCGCTGCTCCTCCATGTCGAAAAGAGTCAGTTGAGGTGGCTCGGGCATCTTTTCCGGATGCCCCCTGGACGCCTCGCTGGAGTGGTGTTCCGGGTGCATCCCATTGGGAGGAGGCCCCGGGGAAGACACAGGACATGCTGGAGGGACTACATCTCTCGGCTGGCTTGGGAACGCCTTGGGGTTCCCCTGGAGGAGCTGGGGGAGGTGTGTATGGATCGGGAGGTCTGGGCAGCTTTGCTTGAGCTGCTGCCCCCGCGACCCAACTCCGGATAAAGCGGAAGAAAAAAAACTGAGTAGAGTGCGGCTAAAGTTTTTAGAGTGTGGCTTTTAACCCAGCATGAAACTCTGTTTTAATTCTTAATTGTATTTACTTGTTTACTTAATTGTATTTACTCTTCTCATTTTTCTGTTTTTTTAACTTGTCTAATGTTATATAGTCTCATAAATTTTTATGAGACAATAGTATTTTATGTGTCATGTACAGCAGTTTGTGGCAGATGTAGTTGTTTTAAGGTGCCATATAAACTAAAAAAAACTAACTAATGCCCTCGGTGCTGTTAATTCTGTCTTATTGATTCTGCACTTTCTCTTTGTCTGAGGTGTCGTTGCTGAGACTGGGGAACCTGAATGCCTCATGGTTCAGCGAGGGGTCAAGATGTGACCAGTGCCACATTATGGATCCATCCCAGCACATTCCACAACAGCCAAACCCCTGTAGCGCTCTCGCCTTCTCAAACCCTGCCGATAGAGGTGGCAGGGGGCAGAGCACATCCTCCCACGGCAGACATTGACCAGTGTCGATGGGAGTGCAGCGGAGGTGCCTGCATCTTATTGGTTTGTGGTCATAATTAATGGTAGCACCTGATATAAAATACATACTCCTGACATTTGATCACATCTAATTTAGCTTATGAAAAGCCACTAAAAAATTTTTCCAAGGTAAAATTTTGTGGAATTTGAAACTAGTGTTACTGGAGGTTTGTGAGTGTGGTGCTGTACTTTTCTGTATATTTGGTATTTTATTTCCTCTTTTGAACTGTTTGAGCCTTTACCCAAACCTAGACTGTTGGTGACCTTTCATCCTGAAGTCAGTCTGAGAGTTTCTTTCTTCATGATCTGTAGATTGAAATGACAAATTTCAGTGGAAACAGTCACCGTCACTGCAGAAGTGGTGAAAAATATTGAGAAAGAGGGAGACTGATAAATGTTTGCTTTTAAAAACGTGCAGTTTCATCATTTCTCAATGAAATTATGCTGTCCAGGGATGTCAACTCTCACGCATCTGGCATGACACACACTTTCAGCATCAATCTCACTCTCTCATGCACAAGCAAGAAATGTCACGTAAAAATAAAATATTGCCCGTTAATTTTCTGTTGATGACTAGATTAGACTTGACCAGATCACAGCACATTGTTTCTTAATGAAAGGAGAGGAGTTTAACCCTAATCAGATTAAAGTTACTTCTCCAGTGCGTTACTATTATCTTTGTATTGTGAGTCGATCGCAGCATTAAAACCCTCCCGTGAGCAGAAGGAGGTCGGGGTTCGGATGAACTGACCAATTCACCGACTTTCAGCGAGCTGCCAGCATTTCATCCGCTGTTCAGCAGCACAGGTGTCTCTCAAAGCACGGAGATGCTCAGAGCTATGGTTTACAAAGACTTTTTTATGTTTTTTTTTCTTTTAAACTGTGCCACTCTGTGTATCCTTGCTAAAACCCACTGATCCGCAAAGTGTTATAAATACAAACACTTTTTTTCCACCCAAATGTGCCTAAAGGCTCTTTCTGAGGAAAATATGACGTAAAGAAAACATGACGGATCTGTCAATCCAGTCGTGTTTTCTGCATAAATGAACATTATCCAATCTTCCTTCTCAGACAACAAACAAGGGGTGAATCCAGACGGAAAGGAGGCCCTAGATTAAAGTGGAGATGACACTTTAAAAATTAGGGAAAAACTGGTATAAATAGCAAAATACACATACAGTATAGTAAGTTGAAAGTGTTTTTATTCATTATCACTGCAAAATAAAGTTTGTACAGCTTCTCAAAAGTGTGTTTATTGGAAAGCGCGCTTGCAGTGCTCCTTCAGCGGTCACGTGATGCCGTGACATCACAGAATGGAGAGTCCCGTCTTTGTCTGTTCGATCGACAACACGAACAGATGGACCTCAGCATGGACAGTGAGGAGATCAAGAACTTTTCTGACTCCTCTTCAAGTGTGGATTATTTCTGACTCGGATCCTGAGATTGTCGCAGCAGTGATTAGACCCTGCAGATTGGAGCTGTATGTTTCGGACAAACATTCAAACCAGGAGCATTCTGGCAGCGAAAATAATGCCGACGGTGTTTATGGCGGAGCCGAAGCAGAGGAAAGAGACGTGCCAATTCCGATGGATTTTGAAAGGCTGCAGAATATGGAATGTTAAGGTGTTGTGAAAGTGTAGTGACACGGACCCACAACAGGGGGCGTTAATGAACGGACAATGGATAAGCCAAAAAGTAACAATTTAATGTTGTGAATCGCACAACGAAATACAGACAATAACAGAGGATGAGGATGGTCAATCATACACAAGGTGATGTGTGGGCAGGCTCGAAGATAGAAGACTGGCCAGAGAAGAGCCGGATCCCACACAGTTTCCACCGCCAACGGATCTGAAGAACACCGGAGCCGCCAAGTCCTGCGCCCCAGGTGGCAACTGTCTTCAGCAGTCAGACCCGGTACTGCTGGCAGAAACAGAAATAGTTAATGGTGGGTGTGTGAATACACACCCAGCAATCTTTCAGTGCTTAATTCATCCAGGAGGGAAAACCTCCACCTCCAGACACAGAATCACCCATGCAGCTCCTGTCAGTCACTTCCCTGGAAGGAGTGAGAGGCGAAGACGTCGCGCTCACACTATCCACCAATCCAGCTTCAGACTGTAGCCACAGGAAAACGGCTGCACACAGAACAATGTTTAGTCACAGAAAATCACTGCAGAGAAGGTTACCTGAGTGGTAGCTGATTTCTCGGCGTGCAGGTGGAGTTGCAGTCTGGCTTTTATGGAGGATGTGGTTGATGAGTGACAGCTGGTGTTGATGATGTGTGACAGCTGTCACTCCCAGTAGGTCCGACGCCCTCTCGTGCTTGGAGCCCGCACTCCAAGCAGGGCGCCATCTGGTGGTGGTGGGCCAGCAGTACCTCCTCTTCAGCGGCCCACACAACAGGACCCCCGCTCAACGGGCGCCTCCTGGCGCCCGACCAGGCTTGTCTGGGTGCCGGGCGTAGAAGTCGGCCAGGAGGGCCGGGTCCAGAATGAAGCTCCTCTTCACCCAGGAGCATTCTTCGGGTCCATACCCCTCCCAGTCCACCAGATACTGGAACCCCCGACCCTTACGACGGACGTCCAGGAGCCGACGCACGGTCCATGCCGGCTCCCCGTCGATGATCTGGGCAGGAGGAGGTGCAGGTCCAGGGGTGCAGAGTGGTGAGGTGTAATGAGGTTTGAGACGTGACACATGAAAAACCGGGTGGATCCGCAGTGAAGCTGGCAGCTTTAGCTTCACTGCGGCCGGACTGAGGACCTTGAGGATGGGAAATGGTCCAATAAACCGGTCCTTGAGTTTTTGTGACTCCACTTGAAGCGGGATGTCCTTGGTCGACAACCACACCTCCTGCCCGGGCTGGTATGCAGGGGCCGGGGAACGCCGGCGGTCTGTATGGGCCTTGGCCCTCGTCCAGGCCTTCAACAGGGCAGAACGGGCGGTCTGCCACACCCGGCGGCACCTCCTGAGGTGGGCCTGGACCGAGGGCACACCGACCTCTCCCTCTACGAGCGGGAACAATGGGGGCTGGTACCCCAAACACACCTCAAACGGGGAGAGGCCGGTGGCACACGACACTTGGCTGTTGTGGGCGTACTCGATCCAGGCCAGATGGTTGCTCCAGGCCGTCGGGTGCATGGAGGTCACACACCGGAGGGCCTGCTCCAGCTCCTGGTTAGCCCGCTCTGCCTGTCCGTTTGTCTGAGGGTGATACCCGGACGAGAGACTCACGGTGGCCCCCAGTTCCCTGCAGAAACTCCTCCAGACTTGGGAAGAGAACTGAGGACCACGATCCGAGATGATGTCCGATGGTATCCCATGCAGACACACGACGTGGTGGACCAGGAGGTCTGCCGTCTCCTGGGCCGTCGGGAGCTTCGGGAGGGCCACGAAGTGGGCCACCTTGGAGAACCGGTCCACTATCGTGAGGATGGTGGTGTTGCCCTGGGACGGCGGGAGGCCCGTGATGAAGTCCAGGCCGATGTGGGACCAGGGGCGGTGAGGCACCGGTAGAGGCTGGAGGAGGCCCGAAGTCCTCTTGTGGTCAGCCTTGCCCCTGGCACAGGTGGTACAGGCCTGGACGTAATCCCAGACGTCGGCTTCCATAGACGCCCACCAGAAGCGCTGCTGGACCACTGCCACGGTTCTGCGCACCCCCGGATGACAGGAGAGCTTGGAACCATGACAGAAGTCCAAAACCACAGCTCTGGCCTCTGGTGGGATGTACAGTTTGTTCCTCGGGCCGGTCCCTGGGTCCGGGTTCCGTGCCAGGGCCTCCCGGATGGTCTTCTCCACGTCCCAGGTGAGGGTGGCCACGACAGTGGACTCGGGGATGATGGTCTCTGTTGGGTCCGACAACTCGGCCTTGACCTCCTCTTCGTGCACCCGGGACAGGGCATCCGATCGTTGGTTCTTGGTCCCGGGGCGATATGTGATCTGGAAGTCAAAGCGCCCAAAGAACAGTGACCAGCGGGCTTGCCTGGGGTTCAGCCACTTGGCGGTCCGGATGTACTCCAGGTTCCGATGGTCCGTGAAAACCGTGAAGGGCACCGTCGCTCCCTCCAACAGGTGTCTCCACTCCTCAAGAGCCTCCTTCACCGCCAGGAGTTCCTGGTTGCCGACGTCATAATTCCTTTCAGCCGGGGTCAACCTGCGGGAAAAATAGGCACAAGGGTGGAGTACCTTATCGGACTCCCTGCTCTGGGACAGCACGGCTCCTATCCCTGAGTCAGAGGCATCCACTTCAACTATGAACTGGCGATTAGGATCAGGCTGCACCAGAACTGGCGCAGTCGAGAACCGGCGTTTCAACTCCCTAAATGCGGCTTCGCACCGATCCGACCAGGTGAAGGGGACTTTAGTGGAGGTCAGGGCGGTCAGGGTCTAACCACCTGACTGTAGCCCTTAATGAACCTCCGATAGAAATTTGCAAAGCCGAGGAACTGTTGTAGTTTCCTACGGCTTGTTGGTTGGGGCCAATCTCTCACCGCCGCAACCTTGGCCGGGTCAGGGGCGACGGAGTTGGACGAGATGATAAACCCCAGGAAGGACAAAGAAGTACGGTGAAACTCGCACTTCTCGCCCTTCACAAACAGCCGGTTCTCCAACAACCGCTGCAGGACCTGACGTACATGCTGGACATGAGTCTCAGGGTCCGGAGAAAAGATGAGTATATTGTCTAGATATACGAAGACAAACCGATGCAGGAAGTCCCGCAAGATGTCATTAACCAATGCTTGGAACGTCGCGGGGGCATTTGTGAGGCCGAACGGCATGACCAGGTACTCAAAGTGACCTAAGGGGGTGTTAAATGGCGTCTTCCACTCGTCTCCCTTCCGGATCCGAACCAGGTGGTACGCATTTCTAAGATCCAGTTTTGTGAAAATTTGGGCTCCATGCAGGGGCATGAACACTGAATCTAACAGGGGCAGAGGGTATCGGTTGCGAACCGTGATCTCGTTCAGCCCCCTGTAATCAATGCATGGACGGAGTCCGCCGTCTTTCTTGCCCACAAAAAAGAAACCAGCACCCATCGGGGAGGTGGAGTTCTGGATCAGCCCGGCAGCTAATGAGTCCCGGTTGTAGGTTTCCATTGATTCGCGTTCCGGATGTGAGAGGTTGTACAGCCTGCTGGACGGGTACTCAGCGCCCGGGATCAAATCGATGGCGCAATCGTACGGTCGGTGCGGGGGAAGAGTGAATGCCAGATCTTTGCTGAAGACGTCAGCAAGATCGTGGTACTCCTCCAGCACCGCCGTCAGATTGGGGGGGACTTTGACCTCCTCATTAGCTGTCACACCGGGTGGAACCGAGGATCCTAAACATTCCCGGTGGCAGGTTTCGCTCCACTGCGTCACAACCCCAGACGGCCAATCAATCCGGGGATTGTGCTTCACCATCCATGGAAACCCTAAAATCACTCAGGAGGTAGAAGGTGTCACATAAAACACAATCTCCTCCCTGTGATTCCCAGACACAACCAATGTCACGGGCTGTGTCTGGTGTGTGATTAATGGAAGAAGGGTGCCACCTAGTGCCCGTACCTTCAAAGGTGAAGGCAGAGCCACCAGAGGGAGCCCTACTTCCTTTGCCCATCTGCTGTCCAGCAGATTCCCTTCCGACCCCGTGTCTACTAGTGCTGGGGCATGAAGGGTTAACTCCTCACTTAGGATTGTGACTGGGATTCGTGCAGATTTACGGGGTTTCCCCGTGTGGGTATTATGACCCACCCTTAGCCCAGTCTCTAAGGACGAGTGCTGCTGTTTTGACTGTTTGGGGCATTCTCTCTGTGTATGCTTGGTTGAGCTGCAGAGAAAACACTCTCCACGGATCAGCCTCCTTTGTCTCTGCTCTGATCGTTCTTTGGCCCTGCTCGTTTCCATAGCAACGTCAGCAGGGGGAGCTGTCGTCATGTGGAGAGCCTTGGCTGTGGAGCGTGGGGAAGTCGGCTCCCTTTCGGACCCGGGAGGAAGAGGGACGGCTTGTGCCTGACCACGCCCTTCATCTCGCTCGCATCGGTGTTCTGTTAATCGGTTGTCCAACCGTATAACCAGGTCGATAAGCCCGTCTAAATCCCGCGGCTCGTCCTTCGCCACCAAGTGCTCCTTAAGGACCAGGGACAGTCCGTTTACAAAGGCGGCGCGGAGCGCAACAGCATTCCAGCCGGCTCGCGCTATCGCGATGCGGAAGTCGACTGCATACTTAGCTGCGCTCCGGCACCCCTGTCTTATCGACAGCAGCACTCTTGAAACCGTCTCGCCTCTATGAGGGTGGTCGGACACTTGTCTGAACTCCCTCACAAACCCAGCATATGACGTTAGGAGCCGTGAATTCTGCTCCCAGAGCGCCGTAGCCCATGCGCGTGCCTCTCCTCGAAGCAAATTTATAACGTAAGCCACCCAGCTAGCGTCTGACACTTACATGACGGGACGCTGTGAAAAGACGAGCGAGCACTGCATTAAGAAGTCCGCGCATGTCTCGACACAGCCTCCGTATGTCTCCGGAGGGCTTATGTATGCTTCAGGGGACAGTGGGGGGGTTTGTTGAACGACCACCGGAACATCTGTTTCAGGCCTCCAGTCAGCAGGAGGAGGTGCTGCAGCAGCGCCCTGAGCCTGCGCTTCCACCTGGACGGTGAGAGCCTCCATCCTCCGATTGAGAATCACATTCCGCTCGGTGACTAAGTCCAACCGAGCAGTGAAAGCGGTTAAGATTTGCTGCAGCTCACCTAACACGCCTCCTGCTGACGCCTGTGCACCTCGCTCTTCCATTGGCTGTTCAAGTGATGGTTGACGCCCCTCGGGATCCATGACGCTGGCCGAGAAATCCTGTTGTGAAAGTGTAGTGACACAGACCCACAACAGGGGGCGTTAATGAACGGACAATGGATAAGCCAAAAAGTAACAATTTAATGTTGTGAATCGCACAATGAAATACAGACAATAACAGAGGATGAGGATGGTCAATCATACACAAGGTGATGTGTGGGCAGGCTCGAAGATAGAAGACATCTGGCCAGAGAAGAGCCGGATCCCACACAGTTTCCACTGCCAACGGATCTGAAGAACACCGGAGCCGCCAAGTCCTGCGCCCCAGGTGGCCACTGTCTTCAGCAGTCAGACCCGGTACTGCTGGCAGAAACAGAAATAGTTAATGGTGGGTGTGTGAATACACACCCAGCAATCTTTCAGTGCTTAATTCGTCCAGGAGGGAAAACCTCCACCTCCAGACACAGAATCACCCGTGCAGCTCCTGTCAGTCACTTCCCTGGAAGGAGTGAGAGGCGAAGACGTTGCGCTCACACTATCTGCCAATCCAGCTTCAGACTGTAGCCACAGGAAAACGGCTGCACACAGAACAATGTTTAGTCACAGAAAATCACCGCAGAGAAGGTTACCTGAGTGGTAGCTGATTTCTCGGCGGGGAGGTGAAGTTGCAGTCCGGCTTTTATGGAGGATGTGGTTGATGAGTGACAGCTGGTATTGATGATGTGTGACAGCTGTCACTCCCAGTAGGTCCGACGCCCTCTCGTGCTTGGAGCCCGCACTCCAAGCAGGGCGTTATCTGGTGGTGGTGGGCCAGCAGTACCTCCTCTTCAGCAGCCCACACAACAGTAAGGGAGGCTTTGATTTTTGTTGCTGCTGTTTATAACACTCTAATTACTGTATAGCATTCTTGATTTGAGCGTCTGTTTACCGCCTTTGTTATTGTTCCAGAGCCGCGACAGTGTAGCTATTACTTGTGGACCACCGTCATTACCTTCGGGTTTTTGCCATTTTCCAGTGCCTGGCATTGCATTCATCCATGTTTAGTTATGTTATTTTCACGAAAGAATAGGAAATAAACGGTGAAAGTTTAGAAAAAGATCGCCGAAAACAACAGTGAACAGCGCTGTGTTTACGTGCCGGCGCCGTGTTTACTACATAAGGCATATCGACAAACAAGTCCCTGAGAGCTGTGTTTAATCAAAGTTTCTGCCGCTAAACAAAGTGTAAACAACGGCCGCCAGGCGCACAAGCCGATACGGTCTAGCCAGTGACGTGTTTTAGGCTTGGTGCTCAGCAGGAAGCTGGTCACTGGGCGTGCACAGTTTTCAGTGGCGGAACGTTCAAATGTTATATATAATGGGAGAACCGCGTACACTTTCCTAAAACGTTTAGGTTGACCGAATTATATAACCTTTGTTACATGTAATAAGACTATGCTGTCTTTAAGTGTCATATCCACTTTAAAGGTCCACTTTTGAAGACATTTTTTCATAATATTACTACTAATTCCATTAATAATAATAATAATAATAATAATAATAATTTCAACAACTAAAATGTTTAGAAAGAAATTAAATGTTAGGAAAATGTTAGAAAGAATTTAGTAGTTACATTTACAAACAGTGTTGGTTAGAAATTGTAAGTTTTACTGTTACAGTGCTGTCAGTTAAATATGAGGTCAAGAAAGATGACTTTATTTTATTTATTTATTTTTTTAATAAAACCACTATTTATGTCCATTAAAGTCAAGAAAAGGTGACAATAAAGTGAGTACTGGCAAAATGTTGAGGTGGCGGGGGGTGTTGTCGGCAGTTGCTGAAAGTAACTAGTAATCTAACTTTGTTACTCTTAAAATTGCGTTATCAGTAAAGTAACTAAATTCCTTTTTCAAGGATTAATCAGTAACTGGATTACTTTTTCAAAGTAACTGTGGCAACACTGCTGATATTTCAGCTGCATGTGAAGAGTTCAGAGAGAATTTGAGGATAGGTTTGAATCTTGTTTCTGAGTTGGCCACTTTTTGGATGACAAGAAATAGCCTATCAAACTGAATAATTGATTGTCTAAAATATATATACTTCTCCTATTGTTCATAAGAGTTGCAGGAATCAAAAATAGATGACTAACAGCTCAACGTATGACCCAGTAATTTTTTAATTATGTAGAAATTGTGAAAAACTGTTTTTTGTTGTTGTTTGATGAAGTCTCTCATTGATTGATGGAATCTTTTAAACTGTCTTCATAAACGCTAATGATACACACAAAAATGATACTCAGTGAAAACACAGTTCACATATCAAAGTTGGAAACTGATGCATGTTTCAGACTCAACAGAATTTTATTCTGGTAATTGTTAAAAAATATTTCATTGACTGAGTTGTCGCTGCTCTTTTCTCTGCTTCGGGAATCGATGGAGGAAGAACCATACTTGATAAAGATCAAAAAGATGAAGGAATTTGCTCAACTTTGCAGCCAATCAGGTTGAGTTGATAAATGTTCATGATGTGATTGGTGGATAAACATCAGCATGACAGCATGAACAGACTTAAAAAGGCGCCGTGACAGCAAGAGGTCAGTGGTTTGGACGATCGGTGACCACGATGGTTCAGCTGACACTTCTTCTCCTTGTGCTGTTCGCTGGTGAGTCGCTCAACAACTGTTTCAACTGCAGGTTATGATTCATGTATTAGTTTTATTTCATGTCATCACTCTATATTTGTAAAGATTGGATTTGGATTAGAATGTTTAAGGATTTTTTTGTCTTTAAACTGGTGTTTTGTGTCTCCTGTCTAACTCTCATTGATTGGTTGAAGGTTAATTGATGTCTGATTTCTCATTCTGTCAGTTTAACTCTGTTAAATAGGTTTTTGTACACAGAGTACAAACCGCTGCTGCTACAACTCGTACTTTTTGAACTGTCTTTGTCAGGTGTCACAGTGAGCTCAGTGGTGGATCTGCAGAAGAGAATTATTCATGGTCAACAATGTGCACCAGATGAGCGGCACTACCACGTCAAACTGAGAGCTTATCTTCCGAATGGACGTTATTCCTTCTGTGGTGGCTCACTGATCAGTGACAGATGGATTCTGACGGCAGCTCACTGTTGGGAAACTGGACGGTAAGAAAGTGACGGTTTATACATCTATCTATCTATCTATCTATCAAAGTGATTTTGTGACTCATGTGGATCAGTGATAGACTCCGACCAATAGTTTTTGTTGTTGTTGTTTTTTGTGTTTTTTGTTTTTGCCCTGAACAGCAAATAAAAACTAAAAGCTGACTTCTTGTCAGCTGTGGTGTACACCATACTTAGCCATCAACATGTTTTTTGAAGGAACCTTGTAAACATCTATCCAACCTTATGTACTTGTAGGACGATGTATGCAATTTTAGGTGAACATCAAGGACTAAGACGACAACCAGTGCAGATCACCGAGAGAGTGATTTTTACCGACAGAGTCACAACCGTCAGGACCCACGACATCATGTTGCTGAAACTACCACAAGAGGAAACTCAAATTCAGCCCGTCGCTCTTCCTCCGTGCAGTAATCGCTACCAAGGATCACAACCACAACAGTAAGTTCTTGTTCACACCACAGAAGAAAAGAAAACATTCGTTGACATCTGATGTCAGATGGTCTTGTTGAACACTCTTGTGGTCGAGTGGAAGCAGCAGACGTGTCTTCATGTCCACCTTTTGTTAAAGAAGTGATGAGAAACCATGAGCCATGAAGGCCAACAGTCTGCAGGTTTTCATTCCAACCAAACACCAAACTAATTTCTGGATTTAATTTTGAATCTTTCTGCTAAAATTCTGCTGATACAGTACAAATATCCAAATCTAAATATGCCATAAAAAGCCCAAACTTGTGATTATTCAACATGATCTCTCTTTATGTCACTGAATGAGTTCTAACACATGTGACTAAAACCCTTCCAGAGATTTAAGTGTTGATCAGTTTTGGAGCTCAAATTTCAATTTTCTTTTTTTTTTTCTGCACATGCACACAGCAGACAACATGGACTTTTACCAAAACCGGGAAAGTTCTGAAGGTAACTTCAAGAAGTGCAGTTAGTTCCAATAAAAGTAGGATTCTAAATTGTAGAGGTTGTTAATTGAGATAAATCTGATTTAAAATTAAAACCAAAAAAATTCCCTGTGATTAGCTTCCTGCCAGATTATAAATATGTTGAATTCAATTTGTAATTTTGCCAGTCGTGTGAAAATATGTCTGAGCTTTTCCTGATATTTATGTTTGTGCAGAGCTGGTGCTCCACATAATGAAGCTTTATTCTCACTGGAGTCATCAGAAAAACGTGTATCCAGACAACAAGACATCTTAAATCAAAAGGACGTGACAAGTTAGGAAAAGATAAATGTTGATGTTTTGATGGTTAGTAAACGGTGCACTGTTGGTTCAAATTTCATAAAGTTCGGCCAGGTTATTGTTTGTGACCACGGAATGTAAAAAGTGCAAACCTTTGACAGTAATGTACAAAAACTTCCAAAAAGCGTGCATTTTTCAAAGAACCATGCAGGAGTGCAGATACAGCCCTCTGGATTAGAAACTGCCCGGGTCACGGTTCTTTCATGCTTTAAAACTATGCAAATATTTCATAATATTTTTATTTATTTCTAGATGTATTTATTCCTCCATTCATGCATTTATTGATTTGCTTATTTATTCATTTATGCTTTTTTTCCAGAGGTCAGACTGTTCAGATGGCAGGTCACGCATCCACTTATCATTTTCCGAACAATACAAGACGTGAGACCATTTTTAATCATTTAATGCACACAAAGACTCTTTTTGCTCAGATCTTCTGTTCTGTTGTTCTAATTTTGTAATGATAATTTGGAGTTCTTTTAATTCTTCAAAATTTCTTTTTGCATCTATCATTTTTTAATCCTTGTTGGTCAGTGTTTTTATTTGTTCACATTCAATGAATTTCAGATCGTGTATAAATAATGAGAATTCCCCCCCCCCCCCCCCCCCCCGATTAATATCTCCTGTTTTAATTCCTGTCCAGGTGTACGTGAATCTCCGACTCTGCAATGTGTAGACATCAATGTTGTTAACTGTCCAAACTTCAGTCCAATTCAGATTCCGTTCGCACCTTTCACGCTCTACCGATATGTCTTCTGTGGTCAGTTTCCTCGAGGAACTCATCAAGGGGACGCGTGTCTTGTGAGTTTGCTTTCAAGCATGATTAAGCTAAAATTGTGTTTGAATGTCAAAGTGTATTTTAAATAATAAATATTTGTTTCTCATAGGGTGACTCGGGTGGAGGAGTCATTTTCAACAATATGATTTATGGCGTCATTTCTTCAGTTGGTATACCTGCTTGTACTTACCCAGTGGAGTTCATGAATGTCTGCCATCCAGCTTACTTTCGGTGGATCCAAAACACAATCAGACCAAGACGATCGTGTCTAAACTGTTTCAACGGTTAAAACATTTTTGAAATAAAGAATATGTGAGATTTCATCTCACCAACAAACCCAGTTTGATTATTCCTGTGATTTTTTTCTAATTATTATTTGTTTGTTTGTTTGTATTATTATTATTATTATTATTATTATTTAAGTTGAATGAGCAATTCAACGTATATATGAGCATATACAGTGGCTTGCAAAAGTATTTGGCCCCTTGGTATTTCATGCATTTTAATTTGTTTATGCCATTTCAAATACAAAAACTAAATCAGTTTTCTGAATATAAAAACTTGGAAAATTATATTCCTTAAACTCAAACTGAAAGTAAATCTCTACAACTTGACATAAATTAATAAAAAATATAAAAGCCAAGATGATGAGTAATGGGCCCCTTTGGTATAATACCTGTAAATAATCAGCTTTATTGCCAGTTTTCATCAAATAAGTCAGGGGATGGATAAATAAATGAAAATGGTAAATGGACTGCGTTTATATAGCACTTTTCCATCTGCATCAGACGCTCAATGTCAGGGTGCTGCCATACAAGGTGCTCACTACACACGGGGCAGGGATTTGAACCCATGATCTTCTGGACTCAAGCCCAACACCTTAACCACTAGACCATCACCTCCCCTAAAATGAAATGAAAATTTCCAAGTCATTGAATATGTCTTGGAATTTATTTACATAAATTATGAAGAAGTACAAACTGTATGGCACTATATAGTGCTGGAGCTAAGGCTAAGATCGTGCGGTTTTGGGTTAAAAGCATGAAACTTGGCACAGTTATAGAGTGACCCCAGGTGAATATTTCTGGATATGTATACATTCTGGCAGAGCCCCTTGGCAGCCACAGCTGGAACTAAACGTGCGCCCATCGAAATAACACTACTTCAGTAAATAAATCACGTTATATATATATGTAAATTATATACTAAGATACATAATAAGACTAGTTTAATAATACTAAGTATATCAGAGTACATTTAGGTAATGAATCACAATGAATTACAAATCAATCCAGTCCTTTGGAGCTGCCTCGCAGACACCATACAAGGGAGCATGACCTGACATGCAGCCCATATCATCAATGACTGTGGAAATTTACATGTTCTCTTCAGGCAGTCATCTTTATAAATCTCATTGGAACGGCACCAAACAAAAGTTCCAGCATCATCACCTTGCCCAATGCAGATTTGAGATTCATCACTGAATATGACTTTCATCCAGTCATCCACAGTCCACGATTGCTTTTCCTTAGCCCATTGTAACCTTGTTTTTTTCTGTTTAGGTGTTAATGATGGCTTTCGTTTAGCTTTTCTGTATGTAAATCCCATTTCCTTTAGGCCGTTTCTTACAGTTCAGTCACAGACGTTGACTCCAGTTTCCTCCCATTCGTTCCTCATTTGTTTTGTTGTGCATTTTTGATTTTTGAGACATAATGCTTTAAGTTTTCTGTCTTGACGCTTTGATGTCTTCCTTGGTCTACCAGTATGTTTGCCTTTAACAACCTTCCCATGTTGTTTGTATTTGGTCCAGAGTTTAGACACAGCTGACTGTGAACAACCAACATCTTTTGCAACATTGCGTGATGATTTACCCTCTTTTAAGAGTTTGATAATCCTCTCCTTTGTTTCAATTGACATCTCTCGTGTTGGAGCCATGATTCATGTCTGTCCACTTGGTGCAACAGCTCTCCAAGGTGTGATCACTCCTTTTTAGATGCAGACTAGCGAGCAGATCTGATTGGATGCAGGTGTTAGTTTTGGGGATGAAAATTTACAGGATGAGTCCGTAATTTATTCCTCAGAATTGAGTGAGTCCATATTTTTTTTCCCTCTGCTTGGTCTAAAAAAGTAACCGTTACTGACTGCCACAATTTTTTTTTCTTGATTTCTTATAGTGTTTCTTAAAGCCAGAAAGTTGCCATTTGAAATGACTTTAGTTTTGTGTCATGTCTGTGATCTGCTTTTTTTTCTACAAAATTAAACAACTGAATGAACATCCTCCGAGGCCGGTGATTCCATAATTTTTGCCAGGGGTTGTATGTATAGTCTTGAAAACAAAGTACAGTCATCTTTCAGAGCAGAGACCTGGCTTTTCTGCTTTGTTTGTGACTGAGATCCCGAGAACAAGGACAACTTGTTTTTCTTGATTGGCTGCATTATAGACTTGGACTGAGGAACTAACCGCTCAGCAACATATACTGTTGCTGACCCACTGGTGTGGGCTCAGTTGGACCAGAAGGCCCTGGGATTGGATCATCAATTATCTTAAATGACATAATGAAACTTCAACCTCCTTAATGTTGTAACTATATAGCTCTATATAGACCTACATTTGACAATAAATGTTACTAAACTGGAATGGTTATAAATGAACAGTATAGATGTAGCTACTAATAACACCTATCAAACAGCTGACAAGACATCCAACCATAAAATGATGGCCAAGTGCATTTCCGTGGTGAGAGTTACTGAAAACATAGAACCACTGGCGACACCCTACAGTGGAAATCGCAGCAATTCACCAGTACTTATTCTATAATGTCTCTCAATGTGGTTTTATTTATATTTGCATATAATATTACCAAGTTGTATTATAATAAAATATGTCATATTATCATGGTGATTGTGTGTGGATCGGGAGGTCTGGGCGGCTTTGCTTGAGCTGCTGCCCCCGCGACCCGACTCCGGATAAAGCGGAAGAAAATGGATGGATGGATGGATCATGGTGATTGTTAATATTAAACAAAATACAGTGACTGTTGGTATTTGTTGGCTATCATTAAAACATTAATAAACTTTAAAAAAAAATCAAACAGTGGCCACCAGGGCCTAAATATTATAAACAACTATTATAGTTACTGTTTCTTCTGTAAATATCTGTAAATATACTAAATGCAAAACCTAAACTAGCATCACAATCAGAAATCTGACCATTTCTATGGCATCGCCTGTTTCTTTAAATATTAGTTCCAGCTGTGGCCACCAGGGGGCTCTGCCAGAATGTATCCATTTCCAGAAATATTCACCTGGGGGTCACTCAATAACTGTGCCAAGTTTCATGCTTTTAACCCAAAAACGCACGATCTTAGTACCGGGCTAGCACTAATATGCACTAATATGGTAAATCTGTGTGGAGCAGACCACTGTCAAAAATTTAATGACTGTGCAAGAAGGAGAAGAGTGAGGAAAGCCACCAGGACACCCAGACAACCCAGAAGAAGTTATAGACCTCTCTGGCTGTGAATGGAGAAATTGTGCACAGTGCAAGTTTTGCATTTCACATCACCAGTCATCATAGGTGTAGGAGGTGGGGTCTATTTGGGGGGCAACACCAAATTTGCTTGAATTTCAGAAACCCCCATGACACTTTAAATTACCATATATTTATATACCCATATTTACATTTATATTGGTGACCAAATAGCAGTTTGATTGTTTACATTAATTGCGAAAATAAGTCTGACAACATTTTTGGTCATTCTATTCTGTATTCAAGTCTACATGCATACACATAAACTGCCGTGAATGTGTATAAAACAGACCTCCCTCAAGACCAACACATGAAAGCACTTGTTACAAAACTGTTCACAACTAGAATAGCTTTTAGAAACTTATACATTTCAGCAAGGTTTAAAACAGAAAGGAACAAATAAATACTGATCAGGAGGGTTAGACAAACAAAACCTTTAAACTTTAGTTTTCTAATAGGGATTATAACTCAACAAAAATATAAACGCAACACTTTTGGTTTTGCTCCCATTTTGTATGAGATGAACTCAAAGATCTAAAACTTTTTCCACATACACAATATCACCATTTACCTCAAATATTGTTCACAAACCAGTCTAAATCTGTGATAGTGAGCACTTCTCCTTTGCTGAGATAATCCATCCCACCTCACAGGTGTGCCATATCAAGATGCTGATTAGACACCATGATTAGTGCACAGGTGTGCCTTAGACTGTCCACAATAAAAGGCCACTCTGAAAGGTGCAGTTTTGTTTTATTGGGGGGGGATACCAGTCAGTATCTGGTGTGACCACCATTTGCCTCAAGCAGTGCAACACATCTCCTTCGCATAGAGTTGATCAGGTTGTCAATTGTGGCCTGTGGAATGTTGGTCAACTCCTCTTCAATGGCTGTGCGAAGTTGCTGGATATTGGCAGGAACTGGTACATGCTGTCATATACGCCGGTCCAGAGCATCCCAAACATGCTCAATGGGTGACATGTCCGGTGAGTATGCCGGCCATGCAAGAACTGGGACATTTTCAGCTTCCAAGAATTGTGTACAGATCCTTGCAACATGGGGCCGTGCATTATCTTGCTGCAACATGAGGTGATGTTCTTGGATGTATGGCACAACAATGGGCCTCAGGATCTCCTCACGGTATCTCTGTGCATTCAAAATGCCATCAATAAAATGCACCTGTGTTCTTCATCCATAACAGACGCCTGCCCATACCTTAACCCCACCGCCACCATGGGCCACTCGATCCACAACATTGACATCAGAAAACCGCTCACCCACACAACGCCACACACGCTGTCTGCCATCTGCCCTGAACAGTGTGAACCGGGATTCATCCAGGAAGAGAACACCTCTCCAACATGCCAAACGCCAGCGAATGTGAGCATTTGCCCACTCAAGTCGGTTATGACGACGAACTGGAGTCAGGTTGAGACCCTGATGAGGACAACGAGCATGCAGATGAGCTTCCCTGAGACGGTTTCTGACAGTTTGTGCAGAAATTCATTGGTTATGCAAACCGATTGTTTCAGCAGCTGTCGGAGTGGCTGGTCTCAGACGATCTTGGAGGTGAACATGCTGGATGTGGAGGTCCTGGGCTGGTGTGGTTACACATGGTCTGCGGTTGTGAGGCTGGTTGGATGTACTGCCAAATTCTCTGAAACGCCTTTGGAGACGGCTTATGGTAGAGAAATGAACATTCAATACACGAGCAACAGCTCTGGTTGACATTCCTGCTGTCAGCATGCCAATTGCACGCTCCCTCAAATCTTGTGACATCTGTGGCATTGTGCTGTGTGACAAAACTGCACCTTTCAGAGTGGCCTTTTATTGTGGGCAGTCTAAGGCACACCTGTGCACTAATCATGGTGTCTAATCAGCATCTTGATATGGCACACCTGTGAGGTGAGATGGATTATCTCAGCAAAGGAGAAGTGCTCACTATCACAGATTTAGACTGGTTTGTGAACAATATTTGAGGGAAATGGTGATATTGTGTATGTGGAAAAACTTTTAGATCTTTGAGTTCATCTCATACAAAATGGGAGCAAAACCAAAAGTGTTGCGTTTATATTTTTGTTGAGTATATATATATATATATATATATATATATATATATATATATATATATATACGAGGTGTGTTAGAAAAGTATCTGACCTTATTATTTTTTTCAAAAACTATATGGATTTGAATCACGTGTGATTGCGTCAGACAAGCTTGAACCCTCGTGCGCATGCGTGAGTTTTTTCACGCCTGTCGGTTGCGTCATTCACCTGTGGGCAGGCTTTGAGTGAGCACTGGTCCACCCCTCCCATTAGAATTCCTTTGTCTGAGAACTTCCTGAGAGACTGCCGCTTTGCTTGATCAAACTTTTTTCAGAAACTGTAAGGCACATCCAAGTGGACACCATTTGAGAAATTCAGATGGTTTTCAGTGAAAATTTTAACAGCTGATGAGAGATTAAGGAGTGTTACTATCGCTTTAAGGACAGCCCACGGCGCCGGACGGCGCACCGCGCCCCGAGCCGCCGTCGTCAGCCTGTTTCGAGCTGGAAACTTCCAAATTTAAGCCTTTGTTGACCCAGGACGTCATTAGAGAGCAGAGAAGTTTCAGAAGAGGTCGGGATCAGCTGTTTATTCGGACATTCCACTGTTAAAGGAGATTTTGTAATGAAAGACTCATGATGCGGCGCCACAGCAAAACACCTCCGTTGGAACCCTTACAGGACAAGTTTGAACATGCCCAGCTGTTAAACAATTTCTCGGACACTCACTCGACTGAAAGCCATCGAAACGGCCTGAATCTTACGAATGGTTATCAACACGGAGGTGTTTTTCTGTGGCGCCGTGCGATGAGCGGCTGCGTGCCGATGCGTGAATCCGTCCGCACGTCTTTCATTACAAAATCTCCTTTAACAGTGGAATGTCCGGATAAACTGCTGATCCCGACCTCTTCTGAAACTTCTCTGCTCTCTCACGACATCCTGGGTCAACAGAGGCTTAAATTTGGAAGTTTTCACTCGAAACAGGCTGACGACGGCGGCTCGGGGCACGGTGCGCCGTCCGGCGCCGTGGGCTGTCCTTAAAGCGATAGTAACACTCCTTAATCTCTCATCAGCCGTTAAAATTTTCACCGAAAACCGTCTGAATTTCTCGAATGATGTCCACTTAGATGTGCCTTACAGTTTCTGAAAAAATTTTGATCAAGCAAAGCGCCAGTCTCTCAGCAAGTAGTCAGACAAAGGAATTCCGACGGGAGGGGTGGACCAGTGCTCACTCAAAGCCTGCCCACAGGCGAATGACGCAACCGACAGGCGTGAAAAAACTCATGCATGCGCACAAAGGTTCAAGCTTGTCTGATGTAATCGCACGTGATTCAAATCCATATAGTTTTTGAAAAAAATAAAAAGGTCGATTTCTTTTCTAATAGACCTCGTATATATGCAGCTGGACTGGTTATCTGGCGTACCGGGCAAATCCGGGCCGTCGCGCATTTTGGGCCTCCTCAGGTCTGTCATTAAAAAATATATGTATATAATTATATTTTTTATTGACTGCGACGGTAAAAAATGACACATAGAGGCCCATTGGATGCTTCTCCTGAGGCACATTGGGCTAGTCCAATGAAATTTCTTGGTTCTCGAAAGCCCGCCCCTCCCTACAGGCCCCCACCTGACCCAAGTCATCACTCAAAGTTTTGGCTATTCGGTCCGAGCTCGAGTGGAGAACGGAGAGTTGTGCGCAAAATGGCGAAGCACAAGAGTGGAGCTGAGAAGCGAAAGGAAAAAAGAAAACAGAAATTAAAAGACGACGCAGCAAAATGTGCCAAAATCACAGATATGTTTAAAACCACAAGCTCGACCTCGGGTTCGGGTAGTGGGGCCACCAGTCCGTCATTTCAAACTAGCCTGGGACCAGTGTCGCGAGCACAGGTGGTGGAGAGTGAAGAGGAGGAGGAGAAGGTTGTCAGAGCAAGAGGAGCAGAGTGAGCAGGAGCAGGAGGAGACGGAGACGGAGAGACATGTGACCCAGGCAGGGAGGGATTGAGGTTAGAATTCATCTCAACACTTGCTAGTAGCTAGCCAATGCAGTGTAGCTATTCACCCCTTCGGCGTTTCGTTTCCTATTTTCTGCCTGAAACTAAGACTAAGTCGTCATCCTGACTTTCTTAAATCAGTCACAAACATGTACCCATTTGATTTATTTTCATACACTTTGACTTCTCTTGTATTGTTGCTCCAGCATATAGAACTCTTCCATTTGTCTTGAGCTGTCACAAGGACGACCTGTGCTGCGTGTCTAAAGTCAGTGCTAGTGCGTGTTAGTTATGGCATCCCCCCCTTTCACTTTCTCAAATCCAACTCATATCTTATTTCTACTCTACTGCTTGTCGTGTGTTGTGCAACTCTGATTTTATACAAAATGTATTTTTGTAATCTTTTCCTTCTGTAATGGCATGCCATGTCATTATCAAGACATCTGGTATTAAGTATTAGCTGCCTCGTGGCGTGGTAGATGGATAGGTAAGAAGCCGACTAGCTGTGCTACTGTTTAGCAATCGCTGGTAGCCGTTCCAAGGTGGAGTAGCTCCTGCCAGCCTGGTGAGAAGGGGCAGAAAGACGTGATACGCTGTGGAATTGGCATAAATATTTTGGTTGTTATTAACATTCCATTCAGTAAGATCACTGACAGTATCTCTCGACTGGAGCAATTATAAGCTGAAAGTATGAAAATGTTTAACCTAGGAAATTATTACTAAGGGATTAATTTTATTCAGTAAGACTTAGAACATACAAGAGCGGCCCAGATGGAGTTGTGCACAACACAGCCCTTTTCTTACTGTATATTAACAGAAATCATATTTACCTCAATTTCCCTACTGTTTCCATGTTATTCATATGACCATCTATATTTAAGGACATAATACATTAGGGAATTAGGAGTTGGAGCACCTGTGTGTGTGTGTGTGTGTGTGTGTGTGTGTGTGTGTGTGTGTGTGTGTGTGTGTGTGTGTGTGTGTGTGTGTGTGTGTGGTGTGTGTGTGTGTGTGTGTGTGTGTGTGTGTGTGTGTGTGTCTGGTGCCTTAGCTTTGGTGTCAAATAATGCTGTGACTAGATTTGGTGTCCAACGTACAGTGTTGTGTGTGTTAGTGAAATATTGCTTTGCTTAACCCTCGTAAGGTGTTTGGGTCTGTGGGACCCGTTTTCAGTTTTTGCTTAAGGAAAATGGTATGAATATATATATATATATATATATATATATATATATATATATATATATATATATATATAAATATATATATATATTTTTTTTTTTTTTTTTTTTTTCACATTGAGATTCACTGGCCAGGGCTCATAATCAGGAAAAAAAAAGTTAGTGACCTCATCCTCCTCTCTCTCTATCTCTCACCCTCAAAAACATACATACAGAGAACTTCACATACATTCTTCTTTAGCATATGCTTCCAGACATCATATATAGACCTATATATATATATATATATATATATATATATATATATATATATATATATTGTATATATAATGGCGCTGGGTCCTCAGGTGATCAAAAAGTGCCCGGGCCCTTTTCAGATGCCAGTCCAGCCCTGTATATATATATATATATATATATATATATATATATATATACACAATTATCCTTTATTGACCGAGTTTCATTCATGAAGTCAGCTGTGTGTGTAAACTGGCTTGGGGAGTAACGGAATACATGTAACGGTGTTACGTAATTAGGATACAAAAAAAGGTAACCGTATTCCGCTACAGTTACAGAAAAAAAAAAAGATGTATTCAGATTACAGGTATACGAGGGCTGTCCGTAAAGTATAGGTCCTTTTTATTTTTTTCAAAAACTATATGGATTTCATTCATATGTTTTTACATCAGACATGCTTGCACCCTCGTGCGCATGCGTGAGTTTTTCCACTCCTGTCGGTGACGTCATTCGCCTGTGAGCACTCCTTGTGGGAGGAGTCGTCCAGCCCCTCGTCGGAATTCCTTTGTCTGAGAAGTTGCTGAGAGACTGGCGCTTTGTTTGATCAAAATTTTTTCTAAACCTGTGAGACACATCGAAGTGGACATGGTTCGAAAAATTAAGCTGGTTTTCAGTGAAAATTTTAACAGCTGATGAGAGATTTTGAGGTGATTCTGTCGCTTTAAGGACTTTTCACGGTGCGAGACGTCGCGCTGCGCTCTCAGGCGGCGTCATCAGCCTGTTTCAAGCTGAAAACCTCCACATTTCAGGCTCTATTGATCCAGGACGTCGTGAGAGAACAGAGAAGTTTCAGAAGAAGTCAGTTTCAGCATTTTATCCGGATATTCCACTGTTAAAGGAGATTTTTTTTCTGTTCTCTCACGACGTCCTGGATCAATAGAGCCTGAAATGTGGAGGTTTTAAGCTTGAAACAGACTGATGACGCTGCCTGAGAGCGCAGCGCGACGTCTCGCACCGTGAAAAGTCCTTAAAGCGACAGTATCACCTCAAAATCTCTCATCAGCTGTTAAAATTTTCACTGAAAACCAGCTTAATTTTTCGAACCATGTCCACTTCGATGTGTCTCACAGGTTTAGAAAAAATTTTGATCAAACAAAGCGCCAGTCTCTCAGCAACTTCTCAGACAAAGGAATTCCGACGAGGGGCTGGACGACTCCTCCCACAAGGAGTGCTCACAGGCGAATGACGTCACCGACAGGCGTGGAAAAACTCACGCATGCGCACAAGGGTTCAAGCATGTCTGACGTAAAAACATATGAATGAAATCCATATAGTTTTTGAAAAAAATAAAAAGGACCTATACTTTACGGACAGACCTCGTATTTAGTAAAAATGGTTTACAGGATTACAATTTTAATGCATTTTATGATATTATCTGTATATAATTTTTTTTTCTTTGAAACAAAAATGTGGACAGCATGATGTCTCCTAACGGGGCAAAATATTGATGAAATACCTGGATGTTAATGCATTTTCAATGGAGATTCGTGACTGAACACACTCAGAAAAATGCTCGCAAAATACGTGTTAAAAAATGTCATTTTGACCTGGATATCGAGCCAGTAAAATTAAATTACATTAATTATGTCAGGAAAGTATTATACTTACTCGGACACACACACACACATTCCCAAATATTAGTGTTGAAAGTTACACAGATCTGCGCTGTTCAAGATGCTGAGCTGAGGCGTCCTGCTGCAGCTGCTGTTCAACGCAGTGCGGCTCCTAAAACCATTACAATACATTTATATGCATATTATATTTTTACACAATTATCCTTTATTGACCGAGTTTCATTCATGAAGTCAGTGGTGTGGGTCCACATCTCTATGTGTGGGTGTGACTGTGAGCGGCACAGCGTGGGTCATTATAATCTCATTATTTTAAGGTGCAAATTTAAAAAAGTCCCCAGTCTTGTCGAACAATTTTAATCACTAACGACAAGTATTTTAACTAGACATTGGTCTAGCAGTGGACAAATATCAACTAGACATAAGTGAAGAGTTAATGGTCCGTGTCATTGTGTTTATCATTCAAATATCACAGACAAAGTGACCAGAAGAACCAAAACCACTTACTTATGGAAGGAAATATTGTCTCCCTTGTTCCTCCGTTTGTGGCTTTGCCAACATGTGCAGCTTTCCGGCATATTCCACCTGTTTCTTGAAATTCTATGCACCCAAATCACTAACTTGCCCGGAATTAAAGTGGCGATCACTGTTGTGTGTTGGGGGGTGTGGCTGGATATTTTGGTGTTCTTTTCTTTTCTTTGCTCTTCAGGTGGCATGGAAACTGATTTGTCTGTGGAGAAGGTGCTGGCTGAAGAGTCCTCACCCTCATCAACATCATGTGCAACACCTGTGAATGGTGCTCACATGCAACCTTAAGGACTTTCAGCTGAAGCAGATAATTGGATGGCGTTCTGCATTTAAGTCATGTGTGATTCAAGCAGAACTGCCGGGAACTCGACCTTGTGATGTTCGTTTGTGAGACGCTGAGGACCGCGCCTGGGTTTGACACATCGAGCCCGTGAAGCAAGGAAGGGTGAGGACACATGCTGTCAGCACACATCAAAGGTGATTAAGTGTTTGACTAATTGTTGATAGTAACTTGGTGTTTTGTTACACAGTATACTTGAATTGTGATGAGAATTGTGCAGCTTGCTTCTCACTGCTGTGGCGTGCGGATAATTGATCCTCCACCTGTTGTGAGAAGCTGCTCATTTGCATAAAGTTAAAAAAGATACAGACCTGAATGTGTTGCTGATAGCATGTGTCTTTTGAAAGATATTGTTGTAACTGCTGACTTACCTCACCTCTTCTTTGCTTCACAGAGAGTCAGTTTGTCGTGTCCACCTGGGGGGTGTTTGGCGGTGGTAGTGGGTCCAGGAGCGCCGGGCTTTGATCCTTACGGGCGCTGGAGAGCGTGCCAACAGTCACTCCACCAGAAAGACTCTGTTTAGTTTGTACACATTGTTATGCACCAAAGAGGGTAAAAAATAAATTGTTTTGTTTTGGAACCGCTTTCTGGTTATTTTTAGCGCTGGGTTCTGTCAGACGCAGGTCCGCTCCTCAACCCGCGTCGACGCATAACAGTAGTTCCCGGCCATTCCATAATGGACCCAGCGGCAGAAGCGGTTCCTTTTGCCGAAAAAGTTCAAGAACACTTGGAGAAAATATGGGAGCAATTACAGCATCTCGCAAACCAAATTAAACAAACAGACGCCCGTGTTATGGAGCTTGCAGCGCAAGCCGTTCCGCTTCCTGCTGCTCCAGCTGTGGCACCATCGATACCGGAGCAGATAACTCCGTCACCCAGAGATTCGGTGTTCGAACCGATTATTTGTCATCCGGAGCCTTATGCGGGAGACGTCGAAGCCTGTGCTTCGTTTCTGATGCAATGTTCTCTGGTTTTTGCTCAGCGACCGGCTTCCTTCTCTTCTGATGGGAGCCGTGTTTCATATGTGACAAATTTGCTCCGAGGTGACGCCTTAGCTTGGGTCACAATGTTGTGGAGTAACAACTCGCCATTGTTAGGGTCCTTTAAGGATTTCTCCCGGGAGTTCCGACTGGTTTTTTACCATCCGGTGAAAACGAATACCGTTGCTCAACGGTTGCTGAATCTCAGGCAGGGGAGGCGGAGTGCGGCGGAGTATTCCGTGGACTTCCGGATTTTTTCTGCTCAGTCAGGTTGGAATGCCGCAGCTTTACGGGGCGTGTTTGTAGACGGGTTAAATGAGTCATTAAAAGACGAGCTGGTAGTCCGTGACGAGCCAAACGATTTAGATGAGCTAATATCGTTGGTGATTCGTCTAGGTGATCGGATGAAGGAGCGTGGACGCGAGAGAGGGCGGCCATCAGAGCGGGTTTTTTCGTCTCGGGGCTTTCCCCGACACAGATCCGGGCCGCCTCTTCTTCGCCCCACTGAAGCTCCTCCGGCAGGACCTCTGGCTCCTCCTGTTGACGAGCCCATGCAGCTCGGACGAGCAGAGATTACTGTATTGCCCCGACATGTAAGCGTCAAGAGAAATAATGGTGACGTATCTCCAAGTGTTCTGGGACAGGCAAAATAACACACATAAAAAAATAAAAAAAAATCTAGCACGGGTAAATGTTTTGTTTTCTTTAAATAGGGGTTATAGTTGTATGGGGAGTCAGAGGCGTATCTGGTGGAGTGACTGTTAGGCGGTTAGAGGTCTGCCTGGGCTCACGTCATTGTTAATTTTTATGTGTTTTTAGGTATTTTCTGTTTGGGTTGTTGGGTCATTTTATTTTGTTGTTTTTTATTTCTCTACATCCCTAACCCCAACCTCACTTGCCCCAAGACCGTTTGTCTTGTGGGTTGTGGGGTGGTGCAGGTTGGTCACGCTGAACATTCTCAGAAGACCTCTGCACCTGGGGGGGGGGTGTTAGAGGCGTTTTTCTTGGTTTGGTTAGGGCCCGGTTCCACTCCAGCCTCGGTGAGCCTTTGTACCGTTCGTCATTGGTGTTGCCGGGGTGTGATGCAGGGGAGACTTACCTCAGTCGGAGGGGTGGGCCGATCTGTTGCCGTTCGCCATTTCGGTAGTTCCACCCCTCCCGAGAGGCTGGGGTATGGTCGAGTTGGGGCACCGGACGTATTTCCGGTTCTCCGCTGTGCCTTGGGGTTGGAGCTGGGTTAGTTTTTTCCTGTTTCCTTCTCCGGCTTAATGTTTTGAGCCGTTCGCCAAAGTTGAGCCGCCGAGGGGCTCTGGGAGGGACCCGGTGTCTTTCGGGGAGCTGGGGAGGGTAACAGGGTTTACGGTCGTTTTATATCCCCCCGGGGTTGTTTTTGGTAGTCCTCCGGGGGTTGATTTTTGATTTTGTTCTGTTTCCTTCCGGGTTCCACCTCCAGGGTTGATGGGACGGTCCACTGGGGGGGAATTGGCTTGGGGCCAACTAGCCAAGTGTGACCGGGTCTGGGGTTCCGGCCTTGTGGGGGGGGTACCTCCTGGGGTTGATGGTACGGTCCTCTGGGGGGCGCCGTTTGCTCCATGTACACCTGGGGACCTTTGTGGGATTATGGTTCTGGCTGTTCCTCCTGGAACTGGCGATGAAGGCCTTCTGGGGGGGTTGGGCTCTGCAGGTCATTCTGGGGGGGTTGTTTGTTATTTTTCTTTTATGCATTTACGTTTGTATTGTGTTTGTGGGGCTGTGTTGGGTTTTTGCGTTTGGGAGTTTTTCTTTTCTTCCCGGTGTTTGATGGGACGGTCCCCTGGGGAGGTTTTGGAAGGGTTTTATGTTTTTTTTTCTGTGTGTTGAATTGTACTGGGGAATGTTTTGGGGCTTTTGTTGATGCCAGCCGGCCTTCCAGCTGCGGTGCCTGTCCTGCTGTCTGTGGTGGACCTTGGGAGCGTGGTGCTGTCTGCTTCCTGACGTGGACCCCGGAGGGAGGTGCTGTTCTCGGGCCTGGTCTGTTCGGTCGCCGGGAGGCTTCCCGTTGATGGGGGGGTACTGTTGTGTGTTGGGGGGTGTGGCTGGATATTTTGGTGATCTTTTCTTTTCTTTGCTCTTCAGGTGGCATGGAAACTGATTTGTCTGTGGAGAAGGTGCTGGCTGAAGAGTCCTCACCCTCATCAACATCATGTGTAGCACCTGTGACTGGTGCTCACATGCAACCTTAAGGACTTTCAGCTGAAGCAGATAATTGGATGGCGTTCTGCATTTAAGTCATGTGTGATTCAAGCAGAACTGCCGGGAACTCGACCTTGTGATGTTCGTTTGTGAGACGCTGAGGACCGCGCCTGGGTTTGACACATCGAGCCCGTGAAGCAAGGAAGGGTGAGGACACATGTTGTCAGCACACATTAAAGGTGATTAAGTGTTTGACTAATTGTTGATAGTAACTTGGTGTTTTGTTACACAGTATACTTGAATTGTGATGAGAATTGTGCAGCTTGTTTCTCACTGCTGTGGCGTGTGGATAATTGATCCTCCACCTGTTGTGAGAACCTGCTCATTTGCATAAAGTTAACAAACATACAGACCTGAATGTGTTGCTGATAGCATGTGTCTTTTGAAAGATATTGTTGTAACTGCTGACTTACCTCACCTCTTCTTTGCTTCACAGAGAGTCGGTTTGTCGTGTCCACCTGGGGGGTGTTTGGCGGTGGTAGTGGGTCCAGGAGCGCCGGGCTTTGATTCTTACGGGCACTGGAGAGCGTGCCAACAGTCACTCCACCAGAAAGACGCTGTTTAGTTTGTACACATTGTTATGCACCAAAGAGGGTAAAAAATAAATTGTTTTGTTTTTGGAACCGCTTTCTGGTTATTTTTAGCGCTGGGTTCTGTCAGACGCAGGTCCGCTCCTCAACCCGCGTCGACACATAACAGATCACGCCTCCTTACTGACAGTATTTAATTAATGGTTTTCATTATGCTGTTGTTCTTATTTTGAAAGTTCAATAAGTGGACTGATATGTTAAACATGATGCAAATTTACTGAACAAGTAGCAGACTTTTTTTGTTTTGTATATTGTTCTGTAAGCCACTTTTAATTACAAATTCATCCGCACATGCCTGAGTTTTCATTATCCTTCATTTGTTTGGCATTTTTTGTTGAGAATTTAGCAGGTGAACACTGGGTGTGTTTAAAACATTATTGTGGTGCTTTTAATTCATAACGTGAAGTAAAACAGAGCATTCCATGTAAAAGAAACAGTTTTATTTTTGCTTAATAAACTGTACTATGTAGTCAAGACTATTTCTATTTAGTTTCTTTTGTCTGTATTTGCATATTTGATATTGCAGTAATCCAGAAGTAATTGAAAGTAAACAAATTACATTACTTTAATATTATGGTACTTGGATTACGTTACTGACTACGTTTTTCAACAGGTAATTAGTAACTGTATCGGAATACATTTTTAAAGTAACCCTCCCAACCCTGAGTGTAAGTGTGGACCGTGTCCTCAGACGACACAGGTACAGCAGGAAACATACACCTGTTTATCAACCAAATGTCACGGACAAAACAACAAGAATAACCAAAACCACTTACTTATGGAAGGAAATATTGTCTCCCTTGTTCCTCCGTTTGTGGGATTTCCAACATGCGCAGCTTTCCGGCATAATCCACCTGTTTCTTGACAAGACTAATTGAACTTTTATGCGTGCTGACTCCTGACTTGCCCGGTATTAAAATGGTGACCACGCATCCTTCCCGGGACACGGCTCAGTGCAAGTGCGGCCTCCAGTACTCATATATATATATATATATATGTGTGTATATATATATGTGTGTATATATATATATGTGTGTATGTATATGTGTGTATGTATATATATGTATATATATATATATAACCTCTTTGGTTGGTCCACAGGTGGCCTTTAGTTCTCTTCCTCTCCACCAGGAGGCAGCACTGCTTGGGCTTTGGACTGGAATGAGTGGGCTTCATGCTGGGGTTTACAACCCTAGACCCTGGTACTAGACTCTATAGAGTTGAAGACATCTGTTCTACTTCTACACTGATGATGGGCATCACACGTTCGAGTAAAATTTCATCATCAATTTTGTTTTTCTTGGTCTTTGGAATATTTTTTAGATATAAACATATTTTCCTTAACATGGCCAATGCCCATATTTCCCAGCCCAAATTTGAGCATTTTGCCTAGCTCAGGGGGGCAGTTGCTCCCCCTGCTCCCCCACCTCCTATGCCTATGCCAGTCATACAGCTTCATGAAAGCCAACAGTCTGCAGGTTTTCATTCCAACAAAACACTAAACTAATTTCTGGATTTCATTAAAATTTTGAAAATCAGTATTTTCAGATAAAATTCTACTGATACAGTACAAATATTCAAATATAAATATGCAATAAAAGCCCAAACTTACACAGTAAAATCAACAGTATTAATTTATGGCCCTTTCACACATAGTGCAAAGTTTGGACAGCATTTGGATAAAAACGATGAAACAGCGTGAAACAGTTCGAAATCAGCACACGAAACATCGCGCCGACAGGCAGGTGTGCACGAACCTGGTGCGAGAGTTTGTGCATGCGCCGGTGTCTTTCGAACAGGAACAGTGCCAGGTGCAGCACATGGTGCCACTTATGTGGTATAAATAAAAAAATAAAATCCAGCCTGTATGTGTGGAACCACATCGTGCTGCTTATGCGGTATAAATAAATAAATAAAATCCAGCCTGTATGTGTGGAACCACATCACGCTGCTTGTGGTATAAAAAAAATCCAGCCTGTATGTGTGGAACCACATCGTGGCGCTTATGTGGTATAAATAAAAAAATAAAAACCAGTCTGTACGTGTGGAACCACATCGCGCTGCATAGGTTGTATAAAAAAAACAGCCGGTACCTGTGGAACCACATTGTGCCGCTTATGTGGAATAATAAAAAAAAGAGAGAGAGAGAGAAACATACCCCCCACTGGATGTGAACTCACGCCTTTCAAAAGCTCTGATCACTAGTCAGCAACTTTACCACAGAGCTGTTCTTTGAAAGCTGCGGGAATCTGCCTCATATCAGGAAGGACATGGAAGTATTACAAAAAAATTTAAATCACACATCATATAAAACACTGCATTTATCAAGTGAGCAATACAAACATAATTCGTCTGTTCCTCTGTAAATGACCCATGGTCACAGACATGAAATGACATGAATGAGAAGCAGTTCACTCATCTCATTCATCTGTTGGTGTGTCTCCAACTGGTCGCGCACGCGTCTTGTGGACGACAGACCGCAGGACACGGCGTCATGTGGAACAGAGCTCACGTGGGTGATGTGACAGTGAGATCACTTGCTGTGTGTTCTGATCTGTTGGTCCGTTTCAATTTGGGAGAAGCCTGGCCATGTGTGCATCATGTGCGCACTCACTCGCTGCAGCACGTCGCCACAGTGATATATGTTTTTATTTATGTCCACTTGATAACAGCAAACAGACACACATGCATCAAATACTAAAAAATGCAATTCTCAACAAAAGAAACAGAACACAGTACTGATAAACCAGACTGGAAAGAAATGGCAGCACTCTCTAACCCTCAACCAGTAGACAATGGACCCACAAGGAAAAACAAACAACGTGTGGTTTAAATAAGCAGACTCAAGAAAAGCAGGTGCAAATAATCAAAGGCAATCAAGACATGTGAAGAACTTACAATGAACACATGAGGGCAGTAAACCAGGAGATCCTCAAGACTAAATAACATAAGAGCATAACCCATAACCAACTAAGCATTTAAGAGAAAAACATTTAACATAGAATAACCAAAGACACTAGAAAGAAACCACAATGCATAAACTTAGATCAAAGAAAACAAGAGGCATAAATCAGGACCCAAACCTCATATGCAAGAACAAAGAGCAAACTCTACCAAAAAAAACAAAAAAAACACAAAAGACAAGTGACACTCAACCTATTATAATCAAAGGAGCAAAAGACACAAGATGCATAATAAAGCAACCATACATGCAGCTCTGATATACCAGAATCTAAGAACCATGAGTATTGTTTCAGAACAGACATGATGGAACTGCTGCTGTAAATGTAACTCCACAAAATGCAAATGTTATACAACAGCCATGAGAACTTAGCAATACTATTATAAACTGTTCCATCAGTACAACAAGGCAAAACAAAATCCAAACAGACATGAAGAGGCAAACACACACACACCTAACCGGGGCATTGCATCATACACACGGGGCCAGGGAGGAAGAAGCATGCTCACCTACACATGACAACTGACAAAGATGGGACATCCAGACCAAACTCAAACATACCCTTAACTTAGGAGGGCAAACATGAGCAACCCCACAACTAGACGACAGCATGACACAGTCTTCTTTTTCTTCCTCTTTCTCCTGAAGTGGCGCCTGTTCTTAAACTGATAAGGAATTGTTTTTGGGCAGAAAACTGCTAACTGAAGGACTGTCAGCAAGTCTCATCACACAGTTATACCAAAGAATATTTGCACATCTCAAAATTGCACAACATTCTGACAAACAAGTCTAATCATACCCGTGTATCAAGTTTAGTCTCCTTATCTTGCTGTCTGTGGTCAGTACTGGCATCCTGTCCCATATGCTGTTTGCAACATATGAATGTTTCTCAATGTATCTTCATGGCCTTACCGAAACAGGGACACATCACATTTACAACACTTTGAAAATGATTATATAAGTAAATCATCTTTATAAGAGCTAAATTAATACTTGAAGCATAAGCAAATCTTAAAACAAAAGCAAACGTAATCATACACATAACATACCTTTTATTTGGTACACACAATACACAATTCAAAAGCATGCAAACATATATTTCAAAAGTATTTGAACATATAGATATCATGTAATTCATTGATAATATGTTTAATAAGGATTGATAAATATTGATCACTATGAGCATATGAGTAATATATTCTTCAACAGCAACAAGCTCTATTAATATATAAATGATTACTTCCAAACATTAGAACACACTCATATATGTAACAATATATTCTTGGCTCAATAAAAGATAAAGAATAATAGGATGATTCTTAATGGGGAAAAAGCACAAATGGTTAATGCATATTTAAGCACATTTAGGATATATGCCTTCATGTCCTACAATGTTTAAACACAGCTGGTTTTCTAGTTTAGTCTAGACAATATCTGTGATTTAATATTACTTGTGGCACTTAAAAGTAAATGTTTAATAAAACCTGACTTTGTGAAATGCATTAATTCCCACTGTTAATGTCCTTTTACTTACATATTGAGACCCAGTTTTATTTCAAAAGTGTAATTTAATTGAGAAATTATGAAATTGCATGTTTTTAAAGCAAACATTTATTAGTCTCCCTCTTTCTCAACATTTCTCACCACTTCTGCAGTGACGGTGATTGTGTTTCCACAGAAATCTCTCATTTCAATCTGCAAATCATGAAGTAACAAAGTCTCAGACCGACTTCAGGATAAAAGGTCACCAACAGGTTTACTCTGAAGCTTCAAACAAATCATTAAAAAGAATGGATTTCTTTAAAATATCAATAACTGTGAGAAAATGTAGGTTAATAAATCGGTGCTAGGACCACCCTTCTGTATTTTAAGAGATAAAAATAAAAGTTTGTCTTCCTGTTCCATTAACCTTATATTAAGGTGTGTCCCAGTGGGAAAAATGGACTGTTCAGAAATGTCAAAGGCTTGAACAAGTTGGGTCCACATGTATCGATATAATTAACAAATTAATATTCTTATTAATTCCCATTCTCCATGGAATTGTGTCAGAAAAGGGACCCAGTGGAAAACTTCTGCTCAATCACCATACAGATCCATCTCGGACCTGTTGTGGTGACCACAATATCAACAGATTTCACCTTTCTGTGGTGTCATGGATGTCCAGTACTAGTACCTAGTTTGTTCACCATGAGTAGAGATGACTTGTTGATGACTTATTATCATTAGGAATGATAACATAATTTATATTTAATGACACTTTAAGATGCATTGTTTGCTGAACTGCAAAGCAGAACAGACGTTGCACTGTGCACATGGTTTGGTTGAAAGCTGAGAGAAAATACTGGGATTGTATGATGACGTCAGGAATGGCAGAGAAGTATGTGAAGGTGGTGCAGGATGTATTTGGAGGTGCAGGAAGTGGTTAAGGCCAAACCTGAGCCCCGGTTTAATAACAGAATTTTTTTATTAACAAAGTTGCTTCTGCGAGGGCTCTCTGTTTCCCTGTTCTGCCATATGACCCCTCTGACCCTGTTCCCTGTCCTGCAGTGTTTCATAAATTTAATCCAGTGTATTGTCCCCCTTAGTTTTAAACATGCTGTGGTGCAACCCCTTTTAAAAAGACCTGCCCTGGACCGTAATGTGCTCTCCAATTTTAGACCCATTTCTAAACTGCCGTTTATTTTGAAAATCTTGGAAAAAGTGGCTTACACTCAGCTAAAGACATTTCTGGATAAGCACAAAATTGTTGAGGTTTTTCAGTGGGGTTTTAAAACTTTGCATAGCACAGAGGCGACTTAATTAAGAGTTTTTAATGATATCCTCATTGCTAATGATGCTGGTGATCATAAGGACCTTATCTTTCTAGATCTAACAGCAGCATTTGATACTGTGGACCACAACATTTTACTCAATCACTTACATTTTAAAGAGTAGAAGGCTGAACTAACTGAACTAGTCTTTGGCCCCAGTGCTTCTTCTCATCATCCCCCTGTTGACTTGGGTCCTTTGGCTTTTTATATAAACCCAACGGTTTCAAACTTGGATTTTACCACAGACAGTTATTTTTAAATATCTGTACTGTTGTAAAGTCCAGTTTTTATCATTTTAGGCTGTTGGCAAAGATCAAACCACATTTCTTACGTATTAGTACTTTGAGACAGTAATCCATGCCTTTGTCACACCTCGGAAGGATTACTGTAACGCACTTTATTTTGGAGTTAGCCAGTCCTCCTCTCACGTCTCCAGTAGTCCAAATGCAGCTGCTCGCCTTCTAACTGGAGTATGTACAACCCCAATTCCAATGAAGTTGGGACAGTGTGTAGAATGTATTTAAAAACAGAATACAATGATTTGCCAATCCTCTTCAACCTATATTCAATTGAATACACCACAAAGACAAGGCATGTAATGTTCTTAATGTTCAACCTCATAAACCTTATTGTTTTTGTGCAAATATTTGCTCATTTTGAAATGGATGCCTGCAACACATTTCCAAAAAGCTGGGACTGGAACTGAGGACACTAATTGTTCAAGCTTTGTAGTCGAATCTTTCCATTCTTGCTTGATGTAAGACTTCAGTTGTTCAACAGTCCGGGGTCTCCATTGTCGTATTTTGCACTTCATAATGTGCCTCACATTTTCAATGGGTGACAGGTCTGGACTGCAGGCAGGCCAGTCTAGTTCCTGCACTCTTTTACTACGAAGCCACGCTGTTGTAACGTGCAGAATGTGGCTTGACATTGTCTTGCTGAAATAAGCAGGGACGTCCCTGAAAAAGACGTTGCTTGGATGGCAGCATGTGTTGCTCCAAAACCTGGATGTACCTTTCAGCATTGATGGTGCCATCACAGATGTGCAAGTTGCCCATGCCGTGGGCACTAACACACCCCCATACCATCACAGATGCTGGCTTCTGAACTTTGTGCTGGTAACAATCTGGACGGTCTTTTTCCTCTTTTGTCCGAAAGACAAAAACAATTTGAACTGTGGACTCATCAGACCACAGCACACTTCTCCACTTTGCGTCTGTTCATTTCAAATGAGCTCGGGCCCAGAGAAGGCAGCGGCATTTCTGGATGTTGTTAATGTATGGCTTTCATTTTGCATGGTGGAGTTTTAACTTGCACTGGTAGATGTAGAGATGAACTGTGTTAACTAACAATGGCTGAAGTGTTCCTGAGCCCACGCGGTAAGATCCTTTACACAATGATGTCGGTTTTTAATGCAGTGCCGCCTGAGGGATTGAAAGTCACGGACATTCAATGTTGGTTTTTGGCCTTGCCACTTACGTGTAGAAAGTTCTTCATATTCTCTGAATCTTCTGATTATATTATGGACTGTAGATGATGGAATCCCTAAATTCTTTGCAATTGAACATTGAGAAACATTGTTCTTAAACTGTTGAACTATGTTTTCATGCAGTTGTTCACAAAGTGGTGATCCTCGCCCCATCTTTGCTTGTGAATGGATGAGCCTTTTGGGGATGCTCCTTTTATACCCAATCATGACACTCACAATTAGTGTCCTCAGTTTCCAAACGCTTATTGAGTGTTGTTAGAAGGAAAGGTGATGTAACACAGTGGTAAACATACCACTGTCCCAGTTTTTTGAAACAAATTGCAGGCATCCATTTCAAAATGAGCAAATATTTACACAAAAACAATAAAGTTTATCAGTTTGAACATTAAATATCTTGTCTTTGTGGTGTATTCATCTGAATATAGGTTAAAGAGGATTTGCAAATCATTGTATTCTGTTTTTATTTACATTTTACACAATGCCCCAACTTCATTGGCATTGGGGTTGTAAGAAGGAGCACATCACTCCCATTCTGGCCTCTCCCCATTGTTTGCGTCTGCACTTTAGAGTTCATTTTAAGATTCTTTTATTTGCGTACAAAGCTTTTAATGGTCTCACCCCACCCCAGGTAACAAAAAATATTCCCAGAACGTCATCAGAATATAACCAGAAATATTCCCAGAATGGTACAAAAAATGTTTGCAGAATGTTCTTATGGATGGTTTTCTTGACGTCCTCTCAACGCTACTAAATACGTTATGAAGAAACATTAGGATAACTCTAGGAGAACATTATGGGTATGTTCTTGCAAGGTTATGGATGTTCCTGTGTGGATGCTCTTGAACCTTATTGTAGCACTGCATTGAAAGTTGGGGCCAAGCTTTAGGTAACTTTCAGGAAATATCTGTGCAGAACTAGATTGATGATGGAAAGCCTATATCATAGTGTGTTACAAATAGATTTTGCTTCCTCATGTGGTATAAACAATCCAATGTCTGTATCTTAGCCATGTGCTTCAAAGAGGTTGATAAAGTCCAAGGCCACTAGGTGAAAGCTGGTACATAATATTTGGGATTGATGTTAAGAAAATAAACAATTGGTAGTTCCAGAAATATTTGTGTGGGGCAGGAGATGTCACACACAACAGTAAATATTATTTATTCTACATCCATTATTACCACTAGAATTATTTCCATCAACTAGCTTATTTTAAACACATCCAACATAATCAATCTCCATCCCCACTCCTCCAGATTTCTGCATGTGCACTGTACAGTCTTAGGTTTAACTTTGCTCGTCGTGGCCATTGCGCCCATCTGCAGCACCTACATCTGCACGCTGTGAAGTGGTTGAGTGCAAAGGAGAAATAATAATACTTGACCGTTAACCCGGAAGTGCTGCAGGCTCTCCCATGCATGTGCACTCATAACTGTGAGATGGCTTATTACTTTAAAATAGCAAACAAAAATGAGCAGTAATATGGGTCCACAAAAAAGGCCGACCGGCTTTTCACATGCAAGCGTCATGGCGTCTACCGGCCCTATAAACGGCCGTGACCAGTGACGTGCAGTGAGGCTGATGGCAGGTGAGGCACTGATTTCATTCAATCAGATTTAAAATCATATGAACCCCAGAGAGTAGCTTATTCACCGTTTGATCGGCAGCAGTTAACGGATGATGTGTAAATTTCATATCAGCCTCTTTACACATACAAACTGTAGCAACACAAAAAAGCACATTAATTAAAAAAACATTATTATGGTCTTCCCTTTACTTATAAATGGAGTCCACATGTGCCGCTCCTTCTGAACAAAAAAGAGTCAAGGTTGCGCGCGGAGGACAGGAATGACATTCAACAAGAATGACATCAGAAACACTTGTCAGAGCACATCTTTGGCCACTGTTCCACAGACCTTTCAGCAGATGTTATATGTTCTGATATGTCACACGATTAACCAATCAGATTTGTGGAAAAAATGTAATTGGATTAGAAATATTATATAAAGATATAATACTATACAGACAAATGAGGAATTCCAACAGGGTCTCAAACATTGGACAGTGATTCAAGCTACATATTAATTCATAACGTCAATGAATAAAATTAAAATCAATTTAACAAATAAATACAAAACAAACACCATCATGTGTGATGAAACATCATAAAATAAATATAATAGCAGACGCTTGGTTCCTACTAAACAAAAACAGCCAATTAGTACACGTAAATATGAACATGTTCTCTTCACTTCCACATATCTGGAGAGAACGTAATAAGAATCATATTGCTTTGTGTACATTTTTGTCGGTGCAAACTGTATCTGTGCAGTTAAAGGTGAGTTTAAGATGATGAGCTGCAAATGCACGTTCCCGCGAAGTGGGTGCTTTTCACTATGGCAAGCCAACAGTGCCACAATTACGCCACTTTCAGACATGTTTCACCAAAATACACCGTAAAAAATGCAGTTTTGTCAGTTATTACAGCACTTTTTACACCGTAATTAAAGACGACGCCGTTAAATGCGCCGTAATGTGTCAAAAAAAACTCTTTCATATTCATATTCATTTCATTGTTTTTGTTTTTGTTTTTTTTTTAATCAATACATTTCCCTCCTTATTTATTAGAGGGATTTTACGCTTGTGTTAGATAATTGTGGTCGTGGTGCAGTGGTAAGACTCTTTTCTGCCATTCAGATCCTTTTAGGTTCGAATCCCGCGAGTGCCATCTGTTTTTTTGTTTGTTTTTTTTTATTTTACCAGAAATACTCCCTTTGAGGTTAAGAACATCTTTTCCAAAGGAGTCCTGGCCAAGATAAGTAGCAGCAACAGCAAAGCACAGTTACACATTTACACAAACACAAACAAAGGGCAAATAAAAAGATGATAAAAATTTTAATTACAAGCATGCTATAAAAAACAAGTGCATATTATGGAGTTGGCCCCAAGTGCTCTCAATGTGGATTTAAAAGCACTTAGTGAAATTAATACTTTTAATTTTCACTCGTCTTGCAATTTATTCCAGGCAAAAGCAGTCAAGCAGTCAAGGAAGTCCGTCGTAATTTATTTTTCACAATTTTGAAAACAGTTTGTGATTTCATACATATGTGTGAAACTGGATTGTCTTTTAATTTTCTGTACAGTTTGCATTTTATTTCCTCTTCTGAACTGTTTGAACCTTTGCCCCAACCTCAGCTGTTGGTGACGTTTTATCCTGAAACCAGTCTGTTTGTTTCTTCATGATTTGCAGATTGAACAGAAAGATTTCATTGGAAACAAAGAAAGTCACCGTCACTGCAGAAGTGTCAAAAACATGTTGAGAAACAGGGTACACTGATGTATGAAGGCATATATCCTAAATGTACTTAAATATGCATTAACCATTTGTGCTTTTTCCCCCATTCAGAATCATCCTATAATTCTTTATCTTTAATTGAGCCAAGATTGTTACATTTATGAGTGTGTTCTAATGTTTGGAAGTGATCACTTATATATTAATAGAGCTTATTGCTGTTGAAGAATATATTACTCATATGCTCATAGTGATCAATATGTATCAATGCTTATTAAACATGTAATCAAAAGCTAAGGTTAATTACATGATATCTATATGTTCAAATACTTCTGAAATATATGCTTTTGAGTTGTGTATTGTGTGTACCAAATTAAAGGTATGAAATGTTTATGATTATATTTGCTTTTGGTTTAAGATTTGCATTTGCTTAAAGTATTAATTTAGTTTCTTAGTTTGTTATAAAGATGATTTACTTATATAATCATTTTCAGTGTTGTAAATGTGATGTGTCCCTTTTTCAGTGAAGCCCTGAAAGATACATTGAGAAACATCCATATGTTGCAAACAGCATATGGAACAGGATGCCAGTACTGACCACAGTCAGCAAGATAAGGAGACTAAACTTGATTTGTGGGTATGATTATACTTGTTTGTCAGAATATTGTGCAATTTTGAGATGTGGTAATATTCTTGTGGTATAACCGCGGTGATGTGACTTGCTGACAGTCTTTCAGTTATCAGTTTTCTGCCCAAAACAATTTCCTATCAGTTTAGGCATAGGTGTCACTTTAGGAGAAAGAGAAAGCAAGAAGACTCCACAGCACACATGCGCAGGACCAATGCCATGAAGCAGAGGGATGAAGACCACTCAGATGAAGGACAATGCCCAAGATTAGCATGAATCATTGTATTAGCATAGGAAGACAGAGGAGTATAAAAACAGAGCCCAGCCCACTGTTCGGGGTTCCTCTTTGCTGAGAGCTTGCAACACCAGACGCCTGGTTGGACGTTCTCAGCTCCTGGGACCCTCAGAACTTCTGGGTATGATCAGATCTATCTCACTCATTCTGTAAAACTTGAATTCTGTTAAATTCTGTGACATTTAAATTCTGCTTAATAAATCTCTGAGCGGTGGTTTAGCCCTCAGGGTAATTGTGTTTAAATTTAAATAACTGGTCAAAACCTTCTTTTAAATCAATGGACGCGCAGGATAAGAGAGACAGGGGTAGGCGAGGTCACTGGAGACCCCTGAATTATCCCAAGATGTACATATGTTTCATTTGATATCACTCATATCATGTCATTTAACCCTCAAGTGAACAATTGGGGATCATTTCTGATCCCAGGCATATACATTGAGGCAAATAAGTATTTGATCTACTCTCAATTTTGCAAATTTTCCCACCTAAAAAAGAATGAAGTGCTCTGTAATTTCTATCGTAGGTACATTTCAACTGTGAGAGACAGAATCTATTAAAAAAAAAAATAATCAGAAAATCACGTTGTTGTTGTCCATTTGGCTGCTCCCATTTTTGTCCAGGGTCGCCACAGCAGATACAGCAGATCTGCATTGGTATTTGGCATAGGTTTTACGCCAGATGCCCTTCAAGTGAAAGAGTGGGGTCATTTATGACTGGGCATATATTTTTGTGCACCATTTTTCTAGTTTTAATCAGAAAAAAGTTTCCTGCCAAGAATTTGTCAATCTATTTGTCCTGCATTAGTTCATTGAATTTTACATGGATTGGCTGATCTGTGTGGCAAGTATAATGCAAACCTGTGCGGGGCCACTTTGTAATTTGCCAATTCTAATCATTACATTTTACTGTTTTGCAAGGAAGCCAACAGACCTAGAATAGCAGGATTTACAGCTGCACAAGTATTGAGACTGATTCTTGATACCCAGAGTGAAGATGAAATGGATGATGGACAAATATATTAGAGAGTGAAATAAATATGAACAATAAAACAATCATTTATGTAGAATTATTACAATATAAAATCAATGGGGTCATCAATAACCCCACTCGATCATATTAATCGCTAAAATTGTTTGGTCGCTTGAGGGTTAATATCTGTTGGGAAGGTGTCGTAGCACGGACCCACAACAGGGGGCGCAAATGAACGGACAATGAATAAGCCAAAAAGTAACAATTTAATGTGACAACACACAACTAAATACACAAAATTTGCAAAGTCAATTAACACCAGGTGACGTGTGGGCAGGCTCGAAGATAGAAGACCCCCGACGAGAGAGAAGCCGCGTCCCACACGGCTTCCACCACCAACGGTCTGAAGAACACCGGAGCCGCCAAGTCCCGAGTCCCCAGGTGGCCTCCGTCTTCGGCTGTCGACCCTGGTACTGCTGGCAGAAAGCAAAGACAAGATGAATGAGTGTGAGTCCGCACACTCAGTAATCCAGTCTGCACACAGTTAGGAGGGAGCACCTCCACCTCCAATCACACACTCGTGCAACTCCTGTTTAAACCACTTATCTGGTTTGGGGTGTGAGGCGAAGCCGTCGCTGTCACACCAAACACCAATTCCACAGATAAGGACAAACACCACAGGATAACGGCTGCAAAAGAAGTTCAGATTATGAGTCAGCAGAGAAATTACCTCTTCGGTAGTTGATTTCTCGGCGGGGAGGTGGAGTTGCAGTCCGGCTTATATAGTGGTGTAGATGAGTGACAGCTGGTGCGATGAGTGACAGCTGTCACTTCTTCTGGGTCTGGCGCCCTCTCGTGCTTGGAGCCCGTGCCTGGGCCAGCAGTACCTCCTCTTCAGCGGCCCACACAACAGGACCCCCCCCTCAACGGGCGCCTCCTGGCGCCCGACCTGGCTTGTCCGGGTGTCTTTTGTAGAAATCGGCCAGGAGGGCCGGGTCCAGGATGAAGCTCCTCTTCACCCAGGAGCGTTCTTCAGGTCCATACCCCTCCCAGTCCACCAGATATTGGAACCCCCGGCCCTTACGACGGACGTCCAGGAGCCTGGGGACTGTCCAAGCAGGCTCCCCATCGATGAGCCGGGCAGGAGGCGGCGTAGGTCCAGGTGCACAGAGGGGCGAGGTGTGGTGTAGCTTGATGCGGGACACATGGAATACAGGGTGGAATACAGTGAAGCTCCAACTCCCAGCTTCACTGCGGCCGGGTTGATGATTTTGAGGATTTTAAATGGTCCAATGTATCTGTCTTTCAACTTAGGGGAGTCCACACAGAGGGGGATGTCCTTTGTTGAAAGCCACACCTCCTGCCCGGGCTGGTATGTGGGGGCCGGGGAACGCCGGCGGTCCGCATGGGTCTTGGCCCTCGTCCGGGCCTTCAACAGGGCAGAGCGGGCGGTCCGCCACACCCGGCGGCACCTCCTGAGGTGGGCCTGGACCGAGGGCACACCGACCTCTCCCTCCACCAGCGGGAACAATGGGGGCTGGTACCCCAAACATGCCTCAAAAGGGGAGAGGCCGGTAGCAGACAAGACTTGGCTGTTATGGGCATACTGGATCCAGGCCAGATGGTGACTCCAGTCCGCCGGGTGCGCGGAGGTGACGCAGCGAAGGGCCTGCTCCAACTCCTGGTTAGCCCGCTCTGCCTGGCCGTTTGTCTGGGGGTGGTACCCGGACAAGAGGCTCACGGTGGCCCCCAGCTCCTTACAGAAGCTCCTCCAAACTTGCGAAGAGAACTGGGGACCACGATCTGATACGATGTCCGATGGTATCCCATGCAGCCGCATGACGTGGTGGACCAGGAGGTCTGCCATCTCCTGGGCCGTCGGGAGCTTCGGGAGGGCCACGAAGTGGGCCACCTTGGAGAACCGGTCCACTATCGTGAGAATGATGGTGTTGCCCTGGGACGGCGGGAGGCCCGTGATGAAGTCCAGGCCGATGTGAGACCAGGGGCGGTGAGGCACCGGCAGGGGTTGGAGGAGTCCCGAGGTCCTCCGATGGTCGGCCTTGCCCCTGGCGCAGATGGTACAGGCCTGGACGTAGTCCCGAACGTCGGTTTCCAGGGATGCCCACCAGAAGCACTGCTGGACCACTGCCACGGTCCTACGCACTCCCGGATGACAGGAGAGCTTGGATCCGTGACAGAAGTCCAATACGGCAGCTCTGGCCTCTGGTGGGACCTACAGTCTGTTCTTGGGGCCGGTCCCCAGGTCCAGGCTCCTTGCCAGGGCCTCCCGGACGGTCTTCTCCACGTCCCAGGTAAGGGAGGCCACGACAGTGGACTCGGGGATGATGGTCTCGGTGGGGTTCGACAGCCCCGCCTTGGCTTCTTCTTCGTGCACCCGGGACAACGCATCCGATTTTTGTTTTTTGGTCCCGGGGCGGTACGTGATCCGGAAGTCAAAGCGCCCGAAGAACAGAGACCAGCGGGCTTGCCTGGGGTTCATCCGCTTGGCGGTCCGGATGTACTCCAGGTTCCGATGGTCCGTGAAAACCATGAAAGGCAACGACGCCCCCTCCAGTAGGTGTCTCCACTCTTCAAGAGCCTCCTTCACCGCGAGGAGCTCCCGATTGCCAACGTCATAGTTCCGTTCAGCTGGGGTCAACCTGCGGGAAAAATAGGCACAAGGATGGAGAACCTTATCAGCCTCCATGCTCTGGGACAGCACGGCTCCTATCCCTGAGTCAGAGGCATCCACTTCCACTATGTACTGGCGATCAGGATCAGGCTGCACCAGAACTGGTGCAGTCGAGAACCGGCGTTTCAACTCCTTGAACGCGGCTTCGCACCGATCCGACCAGGTGAAGGGGACCTTGGTGGAGGTCAGGGCAGTCAGGGGGCTAACTACCTGACTGTAGCCTTTAATGAACCTCCTGTAGAAATTTGCAAAGCCGAGGAACTGCTGCAGTTTCCTGCGGCTTGTGGTTGGGGCCAATCTCTCACCGCCGCAACCTTGGCCGGATCAGGGGCGACGGAGTTGGAGGAGATGATGAACCCCAAGAAGGACAAAGAAGTGCGGTGGAACTCGCATTTCTCGCCCTTCACAAACAGCCGGTTCTCCAACAACCGCTGTAGGACCTGACGTACATGCTGGACATGGGTCTCAGGGTCCAGGGAAAAGATGAGTATATCGTCCAGATATACGAAGACGCACGCACCGATGCAGGAAGTCCCGCAAGACGTCATTTACCAAAGCTTGGAACGTCGCGGGGGCGTTAGTGAGGCCGAACGGCATGACCAGGTACTCAAAGTGACCTAACGGGGTGTTAAATGCCGTCTTCCATTCGTCTCCCTTCCGGATCCGAACCAGGTGGTACGTGTTTCTAAGATCCAATTTTGTGAAAATTTGGGCTCCATGCAGGGGCGTGAACACTGAATCCAACAGAGGTAACGGGTATCGGTTACGAACCGTGATCTCGTTCAGCCCTCTGTAATCAATGCATGGACGGAGTCCGCCATCCTTTTTGCCCACAAAAAAGAAACCAGCACCCATCGGGGAGGTGGAGTTCCGGATCAGCCCGGCAGCTAAAGAGTCCCGGATGTAGGTCTCCATTGATTCGCGTTCCGGACGTGAGAGGTTGTACAACCTAGTGGACGGGTACTCAGCGCCCGGGACCAAATCGATGGCACAATCGTACGGTCGGTGCGGGGGAAGAGTGAGCGCCAGATCTTTGCTGAAGCCGTTAGCAAGATCATGGTACTCCTTTGGCACCGCCGATAGATTGGGGGGGACTTTGACCTCCTCATTAGCCGTCGTGCCGGGAGGAACCGAGGATCCTAAACACTCCCGGTGGCAGGTTTCGCTCCACTGCGTCACAACCCCGGACGGCCAATCTATCCGGGGATTGTGCTTCACCATCCATGGAAATCCCAAAATCACTCGGGAGGTAGAAGGTGTTACATGGAACATTATCTCCTCCCTGTGATTTCCAGACACAACCAAGGTCACTGGCTGTGTCTGATGTGTGATTAATGGAAGCAGGGTGCCATCTAGTGCTCGCACCTGCAATGGTGCCGGCAGAGCCACCAGGGGGAGCCCTACTTCCTTTGCCCATCTGCTATCCAGCAGATTCCCTTCCGACCCCGTGTCTACCAGTGCTGGGGCGTGAAGGGTTAGATCCCCACAAAGGATCGTCACTGGGATTCATGCAGATTTGCGGGATTTCCCCGCGTGCATGTTATGGCCCACCCTTAGCCCAGTTTCTAAGGACGGGCATTGTAGTTTGACCGTTTTGGGGCAGTCCTTCTGCATATGCTCACAAGAGCCGCAGACAAAACACTCCCCGTGGGCCAGCCTCCTTTGTCTGACGTTTGTTTTTACTTTGGCCCTGCTCGTGTCCATAGCCTCCTCAGCAGGGGGAGCTGTAGCCACACGGAGCTCTCTGGCAGTGAAGCGTGGGGACGACGTCACCTTTTCGGAACCGGAAGGGGGAGGGATGTCTCGTGCCCGGTTACGCCCCCCGGCCTGCTCCCGACGATGCTCATTTAAACGGTTGTGTAAGCGTATAACCAAATCGACAAGCCCGTCAAAATCCCGCGGTTCCTCCTTAGCCAGCAGGTGCTCCTTCAGGACCGGAGACAGTCCATTTATGAAGGCGGCGCGGAGCGCAACGTTATTCCAGCCGGACCTCGCTGCCGCAATGCGGAAGTCGACTGCATACTCGGCTGCGCTGCGACGCCCCTATCTCATTGACAGCAGCACGCTCGAAGCGGTCTCGCCTCTGTTGGGATGGTCAAACACTTGTTTGAACTCCCGTATAAACCCAGCATAAGACGTTAGGAGCCGTGAATTCTGCTCCCAAAGCGCCGTCGCCCAGGCGCGTGCCTCTCCTCAAAGCAGATTAATAACATAAGCCACCCAGCTGGCGTCTGACTCGTACATGACAGGACGCTGTGAAAAGACGAGCGAACACTGCATGAGGAAGTCTGCGCACGTCTCCACACAGCCCCCGTACGGTTCCGGAGGGCTTATGTATGCTTCAGGGGACGGTGGGGGGGGTCGTTGAACGACCAGTGGAACGTCTGTTACGGGCCCAGGACCAGCAAGAGGAGTGGCTGCAGCAGCACCCTGATCGCGCGCTTCCACCCTGGCGGTGAGAGCCTCCACCCTCCGGTTAAGGAGAACATTCTGCTCGGTCACTAAATCTAGCCGAGCCGTGAAGGCGGTTAAGATCTGCTGCAGCTCACTCAACATGCCTCCCGCTGACGCCTGTGCTCCTGGCTCTTCCATTGGCCGTTCAAGCTCGGGTTGACGCCCCTCGGAATCCATGACGAATGGCCGAGAAATCCTGTTGGGAAGGTGTCGTAGCACGGACCCACAACAGGGGGCGCAAATGAACGGACAAAGAATAAGCCAAAAAGTAACAATTTAATGTTGTGACAACACACAACTAAATACACAAAATTTGCCAAGTCAATTAACACCAGGTGACGAGTGGGCAGGCTCGAAGATAGAAGACCCCCGACGAGAGAGAAGCCGCGTCCCACACGGCTTCCACCACCAACGGTCTGAAGAACACCGGAGCTGCCAAGTCCCGAGTCCCCAGGTGGCCTCCGTCTTCGGCTGTCGACCCTGGTACTGCTGGCAGAAAGCAAAGACAAGATGAATGAGTGTGAGTCCACACACTCAGTAATCCACAGTCTGCACACAGTTAGGAGGGAGCACCTCCACCTCCAATCACACACTCGTGCAGCTCCTGTTTAAACCACTTATCTGGTTTGGGGTGTGAGGCGAAGCCGTCGCTGTCACACCAAACACCAATTCCACAGATAAGGACGAACACCACAGGATAACGGCTGCAAAAGAAGTTCAGATTATTACTCAACGATATGAGTCAGCAGAGAAATTACCTCTTCGGTAGTCGATTTCTCGGCGGGGAGGTGGAGTTGCAGTCCGGCTTATATAGTGGTGTAGATGAGTGACAGCTGGTGCGATGAGTGACAGCTGTCACTTCTTCTGGGTCTGGCGCCCTCTCATGCTTGGAGCCCGCACTCCAAGCAGGGTGCCCTCTGGTGGTGGTGGGCCAGCAGTACCTCCTCTTCAGCGGCCCACACAACATCAACAGAATTACATCAATATTGAGAATTATGCCGCTATCAAAGATTTCTGAAAATGTAGCTTCTTTCAGATATGTCACATCAAGAATTCACTCATAAATAAGAAATAAGAAAGATAAAAAAAAAAAAAAATTATTGCTTGAAGGACATGGTAGGGTGATTCTTAGACTACGGGCACTTATTATGTCCTTTGATCATATTGTATGAAAAACAGAAAAAAGGGGAAATTTCACACTTTTATAGTTATCTTTACAATGAAAGTGTGTTAAGAAATTTGTTCTAGTAGTCTATGATGACTTTTTCACCTTTTTTCAACATCATTATATGCAAATATTGCCGTTTTGTGCTTGTCCCACACCCAGACTTTTGATCTTCAATGATAAAAATGAATGGTAAAGAAACGTTTTTTTCTAATGTTTTAAAATATCTCAATAAAATATTAGTAAAATAATCAAAACATAATTGGGGTATTCAGTGTCATACAAGTGTTGTGATTTTTTTTTAAACAAAATGTAGTTGTCCCACACTATTGCCATAATTTCCACCACAACACTGTAATGTCCCTAAACAGTTTGTATGAAAGATTGTTTAGGTAGTTTCTATGGAGATAAACAGTGACATCAGAGCACATGTATATAGCGCCAAATCACAATAAACAGTTGCCTCAAGGCGCTTTATATTGTAAGGCAATGGTGTGGTGGAAATTACATTTACAAGGCCAATAGTGCCCGTAGTTAAAGAATCACCCGTTAAATTAATTTTGTACAAACAAATTTGTTCAAATAAAACTCTAAAGCTGGTCTCCCATTGCAGATTTTTGGAATGATGTTTCATGCTGATTAAAAAAGGAGGGGTCGGTACTGAAATATTACAGTAGTAATCAAAACTTTGTGCCGTATGATTATATACTGATGATAGCAGATTAATGTTGAGAGTGAGAACACACCACATGGCCCTTATCTCAAGGAACTGCAAAAAGTCTGTGTGTGACCTCCTGCTTTGGTTATTATCACTTTTCTACAAAAATCGCTAAAGCTGAAATGAAGATTCTGTTGATGAGAGCAACATGCAACAGTACAACATGAAACAGTGAATTTGTTTATGATTATTGTAACATAATGGAATAAAATTCTTTCTCTCTTTTAATAAACGTTAATGTTTGTAATTAACTGAATCTTATTGTCTTGTACTGAAAAAATAAAACGTAAAGAAAATAGTTTCAGCAGGTCACACTCAAATTAATTAAATTAACATGTTGATTATAAAATACTACTTGTTAATTTTGATCAACATAATTCATTTGAATGTTCCTAACTGAAGACATTTTAAGCTGGACGAGCAACTGCCTTTTGCTTTTTTCAGTGGGATTCATTTAAATGACTATATATATATATATATATATATATATATATATATATATATATATATATATATATATATATATATATATATATAAAATTTCTCCGATTGTTCATAAGAGTTGCAGGAATCAAAAATAGATGAGTAACATCTCAACGTATGACGCCGTAAATTTTTATTATGTAGAAATTGTGAAAACTGTTTTTTGTTGTTGTTTGATAAAGTCTCTCATTGATTGATGGAATCTTTTAAACAGTTTTCATAAACACTAATGCTACACACAAAAATGATACTCAGTGAAAACACAGTTCACATATCAAGGTTTGATAATGAGGCATGTTTCAGACTCAACAGAATTTTATTCTGGTAATTGTTAAAAATATTTATATTTCATTGACTGAGTTGTCGCTGCTCTTTTCTCTGCTTCGGGAATCGATGGAGGAAGAACCATACTTGATAAAGATCAACAAGCTGAAGGAATTTGCTCAACTTTGCAGCCAATCAGGTTGAGTTGATAAATATTCATGATGTGATTGGTGGATGAACATCAGCATGACAGCATGAACAGACTTAAAAAGGCGCCGTGACAGCAAGAGTTCAGTGGTTTGGACGATCGGTGACCACGATGGCTCAGCTGACACTTCTTCTCCTCTTGCTGTTTGCTGGTGAGTCGCTCAACAACTGTTTCAACTGCAGGTTATGATTCATGTATTAGTTTTATTTCCTGTCATCACTCTGTATTTGGAAAGAATGGATTAGAATGTTTATGGATTTTTTTTTTTGTCTTTAAACTGGTGTTTTGTATCTCCTGTCTACTTGTTGATCATCGTTTAGTTGTGTGCACTTTGTCTTTCTATCTTGTAAATATGTAGTATAAAATCACACGCATTGCATATGCATGTAGGTATGTATGTATGTGTATGTGTAGGTATATATGTATATATGTATATATCTACACTAGAGATGTTTATAATGACGGGACTTGAGTTTGTGTTGTTAAATGTGTTTGTAGCATGGCCCAAATAGAGGGTTACCCCTTAGAGTGTGGTCTGCTTGAGGTTTCTTCCTCAGTACATCAGAGGGAGTTTGTCCTTACCACTGTTGCCGGTGTGCTTGCTCTGGGGGTTGGTAATGACTATGTATGTATATAAGGGGTGGGCGTTTATAAGCTTTGCTTCTGCTCACCCCCTTTTGGTCACACGTCACTGTGGAATTGTCTTGTGTATTAGTTTTTTTGTTATTGTTGAGTTTGTGTGCCAAATAAATTCATTCATTCATTGGTTGAAGGTTAATTGATGTCTGATTTTTCATTCTGTCAGTTTAACTCTGTTAAATAGGTTTTTGTACACAGAGTACAAACCACTGCTGCTACAACTCGTACTTTTTGAACTGTCTTTGTCAGGTGTCACAGTGAGCTCAGTGGTGGATCTGCAGAAGAGAATTATTCATGGTCAACAATGTGCACCAGATGAACGGCACTACCACGTCAAACTGATAACTGTTAAGCCGAATGGAGATCGATCCTTGTGTGGTGGCTCACTGATCAGTGCCAGATGGATTCTGACGGCAGCTCATTGCTGGAAAAATGGACGGTAGGAAAGTGACAGTTTATCTATCTATCTATCTATCTATCTATCTATCTATCTATCTATCTATCTATCTATCTATCTATCTATCTATCTATCTATCTATCTATCTATCTATCTATCTATCTATCTATCTATCTATCTATCTATCTATCTATCTATCTATCTATCTATCTATCTATCTATCTATCTATCTATCTATCTATCTATCAATTTTGTGTTAAAGAAGTTATGAGAAACCATGAGCCATGAAGGCCAATAGTCTGCAGGTTTTCATTCCAACCAAACACCAAACTAATTTCTGGATTTCATTTAGAATTCGAATCTCAGTATTTTCTGATAAAATTCTGCTGATACAGTACAAATATTCAAAGATAAATATTCCATAAAAAGGCCAAAATCGTGATTATACAACATGATCTCTCTTTATGTCAATGAATGAGTTCTACAACCCCTGGCAAAAATTATGGAATCACCGGCCTCGGAGGATGTTCATTCAGTTGTTTAATTTTGTAGAAAAAAAGCAGATCACAGACATGACACAAAACTAAAGTCATTTCAAATGGCAACTTTCCGGCTTTAAGAAACACTATAAGAAATCAAGAAAAAAAAGATTGTGGCAGTCAGTAACGGTTACTTTTTAGACCAAGCAGAGGGAAAAAATATGGAATCACTCAATTCTGAGGAAAAAATTATGGAATCACCCGTAAATTTTCATCCCCAAAACTAACACCTGCATCATATCAGATCTGCTCGTTAGTCTGCATCTAAAAAGGAGTGAACACACCTTGGAGAGCTGTTGCACCAAGTGGACTGACATGAATCATGGCTCCAATACGAGAGATGTCAATTGAAACAAAGGAGAGGATTATCAAACTCTTAAAAGAGAGTAAATCATCACGCAATGTTGCAAAAGATGTTGGTTGTTCACAGTCAGCTGTGTCTAAACTCTGGACCAAATACAAACAACATGGGAAGGTTGTTAAAGGCAAACATACTGGTAGACCAAGGAAGACAAAGCGTCAAGACAGAAAACTTAAAGCAATATGTCTCAAAAATCGAAAAATGTACAACAAAACAAATGAGGAACGAATGGGAGGAAACTGGAGTCAAGGTCTGTGACCGAACTGTAAGAAACCACCTAAAGGAAATGGGATTTACATACAGAAAAGCTAAACGAAAGGCATCATTATGTTATGTGTCGGACGCGGGCGGAGGACCGACCAGCATTCGAAGTAAGACCCAGTATAAAATAAGCAGAGCACGGTACAAAGGATAACTGAATTTAATAACATAACAGTGATGTGCAGAATTACAAACAAATAAGTGCGCGGTCTGGCATGGTGGAACAGCGGTGCGCTCCCAGCAGCACAAACGGTCCGGAGCCAGAACAGTTCGGACCCAAGGACCCCGCCGACACCCCCCAGGTGGCCGCGACCAACAGAGTCTGTGAAAGAAGACACCATCATGTGAGTCCACCACTCCACACACAGAGAGACCAGTCAAAGGTGTACATAAACAGCAAACACTTCCTGGCTTAATCACCAATCAGCTTCCCATCCTGCAGGCATGGAACACCCAGTTCACATTCTCCACTGCAGTGGAAGCTGATTAAACAACTAACATAACAGCTCAATATAATAAGGTGTGAGGGACACCACATTTACTGACTGTACTAATGTTAGTCACAAAACCTAAAGTACCTCAGGAAGTGTGCTGACGAGCGTGAGACCTCACCCCCTCCTCTTTCACAGACCATGGCATCAAACCTGGTACGGTCTCTGCATCCATGATGATGAGATGGCTCTCTAGACGACGATCTCACCCGTCTGGTCACAAGTTCGAGTCTCTGGCAAATACACACTGTGTACTCCAGACTTAAATGCAACCATGCCCCAATCCATAAAGATGCACCACAGCTGTGAGTCCTGACGAGCTGCACATGACAAGCTTCAGGTGATCAGGGTGAGGTCCTAATAACTCAGCCACACAGCCACTCAGTCCTGAACGCATGCCACCTGGAAGGAAAAACAAAAGACAGAAAACAGAAGACAAACAAAAGCCAGCCAGGCACGCCAGCCATACAACACATTAACACCTAAACAGAAAAAATCAAGGTTACAGTGGGCTAAGGAAAAGCAATTGTGGACTGTGGATGACTGGATGAAAGTCATATTCAGTGATGAATCTCAAATCTGCATTGGGCAAGGTGATGATGCTGGAACTTTTGTTTGGTGCCTTTCCAATGAGATTTATAAAGATGACTGCCTGAAGAGAACATGTAAATTTCCACAGTCATTGATGATATGGGGCTGCATGTCATGTAAAGGCACTGGGGAGATGGCTGTCATTACATCATCAATAAATGCACAAGTTTATGTTGATATTTTGGACAATTGAAAGGATGTTTGGGGATGATGAAATCATTTTTCAAGATGATAATGCATCTTGCCATAGAGCAAAAACTGCAAAAACATTCCTTGCAAAAAGACACATAGGGTCAATGTCATGGCATAGGGTCAATGTCAATGAGCAGATCTGATTTGAACATTTACAGGGTGATTCCATAATTTTTTCCTCAGAATTGAGTGATTCCATATTTTTTTCCTCTGCTTGGTCTAAAAAAGTAACCGTTACTGACTGCCACAATCTTTTTTTCTTGATTTCTTATAGTGTTTCTTAAAGCCAGAAAGTTGCCATTTGAAATGACTTTAGTTTTGTGTCATATCAGTGATCTGCTTTTTTTCTACAAAATTAAACAACTGAATGAACATCCTCTGAGGCCGGTGATTCCATAATTTTTGCCAGGGGTTGTAACACTTAACTTGTGACTAAAACCCTTCCAGAAATTTAAGTGTTGATCAGTTTTAAAGCCCAAATTTCCATTTTCTTGTCTGCATTTTTTTTTCTGCACATGCACACAGCAGACAACATGGACTTTTACCAAAAACTGGGAATGTTCTGAAGGTAACTTCAAGAAGTGCAGTTAGTTCCAATAAAAGTAGGATTTTGAATGGTAGAGGTTGTTAAAGGAGATAAATTTGATTTAAAATTAAAACCAAAAAATTCCCTGTGATTAGCTTCCTGCCAGATTATATGTTGAATTCAATTTGTAATTTTGCCAGTCGTGTGAAAATATGTCTGAGCTTTTCCTGATATTTATGTTTGTGCAGAGCTGGTGCTCCACATAATGAAGCTTTATTCTCACTGGAGTCATCAGAAAAACGTGTATCCAGACAACAAGACATCTTAAATCAAAAGGACGTGACAAGTTAGGAAAAGATAAATGTTGATGTTTTGATGGTTAGTAAACGGTGCACTGTTCGGTCAAATTTCATAAAGTTCGGCCAGGTTATTGTTTGTGACCACGGAATGTAAAAAGCACAAACCTTTGACAGTAATGTACAAAAACTTCCAAAAAGTGTGCATTTTTCAAAGAACCATGCAGGAGTGCAGATACAGTCCCCTGGATTATAAACTGCCCGGGTCACAGTACTTTCATGCTTTAAAACTATGCAAATATTTCATAATATTTTTATTCATTTCTATATTTATTTATTCCTCCATTCATGCATTTATTGATTTGCTTATTTATTCATTTATGCTTTTTTCCAGAGGTCAGACTGTTCAGATGGCAGGTCACGCGTCCACTTATCATTTTCCGAACAATAGAAGACATGAGACCATTTTTAATCATTTACTGCACACAGAGATTCTTTTTGCTCAGATCTTCTGTTCTGTTGTTCTAATTTTGTAATGATAATTTGGAGTTCTTTTAATTCTTCAAAATTTCTTTTGGCATTTCTTATTTTTGAATCCTTGTTGGTCAGTGTTTTTATTTGTTCATATTCAATAAATTTCAGATTGTGTATAAATAGTGAGAATGTTTTTTGGTTTTTTTTAATATCTCGTTTTAATTCCTGTCCAGGTGAATCTCGGACTCTGCAATGTGTAGACATCAATGTTGTTAACTGTCTGAACAACAGTCCAGTTCAGATTCTGTTCGCACCTTTCACGCTCTACCGATGTCTTCTGTGGTCAGTTTCCTCGAGGAACTCATCAAGGGGACGCGTGTCTTGTGAGTTTGCTTTTCAGCATGATTAAGCTAAAATTGTGTTGAAATGTCAAAATGTATTTTAAACAATAATATTTGTTTCTCATAGGGTGACTCGGGTGGAGGAGTCATTTTCAACAATATGATTTATGGCATCATTTCTTCAGTTGGTATACCTGCTTGTACTGAACCAGTGGAGTTCATGAATGTCTGCCATCCAGCTTACTTTCAGTGGATCGAAAACACAATCAAACCAAGACGATCGTGTCTTAACTGTTTCAAGGGTTAAAACATTTTTGAAATAAAGAATATGTGAGATTTCATCTCACCAACAAACTCAGTTTGATTCCTGTGATTTTTTTTCTAATTATTATTTGTTTATTTGTTTGTATTATTATTATTTAAGTTGAATGAGCAATTCAACTTATACTATGAGCATATAGCTCATAGCTTGCAAAAGTATTAGTAAAAGTAAAAGTATTTGGCCCCTTGGTATTTCATGCATTTTAATTTATTTATGCCATTTCAAATACAAAAACTAAATCAGTTTTCTGAATATAAAAACTTGGAAAATTATATTCCTTAAACTCAAACTGAAAGTAAATCTCTACAACTTGACATAAATTAATAAAAAATATAAAAGCCAAGATGATGGCTACATAAGTAATGTGCCCCTTTGGTATAATACCTGTAAATAATTAGCTTTATTGCCAGTTTTCATCAAACAAGTCAGGGGATGGACACATGAAAATTTCTAATTCATTGAATATGTCTTGGAATTTATTTACATAAATTATGAAGAGGTACAAACAGTATGGCACTTTATGGTAAATCTGTGTGGAGCAGACCATTCTCAAAAATTGAATGACAAGAAGGAGAAGAGTGAGGAAAGCCACCAAGACACCCAGACAACCCAGAAGACGTTATAGACCTCTTTGGCTGTGATTGGATAAATTGTGCATAGTTCAAGTTTTGCATTTTGTATCACCAGTCATACAGCTTCAAACAGGAACAGTGCCAGGTGCAGCACATGGTGCCGCTTATGTGACATAAATAAAAAATAAAAACCAGCCGGTGCCTGTGGAACCACATCCTGCCGCTTATGTGGTATAAAAAAAACAATAAAAAAAACCAGCCGGTACCAGTGGAACCACATTGCGCCGCTTATGTGGTATGAATAAAAAATAAAAACCAGCCGGTACCTGTGGAACCACATCACGCCGCTTATGGGGAATAATAAAAAAAAAAAGAGAAAAACATACCACCCACTGGACGTGAACTCACGCCTTTCAAAAGCTCTGATTACCAGTCAGCAACTTTACCACTGAGCTGTTCTTTGAAAGTGGCGGGAATCTGCCTCATATCAGGAAAGACATGGAAGTATTACAAAAAAATTAAAATCACACACCATATAAAAACACCGCATTTATCAAGTGAGCAATACAAATATAATCCGTCTGTTCCTCTGTAAATGACCCATGGTTACAGACATATAGTCATGAAATGACATGAATGAGAAGCAATTCGCTCGTCTCATTCATGTCCACATCTGCTGGTGCATCTCCAACTGGCCACGCGTGCTTGTCTTGTGGACGACACACCGCCGGACACGGCGTCATGTGGAACAGAGCTCATGTGGGTGACGTGACAGTGAGATCACCTGCTGCGTGTTCTGATCCGTCGGTCCATTTCAACCTGGGAGCAGCTTGGCCATGTGTGCACCGTGCACGTTCTCACTCGCTGCAGCACGTCACCACAGTGATATATGTTTTTATTTATGTCCACTTGATAACAGCAAACAAACACACGCGCATCACAATGGGCAGTTGTTTGTCCATGTCTATCCAAACACAGTAGGTGGTGTCCAGCTGGAATGTCCAGATCCACAGATTTCCACAGCTGCTTCAGTGGGAGGACACACCTCCTGTCATCTCAGCGCACACACCAAAGCCACACTCGTGTGGGACTTAAATTTCTCTTTGAGTACAAAGGTGATTGTCTGCAGTCTGTTGTCGTGCCAAGAGAGTGACTGGCCACACATTTTGTAAGTGCCATGTGAGCGGTGTCACCTGGAATTTGGCCGGCACCTGCCGTGAGAAGGTGCGATGCTTTCGCACAGCGCACACTTTGTCTTTCAGGCACTTGTGTGCACAAATAGTTGTAGCAACAGGAGTTCAAGGTGTTAGAGGCAGGGACAACATTACATGGTTTGCACATGATTCCTGCGTCATGTGCACTAAGTGTGCTCTTTGTCCAAACCTCGCACAATGTGTGAAGGGGCCATAAACACTGTCAGTGTTACTTTTACACTGGTGATTTTAATGTGTATGATTATACAACATGATCTCTCTTTATGTCACTGAATGAGTTCTAATACTTAACTTGTGACTAAAATCCTTCAAGAGATTTAAGTGTTGATCAGTTTTGGAACCCAAATTTCCATTTTCTTGTTGTTTTCTGTTGTTTTGTTTTTGTTTTTTCTGCACTTGCACACAGCAGAAAACATGGACTTTTACCAAAAACTGGGAATGTTTTGAAGGTAACTTCAAAAAGAGCAGTTAGTTCCAATAAAAGTAGGATTGTGAATTGTAGATGTTGTTTAAGGAGTTAAATTTGATTTAGAATTACGACCAAAAAATGCCCGGTGATTAGCTTCCTGCCAGATTATAAATATGTTGAATTCAATTTGGAATTTTGCCAGTCGTGTGAAAGAATAAAGCTTCATTACGTGGAGCACGTAACGAAGCTTTATTCTCACTGGAGTCATCAGAAAAACGTGCATCCAGGCAACAAGACATCCCAACTTAAATGAAAAGGACGTGACAATTTAGGAAAAGATGAATGTAAATGTTTTGATGGTTAGTAAACGGTGCACTGTTCGGGCAAATTTCATAAAGTTCAGCCAGGTTATTGTTTGTGACCATGAAATGTAAAAAGCACAAACCTTTGGCAGTAATGTGCAAAAATCTCCAAAAAGTGCACATTTTTCAAAGCACGCAGGAGCGCAGATACACACCTCTAGAAAAGAAACTATTTCCAGCGTACATTTTGCACAGAGCAGTGAACATTCTTTTGGGTTCTCCATTTGTCCACTCAGGGTCACCACAGCTCATCTGACATGGGTCTGGATGTTGATTTGGGACAGATTTTACACCGGATGACCTTTCTGATGCAGCTCCACATTTATAACGGAGAATGGGCACAGGCGTTCTTTAACCAGAATCTTCTGCTCTGGAAGCATCTGCAGCTTGGCCACCGCGCTGCCCCACATTTTGCATAAATCAGTGAAGTTGCTCTTTTCTATAGTTGTAGAATTTTGAAACCTTGAATGTGTGTCACCTGAAATTGGAAATGGAAACTAAAGCACATTCATACTTCATTCATTGATTTTCAGCTGCTTATCTGGGTCCGGGTCGAGACACATTCATACTTTAAACCTATGCAAATATTTCATCTTATTTTTATTTATTTATTCATCCATTTATGCATTGATTGATTGATTTATTCACTCTTTTATGCTTTTGTCCAGAGGTCAGACTGTTCAGATGGCAGGTTACGTGGTCACTTCTCATTACCCGAACAATACACAACATGAAACCATTTTTAATAATTTAATACACACAGAGATTATATTTTGCTCAGAGCTTTTGTTCTGTTGTTCTAATTTTATAATTGTTTCATTTTCTTTTTCACTGAAGCTCTTTTGATTCTTTAAAAATTTTTTAAAAGTTTTTGTTTGTTCACGTACATTGCATTTCAGATTGTGTATAAATATTGGGAATGTGTGTTTTTCCTGAGTTATAGCACCTATTTTAATTCCTGTCCAGATCCAGCTCCATCTCTGACTCTGCAGTGTGCAAACATCCAGGTTGTTAAGTGTCGGACCTTCAGTCCACATCAGGTTATGCCTTCACCTAAAGCGTTCAGTCAACATCAGATTCCGTTTGCACCTTACACTCTCTATTGATATGTCTTCTGTGGTCAGAATCCTCATCAAGGACGCGTGTCATGTGAGTTAGCGTTTCAGCATTACTCAGCTAAAAGGGAAAAAAATGTATTTTAGGCAATAAATCTTTGTGTCTCATAGGGCGACTCGAGTGGAGGAGACACTTTCAACAATAGGATTTATGGCATAATTTCTTCACTTGGTACTCCCCTTGCTTGTACTTCCACAGTGAAATTCATGAAGGTCTGCCATCCAGCTTACTTTCAGTGGATCCGAAGAATAATCAGACCAACGCCATCGTGTCTAAACTGTCCCGGTGGTTCAAACATGATTGCAATAAAAAATATGAGAGATTTCATCTCATCAACAAACCTTCCTGTATTTTTTTTTCTTCTAATTATTATTTAAGGATTTGATGTCAAACACTGGGCGGCACAGCGGCTTAGTGTTTATAGCCCCGTCACACTTAGTACAAATGAGCACAAGCCAAGACGAATCAGGCAGAATGTCAAAAAAGCCAGAATTCATGCCACATCTGGGAGGGAATAAGAAGTGTGGAGGGCAGCTGTCCAAACACCCAGACCCACCCAACTAATCGGGCACTGCAGTCTCATTTGAACCCTGCATGATATCGTGGCATTTGACCAATTATGGGGACCTCAGTTTGCGTTGTGCAATATATACACAGCATAACGTCACATGGAAGAACGGTGTCCTGTTTTGTTTTTGGCTGAAATCTCCGAAGCAGTTGTGAAAAGTTTTTTTTTTTTTTTGGTTCCCAGTGGAGAAGAGAAGACAAGGCAGATGGGGGATGTTGTGTCGGTAAGTGTTAGACTACACAGCTAACCAGAGTAGCTCCATTCTCTCGCCTGCAAAACCGCCTCGACACGTTTGTGCTCCGGGTCATAAACAAACTGCAACACATGTCCACTTTCCCACCGCATCATCACTTTTTCTTGTAAAATCTGCATGTAATTTGCCCAAAAATCCATTGAAAATGCTGTGGTTGGTCCCCCGGAAGTAGAGAACTTACATCATATGTGTCATATTTTACCCCTTTTGCGTCCGCCCTCAAACAAGACTGCAGTGCCCAATTCAAGCATGTGCCAGGTGCATGAAGCTCAGAATGCAGTATAAATGTACTGTGGAACACAGTCAGAGTACCTGAACAGCTGCCACATTGCAGTCAGAACAATAACAATGCAATTACAAGCCCTACGATTGTGGTTCAGCAGAATATAATCCAGCAGCACATGAGGTGCACTTGTGGTGCATTTAGGCACATTCGCGACATTCGGCCACCATTGGATGTGGCAGAAACATGCTGACCGTCGCAATGAACATGATCAGAATGTCACAAATGCTGTTTTCACACCGTCTGATTGTGGGCCATCCTCAATTTCAATGTCATCCAATGTAGTAAAGGGTATTGCGTTTGCAAAACATAGGCAAGGCAACTTTATTTATAGAGCACAATTTTTACACAAGGGAATTCAAAGTGCTTTATAGTTACATAAATTTACAGTCAGATATAATCAATTCATAAAATCTAAATAATCATGAAAAATTACATTCAAAGGAAAAAGTGCCAATAAAATACTTTCAGTCGTCATATGCACAGGTAAAATAAACTGTTTTCAGCCTGGATTTGAACATTGTCAGAGTTGAGGCCTGTCTAACCATTTCTGGAAGTTTGTTCCAGATTTTAGCTGCATAAAACTGAAATGCAGCCTCTCCGTGTTTAGTCCTGATTCTGGGAACTAGCAGGACACCACTTCCTGAGGTTCTCAGGTTCTCAGAGCCTGAGATGGTTCATGTCTCTAACATATCCTTCTATGATTTTTGAGGACACGTCTACGGAGGCAGGCCACAGTCTCAACTTGATAAATTTCCCTCCCTGAAAATCCACTATCACCACAATGGGTTTGCTGCACTAAATTCCCCATTAACCTAGTGGATTCCACACCCACATTTGTCATATACCTTGCAGGGTCTCTAATCGCCTGCTCCATGGCCTGCTGTAAATTCCTAATGTTACCCTCCCTGTAGAGCTCTATCTATGTTCGCAGACAAGATGGTGTTGCCTTCCCCAGTAGGGTGAAGGCCATCCGGCATCAGCAAGCCATGGCGGCCCCAAAATGAAGGCCAGTTATCAATAAAAATAAAGTCTGGCTGTCTACAAAACTGTGAGACAGCAAGGCCTATTTAATGAAGTCAGCCTGCTAAATGCCTCATCATTACCCCAGGAAGGGAGGGGACCAGAGACTATTAATCAATGCCAACACATCTTTTTGGCAAGGTGACAAGTCCTCTCTATATCCATTTTTGTGACCTCTGAGTGCTTCATCCTGACATCATTGGCGCTGATGTGAATAACTATGTAACTGTATTTCGTGTCATGTTCCGTAGTCTGCCTACCTTCTCCAGCATCAGCACCATGAGGTGGGAGCCCCAGGAATACATTTAAGGTCAGCCAGCATCTGTAACCTGGCTTTGTGGGTGATAGAATCCCCTGTCACTAAAGCCCAGTGATTCGGCCTCAAGATAGGTGTGGAAGTCACCCATGGACTCAAAGAACTCACATCAGGCATACCCAAGGGAGAAAACTGGTTCACAGTTCACAGAGGCGAGTGTGATTTGGGTGCCACACCCAGGCGCCGAACCCCACGTGACTTCCTCTGTCGAACCACAGTCCGAAAAGTGTCCTCCACAGCCAGCAACTCTAGGCTGAAGCCAGTGGGCAAGCCAGCCGGCCCAACACCAGCCTCATCCGTAATATCCATTTCCACTGAACTAATAAGCTGTTCTAGCTTATGGACACGGCTCTCTAAAAGACCCACCCTTTCTGCCAGCATCACACAGGATTTGCGTAAAAACTCCTAATACTCCTAAAACTCCTAAAAGTACACCACTCCTAACAATGACATAAGAGTAAAACAATAAGATAAAATTCACAACAGTTAATTAAAAAAACAGTAATAAAAATAGTAATAAAGGAAAATGGTGGGGGGGGTCAACCTAGCTGTATGCAGCTAACCATTAGCAAAACTGTTAGCGAAACCGTTAGCTGCAGCGGGCCTGGCTGGTGGCCTCCGACGAGCCGGGGTTCCGGCTGGCAGCCTCTGATGAGACACGGGTCCGGCTGGCAGATATGACTCCAACGAGCCGCGGAAAGGAGGTGTGCTCAAAGGCGGGGTTTTTTTGACAAACATCAACAAGCTGAATGAATGTTCAGAACTTTGCAGATAATCAGGCTGAGGTGATAAATGTTCATTAGATTAGATTAGATTAGACAGAACTTTATTAATCCCTTGGGAAGACTCCCTCGGGGAAACTGTTCCAGAAGCAATGTATAGCAGCATGCGGGGTAAGAAGCACACAGAGCAACAATTTGTAAATATAAATATAAATACACAAATATAAATACCAAACATACTAATCGCTACTGGCTACAACTGTTCCTCTCCTTCCCCTCCTCTGTCTTCCTGTTACTCCTCCTCCCCTGAGTGAGGAGTTGTACAGTTTGATGAACTGAGAGACAAAGGAGTTTTTTTTTCCGTATGTTGGAGCTACACTTGGGAAGGAGCAGTCTGCATGATGTGATTGGTGGACAAACATCAATAAGACAGTATGAATAGATTTAAAAAGGCACCGGTTACAGCAGGAGGTCAGTCATTGGATGATCGGTGACCATGATGGTTCATATGACACTTCTTCACCTCATGCTGTGTGCTGGTGAATCCTCAAGAGTTGTTTTAGCTGTAGGTTGTCGGTTATGATTTGTGCATTTACTCAATTTGTGTTATTACATATCATCACTCTGTAAATGATGGATAATGAAACTTTAGAAAATGTTTACTTTGCAAAAGGGTGTTTTGGGTCATTGGCAGACATACAGGACACTCTACAGTGAGATGTATCCTACTTAATTCTAAACTGACATTTTTTTTTCCAGAACTTCTTCAGAACTTCTTTGTTCTTTCACTGAGGATCACCACAGAAGGTCCAACAAGGATCTGCAGGTTGATTTGGCACAAGTTTTACACCAGATGCCCTTCCTGACACAACTCCACATTATACTGACAAACATGGCAGGGGTGGAGTTTGAACCTGGAACCTTTCGCACTAAAACCAAGTGGTAAGCACTTGGCCACCAACCCTGCCAACATACTTTGTACAAATACAGTAAAAAATATGTTAATATGCCAATATAATAAAATTGCCGAAATTGTGTTAAACAATTCAGATCACCTTGTGGTCCCGTACCAAACCCCTTGTGGTTGCCCTGTTAAAATGGGATTTAATGTACAATAAGGAACAACTGTATTGAGATTATTGGTTTGCAGCTGTTGGATTTACTGGTTTAAAATGTAATTTTTGTAAAAAAAAAAAAAAAAAAAAAGTTTTGTAAGTTACAGCAGCTTTATACTGCAGAATTTCCAGGTTATGGTAAGATGCTTACATTTTTTAATTGTATTTTTTACAGAATTATTCTGGCAACCACAGCTGCTGTTTTGTTTATTGTCTTACAGACTTTTTTGGTTTGTTAAACAGTGCTCCTTACTGTCTGTCATACATGTTGCATATTGACACGTCATTTTTAGTCACGATACCTACATTAGTGTTGAAATTATGAATCAGAATGATGTGTTTTTAGGAAACAAAAAGTCAAAGGTGACCTGTTGTCTGCTGTGGGGTACACCGTAGTCACTGTACAAAGTGTGGAGATCATTGTCAATATGCATGTTGTTTTGGATGTGTGGAAGGAAAAATATAAACTAAAATCTTGATTACTTGTCGGAAGATGGTTGCATATTTAGGTATGCATCCGAATCAAAGCCAAAAACAGTGAGAGGAGATCCCAGAGAGACCTGTGATTTTTACCGACAAAGACCAAAACAACAACTTTATTTTGTTGAAACTACCAAGACGTGAGACATGAATTCAACCTGTAGCGCTTCTTGACTGTGGAACAAAACCACAAATGTAAGTTATCGTTCACTACCACAAATAAAAAAAAAAAAACAAGAGCACCTCACTCCTTCCACCAACACTAGTTTCTAATTCCACAAATGTTTTTTTTTCCCTTGGAAAAATTTGCAAGGTCAAAGTCCTGTTCGAAGTGGCTTTTCATAAGCTAAATTAGATGTGACCAAATTTTAGGAGTTATTTCATGCACTTGAGTTTTTTGTGGTGTTGCCAGGCTATTTTTTTTAATTATTCAGTTTCTGAATTCTTTTTCAGATAATTTTCACAGAATATTGCTCAGCTATGCACAATTTGTCATTGCTTTTTGGCACTTGTTTTCCAACTGATAACAAACAGGCATAAAATTAGAACCTCCATCCTATTTGTGTAGGTAAATCCATAAGAGAAAAGTGAGAGTGACTGAGGCACTTTTGATTGAGATATAATGCAAAATATACATTAAATGGGCTTTTAAATGTTAAATTTAAATGGCCACAAAATCAACAATCCAGATGAGATCCAGATCAAACTTTGTCAGGTGATAGGGAGTGCCAGTCTGTGTCTCACTTTCAAATATGAGAGTGACTGGGGCATGTTTGTTTAAGATATAACGTAAAATATACATTAAGTAGGGTTCTCAATGTTAAATGTAAATGGTCACAAAATCTGTAATCTGGATCAGATCCCGATCAAACCTTGTCAGTCGATAAAGGATATGATTCTAAATAAAACTGTCAAATATGAAAGAAAACTGATCTGTTTTGTTATGAATTTTTGAAAAAAAAAATATTAAAGATAGGGCTTTTAACAATTTTCCAAGATTTTTCCTGACTTTGACCTTTGACTTATGGCATTGAAAATTTTATCAGTTTTTTTCCTATAAGGATATGAATCTTTAGTAAAAATTTCATAACAATATATGAAAAATTGTTGGCTCATGCTGTTCACAAACAAACAGACCAAAAGACAAACAAACAAACAAACAAACAGGGGTGAAAATATGAAGTTAGGTGGAGGTAATAATATTTCCTGTTTATATTTTATCTTTACGATCAACAGATTAATGTGAGACAAACGTGGCTTTTGATGCTTTACTCGTATATCACTAAATTCTTTATAATGGACTATATCCAAAGTAATAAATGTCACATGTTTGATAATGCTATGAGGTTTCAGTTTTCCATACAAAGGGTATGATCTCACAGCAGGAATGTACGGTACCACACTTTGCTTCTCACTTGAGTGTCTTCAATTCAATGGTGTCATCAAGCTTGTAAATACAGTGCCTTGCAAAAGTATTTGCCCCCTTGGTATTTCACACATTTGAAATTGTTTATGCCATTTCAAATACAAAAAAATATAAATCAGGCTTCTCAATACAAAAATTTCTAAAATTATCTACCTTAAACCCAAACTGAAAACAAACCTCTACAACTTGATATAAATGAATTAAAAATATAAAAGCCAAGATGATGGGTTGCATAAGTATGTATTGGGCCCCTTTGGTATAATACCTGTAAATAATCAGTTTTATTGGCAGATTTCTTCAGACAAGTCAGGGGATCGATACATGAACATTGCCAAGTCACTGAATATGTCTTGGACTTTATTTACATCAGTTATGAAGAAACACAAACAGTATGGCACTCTATGGTAAATCTGTATGGAGTAGATGGTTCTCAAAAACTGATTGGCTGTGCAAGAAGGAGAAGAGGAAAGACACCAAGACACCCGGAAGAGGTTATAGGCTTCTGTGGCTATGACTGGAGAAATTGTGCACAGTGCATGTTTTGCATTTTGTATCCCCAGTTATACAGCTTCATGGTGAAGTGGTATAGAGGAGGATTTTCTTTCACCAAAACATCAAATCTAGGCTTGCATCTCAGATGTACCTTCTGGCAAATTGTAGCTGAATTTTCATGCACTGCATATCTTTGGATGTGGGAGGAAGCTGGAGCACCTGAAACCCATCTAAACATGGGGAGAACATGCAAACTCCACACAGAAAGGCCACAGGTGGGAATCAATCCCATGACCTTCTTGATGTGAGGCAGCAGTCCTAACCAATGAGCTACCGTGCTACAGAATATACATTTAATTGGATATAAACCTAGCTCAGTATAATGATAACTTATATATGTATATATCCTAGTTTTAGATAAAAATGAGCATTCTAGCTACAATTCAAGAATTCAATTCTATTTAGTATTGCATTTTAATTAGTTTTGCATTTGGCTTAAATGTATATTCAAATGAAAATGCTAAACCAAACTGCATCTTTATTAACAACAACAACAACAACAACAACAACAATAATAATAATAATAACTACATATGTATACATATATAATATGGCCACAGAAATTATATAAATGCTTTTAACGACCTCATTAACATAACACTTAGTTGCTCCTCCCCCGTGTACTTTTGGGGGCGGAGTCTGGTTTGTGGGCACAGACGAAGGAGATCTTCAGTGACCGTGTTGACTGGAAGCTGATGCGGGATCGAAGCGACTCTGCGACGATGGAAAAACACCAAAGTCTGCTGGTGGAAATCGGTAAGTTTTCGTTTTTCTGTGTTTTTACGATAGTTTTGTTTGGTGGTGATGCTGTGTTTGTCTCTCAGTGGCGAGAAGAGAGTATTTTAAATGAGTGTCACTGATTCAAAACAGGTTTCAGTGGTCGAAAAAAGATTTATTCACACAGCTAAACAAGTTCTTTTCACGGAGATGTAGCGTTAATTTTGTAAACTACAATAAACCGGGTTTGCAGCACAAAAACTATATGGCTTAAAAATAAAGTTAGGTGCGTTATAATGAAGTGTGATTCACTGACTAATTTAATGCTGGGATTCAGTATTTATTGCCGTATTTCTTCATGAAAAGACATTTTTCTTGACTTTATTGGGATATGTCACTCATTTTTCATATATAACAGATTAAGATAAATAAGTGTTGAACAGGTGTTGATGCTTTCCTGAAGCCTCACAAGTGTGATACTGTTTCTGTAGAAAGGGATTCATTCGAGCGCATTCTCAAGGTCGGTATCCAGGCAGAATAAGCTCGAGGGGCGGAGTTTGTCGGCGAAAACATCGCCAAACTCAATACAAATACATGTAATTTGGTCACTATTCAAACGGGTCAGACACGTCAGTAAAGTCAATTTAATGTACAACGGTTCATTTTAGGTCAGCTTAGTGTATCAATGTCATTGTTCCAGGCAATGATAGTTGTCATCTGCCATTAGAAGCAAGTTAGAGATAATTAAACAACGGGCTGATTTCAATAAAATGTCATACAGCCGAGTGTGTTGTCACCGAGGGGCACGGAAATATGAATTCTCGCCTACGTCACTTTGCTGAAGTGACGTAGCGCAAACCTTGACAATTCCTATGCCAAGACCTGAAACTGCCAGTGATCACACCACACTGCAGCACCTAACTGGTTTCCCTGTGTTCCCTGGTTTTAAAATGCTCAGGGTCCAAACTATAAAGATTTCCTGTTTGACAGTATGAGATCTCTAATAATAGAGTTACAACAATGAATTGATTTATCGATTAGTAATCAATCTAAATAATTAAATTTTTTTAAAATCCAAATTCTCTAATTTCAGCTCCTTTCATGTGATAATTTTCAGATTTATTTTGCTAGTGTCTTTACTATCTATGGGCTGTGGAAAAAACAAAATTGTGGGCTTTGGAAATCATTGATAGACATTTTTCATAATTTTCTGTTTGCTTATAGACCAGTGCTGCAACTAACAGAATCTCTCATTTTCTAAATTAATCGATTCCTGCAAACCTCGTTGGAAAATAATTTCTGTCAGAAGTACAGGCTTTTATTTTTAAGTAAAATACACACAGTGTGCTACTCGGTGATGTTTTGCTTTGTATGTATTCTGATAAACTTCAGTGGTTTGCTTTGGGAGTCTGTGTAACCATGAGTGTCAAAAATAAATAAAGCTGTTTTTCATGAGCATCACAACTGATACCTGATGCCTTCTATTGAGCCCTCTGACTGTTTAATCGATGTGGATAGCAGGCTTTTTTAAAAACTGTCCGTTACTGTCCTATTTATGCCGGTGATATTAAAAATTTAAAAATAAGACAATGATCGCACTGTCACATCACTTCACAACAAACTGTGAATGAGCAAAGAAAAGTCCACATAGGTGAATAATAAAACCATTTAAACTGGTCTGTTGCTTGAGAAAAGGTACCATATAAAATATAACAATACTACAATTGGAGCCCAAACAACATACATCTGTTGACCCGATATTTCAGTTGGCCAATAATATCAGCAGATGTGAGTTTTTCATGTACATGTTTATCGGTTCATTTTTTGCAGATATGAAAACTTTTGTTTTACCTTCTAAACAATGCAGGAGGGCACTTGGGCTGTTGCAGATGTTGTCATTATGTAGTTTGCACAGTGGAGGGTAGTCTGATGGCATTATTTTTAATGGTATAAAGCATGGGTGGGACCCCCATCACACCTTGGTCACATTGATGACAGATGGAAGCAAAGTGACTAGCTGCTTTTCATTTTCATTGGGTCTTATGCAGCAACAAGAAAAAGTGGTGTGCTGCCAGATAGGTCCATGGGGCCAAAATAGAGGTCTTTTATGCAAATGCTAATCAATATGAAGCGGCAACTGCCAGTTCGATTGAAGGCAGTGTGATGTACATAGATCGGTTTTTGGTTATATTTATAATAACTCTTCTGGGCACCATCACCTTGTCATGGTGGAGAGCTTTGTGTGTCCCTATGAACCTGAGAGCTGTGTTGTCTGGAGCCTTTGTGCTCTTGGTAGGGTCTCCCATGGAAAATTGGTAGAAGAATGGTTCATCAAGACTGCATGGACAAACAAGGCATAGAAAACATGACCCACCCCGGAGGAAGCCCGGGGCCCCCATCTGGAGCCAGGCCTGGATGGAGGGCTCATCAGCGAGCGCCTGCTGGCTGTGCCTCCTGGGCGCCTCCCAAGAGAGGTGTTTCATGCACGTCCAGCTGGGAGGAGACCCGGGGACGACGCAGGACTAGGTGAAGAGATTATATCTCCACAGTGGCCTGGGAATGTCTCGGAATCCCCCAGTTGAAGGTGGTTAATGTGGCCCGGAAAGGGAAGTTTGGGGTCAACTACTGGCACTGTTGCTCCACGACCTGATCCCAGATAACGGGTGAAGATGTGTGTATGTATTTATAATCATTTTCACATTTAAACTATAAAACATCAAGGATTTGATAAAGAAATGCTGGGAATCATTGCCATTTTTTTAAACTCCCAAATATCTGCATTGGTATTGTCCCCAAAGATCCATATTGGTCAGACTCTAATTCTAATTTATAGGCGGTGGTTCACCACGCTGGAGATGGCGGCTGTGCTGTCCGGTGCCGCTTCAGAATTCCCTGAAGAGACAAGTAAAGAAATCAGGACTTGTTTGTCCCGAGGAAAAAAATAAAGAATAGATTGAATAGAATTGTCTTTATTGTCATTGAACGGGGGGAAGTACAACGAAATTAAATCCTCCTGCCATGCCGCCACATGATCTTTATCACTGCAGATCCACTCTGTCACCTGTGAGGCTTGTTCTTTGAGTTGCCCTGCAGTTACAACACCGTGTGTTTGTCATGAACAGCGTGGGAAAGGAGCTAATTGTGACACAGCAGATGTCTGTTTTTTTTTTTTTTTTTTTTTGCCTCCCTAAAATACTAATGTCAAGAGCTTCAATGAAAATCTTCTGGTAACAATGGCTCATTTGCATGTGTGCATTTGTGTGTGTGTGTGTGTGAGCTCACGGATTTGTGTCAGTATGAAAAAGGAGGAAAAAAAATACTGCATGCACATTTCTGCACGCCGGCATGTGATTGAATGCTTGGCGGAGTATTGATCAAACCAGCACTAATCTGTTAGCTCCTGTCAGTCTGTAATGAAAAGCACAGAGGTAGCGACGTGGCGCGGATGCAGACGGGTTACAGTGCTGCAAATCTGTTAATTGAACAGCAAAGGAGGAAGTGTAAATAAGGACTCTGTGGGGAATTTGCGCTGGCTGAGCAATTAGTTGTTGCATCTCTTTTGCACATGTTCTCAAAACAGGCTGGAATCAGAGTTCACGCTCGTTCTGTTCAATGCATCTTATTAAGGACAACTAAGATTGCTTTTTTAAACATTTCTTGTGAGTACTGCAGTCTTTGTGTTTCTGAAGTACTGTGGAGTTCTTTGAAGGTACTGTATGAATAATGCTGAAGTGGGAGGCACAGTTGTTAAGCACAGTCACTTCCCAGCAGGCAGGTCCTAAGTTGGAATCCACCGGTTGTTTGCCGTTTGTGTGTTCTCTCCATGTGGGTGGCCAACCACAAAACAAATTTGTGTATGCTTGTGGAATCGTTCATGCAGGTGACTGAACACAAGCACAAACTGAATGCAAACAGTAGCTAAAAATAAAAATAAAATGAAAGGTAAAAAAAATCTTAATTGATAACATAATCAAAATTAAATCTATGACCTGCATATGTACAGTTTGCTTTTGTGATTTCTAATGGCACATGCCTGTACAGTGAGGATCATAAGTATTTGGACAGTGACACAATTTAAAGAGCTACAGTGTAGGAATGTTAAATAATGTGTGACATGTACTTTAAAGTCAAGCCAATCTGATTGAGCACTTGCATGTCTCTATACCAGAACAACACACACAAGGAGAACGAAAACCTTGTTTGTTTGTGTTTATATATATATATATAACTGCTTCACTTCGTTGAATGGTACATTTCATCTTTCACCAAATTAAATATTGGTTCCATTGAAAGAATGAAAAAACTATCCATTATTTGTTTTATAGAACGGCTAAAATAGATCCTTGTCATTTGATACTTTATTAATTTATAAATAACAGAAAAGGGACTTGGTGTTCCACTGGTATTTTGATGTCAACAGTTCAAAATGAACTTTAAATTGGAGTCCAAAATTGTTCTCAGTCAATGTGGAAAAACAGTTGGATAGTTTAAAAATAATTGTGACAATGTAGTCCGTGATGCCGTGCACTGACTTTGTGTATTTAAAAAAAAAAAAACTGCGTAGTTCCTCAATCCAGCAAAAAAATCACATCAGAAATTTATCCAGCTTTTCATCCTAACAGCTCTTCATGCCTCCAGATGGCTTGCAGCGTAGTGGAGTTGTTTCTTTGTTTTGTGTGTGTTAGAAGAATTAGCAGTGTCACTTCGCTCCTTCAAATCGTCATCCACTAGCAAAACAAACTCCACCATGTTTAGCTAAATGCCACCCCTGGTAGTGTGAGCGTGCACGGTGGTCGGGCGTGCAGTAGCATATCGCCCCAAAATTGCATGTTAAAAAGAGCTATTGCACGGTAAAAGAAACACAGTGGCAAATGGTATGAGTGTTCCATGTCATGTGACATACACCCCACCAATCAAATGACAAGTACTCACTCAGCAGTTACATAAAAATCATTGTCCGATTCAGATGACTTCTGTTCTCTGAACAGCTTTAATTATGTAAGGTCAAAATAAATCCTTGTCATTTGATTGGTGGTTTTTATGTCACATGATATGGATCAAATGTACCATTTGCAATTTTGTTCCATTTACTGTGGAATTTGGTTCTGTTTAGTGTGGCGTATTGGTTCTATATATTTTGTGCTATTGCACGCCGCAACCACCATGTGCTCACACTAGCGACGATGGCGCTTACCTTCAAAACAAACATGGCTGGATTTGAACGAGCTTATTGACTGTGACGTCAGGATTGTTTTTGAACTATCTGACAAGTTGACTGAAAACAATTTTGGATTGGATTGGACTGCTATTTAAAGTTCGTGTTGGACTGTTTGGAACCTCTTGACCTCAATGGACCAGTGATGCACACCAAAATGTAAGTCCCTTTTCTCTTGTTTATAAATTAATAAGATATAAAATGACAAGAATCTGTTTTAGGTGTTATATAAAACAAATAATGAATGTTTTGAATGCAATGGTAAGAATACTTCATTCAGTGAAAGATGAAACGATCCATCTTTCACCTCATGAAATATTCTTACCGTTGCACTCATAAACATTTATTATTTGTACACTATATCGCCCCAACAATCAGATAATATTGAATGCTGCAGTAGTTGGGAAAAACCTGAGCGCTGACCTCTGTCGTGTCAGGATGGCGTACATCATTTTCGACACGTTTGATATTTACATCTCTGCAGGTCGTGAAGGCAGCAAAGCAAAGCAGTTGATTTTGTCAGTCGATGTCGTGTGGAAACCATGGATTCAAGAAAAATCACTTCAAGGGTGAAGAAATTTCTTAGAACTCATCAAACTAGTGATCAATAAACCAATCACTGTAAGCAGTCAGCAATTGACAACTGTCCTCATTGCTTGCCAATTCTCTAAAACGTAGGTTCACATTAACACTGAATACTAATGAGTACACATGGAACTGTAGTATTTGCATGATTAACATGTAAAGCAAAGATGTCAACCAGTGAGTCATATGTGTGTAGCTTTGTACATGGGAAGGGCTTGCTAATAATAATAAGATATTTAGATTTAACTTTTGAACTATATTACAACTTGCTCTCAAAATGAAACTTAAGGCAGAAGGCACAAGAAGATCTTATGAATAATCAGGCAGCTATTTGACTTGAGTTTAAAATGCCATCAATCTTCAATTTGCACATTTGGGCCTTTATTTTCTACAGAATACTGTGATATTGTGCAAGAATATGTTTAAAGCAGTGTTGCAGTAATTGGGGTGCTTTCACACTTAGGTTGTTTGATTCCGACCAAACATGGTGGGCTTACTCCGGATCAAACTGAACTACCATCCAGTTTGTTTGTAGTGTGAAATTGTTGGATTGTTTAGTGAAATTTGGATTGTTTAGACTGAAAATAAACTGACAATTTAATTAATTGATACAGTACAACAGAGTTTGGTAATTTTGAACAGTGTTCTATTAAAACAAGAAGCTCTGGCTCTTAACGGCTGCTTAAAATTCTGACTTTTTGTGAGGTTACAGTTGAATTGCTCTGTGTAATATCACACACATTATTCACGTTGACCCACACTGGGTAACACTCTGCACTTAAATATTCCACCTCTCGCTGCCCATATTTTCTACTCATTAAAGATAAAACATCTAATTCTGTCCACCAAGAACGTATTCAAATGATCGGTGTTTATTTATTTTTGTCTGTTTGTCAAAATTACTGCACAGATTTTGATCAAATTTGCACCACAGAGAAATATTAGGGCATGGAAGACTCCACTGAATTTTGGAGGTGATCTGGATTCTAAATCAGGAGTTGACTTTATACAGGCTTTGAAGGATTACGTCAAAACTACTTCAGGGATTCTCACCAAATTTGCACCACAGATACAGTGAGGAAAATAAGTATTTGAACACCCTGCGGTTTTGCAAGTTCTCCCACTTAGAAATCATGGAGGGGTCTGAAATTTTCATCATAGGTGCATGTTCACTGTGAGAGACATCATCTAAAAAAAAAAAATCTGGAAATCACAATGTATGTTTTTTTTTTTATATATATATAATTTATTTGTATGTTACTGCTGCAGATAAGTATTTGAACACCTACCAACCAGCAAGAATTCTGGCTCACACAGACCTGTTAATTTTTCTTTAAGAAGCCCTCTTATTCTGCACTCTTTACTTGTATTAATTGCACCTGTTTGAACTTGTTACCTGTATAAAAGACACCTGTTCACTCACTCAATCAATCACACTCCAACCTTTCCACAATAGCCAAGACCAAAGAGCTGTCTAAGGACACCAGGGACAAAACTGTAGACATGCACAAGGCTGGGATGGACTACAGGACGACAGACAAGCAGCTTGGTAGAAGACAACAACTGTTATGATTATTTATTAGAAAGTGGAAGAAACACAAGATGACTGTGAATCTCCCTCGGTCTGGGATTCCATGCAAGATGTCACTTTGTGGGGTAAGGATGATTCTGAGAAAGCTCAGAACTACACAGGAGGACCTGGTCAATGACCTGAAGAGAGCTGGGACCACAGTCACAAAGATTACATTAGTAACTCATGATGCTGTCATGGTTTAAAATCCTGCAGGGCAGCAAGGTCCCCCTGCTCAAGCCAGCACATGTCCAGGCCCGTTTGAAGTTCACCAGTGACCATATGGATGATCCAGAGGAGGCATGGGAGAAGGTCATGTGGTCAGATGAGACCAGAATAGAGCTTTTTGGAATCAACTCCACTTACCATGTTTAGAGGATGAGAACAACACCAAGAAAACCATCCCAACCGTGAAGCATGGGAGTGGAAACATTATACTCTGGGGGTGCTCTTCTGCAAAGGGGACAGGACGACTGTACTGTATTGAAGGGAGGATGGATGGGGTCATGTATTGCAAGATTTTGGCAAACAACCTCCTTCCCTCAGTAAGAGCATTGAAGATGGGTCATGGCTGGGTCTTCCAGCATGACAATGACCCCAAACACACAGCCAGGGCAACTAAGGAGGGGCTCTGTAAGAAGCATTTCAAGGTTCTGGAGTGGCCTGGCCAGTCTCCAGACCTGAACTCAATAGAAAATCTTTGGAGGGAGCTGAAACTCCAAACCTGAAAGATCTAGAGAAGATCTGTATGGAGGAGTGGACCAAAATCCCTGCTGCAGTGTGTGAAAACCTGGTGAAAAACTACAGGAAACGTTTGAGCTCTGTAATTGCAAACAAAGGCTACTGTACCAAATATTAACATTGATTTTCACAGGTGTTCAAATACTTATTTGCAGCAGTAACCTACAAATAAATTATTAAAAAAATCATACATTGTGATTTCTGGATTTTTATTTTTTATTTTTTTTAGATTATGTCTCTCACAGTGGACATGCACCGAAGATGAAAATTTCAGACCCCTCCATGATTTCTAAGTGGGAGAACTTGTAAAATCGTAGGGTGTTCAAATACTTATTTTCCTCACTGTAGATATTAGGGCATGGAAGACTCTGCTGAATTTTTGGAGGTGATCCGGATTCTGGATCAGGATTTCACTTTGTAGACTTTTAAAGTTTACGTCAAAACGACTTAACAGATAAGACATCACTGTGAAACCAAGATCAAGACACTATTTTGTTTCAGCTTGTGAATTGAATATCAGATTCCAACATCTTGATCAGTTGGACCATCCTGGATCAGGATGCAATTATTGCATTGTGTTGTGGAATCCGCAACCAGGTAAAGTCCGGGTCACGGTGCGAATCACATATCTTAGATTTTGAGTTCTTGTCAACCCTTGGCGGATGTCAGAAATTTCCGATTGCTCTTGTTTGTCCGTGTTGCTGCGGCAGGTGGTAAGAGGTTAAAATGTCATTTTTGATGGCCAGTGCTGGTTTAAAAATACAACAAACAACAATAGTGGAGTTACAATGAAAAGAATGTCAGACTTCAGATATTAAAGGGGTCATATAGTGCAAAACCAGTAATACGATAATATGATACAATTTCTGGCCAACAAGTGAAATATACCATCATACTCATTTTAGGTCATATTGCCCACAGACAATGATAGTGTGCGGCAGCTGGTGACAACCTCACGGTTAACACGCAACTAGGCTGCGGTTTATCAACATTTTGTGTGCATTTTCAAACCTGTCTAATCTGCACACCTATTGCGACTTGACGAGACGATTGCCTGCTACAAGAAACTTGTGCTTATTACATTTGATACAGTTTACTCCAAATAACCACAGGCATTTTGTCAGAAGTGGGAGAGAATTCTTTGTATTTTTGCTGCAAAGGGACAGCTGCAGCCTGTGCACTTTGCCTCGAGAAGTGCTTTACAAAGTTCATTATTTTTATTGTGTTGTTGATGACAAAGCTTTGCAGTAGTTTCTAGGCCAACTGGGGCGAGTGTACTGAGGCATTTAGATTTCATACTAACAGGAGGAAGAACTCCAGTGGAACGGGTGGGTGTCCTGTTGCTCAGATGTGTGTTTATCTGCATATATCTCACACACACACACACACTGTGCAGAGTTATTGATGTTTGTGTCCAAACGCACCAGCACTCAATCAAGCGGTCTTATTTATCATCTTCATTTAACCTGCACAAGGCCTTTTAGGCTCCATCTTCTCGACCCTACATCGCCATGGCAACGCCTCTCTGGAAGTAGAACTCAGATTGGCAGACAAAAGCAGCGATGGCTTCTGGGAGGTCTGATTGCTTGTTCGCTCTTATATGGTGCCACTGTGCTGGACTGCATCCTCAAAATCAGCTGCACGCACAGCAGCGTGTCCATCATGTGTTTGTATTTGCAGTAGAAGACTGTAAACAGACTGCATTATTGTCTGAGGGAAAGTAAAGCGTTTTATCAGTTTTTAAAGAAAACCTACCTTGTTTAACTATCGGATTTTGTATTTTTTGTGTGCTGCAGATACCATCCAGCTGTGAGATGGATTTCGATTATAAACGCAGAGGCAGGAAACTTTAAAGTAATGTTGAAAAACTTTGCAGAAAAATGTGGTACTAGAACTCATTTTCGAAGATGTTGCTTAAAGTAGTGAGTATAACAATTTATACAGGTTGGCGCATTTTGTGTTGTTCTGTAGGCTACACACTAAGCACCATTCTAGTCCAATCCATGTTTTGATTTGTAAAGGCTCTTTCTCTCAGCAGTTTTAATTTCCTTCAGCTGAGCGGTTTTTAGGGTTCAAAGCCCGACGAGGCTGGGGACAACGGTTGTAATGCACCACTGTTCCCAGTTCCAGCAGGGGTGCCCTATAGGGGCGTGGGGTGAGAAAGTGCCCCCTCCCCAAACCCTTTAAAGGTCCACTTTTGTAGCCATTTTAAAGACATTTTTGAACATAACAATTAGTAATATTGATCAGATTCTAATACTTGTAAAAAAACTAAGATTTTGTTATTATTATTGCCTTAATGTCCAGCTGTGCTGTGTCAGCCTGATCCCATTAGATCTCAGAAGCTAAGCAGTGTGGGGCCTGGTTAATACTGGGATGGGAGACCTCTTTGGAACACTAGGGGCTGTGTGTGTTTTTCTAGGTAAAACTGGAGTTGCGTCAGGAAAGACATTTGGCGTAAAACGTGCCAAATAACCAGTGCGGGTCTAGCTGTATCCACTGTGGCCACCCCGAACACATGGGAGCATCAGGAAGGACGACAACAACATTACTATTGCCTTTATATTTGTAATTTTAAGAATGAAGTAATTTTACCTAAATTCCAGTATCGAGTATCATACACTAAGTACCTTAAGTATGTAGTGCATTATTTTAAAAATTGCTGTGTAAATTAAAGATGCATGTAGAAGGTAAATTCTACTCAAATTGGTCTTTTGTCGCCATTGGCACTTGGTTGACTCGCTTACGCCTCATTGCCAAACCCGCCGACATGGGACAAGTCAGGATAGCAATAAGACAAGTGGGTCTCTCAATCTACTTATCCGATAGGACAACTCTCTGAAAATACTTGGTGTTTCTGCCTGCATTATACATAATGACCTCAAGAGGTGTATTGTGTTGCACTTAAAAGGTCAAAGTCACTGGTGTGTATTTTGTGAAAAACTCAAGAGGGCAGTTAAACTTCTTTTAACTGCCTCATTATCACCAAACTTTTTTGTTCGGTACAGTATATTGACTCCAAGAAGCCTATTGCTTTAGGGTCAAGAGGTCAAGGTCAGAAGAGCATACGTAAAAATATTGAGCGCAGTCATTTTTCTAATTGCCTGATTTGTCACTAAACTAGGTATGTGTTTTAGTCATGCTGACCCCAAAAACTCCATTGATTTTAGGGTCAAATGTCAAAATCACCAAACTGTACTTTGTAAAAAAAAAAAAAAAAAAAAAAAAACCTTTCTGCAGAAAAGCAACAGTTGCCAGTGGAGGTATTTTGGCTGCAGACTTTTTTTTTTTTTTTTTTTTTTTTGTCAATAAGAAGACACAATTAGGATTATAGAAATAAATATAGAGGCGCTATCATAATTTAGCTGAAAATGTGCAAACTGTAATTTCAGAAATGAGTACAACTACTTTTTTCTTGACAAATAATTAATGCAGCTGATTGATGGCAGTGTCCTCTGTCAGTCATCATTCATTCACCTGCAGCTTAAAGGTTCTGTGTTTCTAACAGCTCGACATCCAGCCATCAACAACAAACACCTCCAAATTCACTTTGAAAGGAACTTGAGACTTTCTCTCATCTTTTTTATTTTATCTTTTGCACATGTGCATGCAGTATGTCGATTTTTGTTTCCATGTCGGTGCTTTTCTTACCCCCCAGTGTCATACCGGCGCGCGGCTGAGTGCGTGCTCGCGTGCAGCGCGGTGCTTATTAAGTAGCCTGGATGACTTCATAAACAAGTCTATTAGAACTAAATGTGTTTGTGTTCTGTCTTGTTTTTGTTGTGACGACCAAACTTTGATAACTTCTTACACTCTTTCAACCTTGTCATTATTTTCCCAGCAAACCGTTCACTGACGCGGCAGACATTTTAAAAGTGTCACAACACGGTTTTATAAAATTTTTTTTTAAAGTGCAACACCTTTTGAAGCAGTTATTTACCCGATGGAGAAAATAGAGCTGCAACAATTAAAGGCGATTAAATTTATAGAGTATTTTGATAAACTGTTAATTGAGACATTTATTTAAAAAACGAAAGAAATCCAACTTTTCAGATTTGAGCTTCTTGAATGCAAATAATTTCTGGTTTATTTGAGGAGTGTCGTTGCTACTGTGGACAAAACAACTTATACATGTATGTATGTATATTATACAAATAATGAATGTTTGAGTTCAATGGTACAAATATTTCATGAGTTGAAAGATTGTATGTTTCATCTTTCACCTCATGAAATATTCGTTCCATTGAATGAATGGAAAAAACCATTCATTATTTGTTTTATTTTACGGCTAAAATAGATCTTTGTCATTTGATATTTTATTAAATTATTAACAACAGAAAAGGGACTTACATTTTGGTGTGCATCACTGGTCCGTTGACGTCAACAGGTTCCAAACAGTCCAACACTAACTTTAAAAAAGTCCAAAATTGTTCTCATTCAACTTGCAATAGCATCTTTAAGAGCCGTTTCAAAACAGTTGAAATTCACATTGGCGTAACATGCACTTGATGCTTGTTGGATGTGCATGAAATCTGTCTGCCCTCAGTGAAGATGGTTCAAGATATGACCAGATTTTTTGGAGTAGTCACAACTATGAAAAAATGCTTCTTTAATAAGAAAAACCCACATAAACGTTGCACCTTTTGTCTGTATTATCAGCCCTAATTTTGTGCATTGTTGAAGTGTACTTCCCTCCCCAAAAAATCTGGAAAACTTTCAAATCAACAAACAAACATTTGATTTAAATTTTAAATTGTTAACTGTATGTGATGGTGCACTTTCAGGGGTTAAACTGCCTTTGTGAATGAGATGTTCCATGTTAGTAATCTTGGGTGTCGTTGTCCTGTAGGTTTGTTGACGTGTCACTGACGAGGTCTTCCAGACTCTCGTCCTTTCACGCCTCCATGGAGCTGATCCAAGCCACCTTGCTGCCTCAGGAAGTATTCGCGGCTACCTGGACAGCCAACTCGGCTCCACCCTCCTCCTCCTCCCAGTCGCCACTTCTCAGCGTAACGCCAACCGATGCTTCTTTTCTCCTTAATGACAACTGCCACAACTGCACCAAACCAGAGTCGGGGTCACTTCCGGTTTTGGCTGGAATCTTCATCGCTCTGATCTACGGGATTGTGTGTATTGTTGGGCTGGTGGGCAACACTCTGGTTATCCACGTGATTGTGAACTACACTAAGAACGACTCTGTCACCAACATATACATCTTGAACCTCGCCATTGCTGACGAGCTGTTTATGCTTGGCCTGCCCTTCATGGCAGTTCAGAACGCGCTGCTCTCCTGGCCCTTCGGATCTCTTATGTGCCGCATAGTCATGACTGTGGATGCAATCAACCAATTCACCAGCATCTTCTGCCTAACTGTGATGTCTGTGGACCGCTACCTGGCAGTGGTGCACCCCATCCGCTCCACCTGGTGGAGGCGGCCCTGTGTGGCGAAGGCCATCAGTGCCACGGTCTGGGCCGGGTCCTTTGTGGTGGTGCTGCCTGTAGTGGTGTTTGCAGATGTGCTGAAGCATGGTGGAAACTGCAGCATTGCGTGGCCTGAACCAGAAGAAGTGTGGAAGACATCCTTCATAGTTTACACATGCACTGTGGGTTTCTTCTGCCCCCTGCTGGTGATCTGCTTGTGCTACCTGCTGATTGTCATCAAGGTAAAACACCTACAGTTAAAAGTGCCATTCACAACTACAGTGAGGAAAAAAGTATTTGAACACCCTGTGATTTTGCAAGTTCTCCCACTTAGAAATCATGGAGGGGTCTGAAATTTTCATCTTCAGTGCATGTTCACTGTGAGAGACATAATCTAAAAAAAAAAAAAAAAAATCTGGAAATCACAATGTATGATTTTTTTTTTTTTAATAATAATTTATTTGTATGTTACTGTTGCAAATAAGTATTTGAACACCTACCAACCAGCCAGAATTCTGGCTCACACAGACCTGTTAATTTTTCTTTAAGAAGCCCTCTTATTCTGCACTCTTTACCTGTATTAATTGCACCTGTTTGAACTTGTTACCTGTATAAAAGACACCTGTTCACACACTCAATCAATCACACTCCAACCTGTCCACCATAGCCAAGACCAAAGAGCTGTCTAAGGACACCAGGGACAAAACTGTAGACCTGCACAAGGCTGGGATGGACTACAGGACAACAGGCAAGCAGCTTGGTAGAAGACAACAACTGTTATGATTATTTATTAGAAAGTGGAAGAAACACAAGATGACTGTGAATCTCCTTCGGTCTGGGATTCCATGCAAGATGTCACTTTGTGGGGTAAGGATGATTCTGAGAAAGCTCAGAACTACACAGGAGGACCTGGTCAATGACCTGAAGAGTGATGGGACCACAGTCACAAAGACTACATTAGTAACACATGATGCTGTCATGGTTTAAAATCCTGCAGGGCAGCAAAGTCCCCCTGCTCAAGCCAGCACATGTCCAGGCCCGTTTGAAGTTCACCATGACCATCTGGATGATCCAGAGGAGGCATGGGAGAAGGGTCATGTGGTCAGATGAGACCAAAATAGAGCTTTTTGGAATCAACTCCACTTACCATGTTTAGAGGATGAGAACAACCCCAAGAAAACCATCCCAACCGTGAAGCATGGGGGTGGAAACATTATACTCTGGGGGTGCTCTTCTGCAAAGGGGACAGGACGACTGTACTGTATTGAAGGGAGGATGGATGGGGTCATGTATTGCAAGATTTTGGCAAACAACCTCCTTCCCTCAGTAAGAGCATTGAAGATGGGTTGTGGCTGGGTCTTCCAGCATGACAATGACCCCAAACACACAGCCAGGGCAACTAAGGAGGGGCTCTGTAGAAGCATTTCAAGGACCTGGAGTGGTCTGGCCAGTCTTCAGACCTGAACTCAAAAGAAAATCTTTGGAGGGAGCTGAAACTCCAAACCTGAAAGATCTAGAGAAGATCTGTATGGAGGAGTGGACCAAAATCCCTGCTGCAGTGAGTGAAAACTTGGTGAAAAATTACAGGAAACATTTGACCTCTGTAATTGCAAACAAAGGCTACTGTACCAAATATTAACATTGATTCTCACAGGTGTTCAAATACTTATTTGCAGCAGTAACATACAAATAAATTATTAAAAATTCATACATTGTGATTTCCAGATTTTTTTTTTTTTTTTTTAGATTATGTCTCTTACAGTGGACATGCACCGAAGATGAAAATTTCAGACCCCTCCATGATTTCTAAGTGGGAGAACTTGCAAAACCGCAGGGTTTTCAAATACTTATTTTCCTCATTGTATCTTTAGTTCATTGTTGAGAAAAGTTGGGTGCATAATAATGATTCAATTTTTTTCTCAGTTTGTTTTAAAGAGCAGAAAAAGCAAAACTGGTGGGGAACAAAGAAAAAAAATGTTCAGAATTTTAAGATAGGGACTTTTTTATTACTTGATGGAACACTTATTTATATTTGTTACATTAGCAATAACACAAGCCCTGACTTATCTGGGTAGTAACCAAGTTAGCTTGTCCAGTACCGGTGGGGGGGGCAGTGTTTGTTTATACCCTTCTTGGGGGTGCTGGGGGGGGCACAGACATTCACTGAGAAAGTCCAACTTACCACAAAAAAGACAAGTACCCCAACAATTGTGTGTACCACATTTTATTTTTAAGAAAATCATCAGCCTGTGTGCAAATCTTGATGCCGTTCATCCATTGGTCCTTGGCCCAAAGCGCGCGCGCGCACACAAACACACACAAAGAAAGACTGCAGCTGCAATGATAGCTAAGTGAATATAATTATTAACGCCAAAAAAGCCACTGAGGACCTGCAAGTGTTGTGCAGCTCCAGCACCATCTGTCTTGCTTGCCCCCCCAACACACACACACACACACACACACACACACAAACCCTTAAACTGAATTGACAATTTGAAGCAAAACGTGTGCTGAGGATTAGTGATGACTTTTTTTGTGTGCAGGTTCGCACGGCTGGAAAACGCGCTCAGGCCACGTCCTTGCGCCGCAGAAAGTCGGAGCGTAAAATCACCAGGATGGTGGTCGTAGTGGTGGCAGTGTTCGTCCTGTGTTGGCTCCCGTTCTACGCCCTCAACATCATCAACCTGTTGGTGATCCTGCCCGGAGACTTCAGGGGCCTCTACTTTTTTGTCGTAGTTTTGTCGTACGCAAACAGCTGCGCCAACCCCATTCTGTACGGATTCCTCTCTGACAACTTCAAGAGAGGCTTCAGGAAGGCCCTGTGCCGCACTTCACGCAGGGTGAACACCACCAACAGAATGGGCACAGAGGTACAGCGACCCACAGAGGAATGGGGTGGGATCGCACTTCAAGCACCGAACCGTGAAGGAGCAACTGGTTTGCACAAGGACGTTTTCGAGATAAAAGAGGAAGCAGCAAATGGTGCACGTGGAGGTGGGATCATGCAAATGAGTGAAATATGCAGAATGTCCCCAAATGGAAAAAGCAGAGGGGCGGTGAAGGGGAGCACATCTGAGCTGCATCACACTCGAGACCTGGCAGTTAAAGACCCAGGGTTTGATCCCGCTGATGCACAGTCCACTTTAAGCAGTAAAACAGCACGTGTGAGGAACATCTCCCGACATGAAGCTTTCATGGATGAAGACTCAGCACTGGAGATCAGCTGTCTGTAACAGTTGTGTTTTCACTGGACTTTGTGGTATGTGTTGGAAAACGTACAATCGGCTGTGAGTACTGCAGAACACAGCAAAGGTTGCAGAATGACAGTCCAGTAAGGTACCACATGCATCTCGCTATCAAGGCCACATAACCAATTTATTGTTCACTGAATACCAGCTTGCACAGTATTAAACAGAAACAAAATAAAACATACCAATCCAGTACTCTGTAGTCCGTACGTACAGTAATGATGATTGGGGCATGGTCAAAGTGTTAACATTTTAACCACTTTGTGAAACTGTTTACATTTATAACTTTCCAATGTTTACTTTTTTTTCTGTCAGTTTTCTTTTAACCTCGGGCTCTACCAGCAGGAGCTATTTTAAAGGTGCATTACGGGGTTTTAATGCCACCTAGTGGAGATGTTTCAGACTGCAACAACCTCACCCCTGCCTTTCTAACTGTACGCCTGTGTGCATGCTCAAACATGAGCCAGCATTCTGTCTTTAATGACTGCAAAGGTATTAGCTGGTAGTAACTGACTGACATCAGCAGAGACGTTAACATTACTGAGGGCCCCTTCACACATAACATGAAAGACACAGAAACCGAAAGCAAATCCGCAAACCAAACACAAAATGGGGAACAACGAACCACCTTCTGTCATGACGGACGCACGACCGCACAGGCATGCACAACACATCGGGGACGGTTTCATGCACAATTATGCGCGTGCACAAGCAGTGCGAGTCGCTGGAACGTGTTGCACCACATCGCGCCGCTGATGTGGAGAAAAAAAAAACACTTGTATAATTAGTGAAATCACTGGGTTGATATCAGTAATAAATAAAAGGGGATGCAGTCCAGAACCCTGCAGTTAAATAAAAATAAATAAATGCCACATGCGGGTTTGAACCTGCAATTTACAAAAGCTCAGATTACCAGATGGGAACTTTACCACTGTCAATAACTGTGGTGAAGTTATAACTATAACTTCACCACTGTCAATAACAGTGGTGAAGTTATAGTTATAACTTTAGTCTATAGTTATAATACAGTTATATCAGGAGGTAAAATACCTAAAAAGGAGACAAACGTATATAAAAAAAAAAGTGCAGTAATAACTGACAAAATGGCGCTTGTTGCAGTGTATTTTTGGTGATGTGACTGAAAGTAGAGCAGTCACAATTATTACAATATTCGCCAATCGCAATTTTTCATATTCGCGATTACCGTGAATTATTTATTTTATCCACAAAGCATAAAATGACTCAGAATCTGATGTCATTGTGCTGCAGCCTCGCTCACTCTGTTTCGCTCTCATCTTAAGGCAGGACAATAACATGGAGGATGAGGAGCGATCCGTCCTGCCGTTTGGATAAGACGGCCGATTAAAACAGTGGCCTTCTTCTTCAAAGCCGTCTAAAATGCGAAGTTTACTGAAGGAGCTGTCGGTGTGTGTGCGCGTGCGGAGTCAACAGGCTGCAGACTGCGAAGGAGGGGGTGTGAGAAAGATTCCTGAATGGAGGCAAGACACGCTGCTGAGAACCATCAGTGCGAGCACGGAGCAGAGAGGATTTTAACCCGAGTGAACATGTTAAAAAAACAAAACCAAAACGTGGAGCTGCTTATACTTCTCTCTGAACTTTCTCTCCTGGTGTGATTCTGTCGTTACCATCCTATTCACACCATGTGCGTGTCGTATACTGAATTTATGAGATCATGAGATGAAATAAACGGTCAAATATCTTTAAAAACATATTTAAAAAATTAGACTGTATGAGCAAAAATTACACATACATGGGTTAAAATAAAACGCTGATGTGGAGAAGCTGTGGTGATGTTCAGACGCACAGATCACAAAAAGCAGGTGAGAACTCTGAACTTTAACAGCTGTTATTTTCCAAAGGTATTTATTTGTTCAATCTTGAGCTTAATGTAGTGTTTAAGCACAAAACATGACTGATGAGGAGAAACAATTTCAGAAATGCAACAGAAACAACCACAAATCAGAAAAAGTTGGGACTGTATTTAAAATTAAGAAAAATAAAAATGTTGCACTATTCCCAGTTTCTCCACTCACAGAAGCCAAACGTTCTTCCAGAGTTGTGCAATTATACTAGGATAGTAGAATATAAAGAAGGGGAAAAAAGAAAAAATAGACAAGATATTCGTCAATCGCAATTATCTGTCTGACAATCATCTCCAGAAATTCCTAATCGTGACAGCCCTAACTGAAAGTGGTGTATTTATGGCACTGTGGGCTTGTCATGTTTCATAGTTCTGTCGCAGACATGCGTGAAATTCAGATCGCCAGCTGCGTGATCTGATGGTCTGTTTCACATGCAGCAGTCTGAGGTGCGTTGTGTGCAGCTGCTGCACCCCGGCTGTGTGCACTCAGACATGGCTGCACGGCCCCATATACCTTACTGAATTTATGTCTGTAAATACATGTCATGCAAGTGCGCTCTCCACCCGCACGCAACATGTTGCTTGTTGCAACGCCACACTCATGGGGGCACTTGAACAATTTTCACATCCAGCTCTAAAGTGATCGTCTGCTGGCTGCTTTTGTGCTCAAGTGTCAAGCAAGTGGTGTTGGATGTGCGTCACCTGGAATTTGGCCGACACCTGCCGCAAGAGGGATCGATGGACTTTCACAGGGCACTCTGTCTTTTAGCCACAGGGCATGCCTCTAACACCAGGTGTACGAGGCATTAGAGGCAGCTCTCATTTTTCACGACTGGCATGCAATTCCTCCTGCATGCGCTAGTCGGCTTTAATCGTTATGTGTGAAAGGGCCCTTAGACAAGCTCACGTTAGACAAGCAACAAAACAAATGCACACTAATCGAACTATATTTACAAGTTTTTCAGTAATGCTATCTTGCCTGTTTAAGTGGATTAACTCCAATTTGGTCCATTTTCCTCCAAAGTCAAACTTCACTCCCGCCATTTTCTTCAGAGCTGTGACTGTTAATCTTGGTTGTTGCCTGACAATCTGCTTCCCATTTGGCATGACTGGCTTCACCAAATAATGTTTATTGAATTTTACATTTTAGAACCATTTCATGCGCTCATAGCTTACCAGCCCAAGAGGACACGAGTGGATTACTAATAAAAAAAAACAGAAACATTCTCATATGTAAATACACTGGACACAGTGACTCGCCACAAAATGTCAACTTTGTTTACGTTTTTTGAAATGTTGCCTGTCTTTTGTACCTCAGTGGTGAAATAACGGAAAACATTTTCGTATTTAAGATGTAACAATTCAAGATGCCAAGGGATGACAACACTTTTCCCCAACCTATAATCTAGAAATGTAGTGTGGAAAACAGTCATCTTAAATATGGAGTTTCACAATAAGATGACTTAAGGTGTTTAATGTAAAGAAGCCAGTGCCGTGACCGTTTATTGTGTACTGTGAGTCCTTTTATGTATTTATTTTTAACTTGTCGCATTTCTTTTCACTTTGTGATCAGCTTGAGGAACACTGTAATTTTGTGAAGACACCACACAATTTGAATCATCTTTGAATTTGTTTACATTAATTATTTGCTCTTATGTGATATCGACTCGCAGGTTTTTGTGTAAATATTTTGTCCTTGGATTAAGTCTGGTGACATATGCAAACATGGTTACTTGACGAGGTGAACATTATTTAAATGTATAAATGATGTAATGCGTATAAACAGTATGTAAGTATCACCTATATAAAAAAAAAAAAAGACAGGAGTGTAGATGAACATTCTGCTTTAATTCAGAAGTCATTTTCACATTGATGCATGTCCAAGTTAAACATTTACAAGGAGTCCAATACTTGTGGGACTAAAAAGAAAAAAACAAAAACTCAGCATCTTTGGACATTCACATAACTGGGTATTAGAACGTAGTAATTACTCTCATACTCTTGACCTTTAGGCACCAGAATTTTCCTGCACATCAGCATTTACCTCTATATCAGTTGGTGTGGGATTGGTGTCCTGCCATGGTTATGGCAGTGTATCATTTTCTCGTGATCGATAACATGCACATTCTTAATCGATCAAAAAAACTACCCAGATATCATCTCAGCAGTTATTTAAGATGACACTGAGGTATAACATTGATACAGTCACATCTGTTGACCAATAAAAATGAGTGTCTTATGCTTAATGACCCCCCCCCCCATCCACCAAGTAATCAATCGCCATTATTGAAGCCAAACACCAGTCTGCAAGTCAGGTTCATTTGCATCTGCATGAAATTCTCAGGTCTATATAACCCCATTTCATTGCCAAAATCCACACCGGCATGTTACTCAGGAACAGCCTCCCCGATCCATTTGAGGTATGGCGGGTTACCCTGGTCAATAGGCAAGCTGATGACCTCTGCGACCTCATAAGGATGGTTAGACCTGAGTGCATACAGAACTTATGAAGCAGTCATGGACCAAAACAGCAAGAAATTAAGCAAAGCATTTCGGGTAGTAAAGTTTCTTACCGGACATATTCGGCAAGAGCAGGGATCTTGGTGCTTCTTGTTTTAATCATCTAAACAGAACAAAAAAACATGCTGCGTTAGCTTCACTCGGAGCGGCGCCATTCAGACATCAAATGAGACGGAAAACAAGACCTCTAAACCTGGTCCAGAAAGACTACAGAGGGTGCAGCTTTTCAAAAAAACAGGAGAAGCTAAAAGAAGGAAAGACCTGGGAGCTCCCACAGCACCACTTTTGGTCCCGGACGGCAACCACCCAGACAGACAATCAGTCCATCCCCACTTCTCAAAAATACTGTAGCCAAGTGAAACATGGGTATGTCCTTGGGCTTCCCCAGTTGCAGGGTTCCTTAACACTGACGCACCTGTGTGCTGGATCATGCACAGAGAAACAGCCTGCTGTGCTCTCTCCTGCTGAGGAAGGACTGAGCTCACAGTCGTCTGGCTACGTCAGACAGAAGCTCTTGCTCACTGTTCATTTTTGGGTTTGTGGTTGCTTTTGATTTTACTCAGACGCCTCAGCAGTGCTTAAACTCTAAACTGGCTTATCGGCGGCCAACACCCGCTAATTTCTTTTTTGCAGTTTATCGGTTTACCATTATAAAAGTTAACTTTTCAATGAGCGGATTAGTAGTTATCGAAGCTACCATTTTGGTTAGCTGTGCCCACCACTGATCCAGAGACATGTAGCACAATATTTGGTTAAAAAAAAAAAAATGTTATCACAAATACTTCCTGTTAAGTATGCAAACAATACTCTTTTCTTCACTCATGCACTTCAACAAATTGTAAGAGTGACAGCAGGCGCACTGTCTGACATCACAGCTGACATGAGTAATGACAACAAGAGATGGGAAACCTGCACAAGGAAAACTCAGCTTTTAGAATTCAAATAACATAAGCCAGTTTTTGCTCATTTCATTTCTAACAAACAGGAGTTCAGATAAAGATGATTTACACTTACCAGCAGCACTTCACTGTCCTCTTCAATCGTCCCCTGCCACTCATATCTGAGAAGAAGAACATGAAGACAAATGGCTTACCTTCCACTGACAAGCATCAAATGCACCGTGTTGATGTAACGAGAATGAACTTGCACCAATTTTTCTTTTTCGGCCGCTGCTGCTTTCAGCTGCCGCTGATAAGAGAAGCAGGTGTACAGGTCCTCATGCTCACTAAGCAGCCTCCTGGCAAAGTACTAATCAGGACCTACTCTGCTTGACTTTTGAGATCTGACAGGATCAGGTGTGCTCAAAGCAACACGGCGACACACCCACACCAAAACCAGTAATTTCTGGAAAACACTCCAACAAGCTACATTATTCTGTTATTTCTCCAGAATACACATAATTCATCTGCTAACGTGGGTTTCTATTTGGCTTTTGGAAAACTTCAAAGTTACAGAAGATGATAGTGATGTCATGAACAGAAAAACTGACAGTTCTGCTTCCAAGAGGGGGGTGTCGCAGATCACAACACCCATGGTTCGGGTTGGATTGTCATTCAGATCAGCACAACAAAATGTCTACATTGTCTGGTTTTTCCAAGATAAATACCACTAGGAAAAAGTCTAACCCCCCCACTCTTCTCAGAACTCAGTGGACTCTCAGCTGAGAACAGCATGGCACATACTGATCTGAGCGATTGAAGGGAGATCAGTGTGTGTGTGTGTGTGTGTGTGTGTGCGCATTTCATCCTTATCCTCCTGGGGTTTCTTGTTAATTATTGCCGTGCTTGACAACAATGCACAGTCACATGAGCACACAGCTTTTTTCCTCCCCTCACACTGTTATTTCACTGACAGCTGCACTGAGATTTAGGCAGTTAAGTCACCATGACAAGAACTCAGTATTTCACTCTTATGTAAACTTTGCAATTAATTTGCGGTTCATGTGTGCTTAAACTTGGGTGGGTGGGTCCATATGGATCACAGGTCAACTATGATCCCTTACACCACCAGCTTCCACCCAAAACTTCAGATAGATTTGACACAAACTCATTCATTACAAGCTAAAAGAGGTAGGAATAGAGGTATGAATAGTTTTGACAGAAGCTGTTTACTTACATAGATGTGATTGCTGGCACAATGTTGACACAAGCAGCCAACTTCTTCTCCACTATACCCCTGTGGTACGGAAAAAATAAATGAATAAACATGCGTATGAGGAAGCACAGGCAAGAACGCAGAGTCAGCAATCACAGCGCAAAAAAAAAAATCAAAAAAAAAAAATTATATATAAATATATCACCCCTCTAGCTGCCACCTTATCGTGGTGGAGGAGTTTGCGTACCCGGATGATCCTAGCAGCTATGTTGTCGGGGCCTTTGTGCTCCCTGTAGGGTCTCCCAAGGCAAACAGGTCCTAGGTGACGGGTCAGACTAAGGGCATCTCAGAACCGCCATGACCAGTGAAAGATCAAGGACCGAGACGTCGCCCGGAATGGCGGAGCCGGGGTCCCACCCTGGAGCCAGGCCTGGGGTTGGGGCTTGCGCGCGAGCGCCTGGTGGTCGGGCCTTAGCCCATGGGGCCCGGTTGGGCTCAGCCCGAAGGAGCAACGTGGGCCCGCCCTCCTGTGGGTTCACAACCTGCAGAGGGGGCCATGGGGGTCGGGTGCAGAGAAGATTGGGTGGCGGTCGAGGGCGGGTGGCCCGGTCCATGCTCACAGCCCCTGGCTGTTGGGACGTGGAATGTCACCTCACTGGGGGGGGCAAGGAGCGTGAGCTTGTGCAGGAGGTTGAGAGATACCGACTAGAGATAGTCGGGCTCACCTCCACGCACAGCATGGGCTCTGGTACCCAACTCCTGGAGAGGGGCTAGACACTTCATTTTTCTGGCGTTGCCCACGGGGAGAGGCGGAGAGCTGGGGTTGCATTGCTTATTGCTCTGGGGGATTTCAACGCCCACATGGGCGGCGACAGTGAGACCTGGAGGGGGGTGATCGGGAAGCACGGCCTCCCCGATCTGAACCCGAGTGGTGTTCAGTTTGTTGGACTTCTGTGCTAGTCACAGTTGCCCATCACAAACACCATGTTCGAGCACAAGGGTGTCCATAAGTGCACGTGGCACCAGGACACCCTGAGCCGGAGGTCGATGATCGACTTTGTAGTCGTATCATCTGACCTTCGGCCACGTGTCTCGGACACTCGGGTACAGAGAGGGGCAGAGCTGTCGACCGATCACCACCTGATGGTGAGTTTGATCCGCTGGGAGGGGAGGAAGCCGGTCAGACCTGGCAGGCCCAAACGTATCGTGAGGGTCTGCTGGGAATGACTGGCAGAACTCTCTGTCAGGGAGGTCTTCAACACCCACCTCCGGGAGAGCTTCTCCCAGATCCCGGGGGAGGTTGGAGACATGGAGTCCGAGTGGACCATGTTCTCCAGCTCCATTGTTGATGCGGCCGCTCGTAGCTGTGGTCGCAAGATCTCTGGTGCCTGTCGCGGCGGCAATCCCCGAACCCGGTGATGGACACCGGAAGTAAGGGATGCCGTCAAGCTGAAGAAGGAGTCCTACTTATCTTTGTTGGTAGGTGGGACCCCAGAGGCAGCTGACAGGTACCGGCAGCGTGCCGCAGCCCGTGCGGTCGCAGAGGCAAAAACTCGGGTCTGGGAGGCTATGGAGGAGGACTATCAGTCGGCCTCGAAGAGATTCTGGCAAACCGTCCGACGCCTCAGGAGGTGGAAGCAGCTCTCCACCGGCACTGTTTACGGTGCGGGTGGGGAGCTGTTGACCCTGACTGGGGATGTTGTTGGGCGGTGGAAGGAGTACTTCGAGGATCTCCTCAATCCCATCATCACGTCTTCCGAAGAGGAAGCAGAGAATGGGGACCCAGAGGCGGACTCATCCATTACCCAGGCAGAAGTCACCAAGGTGGTTAGAAAGCTCCTCGGTGGCAAGGCTCCTGGGGTGGATGAAATCCGTCCTGAGTACCTTAAGTCTCTGGATGTTGTGGGACTGTCTTGGCTGACACGCCTCTGCAACATCGTGTGGCGATCGGGGACAGTGCCTCTGGATTGGCAGACCGGGGTGGTGGTCCCTCTGTTTAAGAAGGAGGACCGGAGGATGTGTTCCAACTATAGGGGGATCTGCAGTGATGCGGTCGCTGTATCGGACCGTTGTGGTGAAGAGAGAGCTGAGTAGGGGGGCAAAGCTCTCGATTTACCAATCGATCTACGTTCCGATCCTCACCTATGGTCATGAGATTTGGCTCATGACCGAAAGAACGAGATCGCGGGTACAAGCGGCCGAGATGAGTTTCCTCCGCAGGGTGGCTGGGTGCTCCCTTAGAGATAGGGTGAGGAGCTCGGTCACTCGGGAGGAGCTCGGAGTCGAGCCGCTGCTCCTCCACGTCGAAGGAGTCAGTTGAGGTGGCTCGGGCATCTTTTCCGGATGCCCCCTGGACGCCTCGCTGGAGAGGTGTTCCGGGCACGTCCCCGGGGAGGACCCGGGTAAGACCCAGGACACGCTGGAAGGATTACATGTCTCGACTGGCTTGGGAACGCCTTGGGGTTCCCCCGGAGGAGCTGGGGGAGGTGTGTGTGGATCGGGAGGTCTGGGCGGCTTTGCTTGAGCTGCTGCCCCCGCGACCCGACTCCGGATAAAGCGGAAGAAAATGGATGGATGGATGGATGGATGGATATAAATATATTAAACTTACGTTCTTATTCAAAACAACAAAATATGAAACCATATTTGAAAAGCTGCTGTTTAATCAATTACTTCAATATATGTAATAATATAAATAGTTATTTTGATTATTATTAACAATCAAGAATGTATGATTTTTTTTGTAAAAAAAAAACAAAAAACTGGGAAATACGTAATTAATTTACTGAACATTCAGGACTGATGGCTGCCGTCTTTGTCATTATTTAACAAGGTCAAAGCAATATTTAATGTCCATAATTTAGTCAGCAGTAGTGCTGGTACACAAGTGTACGTTGGTCTGAAAGTGTCCAAGCAGGTGAATATGTCTGCAGGAGCACTCTGTGCTGTTATTTATAGAAAATGTTTGCAGCTGTGACTCTAAAGCAGAGTTACTGATTGCAGCACCTGGCCAGCTCTTTAGCCACAGTGTCATTGGGGCAGGTAACAAAAGCAGCAGAGTGTGAACCCGACATGTACGTCTCAGATGCCATGGAAAACGCCCTCAGTCCAACAGTCCTCAGCAGCTGGAACATAAACACACTAACGAGCACCGTCTGAAGAAAACGCAGAAGAAGAAGAGGATCAACACCAAATCACATGAACATCAAAAACACAGTGCACAAGGGCATACTCACCACAACCAAAGCTTTTAAGGATCCACCTTGTGTCTCTGCACTGGATGGTCCTACAGGCATCGCCTGACAGGGTCACAGACAGAACAATGAGACAGACAAAACTGTTCAAATTCAGCTCAATGAATTTCCTTCTACATTAAAAAAAAAGTGTGTTTCCTTACATTTAGATGTTTAAGCCACATACAGTGGGTATAACATCCTTGGGCTTTTATAAATTTTCATTTGTTGACACCATTTTGGGTGGATATTCAGACTTGTTTATATTTTTTTAAAATTCACAAATAAATTATCCTTTTTGAACTCAAACTAAAAAAAATCTCTACAGCCTGTCATAAAAAAGAAATATAAACGTCAAAGCCAAAATGGTGGGTTGCAGAATAAATGGCACCCTTTAACAAGTAAATCGTCACTTTTCTTCAGATAAGTTGGGGATCGTGGATACATTAACATTTCCAAGTCACTGAATATGTCCTGAACTTCATTCAAAAAAAAAAAAACCATATGGTACTGTAGGGTAAATCTGCAGCTCTCAAAAACTGAGTGACCCTGCAAGGAAACGAGCGAGGGAAGCCACAAGACACCTCTACAAGAGTTGCAGGCATCCGTCACTGCTTCATGGTGGAGTCGCATTGAGAAGTTTCATTATACAAATAGCTCAGAACCTCAAGACAAACATGTGCCCTCTGGCAAATTGTATCTGAACTTTGAAGTCTTCTTTTAAAAAAAAAAACCTTCTCTGCTTTACTTCACAATGAAGTTAAGACAACTGCTGAGTCCATCTCTAGATCTCACGGCTGTCTCACAAAGTTTTGCATCGTTTTCGCAAACTTTCGCCACCGGAGATTGAAGAAAGTAAAGTAAGCCTATGCTTCCTCTATCTATTGACGTCAGTGAAAACATTCTAGGTTTTTCAAATACAGCGAATCCAGTCATTAAGTGAACTCACAGCACGTATTTAACATGCTCTAAAGATTAAGAAAACGCGTTAACCATAAATACTTTTCGCACCAAAGTAGCAGTTTAGTTCCATCGTTAGCATGTGTGACGAAGCTAAGGAGATAACGCAACTTTAGCTGGAGTTACTCGTCATTAAAAAGCTTCGCCGACTTTATTAAAATGTAAAGAGAAAAAACAAACCGGCATAAAATGTCACATTATTGACTCAGAAGGAAAAAAACCCCCACAAAATTAAGTGTTTAGCGCGTCTGAGTGCTTGTTTACCTGACGACAGCTGAGCTGCCAGAGCCAGACACAGTGTCGTAAAGGGCGTCCCAAAATGCCGCAAAATCGTTCCTTTCTTCTTTTTCTTTAGTAAACAGCTGTTATATATGTCTTATCGCCACCTGCTGGAACGGAGCGTTGCTGTGTGTTTTAACAGCTTTTCTTTCATATACGTAGAACAAGATGTTTCATATTCTAAAACACTGTTTGAAGAGTAAAGAATGAATGTAACAGTTAAATACAAACGCATCAACATATAAAGACTAAAATGGAAATAAAATAAAATAGAAGTTCTATCTAATCCAATCTAATCTAATTTTTATTTTTTTAAATAGACTCGTGCCAAACACAATGTTTGTTGTTATGGTAGATCAAATCCCAAAATTCTCATTTTTTTAAAATGATCAGAAAACACAATAACATAACAATAATAATAACAGACACAATAATGCTTGTTGATCATTTTCTGGCATTGTCAGAAAAAAGGATGTTAATTTCATTAAGGCTGTGTATGTTTTGGATGTAAATTTATTGTAATGAACAAATTGAAATAATCGAATAATCAAACAATTTCATCATATTTTTTTAAATCTACAAAATAAAACAAATAATATCTATCTATCTATCTATCTATCTATCTATCTATCTATCTAATATAAATAAATGTAATTTGCTGTTTTGCAACATTGTTGTAGATACATAGTGATTGATAAGAAATGTCAAACAGTTATTTAAAAATAAAAATAAATGACCAAGAATATGTCTTTTCTGTTTATAAAAACATACACAGTAATTATTAATTCTATACATGTTCAGCGAAAAAAAATGTTTCTCATTCCTCCAAGAATTTAAATTTGAATAAATGTGTGTTGTTGTTTTTTTTGTTTTTTGTTTCTGTTTTTGTTTTTTGTTTTTTGTGGAATATTCTGTCAGGTAAATTCAACCTGACTGGAGGTCGGACAGTTGGAATGTTCAATCTATTGTATTTAACCTAATTTAACAAAAATGTTTGGCAGTTTTTTGTTGTTGTTGTTGTTTTAATTGTTGCTATGATTAATGGATACTTAATGACGTCACCGTCTGTGCATTGGGGAGGGGACAGTGAACTCGACCACAAGATACATTTCATGAGATTAATTATTTCGCCACCAGGGGCCAGCAGAGCAACATTCATCAATGCGTGTACCTGCAGTACACTTTAGTGCTGGTAGAGGGCGCACTTATACTCCAAAACACCCGCTTTACCACACATTGATGGATCATTGACAAAAAGATCAAATGAATAAAATGTGAGTCGATTCGTCGATTGCATTTTTGAGGAGAAGAACAAATAAACTTACAGCACAGCATACTGTTTGTGTAGACAAGCAGGTAGAGTCCGTGCATGGTGCCCCTCCAACTCACACACACTGAGGCCCCGAGCAGGAGCCCCTCAAAGTCCATCTGCTGCCCATCAAAACACATCATGTTTGACTCCGTGGAGACAGAAGGATTCGATTATAGGACTTCAATGAAATCACAAAACACAACTGTCATATACGGTAACAGATGTGCCTGCACATATACTGTGTCATATACGGTAATGGGAGGACACGGAAAGGGAGAGCGTGTGGTTGTGCTGTTGAGATGTGGAGTGACGGGGAGTAAAAGCCATAAAGACAAATAGCCTCTGGAGCAATCATTTACATGGTGTCAGAAGTGCAAACCGGTGAGACATGGCGAAATTCAACCCCCCGATAAACTTCACATTTGACAAACCTGCTGAGTGGCCCGACTGGAAGCAACGTTTTGTGAGATTCAAAACTGCTACCAAACTTAGCACTGAAGATGGCGCCGTGCAGGTGAGCAGCCTGATATACGCAATGGGAAGCCAGGCTGAGAATGTGTTTCGTTCGTTCACGTTTGGGGAAAATGAAGATGACGAAGACTTCAATTGCGTGCTGGCCAAGTTTGACGAGTACTTTGTGCCGCGCAGGAATGTAATACACGAGCGGGCCTGTTTCCACCAACGCGTTCAAAGACCTGGGGAAAAAGCAGAGACTTTTATAAGGGCTTTGTACGAACTGGCAGAACACTGTGATTTCGGCGCGAGCAGGGAAGAGAACATTCGTGACCGAATTGTTGGTATACTGGACAAGGACGTCTCAAAACAGCTCCAGCAAAAGCAGCAACTGACCCTGGCCGTGGCGATAGAAACTGTTAGGCAGTCCGAGGAGATCGCCTCACATGTTAGCATGCAAGGAGCAGAAACTGGGCTCGTGCATGAAGTGAATAACAAACCTAACAACAACGTAAAATTCCGAAGACAAAAGAAAAAGGGGAATAGCGGACATAACGGAGATGGCAAATGCGGAAAGTGTGGGAAAATGCGTCATAGCAGAGACGAGAACTGCCCTGCGCGGGAATCCACATGCAATTCGTGCAACAAAGTGGGGCATTGGAGCAGGGTGTGCAAGAGTAGGAGGGCTGTATGCGAGGTCACGGAGCAGCAGCAACTGTCATATTTCCTTGGGGCAGTGAGCAAAGCAGTTGCGGAAGCATCAGAGCAATGGACAGTCAAATTGCGCATAGGCTCCACTCCAGCTGAGTTCAAGATCGACACGGGAGCCGACGTGAACATCATCTGTGAAGAAACCTATCACTCACTCAGACTCAAAACACCACTCGAGCCTGCAGACATCCAACTGGATAGCCCAGGAGGGGAGTTACAGTGCATTGGACAGTTCCAGAGCACTGTGGCTTACAAAGGAAAGAGACACCCACTCACAGCATACGTCGTCCGGGGCCGCACAGTCAGCAACCTCCTCAGCAGATCACTGTCTGTGAAGCTGAACCTGGTGAAGAGAGTGGAGGAAGCGGTGTGTAACACAGGACACCTGCAAGCATTTGGCGAGCATGGAACTCTTAAGACTGAACCTGTAAGAATACAGCTGAAAGACAATGCTCAACCGTACGCTGTCCACGCAGCTAGGCGCGTGCCAATTCCCATGCTCCAGAAAGTCAAAGAGGAACTTGTGCGTATGGAGAGGAACGGCATCATAGAAAGGGTGACGCAGCCTACCGACTGGTGTGCATCCATGGTGCCAGTCTTAAAGAAAAACACTGGTAAAGCACGTATCTGTGTGGATCTAAAAAGACTGAACAAAGCAGTTAAGAGAGAACAGTACATCTTACCTACCACAGACGAAATTATAGCTAAGTTGAGTGGTGCCACTGTCTTCACGACGCTCGATGCAGCCAGTGGGTTCTTCCAAATCCCACTACACCCAGACAGCTGCAAACTCACGACCTTTATCACCCCGTTCGGCAGATTCCACTTTAAGAGGCTGCCGTTCGGAATAACCAGCGCTCCCGAGATTTTCCAAAGGAAAATGATGGAGACAATGGAGGGGCTGGAAGGAGTGGAGATCTTCATGGACGATGTGCTCATCTATGGGGCCACAGTGAGTGAACACGACCAGCGTCTGGAAAAGGTCATGCAGCGCATCGAGATAGCTGGGTTGAAGCTCAACCGCGACAAGTTCCATCAGACAACACCAGCTGCGCTTCCTCGGGCATCTCATTGACAAGGATGGGATTCGGCCCGACCCAGACAAAGTCGAGGCTATACAACAGCTGCCACCACCAACGAACGTGCCAGAACTGAAGAGGATCCTGGGCATGGTAAACTACCTCGGAAGGTACATTCCCAACCTGTCCACAGTGGCACAGCCGCTGTACGAACTCCTGAAGGGCAAAAACGCATGGACATGGGGTCTCGTACAACAAACAGCTTTTGAACACACCAAACAGCTACTGACAACGGCACCAGTTCTTGCCTACTACGATGTCAGCAAACCTACGGCCGTGTCAGCCGACACTAGCAGCTATGGACTGGGAGGAGTTCTCCTCCAGCTTCATGGGCAGCAATGGAAACCTGTCGCATACTGTTCCAGACGACTCACCGACGCAGAGACACGCTACGCCCAGATTGAAAAGGAATGTCTGGCCGGCGTGTGGGCGTGCGAGAAGTTCGACAGGTACCTCACTGGCATTGAATCATTCAAACTAGTAACTGACCACAAGCCACTTGTGCCGCTCATAAACAGCTGCAACTTGGACAACGTACCTTTGCGGTGTCAGCGTCTCCTAATGAGACTGATGAGATTCAGTCCCGTGGCAGAGTATGCTCCTGGGAAAACTCTGATAGTCGCAGACACTCTCTCACGTAGCCCGCTGTCCACATGTACCGAGCCGGACACTCAGAGTGATGTGGCGTGTTATGTTGCTAGCATAGTGGGGGTAATCCCTGCTAGCCAGAATAAGATGGAAGAGATAAAGATGGCAACTGCAGAGGATGCTGAACTGCAGTCACTCATAAAGTTCATACGGACAGGATGGCCAGAACACAGCTGCAAGGTGCCTGTGGGTATAAGACAGTTCATGCAGGTCAAAGCAGAACTGTCAGAGCATGATGGCCTGGTCCTCAGGGGAAGCAGGATCGTGGTCCCGCAGCTGATGAGAAAAGAGATTCTCCAGAAGATTCACGAGGGACACCAAGGACTGACTAAATGTAGGGAAAGAGCCTACTCATCAGTGTGGTGGCCCGGTCTCGCTACAGAGATAAGCGGCCTAGTGTCATCTTGCCAAGGGTGCTTTGAACTGAAAAGAACACAACAAAAGGAGCCACTCATCTCTACACCACTTCCAGATTGTCCGTGGAAGAGAATCGCAATGGATTTATGTGAGTACAATCATCAGAACTACCTGGTTGTCTCAGACTATTACTCTAGATTCATAGAAATACTGCACATGCCATCCACCACCAGTACACATGCAATACGTAAGTTGAAGGCAGTCTTTGCCAGGTTTGGCATCCCAGACGAAGTAGTGACGGATAATGGGTCGCAGTTTTCTAGTGCTGAGTTTCAGGAGTTCGCGAAGCAATTCGACTTCAGACACTGCACGTCCAGCCCACACCACCCACAGGGCAATGGGCATGCAGAGAGGGCCGTGCAAACAGCTAAGAAGATCCTCAAACAAGCGGATCCAGTGCTGGCCTTGATGATCTACAGGTCCACTCCGTGCTCCTCGACCGGCTTCAGCCCTGCAGAGCTGTTAATGGGGAGAAAGATCAGGACAACGCTCCCTACCCTGGAGAAGAATCTTCGATCACGGTGGCCGAGCAGAGCAGCGGTGAAGGAAAAGGACGACCGAGAAAAGGCCAAGCAGGCCTACTACTACAATCGCCGCCATGGAGCCCGATCTTTACCTGTCCTACAGCCGGGCGATGTGGTAAGGTCCAAGTTAGACCATGAGAAATCGTGGTCACGGTCAGCAGTGGTTTCAGGAGAAAGCACCACTCCGAGATCACTCGTCATAAAGACACAGCAGGGGGCTGAGCTTCGGCGGAATCGCCGCCACCTTCGACCTGAACCGATTTCCCAGTCTTCCCTACCAGCGATCAGCGACAATACTGAGACAGACACTCACTCTGCCGTGTCAGAAACGGTTCCCTCCAGTCAGAGTGTGACTCCACCTGTAAGCCTTATACCCGGTCAGACTGTGACAAGATCTGGACGGGTGTGCAAACCAGTCAACAGGCTTGACCTGTAGATGGTACCTATGGCCTTTGGGGGGTTATGTAAAAAAAAAAAAAAAAGGAAAGGGGGAAACGTAGAGATGGAATGTGAACAGAAAAGAAAACGTTTGTATTGAAATGGCATTATTGTTGTGAATGCTGATCCAAGTTCTTGCGGAGTTGAATCTGTAATAGAAGTTACATAAATGGGTTAATATTGATTTGAGATAGTTCACAGTAAATGTAAGGAGATTGGTTCCAAATATAAGTAAGCAACGGGTTGTTTGTTTTAAGGGGAATAATCCATTTTGAAGGGGGAGATGTCATATACGGTAACATGTGCCTGCACATATACTGTGTCATATACGGTAATGGGAGGACACGGAAAGGGAGAGCGTGTGGTTGTGCTGTTGAGATGTGGAGTGACAGGGAGTAAAAGCCATAAAGACAAATAGCCTCTGGAGCAATCATTTACAACAACTGATCAGTTATGTCAGTTACGTAAAGTCAGGTGACCAACAGGCGACGTGCAAAGATCTGCACCGACACCAACATGAAGGTTTAGCTGAGTGTTACTGGAAAAAAAAACATACAACAGACGAGGTGGCAGCTCCCACCCAAATGGTACCCTGGAGTACTGCGAGAGGTAACCTCTGAAGTCACATCAGAGGTTCATGAGATGAACTTATATCCTAAAATATCTTAGTTTGGTGATAATTTGGTGTCGCTCTCTCTCACACACACACACACACAGAGCCCCTTTATTTAGTTCACACACCACAGGAGCTAAAACCAGGAGGAAGTCATTTTTCTTGCCGTTCGCTTCTTGGTGCTCTTCTTAAATGGTAAATGGACTGCATTTTTATAGCACTTTTCCATCTGCATCAGATGCTCAAAGTGCTTTACAATTATGCCTCACCTTCACCCATTCATACAGACACACACCGATGTCAGGGTGCTACCATGGAAGGTGCTCACTACACACCGGGAGCAACTTGGGAATTAAGGACCTTGCCCAAGGGCTCTTACTGATTTTGCGGTCAGGCTGGGATTTGAACTGAAGATACTCTGGTCTGAAGCCCAACGCTTAAACACTAGACCATCACCTCTCTTCTTTTGTCTTGATGTTTTTCATCTTGCTTGTTGCTGTTCTTGTGTTCTTCACCTTGCTGTTCTTCTTGTTGCTGTTCCCCTTGTTGTGCTCTTCATCCTGCTGTTCTTCTTGTTGCTGTTCCTCATGTTTTTATTGTGTTCATCTTGCTGTTCTTGTTGCTGGTCTTGTGTTCTTCACCTTGCTGTTCTTCTTGTTGCTGTTCCCCTTGTTGTGCTCTTCAGCATGCTGTTCTTGTTGCTGTTCTTGTGTTCTTCACCTTGCTGTTCTTCTTGTTGCTGTTCCCCTTGTTGTGCTCTTCATCTTGCTGTTCTTGTTGCTGTTCCTCTTGTGTTTTTCTTGTGTTCATCTTGCTGTTCTTGTTTCTGTTCTTGTGTTCTTCATCTTGCTGTTCTTCTTGTTGCTGTTCCTCTTGTGTTTTTCATAGTGCTGTTCTTCTTGCTGGTTCTTCTTGTTGCTGTTCGTCTTGTGTTTTTCTTGTGTTCATCTTGCTGTTCTTGTGTTCTACATCTTGTTATTCATGTGAACTTCATCTTGCTGTTCTTATTGCTGTAGTTCTTGCTGTGTTTTTCATCTTGCTGTTCCTGTTGGCATTGTTTTCCTCTTTTACTTTGTCTTCTTCTTCGCCGTTGTCTTCTTTGTGTTCTTCTTGTTGCTGCGTGTTCTTCAGCTTGCTGTTCTTCTTGTTGCTGTTCCTCTTGTGTTCTTTCTGTGATCTTCATTTTGCTGTTCTTCTTATAGCTGTTGTTCTTGCTGTGTTCTTCATCTTGCTGTTCTTGTTGGTGTTCTTCTTTCCATTCATCTTTCACATTGCTTACCTCTTCTACTTCGTCTTCTTCTTCCCCATCGTCTTCTTTGTGTTCTTGTTGCTGTGTGTTTTTCATCTTGCTGTTCTTCTTGTTACCATTCTTCTTCTTGTGTTCTTCAACTTGCTGTTCTTGTTGGTGTTCTTTCCATTCATGTTCCAGGTTGTCTTCCTCTTCTACTTTGTCATCTTCTTCTCCTCCATTGTATTGTTTGTGTTCTTCTTTCTTCTTTCTTTGATCATGAGTGAAAACACAAGGAACTGTGACTGATTGGATGTGACTCAGGTAGGTGGAATTTGTAGGTGTGGCCAGGACTATGATTGACAGGGCAGATGACCTCATGGAATGGCCTCACAGCATATTGGTGAAGAGTCTGTAGACAGCGTAAAGACGGGAAATACTGAAGGTCAGGTGAGCGCTGAGAACCTGATCAGAAATGACGCCAGCAATTTTTAATATTATGCAGTAGCAGCAGACAGCCACATGATGGCAGATTTGAAGAATATGATGAATTACGAGTTTGATCAACAGCGTAGCAGCAATGCAACCAACTCTGCACACACATGCGTACTTGCTTGATACGAGTGTGCACATGCATGTGCATTTTATTGCACAGTTGACCGTACAGATGGAGAACCACTTTGATTGACAGCATCCACCACCTCCCTCACGCTTGCTTGTCTTCGGCCTCATCTCTGTTTAAAGGAGGAGACAGGCGTGTCACACATACTAATGTCCCTGCTCATGCACATGCTCAGAGACTGAGCTGGAACCAGGGATGCACAGACTCACATAAAGATGCAGCGAGACGTATTAGCAGAGCTTGTCAAGATTTTGCAAGAGCAATGAGGGGAGATGCAAGGAGGAGGGATATGCAGAGGGGAGCCTCGTTCCCATGGAAACTGTGAAGTCAGCACATCTGTACGTGTAATGTGCTGTCCTCTTGCGTCGGCGTCCCGTGGCCTTCTCCTGCTGCACCTTGACATGTCAGGGTCTTCTCACGTACATAACAGGCGTGCACATTTGCACGCCTTGACCCCGTCATCAAGGTGGCTATAGAAGAAAGAATGCATTGAGGACAGAAGTTGGTGCTGATGCTGGACAGTCTTGTCCTACCCACTTTATCACCAGGTTTTACCCTCCTTCTGTTGCTCCTCCTCTCTTCCTCCATTCTCTTCTTCACTCTCTCTGTCCCTTCCCCTCCTCTCCCTCTGTCTCTCGTCCCCTCTCCCTCTGAGCAGGAGGAGGATCAATATGTTTTCAATTTGCAGCAGAGCCTTCGTCCTCTGCATTCTAATCAGCCTGCACCGGACCTTTAGCTTCTAGAGGGAGAGAGAGAGAGACCAGGAGGGAAGCAGTAAATGGGAGGTAACGGTTGACCAAGGTGGACCTTGACCCAAGGACATTTCTAAAATGCTCCTGCATCAGCAAAACATTTCCTAAAGAATAATTTTACATCCGAGGTTTCATGTCGATCAGCAGTCCTCACTGAAAGGAACCACGCCTCTGAATGTTCTTTCAACTTTCAGTTTCTTTTCCATCACACCAAAGACCGTTTTGTTTTCTGATGTAGCTGATTTGTAACTTTAATTACTGAACAAGCAATTTTTGTTGTGCACCATTAAAAAAAAAATATATATTCTTTTTGCCTTAAAATAGTAATAATAATGATAATAAAAGCTGTGGGCACTATCGTACACGAGGTGCAAAGCAGCACACAGCACAGTTCTACCAGAAAGACTCAGAGGGTGAGATAAAGTTAAGGCTTTTAGCCCATAAAGATAATATGCTGAATGTTAGAGGAGTCTTGAACAGAGGTCCCCATCACAGCAGACCTGGGGTATAAGGAATTCAGATCCTGCTGTCGGAAGAAGGCAAGACTGGCGCGTACCCCCAGGCATCAGACAGGGACAGACAGGTTGAGTTGGGATGGAATTGTTTTAAAGAATGTATACCTTTCGTATTGGTTATCTGTCTTCTATTAAAGAGTGCTATAATAATTAGTATGCTCTACTGACTAAATGAAGTCTGAGTCTTCCTGACAGAACCTCGGTACTGTGAAGACTCAGATTTCAAAGCTCTACTGCATTGTACACTCACCAACCACGTTATTAGGTACTCCTGTTCAATTGCCTGTTAACACAAATAGCTAATCAGACAATCACATGGCATCAACTCAATGCATTTAGGCATCTAGACGTGGTGAAGACGACTTTCTGAAGTTCAAATATATATTATAATGGGAACAAAAGGGGATTTAAGTGACTTTGAACGTGTCATGGTTGTTGGTACCAGACGGGCTGGTCTGAGTATTTCAGATACTGCTGATCTACTGGGATTTGCACACACAACCAAAGGGTTTACAGAGAATGGCCCGAAAAAGAGAAGATATCCAGTGAGTGGATGTTGTGTGGATGAAAACGCCTTGTTGATGTCAGAGGTCAAGGGAAAATGGGCAGGCTGGTTGAATGGGTGACTGCGTGGTGTCATCACATCAATATGGATCAACATATTCCAACACCTTATCTATGCCATAAAACATTAAGCCAGTTCTGCAGGCAAAAGGGGCTCCAACCCAGTTCTAGGACAGTGTACCTAATAAAGTGGCTGGTGAGTTATATATTACCCTGATAGAAGATGTTTTTGTGTGTTTTTAGGTTGAAGTTGTGTTCGTTGCTCGCGATATGAGCATGTGGTAACTGCAGCTTTATGACTTGAGCACAAGTTGTTGATCAGGTTCAGTCCCATGTGGGTTGTTGCACTTGTGCCCGTGAGCATTCAACACAAACCACGGCAGCGGTTCAGAAGATTTCCAACTGCAAAATCAGGAAGGAGGAAGACAAGGAGCTGAGGGTGAAAGGAAAAATGAAAGGAACTCTCCCCTCTCTCTCTCTGCTCTACTTTGCCCCACTAAGGCGCACTCTTTTTTTGGGGGGGGGGAGCACAGTGGGACTTCTATTGTTCACCTCTGTAATACCTCAGAGGACTGAAAGCGCACAGCAATTAGCCCATTGCTCCATTTTTCACTTCATCAGACTCCACGCGAAAATCTGCTGATCACACACACGATTTAAAGCGGCTTTTTTCTGCATTTGGCTGCAGCAGGACATAAGTGCATTACTTTTATTTGCCAAATCATTGTTTTATTTCACCAAATCTCACATCTTTATCAACTCAATCAGCTGGCACTGATTTATTATTATTTAAGTCACACGCTGTGGGGACTGGTGTTGGGTCGGGCTGTGGAATGAAGCGGCTCAGGTGTCTTTGTGGCTTAGAAAAGGTTTACTGACCTTGACTTCGCGGGCACTGCTGTGATCTTTGTGGAATCAATGGATCCTTTGATTGCAGCTGTGAGGATTTTACCTTTTTTCTGTTCATCTTGTGAGACTCAACCTCGGCATAGCTCACCTGTTTTCCACTCACACCTGCAATCAATCAACTACTCAAGTGCAGTTTAAAGGACCGACTCATTCATCCACTCATCACTAGTTGGTCACCTTGTTAACTTATCTCCTTTGCCAGCCGTGCCACCTGTGTTGCCCATAAGGAGCCTTCAGACCTGCTAACTGTCCCACACAATACACTAGAACTAGAAGGAGAGAGCATATTTCACCCATATTGGCTTCTCTTCATTGGCTCCCTGTTAATTCCAGAATTCTTCTTTGTCTTTCGGCTGTTCCTGTTAGGGGTCGCCACAGCAGATCAATCGTTTCCATCTCACCCTGTCCTCTGTATCTTCCTCGGTCACACCAACCACCTGCATGTCCTCTCTCAGCACATCCATGAACCTCCTCTTTGGTCTCCCTCTTCTCCTCCTGCCTGGTGGATCCATCCTCAGCATCCTTCTCCCTATATACCCTGGGTCCCTTCTCTGCACATGTCCAAACCATTTCAATCTTGCCTCTCTGACTTTGTCTCCAAACCGTCCCACCTGAGCTGTCCCTCTGATATGTTCATTCCTAATCTTGTCCATTCTTATCACTCCCAAAGAGAATCTCAACATCTTCAGCTCTGCCACCTCCAGCTCTGCCTCCTGTCTTTTTGTTAGTGCCACTGTCTCTAAACCATACAACATAGCTGGTCTCACTACTGTTTTGTAAACTTTCCCCTTCACTCTTGCTGATATTCTTCGGTCACAAATCACTCCTGCCACCTTTCTCTGTAATCTGAATACATTTGAAACACTTCAGAATCAGTTACTCAAATGGTGCACTTTATGCAAAAGTGGGCACAACCACAAGTATTTTTTTCATCTGATAAACTATAAATTACAAATTAAAGCAAATAGTAGAGAAGCTTAAATCTTCGACTGGACGGGTTGCTTGACGTGAGGACGTTTCGCTGCAAATCGCAGAAGCTTCCTCATCTAAAATTTTGCTCTGGTAGTCTGACTTCTGTCTTGGCTCTCTTCTGTCTTCAAGACAGAAGAAGAAGATTCAAGCTTCTCTACTATGGAAACCACGTGGACAACTGAGAGCCTTCACAGAAAAATTAAAGCAAAGCATCTCAAAACATCATCCAGTCATTTCTCAAGGCTTACTTTGTTTTGATTTATAATTTAATTTAGAATTTATCAGATTAAACAAGAATATTTATGTCCATTTTAATATGAAGTGCATCATGTTCAGTCATTTTTTTAAGTCATTCAAAAGTTTTCCAATTGCACTGTATTTTATAATCAGATTACATTTCAAAGTGTTCTTACCCAACTCTGCTATGGAGTCATGAGGTCAATGGACAGCCGATATCTATGAACAATGACTGAAGATTGAACAAAGGTCCAAGTCTTTAGGGTCTCGGTGCTTCCTCTCTTACTCCATGGTTGTGAGACGTGCACGCTAACTCGGGATGTAAGGTGATAACTGGATGTCTTTGGTACTCTCTGGAGTTATCCTTGGGTACTGCTGGAATGATTTTGCATCAAATGAACAATGAACAGTTACTTCGGTAGACTGAGATGAGGAGTATCACCTGCATTTTGAGGGAGCATCAGGTTTGACATTTCAGCCATGTGGCACATTTCTCTGTGCATGATTCAGCATGCACAGCATCAATGTTCAGGAGCTCAGTGCCTGGAGAAGATCAAGAACACACTCACACTTCACCTTGGTGTGGCAGATAACTGGTGACCTTCGAGAAGTGGGGATGGACCAGTTGACTGCCTGGGTGGTGACTTACCATCCAGGACCCAAGGTGGCTCCATGGTGTCCTGGACGGGCAATGCACAGCAGCACCAGTGCATGCTCCCATACTGTATCAGTCCTACAAGTCACACTATGTGGGCTCCATCCAAAAAATGCTCTGTCCATGTGAAAACCATGGAATCCATCTATAATAAGAAGGTCACTCAGCCAACAGCCCTCTGTTGAACTGTTCACTAACTATGCAGTGAATGAATTAAGATTCTACTATATAAAAACAATCATTCTTCCAGTGGATTTGCAGTACATCCTGCAGATTGAATATTCTCATCAGGGTCCATGTAATATTTCCTGCTAAATTAATAGAAATATCAAAAATAAATCTTCCTAATAGCTGTGAACAAAATGCTGAAATATATCAAAAATAAAAGTTATATACTTAATCTCTCCACTTACTTGTAACAGATTTATAAAACTGCCTGCACAAACTCTTTTATACTGGGTTATGCTTGAATATCACAAATTAAAAATGAAACCATTATTGCTTAATTGGGCAAATAACCTTTTAAAGAACAGACTGTTTAAAGTGACAATATTAAACAGGGACTCAGTGTGAAGTCTAACAGTCATTTTTGTTAGATTATCAAAGCTGTAATGTGTATTTTTGCTTCTAAACGACCTCTTATGTTTTTCTTTCTTTTATGTTATTATCAAAGTTGTTAACACTGAAAGTTCATTGGGACTGGGCCAGCTGCTATGGATTAAAAAATATTAAACAGCAACAGAGCTGACATAAAGCACATTGCATTTGAAGACTGCAAAACATGTCCAGCTCTACTTTGGAGCTCTTGACCCATTTAAATGTGACCCAGAGGCTTCCTGTCCTCTCAAAATGAATGATTTAAATATAAACTAATAAAGATAATTGTGACGTTTCCTGTGATTAACAGGGCTTGCTTAAGATTAATGGAGTGAGTCAGTCTACAGAATTTCTGATTAACATCATAAAAATTATTGCAAATTCAAATGGGAAATTTTGTCACCTGGATACGTCCAGGTGAGGATCAAGGAGCCTCATATTTAGGACCTTGTTGGCATCTTTTAACAGGTCATATCTCGTTTATTCGGAAATAATTCTCTACTGTTTAGTGACTGATAAAACAAAATAAACATGCGAATGTAAACAATGATGTCGGTAACAAATCGTGTTTCTTCTGCAGAAAGTTGCTGCGGTGTAAACACAGCACAAAATGCTCTCTTCTCCCCTTCGTTCTGCCCGGCTGTGACTTTGCTGGTGGCACTGGTGCCGAGGAGGCAATTTCAAAGTAGGCCAGGTTGCAGCAGGTAACATGGAGTCAATATTGCAGACTGAAAGCTCAAGAGTGAGGCGAGCAGCACACGGCGGCTTGGGCCTCGGGCTAACAGGTGAGCGAGAGGTGAGCCGTCAAACCTGCTGGGATCACCGGAGGACAGCTTCGCCGGTTTACGAGGAAACTTTTAAAAATTATCTTAGGAAGGAATGGAGGAGTGAGAACAGGGAAGCTTTTGCAGGCTTCCCCATTCTCTGCATAATCCATCGCTGGATTATGCTTCATTATGGATTAATTTGACCCTCAACAAGCTTTTCTTTCTACAATCATCACCTTCAAATCAAAGGTAAGCTGTACAATTTCCTCTTTTACCGACTCTGTGTTGTAGAGTTGTGGATTTTTCTGTATGTGATCCTGAAATGTAATCAGCGTGCACTCTGCAAAAACTATTAAAACATGATGGGAGACAAAGGCGTGAAACAGAAAAGTGTCAAATCACAGCCTTTTCTGTCTGAGTTAACAGGTGCACATCAGGTTGTGGGTTCGAGTCTGACCATGGTGTGAAAAAAATAAACAGCTGGGCTTTTAATCACAGAAATGACTCCGGTCCCACTTTCCTCAAATCGGCGAGTGCCAGTGCTGAACTTGAATTTGTACCTCTGTTACTGTGCACGTCCAGACTGCTTTTGCGATCACACGGGACATTTTATCGGATGTGAGCGGAAAATCCATTATAAAAAATCTGTTATATACATTGTTTATTACATGGGAAACAATACAAAAACTTTGGGACTTTTTTGTCCGGTGACTGTGAATATCAGGTTTATACAATGACAGTTTAGTTGAGTTTTACTGTACATGGGACTGAAAAATAAATGTACCTCTCAAACCTTTGATGATGATGTCGGCTTCCATCCCACATGGCTGACTTTATTTTCCCACATTTTTCTTCTGTTTGTGTCTGAAGGGAATCTGTACATCTTGAAGCCCTTGTTGTGTCTATTTGTGCATCCAAATGCACAGCAACCCAGCATTTTCAGCAAATAAATGGTAAAAGGACTGCATTTATATTGTGCTTTTCCATCTGCATCAGATGCTCAAAGCGCATTACAAATAATGCCTCACATTCACCCTGATGTCAGGCTGCTGCTATACAAGGTGCTCACTACACACCAGGAGCAACTCGGGGATTAAGGACCTTGCCCAAGGGCCCTTAGTGATTTTCTGGTCAGGCTGGTATTTGAACCGAGGATCCTCTGCTCTCAAGCCCAACGGCTTAACCACTAGACCATCACCTCCCCTCAAATAAATAAATAAAATAGTCAGATTTACATGTAAACAGATTAACAGTGAAAGCTATTTTGGCCCCAAGATTGTACCACGAGTCACGTGACCTTTTTTTTTTTTCGACTCCTCATGTTGTTACTCTCTCAGTTAAGGAACTCTGGATTAGTATCTCCCCCATCCCCAACTTTTAAAAAAAAAAAAAAAAAGATTGAAACAACTGATTTAATTGCACATTTTAATTAATTAATTATTTATGATAATTTTATAGATGTGTTTGAGCTACTGGATATGTGAATTTAAAGGCATGAAGAAAAGTATTGATTGATTGATTGATTGATAGTATTTTCCAGAGATTAAAATGTTCACAGGCCACCACAGATTAAAAAATAATAATTTAAATGTCAAAATGTGTGTATTAGGGCATGAGAAACTTTACAGTGATTATCTAAAAGGTTTGAGTATCGGAAATGTTGGAAACTAAGATTATGGCCACGTTGGACTCTAAAGTGTCTGTCGCATTATATTTTGTCTCTAGAAAGGTGATATGGTTCATTTAAGCATCTTTGTGCCTGTTTTAAGGCATGAAAAACTCTCTGCACTCATTTGAGGTTTCAACTTTTGGAAAAGTCAGAAACTTTTTAGGTGATATCCAGATTTGAGTCCAAATGGCCACAATTGGATTTTTTTTTTTTTTTTTTTATTGATGAACTTGCCTATTGGTATTTCAGAAACATGGCTACTGAGGATGCATTTCCTTGACACACTCCATACACTATGTGTCTTTCACTCTTCTTACTTCCACTCTTCAGCTTGAAGTTAGTAAAATTCAGTGCATCTTCTAAGACTGCACCACTAGTTGTGCACTTCACTTCCACTGTTGCTTCTAAAATATATATTTACACATTTAAATCACGATTCTGGCCTTTGAGGAAGCAAAGATGTGTAAAATACTTGAAATGGCAGCCATTTTGGACACCATCTTGGATTTTGAAAATCTACAAGGGGGGTTTTTGTGGACTTTTAGAATGGATTTTTGGACCTGCCCTTGAAAATGTATGCTTCCATTATTTGGCTATTTTTGAGCTATTTCTCTTGTACTATTTTATATCATTTAGGAGGACACCAATGTTTGAGTGACAAATGTTTGAAGAAGACCAATTGGAAGGTCGCTTCAGTACACAACATCTGTGTTGGGTTGCAGCCCAGAAGGACCAGAGAGAAAAGTGCAGACACAACTGACAAAGAAGGGGAGTATATTTGTAGCCTACAGGAGGAAAATGTGCAGGCTGACAGGTTTAGAGCTTTACCATCATGTACAGGACTAAAAGGTTGGAGCTCCTCTGGGAGCATCAACCTAAAAAATATCATCAAGGCAAAAACTGCAGAAAACACTGCTGGTGTCACCTGCACATCGCCGGTGCAGACGGAGTGTGCAAGACGCTGCGACAGCAATGCAGGACCAGCAGCATCCTGTCCATGATTCAGAGAACTTCTCTGTTTCTCCCTCGTCTTTGGCCATCAGCATCTGAAGTGCAGCAGTGACTTGAGGCTGGTTGAGAGGAGGAGGAGGAGGAGAAGGAGTAGAGCAGAATGTTAAACATGTCCTCTAGACCCCAGAGGAAGAGGAGGAGGGAGGGCAGCCAACATGGCAGGTTGTTCTCTCTCTCTCTCTCTCTCTCTGTCCATCTCTTTCACCATCTCTCTTTCTTACTCCCACTCCATCTGCAGCAACATCTCTTCTTTTGGAGATGTTTTTTATTTGCATTCATTATTCCGCGGGTTTTTCAGAAGCGTGTGTTTTCACTGTAATTGTAATTCACTCAGTGTTTTAAATGTTAATTAGAGGTGAACGAGGTTTTACTCATTAGACACACATCGCACAGAACCATAACGTTATGACACCTTGAGCTGTCTTGGTTCAAAAATCACAACTTGTTTTTTTTAATGCACAAAATGACAATATGAGAGAGGAGGTCAGCCTACAGGGGTGGATCTAGATTTAGATGGGGGGGTCAGGGTTTTGAGGGGGTTATGTCTTACCAGAAAAATTTTTAAAATCTTCAGCCCTTCTCCTGCAGTCCAAGTCAATGTAGGAAGTCAAATACTGACCCTAGTCTTTGTTTTTTGTTTTTTTTTATTTTAAACTCAGTCTAACAAGATGCACCTCAGTCACTAATTCTGAATGAAGCAGTTGTCATCAATTTGTTCAAGACCTTCTTTATATTTTATCACACCTTTGGCCAGTGCACCTGGGGGCAGGGTTGGGGCATTGCAATTCTCTGATCTAGATTAACCAATGGTCCCATACAAGCCTTGAGGACCATCAGTGCCGGTGCCTATCCCCCAATTCCATTGCATGAAGTAGATGACAGTCTACACCTCTGTCTGAACACCACCCACAATAGGGAGATTGCCTACCCGCCATATTGGATTTTAGTCATGCAGGGGATTGTGGGAAATGTGTAACTGCTGCAGATGCACAGACATGCAAACAAAAAAAGGCTCAGAATGCCAGGGATCACTTGTTGTGTCCCCGGATGCTTTGATAACCATCTCAGGGATAAACATGGGAACTAAGGGAAACTGAGATAAATTACAAACTACTTAACAGATTTTCACCAAATTTTCAAAACACATTGGTGTGAGGTCTTAGAAGACTCCATTAAATTTGGAGGTGATCTTTATCCGGATCAGGATTTCACTTTGTAGACTTTAAGGATTACGCCAAAACTACTTCACGGATATGACATCACGATGTAAAACCAAGATCAGGAAGACACTATTTTGTTTCAGCTTGTGAATTAAATATCAGATTAGAACACCTTGATCAGTTGGACCATTCTGGAGCAGTATGTAATTACTGCGTTGTGTTGTAGAATCCGCATCCAGGTAAAGTCCGTGTCACGATGCGGATCATATACCTGTTATTCTGAGTCCTCGTCAACCCTTGGCGGATGTCAGAAATCTCGGATTGCTCTTGTTATAATTATATTTGCTAACCTGCACAATTTGTATGTGAGATTTAAATTTGAACCATTCTTTAAGCATGTCAGACTCTTTTTAATGTCCTGATGTTATGTTGAGCACTTTGTGATTTTGACACTTAAACGCCTGTATAAATAAATACATTAAGAGTTCACAAGCCAAACACTACACAGTTTCAAATCAACAATTTTTGCAGTTGAATTATGATGATATTACAGCAGCGATTCTCAGATTTTCCACTTGTTTTCCTGTTTTTACAATCATACTGCTAAAATCTCCTAAATTTAACTTCAGACCGTTAAATACCAAGTTAATTACTCCATTATATGAACACAGGGGAAGGAAAAATCTGGCTTATTTTCATGCCGAATGTCTTCACATATAGAGGAAGTAACTCAATGGGGTAGGACTTGAACTAACTACCAATATGTAGATTTGGGTTTGATTCCCAGTCATGCTACCTTTCTGTGTCATCGGAGAAGACGATTCATCTGCGTTGTCCCAGTCCACCAAGCTGTAAGTGGGTCCTGGCCTTGGCTGGGGAAATAACCTGCATTGGACTGGTGTGCCATCCAACGGAAGCTATCTACTATCATCCACTTCATGTTGCAGTATCTCGCGATAAGCACTGGCACCACTGGGCCTCAGGGCTTATAGGTTTTACATCTTCTTTTTCTCATAAGATCAACTGTAGCTCTGTGTATCTACAGAATATTTTAAACATGCACCTATCTGCCCTTGTTGTTGCAAGCAATTTCCGTCTTGGGGAAAAAAACTTCAAGTAACATTTGACTAGGACAAAGTGCACCCCACCCCACCCCCCGGAAGCCCCACAGTGGAGTGCAGACCTCCTGGCACTTTGACTTCAAGTGTCGGCCAAACTTGTTGGAAGGATCCTCATTAAAGTTTTATTCTGAACCCACATCCTTTCAATGCATAATCCAAAAATAGAACAGAAGATGATCTAAAAGACAAACAGCCCTGTTTATAAGAAGGCAGAAGCTCCTGTGTGTCCCAGCAGCTGCTCAGAGTTCGATCCTTGTGTCCAAGCTGATAAATGTTAATGTTGCCACAGTGAAGTTATGAAAAGTCCATCAGGTATTTTTCAGACATTATCGCAACAAAGACCGAAACCCTCCATGGCTATCATAGGCACAAAGGCATGCATGTTTGAAGTGCATTCACTGGAGTGTGCACAGTCAAATGGTGGGACAGGTGATAATAAAGCAGAAATAAGAAATATGAGCCAGACAGACCCTTCTAAGTGAGAGTGGTGCTGCAGCAGTAAGCCTTTCAGTGTTTGAAAATCAGAAATTTAATTATAGCATCCCCAAAAGGCAGCTTAGTGAAATTTAAAAAAAAGCTGATTAATTATTGCACCGAGTTTCACCAGGGTGAGATCGCTCAGAAACATCTTCACCAGTATTTGCTTTGGATGATGCCTGAGAGCCGTGTTGTCTTTCCCAGCACAAACAGCTTCACGGTTAAAGCTGCTGGAAGCAACTTGCATAAGAAGATGTCAGAAACACGTAAGTGTGAATTTTTTTTTAAGTTACCCAGAAATCAATGCTGTGTGGGAATAAGAAACTGCATCTCCTAGGGGAGTAAGCCTTATTTCTGTATAGCCCACGTCTACAGTGTATGTTGATATGTGTAGGATGTGAACTCTATGCATCTGAGATGCCAGAACTGATCTTATCTGGAAGAATCTACTTCTCAGTGACTGTGTGGTGCCGCAGTAGCTTTAGATGAGGATTTCAAATGCTGTGAGTCTGATTTATTAAGGACCCAAGTAATGAGTGCTAAATTGTGTGGGCAATACAAACTTTTGCCTGTTAGGATGAAGACAGTTTTGCAGGTGATTTATATGACTAAACACTGATAGTGGGCGTACACAGCAGTATGTAAATTCAAATTTTTTGTGTTTTAATGACTGTAAGCGGAAACTGAAATTCAATCACTATCTTGCAGATACAGTGGCTTGCAAAAGTATTTGTCCCTAGTATTTCATGCATTTTAATTTATTTATGCTATTTCAAATACAAAAAGTAAATCAGGTTTCTCAACATAAAAAATTTGGAAAATTATCTGCCTTAAACTCAAACTGAAAACAAATGTCTACAACTTGATATAAATTAATAAAAAATATAAAAGTCAAGATGATGGTTGCATAAGTAATGGGCCCTTTTGGTATAATACTTGTAAATAATCAGCTTTATTGCCAGTTTTCTTCAGACAAGTCAGGGGATGGATACATGAACATTTCCAAGTCACTGAATATGTCTTGAATTTATTTACATCAGTTATGAAGAAATACAAACAGTATGGCACTCTATGGTAAATCTGTGTGAAGTAGATAGTTCTCAAAAATTGAGTGACTGTGCAAGAAGGAGAAGAGTGAGGAAATCCACTAAGACACCCAGACAACCCAGAATAAGTTACAGGCTTCTCTGGCTGTGATTGAAGAAATTGTGCATAGTGCATGTTCTGTATTTTGCATCACCAGTTATACAGCTTCATGATGAAGTGGTATAGATGAGAGATTTTCTTTTAAAAAAAAAGACCTAAAAGTTCAGCTACAATTTGCCAGAATCTGAGATGCAAGCCTAGATATGATGTTTCAGTGAAAGAAAATGCACCTTGTGCTTACTTACATATGAACTCTGCCCATAACTGAGAGTGTTCAGGTGCTGGCAAAAATATTGTTTCACTCACGGTATTTAAGCAATCTGGTTAATAATTATGCTGCATTCTGCCAATGGACCTCACACAGAGGGCTGTGCATCAACCCACACAGACTCTGATATATGCGTATGTGTATTTCATGGGCAAAGTGTGACAAATCATTGACAGTAATGATTGGCTGTCTTACTAAAGTGTACTTTGTGCTCAGAAGGGAGCTATGGTCCACATGGTGCATGCAGTATTGAGACATTTATTCTCAAAAAAACAAGCACAAAGTAAACTGTTAACTCTTGAAATATGGCCGACAGGGAATAATTTATTTATTTTTATTCTGTGTATGAGGAGGTGGCGGCCTCTACAATTAGTTGACACCAAGGTTTCAAACATGCAAGATAGAGACACTACCAACAACTGCTAAATTTGCCTTTGACCTCGATAAGTCGTGGTGGTCGTGGTGCGCAAGCTTCAACTTTTTGCATGTTTGCACCCACAGTTTTGTACACTTAGTGGGGGGAGGGGGGTAAACCCCAAATTGCATTTTCACAAAGGCAAACCTGCAGAATGGACAGTACATGCTGTTTTGTGCATTTGAAAGAGAGCTGGAGGAGAATAATTGCACACAAGGTCAAATTTGTCAAAGGTCACTGGGATCTGTTTCTTGACTCTTTTTGTAGGTTCTTTTTCTGATTTCTACCAGAAGAGATAAAAGTTAGGAGGTTAAAGAGTCTGTTTTAGCAAAGGTTAAGATAAAGGAATATGTTTTTTCAATTTCATTTGGAGCAAATGTGGTGCCGCCCTCCCCCCCAAACACAGAGATAGATTCCAGAATTGCCACAGACATTTGTGTGAAGGTCAGTGTCACTGAGGTCAAATATCAGAACCCACAGGTCTTACCTAGTACAGCCCAACCAATGTGGATTTTTATTTATTTATTTATTTATTGGTTGGGGGATGCAATACCAATATTAAGGCATAAAAAATTATGATACCAGTATATCAGCAGTGATATAAAAGTCTTTTTTCTCACTAATGTTAACCAAATGTAAGAGAAGAATTACCAGAAATACAGCTGTTTGGGAGCTTATTCTGCCATCTTGGATCATTTCCTTTGAGCAATCAGCCAACATATATCATGCTGATGTCACATTGCCTTCACTTGGATTGGCAGTCATCATGTCACATCACTCAGCATTTGCATAAAATGTACTTCTTGTCTATTCTGGGGAGTGCTCTTTGCTATACAAACTACACAATTACACCATTTTAGTCAAAGAATTTTTCAGCATGGTTCATTAGCAAAAATAGTGTTGATACCAATATGTTTGTGAAAGCCTCATATCAGCAGATATTACCGGCCATGTTATACGTATATTGGTAGGACTCTATACTACCTAGTACAGTAAAAAAGTTTTTAAACTATCCAGACTGCACCGATTTATCCTGATAATCTATATTTAATGAAATCTACTCAAGAATACGTATGCCAATTTTCTCATTGAGCTGTGTTGAAAATAATATCATCAGATGAAGCAATAAATATGGGAAATATCAGTTTTAGGTAGTTTTACAGAGACAGAGAGGAAAGAAACAGGATTTTATTTTTATTTTATTTTTTTACTTTTGGCACCTAAATGATAAGTGATGACAATAATCTGTTTTTAAAAAAGAAAAAAAATAATCACCATTATCAACATCAGACAGAACTTTTCAGAGGCAGAGCTTCTCCTGCAAAATCTGGAACCATGTGTCATCAGCATCTGTGTGCTTACAAAGCAGCCGATCACCTAAAGAGGGAGACAACTGCCACACAGAGGGAGCTGTCCATTTCAGCACCACACCGAGCAGCCACTGACAGAGCACTGTTACACAAAGAAGTCCCTTCAGCACGGGGCTGGATGACACAGATCACAGTTACAGCCTAAAATCTCTTTTGGATGAACCTGCTCAAACTCAGAATACTGGTATCAGGGTGCATTTTATGCTCAGCTTCTCAATCAGTCATCCTCACATTTCACCTGACTATAAGAAATTGTAATACAGGCCTTTAGATCCTTGTAAGAAAGTTGTCCCTCCTCTTGTCTCAGCTTCAAAGATCACCGGCAAGACACTCAAAGAAAAAAAATTATTTAAACACCACTGGCCTGTGTTGAGGTGGACTCATTAGAGCAGATTCTTATACCAAAGGCCTCAAAATGGTATAATATTGAGGCCTGTTACTAATTTGTTTTTAAGTTTAATGCTCTCCCTTATCAAGCATGGAATCCAACCCAGGCTCTCATATTATATATATATATATATATATATATATATATATATATATATATATATATGAAATCAGTGAGCCCAACTTTTTAATTAAAAGTCATAAAAATTGTATTGTGTGTAATAGTCACACAGCTTATCTTGTAATGTTAAAGAAGTTTTAAGAAATGTTACAATGCGGTGTTTTTTCCCCATTGACCCGCACAGCTCCCCCCACCCCGCACATTTTTTAAAACTACATTTCATGAAATTCCTTTGTAGTAACATGCCTCAAGTCAGACCAAATATGTCACTTAATAAATAAATAAAGGATGAAATAATGAAATAAAATAGGAAATAAAATTATTTAAAAATGGTTAATTGATTTGCAGTAGAAAAAAGCTAAAATGATTAAAAAAAAATGACCTCTTCATATCACAAATAAAAAATGATATAATGAAGAAAATTTTAAAAAGCTATACACCTGCACTTTATAAAACCATCATCATGCCCGAGTCCTGCAGCTGCCATGAACCTAATAAATAAATAAATAAAATAATGATGAGTTGAATTTGTGATTTGGTGCCTGAGATTTGAGGGGTTTTTTTTCCCAGCGGGAATGATATAATAGTTTTTATACTTACTGTAGATTCATAAATCTCCCAAATTTAGTTCCATCCATCCATTTTCTATACCCGCTTACTTCAATTAAATGTCATGTTTGGGGGGGGTTGGATCCTATCCCAGCAGCCAAACGTAGTTGAAACAGGGTATTTGAAATGATCAAAATCTCTTGTAACAAATTTCTCTTGGAAATAGAATTATATATCCGTCATAGGTTAGTCATATTCATTTGTGTGAAAAAAAAAAGATTACAGCAATTAAAGAGATCATATTTACCTTTTCAGCAAGTTCCCAGAGGTCACCATAAAGATATGAAAGTTTATAGCCAAAAATAAAGAAATAAGTAAATAAATTAAAAATAACGTGCACACAGACACTGAAGTTAGGCAAGCTTAGATTAACTTTTAAAAAAGAAACAGTTTGTCCATATTGCTCTAAATGACAACTTGCTACACTCTAAAACATGCTGCTGCATTTAGTTATGTCCACTTGCCACCTCTCCTTAACATAAAGAGAGCTCTTACAAGTTTTGGATGTTGAACTCAACTTTACAACTCAACTTGTAAAGTCCTTTCTCATCTGTACACTGGGGGGCCATGAGGACCTCAACAAAAACACATTTTTATTGATGTCATTCTTGCAGGTATCTGTAATTTTACTTGATAGGGTCACTTTGCAACTATTTTGAAAAAATGTCTCTTGAGTAGCTGGCTGATAAACCACATTCTGAAAGACCTTTGATCATTGTGTCTCTTTTTTAAGCATGACTTTTCAATACAAAATATAATGCAATGCTAAAATACCCTCGGCCATATGAGCATAAAAATAGGAAACAGAATGCGACCTTTTGACCTCTTAAAATAGGTCAAGGTTAGTCATCTTTGAACTTGTCCAAGGTATGTGTCCCAAGAATGTTCCCTGTGAATTTGAAGGCCCTGGCAGTAATAGGACTGGAGTTATGCTGAGCACAGACAGAAGGATGGACAGATAATTTGCAGTATCCGGTGGCCATATTTTGTCCTCGGGTGAAAATCAAAACTCTCTCCTCCTATTGCAGTTGCTCTGATGACAATAACCTGAATAAAACCTGCTCTGACTGTGAAATCTCAAAATTTTGGTGTAAAGTCTGATAACAAACTATCTGAATAGATCCCAGAAGAAAAGTGATTATGGAGCAAACAGTATGTAACCAAAATGGATCAAAATAAGTGAAAATGAGGACAACGGTGCAGGTGACAACTGCATCAAATTTCAGCTGAAAGGGAGTCATGGCTCAGAAAATATATAAACAAATATCCCCATGGGGTTCACTTGGACCTCCAGTGGACTGACTAGGGTTCTTTCTGAAAATGCCATTTTTCCCACTGTTAAATTATATTATTTGTCATATGTATTTTATTCCTTGTTTAAAAAATTATTTATTTTTTTCATGTATTTTTTTTGTATTGCGCTTGTTTTTGCGCACAGATCCGCTGCGCACGGAAGCCTCCCCCCACCCTCCCGTTTTTTCATTCTCTGCTTCTCCTCCTCCTTCTTCTCCTCCTCCCTCTCCTCTATCACAGCTCTGCGAAGGAAAACGAGGAAACCGGGGATTGATGTTGCTGCTCGCCTTTGAAAATTCCCTATTTTTGCGCATGTTTCCCACCGCGCTCGCGGCAGCTTTGCAAAGATAGATAGGAAGCGAGAGGGGGGAGCGAGAGAGAGCAAGCGAGAAAGAGAGAGAGAGAGACAGCGAGACAATCAGTGTGTTTTAATGGGATGATTTTTGCGCGTTGACAGCTCCTCTGTGTGCGCGCTCGCTGCGCTCCGGTGGCCGTGTTCCGTTCTGACCGTTTCGGATCGTCTGGAGAGGCCGGAGGAGCAGCTCTGACGCTCCGGGGAAGCTCCGTTCATCCCTCCGCTGTCCCTCCTCATCATCCCTGCGACGAGGCTGCGCGCCTGTGATGCTCGGCCTCCTCCGCGCCCTGATGCGCCTCTCTGTCCGCGGTGCGCCGTCCGTGCGGCTGCTTCCAGATTTTCGCTGCCGCTGGAAACAGGTCTAGGGATCACATATGGAAACTGGGGATCAGAATTTTAGGAAAAAGAAAAACTAAGCTAGGCTTTGTCGTTTGATTTTCATAACTTAAATGTTTTCTGCTTGATTTCTTCTTTGGGGTTGATCGTCCCTGTTGGTTTGTTTTTGTTTTTTCCCTTCTTGGTTGCTTTTCCTGGCACATTTTGTGGAGATTCTGCTGCTGTGGATCTGTTCTCTGATCTCTTAGCACATCCTGCTCCTTTTTTTTTTCTTTTTTTTTTGGCCCTGCCTGCCTGTTTTTGCCTGAATCCCTTCATCCTAATACATGTGATAGCCTGAAATGGCTGTGAGGCTCCATAATTCACTGAAACAGATCTGCTGGGTTACATCAGTGTAGTCGCGGCTCATTCTGATTCATGCCACCCTCTGCTTTTGCTTTATTTTTAGGGGCCATTTTAAAGAAATCAGGCCGCCAACTGTGCATTAGTCTTAACCACCCTCCACCCCCACACTGCCATGCTCCTCCATCCCTTTTCAGTATGAATTAAGTCACGCTTGCATGTGTGCTCTGCAGTGCACAGGTGTGTGCCAGTCAAAGTTTGGATTAGGAGAATGATTGTACCCTGTGTGTCCATGCTTTGCAAAAAGCCAAATCCAGGCCTAAGACAGCCTCAGAGAACCGGAGCTAATTCCTCCATCTTCTCGGTGACTGCGCTTTCACAGTTTGACGTTGAGAGGCCTTCAAACTGAACAAAGTAGGTCTAGATCCCAGACCAGGTCCCTGGTGGGATCTGCTGGAAGTCTCTCTTTTTAGGTCAACTTTTTTATTTAATTTTCTTTTCAGAGCAGGGCAACTTCATGCAACTTGAGGAGTAGAAATTAGAAACATTTCGAGCCAGTGTTTCTGTTGTCCTAGCCAGCTTTGACCCAAACGTATCCTTTGACCCATCTGTTGGGCCAAACAGCCAACCCCCAAACCTTTACCTTCATCGTATTTTTTTCACCTGGTTTGCCCCTCTCCCAAAACCAACCATACGATTTCCCCCGAGCTCCCCTAACTCCCCTGCCCCCCCAGCGGCCCCCCGCTCCTGTCGACCGCCTCACGCGGCCCACACCCTGTTTTCCGAGCTGGCGTGGCGACGCAAACTCACAAATATTTACTTCCTATACATCAAGAGGAAAGGGGGCCCCCCTTTCGTGGAATGCGGCAACATGGGCGTGTTTGACCGCGGAGTTCAGATGCTGCTGACCACGGTGGGGGCCTTCGCCGCCTTCAGCCTCATGACCATTGCCGTGGGGACAGACTATTGGCTATACTCACGCGGTGTCTGCAAGATCAAAAGTACCAACGAGAACGAGACCAGCAAGAAGAACGAGGAGGTGATGACGCACTCGGGCCTCTGGAGGACGTGCTGCTTGGAAGGTGAGCCAGAGACCCACATCTGTCCATCCAGCATCTCTCTATCACTAAGTCTATCTCTTAACATTATCTATTATCTCTGTATCAATCTCTGTATCAAGCTGCATAGCTCGTTATAGCTATTTCTATACTTGTCTCTATATATCTATATATCTCTCTATATATCTATGTGTATCTACAGCATATTTCCTTACATCACTATTTTTATAATGGTCTTCATATCTCTATGCCTCCTACATCTGCCCATCTTTTCTTTCTATATCACCCTCTGATCTCCGTAGCCACGTTAACATTGTCACATACAAGCGACCTAATTTGGATTTTTTGCATGCATGTGGCAAAAGATCACTTTCACAATACACCACCTATCAGTTGGTAGAGATAGGCCAAAATATGCAGAGCATTATGGGAAATTGTCAACATCAGAAACCCGGAAGTGGGTGATCAATTGCATTGCGCTTCCTTTGTGTAGAAAATGGAAGCAGCTCACAGCTGCTCTTCCAACTAATCATTTTAATAATTTTCATACCTTTTGAATAAAATCTGTGAGGGTTTTCTTTTGTGAATCAGGTCAGTGTTACTCCCATTCATCACAAATATGCTGTTTCTGCCGTCCGAGCAATATACGCTAATGTCGATGTTGACACCTAAAGTGAATCTCGTTAGCACTGCATTGTGGATCCACTGAATTATGGGATTCTGCATTGTGAATATCTATATGGTGAATGGTCCCATTTCCAAAGACATGGAGGTTAGGTGAATTGAAAACTCTAAAACTGACTGTGTATGTGAGGTAGAGTGTGACTGTTGGTTTGCCTCCGTGTGTCAGCCTTGCAACACACTAGTGGCCTGACCAGGGTGTACTCTGCTTCTCACCTAGTGACTGCTAGAATAGGCTCCAACTCCATGACACTTAACTGGAATAAGTGGGTTCAGAAAATGAATGAATGAATTCATAATGTGGAAATTAATCAGATGTAGATGAAGGTTATCCAGCTAAGAAATATCTACAATTTTCCATCAGCTGGAGTTTTTGTTAGTCTTCAAGATGTTTTGACATTAATCCGATTGACTTCTTAGGATTTATAGAGGAAATGTTGTGTGGTATTCTTGTTATATGGGGGGGGGGGGGGGTTACTATTGCAAAGCAAACAAGGCCAGTCTTTTCAAAAAAAGCTACCAAGATACCCGTTTATCTTGACAGAGGTTAAAGTTTATTATCTCCAGACACATGCTGGGTGTTTTCCCTGATCCTTCATGCACAGTGATGGAAAGACCATGTTACCAGTGGCAGAAAGATGTTTCTTTAACCTCCCCCAGCTTGAAAAATACCCACAATACTGAATCCAAGACAAATGAAGATGAGCATCTAAAGAAGGCTGTGAAGACTTGTGGATATTAGAATTGGGCCTTTGTGAAGTCAGCAACTGTCCAGCAAAGCAAGAACAGATGAATCACTTCAAGACAAGAGAAACATCCATGGTATCCCATATGTGGCTGGAGTGTTTATGAAGCTCCAGAGAATCATTACAAAACCCATCATACTTCCTAAAGCCCATTAATATATGATGATTCTAGACTACAGAATTGCTATTGATTCATTCACTTACTGATTTTGCTCATATGGTTTTGAAAAGGGATAGTTTGCACCATCCAATATGCTTATTTATAAGTCATATGCCATAGAGTCCAATAGACATTGACCTTGTTGGACCGTTACTTTGGAGACTAAGCATTCAACACAGTCACAACTATTTGATTAATTAAGCCTACTAGTGCAGCCAAGAATAATAATGCTTATTACCAAAATTGGGCCAGCATGAACTTTTGATCATTGTACAAACCGAAATGGATCTATGTCACCATTTTTGCTGTTTTTACCCCATGTGACATTCCGTCATAGATAGCCCAAACTATTCCTTTTTGGGATCTGTATGAAGAGACAAATAATGTGCTATACTTTTCAATGTGATTGGCTAATTTTTCAATATTGACCCCTATGTAATCTTTCATTGACCCCTACCTGGCTATAGATGCCACTCTGGGATGGTTAACATAGTTTTCTTGTGTGTGTTGGCCAGGGTATACTAAGGCTGGATTGTAAGTGTTGTTTAGTTCCCTTAACTGGTACTGATGTGTGTCAAAACTGGCTTTGAACTCATGGACTGAGAGAGGAAAGATTGTTATATGGGAGTGTAAAAAAAAGCCATTGTTGTGTAACTAGGGGGAAAAACAAACAAACAAAAAAACAAACAACAGGGGAAAGTCTTAAGACACCCTTTTCTCTAATTGTTGATAACCTCTACATGGAAGAAGTAATGCTTCCAGGCAGCATTACCAAATCACTGGTTCAGATACTGTATGCAGATGGCACTTGGGTAAAGATTAGAATTCATTAAGTGCATGCCTTCAGAGATCATTGCAGTGGACAGCGACAGTGTGTTCACCATGAAAGATACCAGGGACAACATTAGGCCTCCTGGACTGTGCAAGTGAACATGGAACACTAGATAATGAAACCTACAGGAAATCCACACACAGAGACCAGTATCTGTTTGGTTCTCATCATCAATTGCAACATATAGCATTTGACCATTCCATACAACTGTACCTTTATTTAAAATTGAAGAAGGTATTTGAATGAGTGGTGATACACTTTAAAGACAACTAAAACACCAACAAGAAGTCCACTTGTGGTAAATGTTTAAATAAAGAAATTAGTATATTGAATATCTGACAATGCAATAATGATCTAAAGAGTCCAATCACAATGTCCTTGTCATTCCAATTAAAAAAAAAAATCACAATTGGTCATCACAAACTATTGAGTAAATGTAGCTTGCAATAACTGTCCCAAATTTCTCTATATCTTCTGTATCTATATCCTTTTATATCCCTGCATCTTGATCTCTCTGTGTGTTCATATTAATTCCAGTGTCTCTCCATACATTTCTGTACCTATACTCAGTCTGTCTCGATGGTGTCCATCTCTATGAGCACTGTCACACCTGAAAGTCTGGAACAAGATAACAAGGCTCAAGATTTCAGTCATTTGGTTTGATTAGGTTGGTTTCAGATTATAATTATGAAGAACTTTCCAGTGTTCATACAACCCGCCATCATCATCATCATCTATAAAGGCCATGTACTCCATGTACTTGACACTGATTGGTATTGTGCCTTGTTTTGAACTTGGCGGGTAATTCTGTTTGAATGGAGAAAATATTTATGCATCATTACTTGTCTTTCACTACTGTCAAATGGATTGCTACTAGTACCGTTTCTTCAACTGTATATTGGATGATGATAATGCCCCCAACTTCCTGTGATTTGTCCAAAAATCGGAATCATCCAAAAAACACTGCAAACTGTAACGTATCAAAGAAATGACCCCAGTGCATAGAACCACAATGAAGGATGATTGAACAGTTTTTATTACCTTGGACTACAGTGAAGCGGAAACAGCAGGGTATTGTTTCACTTGTGTGTGTGTGTGTGGGGGGGGGGGGGGGGGGGGGGGGTGCAAGATAACTCAAAAGAGGCTGGAAAGATTTCAAGGATATAAGGTCAGCTATTGGCCTATAGAGTTGTTCATGGATGGGCACCGGCCTATTTGGCTGATTTAGTTAAACCTTATGTACCGGCCCGGGCTGTGTGTTCATGGGATGCAGGACTGCTCGGTGTCCCAAGGGTGATGAAAAGGTCTGCAGGACAGAGAGCCTTTTGGTACTGTGCTCCTCCCGGCCTCAGTCAGACTTTCAGATTCAGTGGAGACTTTTAAGAAACAACTGAAGACTCATCTTTTTTACCCAGTTTTATGGCTAGCACCTTTTTAAAATTCTTTTAAGTTCTTTTACTTTTTATTGTGTTTTATTGTGAACTTTTAGTTGTGTTTTTGACGTTTTAATTTTATTTTACATTGCTTTTTTATTATCTTATGTTGTTTTGAGCTGTTTCTATGTGAGGCACCTTGAGGTGATGTTGTTGTGATTTGGCGCGATATAAATTGAATAAATTGAAATTGAGTAGTTTGTGCAAAGGTCAAACATCAAGGTTAAAGAAAACTTAGTTTGAAAAACATGTAGATGGATGATCTAAAATATATATTGATTAGCAAAATATTTGTGATCGATTGATATGAATGACTTCATAATGAATTCACAGATGATGATGAAGTCATACACTCAACAAAAATATAAACGCAACACTTTTGGTTTTGCTCCCATTTTGTATGAGATGAACTCAAAGATCTAAAACTTTTTCCACATACACAATATCACCATTTCCCTCAAATATTGTTCATAAACCAGTCTAAATCTGTGATAGTGAGCACTTCTCCTTTGCTGAGATAATCCATCCCACCTCACAGGTGTGCCATATCAAGATGCTGATTAGACACCATGATTAGTGCACAGGTGTGCCTTAGACTGTCCACAATAAAAGGCCACTCTGAAAGGTGCAGTTTTGTTTTATTGGGGGGGATACCAGTCAGTATCTGGTGTGACCACCATTTGCCTCATGCAGTGCAACACATCTCCTTCGCATAGAGTTGATCAGGTTGTCAGTTGTGGCCTGTGGAATGTTGGTCCACTCCTCTTCAATGGCTGTGCGAAGTTGCTGGATATTGGCAGGAACTGGTACATGCTGTGGTATACGCCGGTCCAGAGCATCCTAAACATGGTCAATGGGTGACATGTCCGGTGAGTATGCCGGCCATGCAAGAACTGGGACATTTTCAGCTTCCAAGAATTGTGTACAGATCCTTGCAACATGGGGCCGTGCATTATCCTGCTGCAACATGAGGTGATGTTCTTGGATGTATGGCACAACAATGGGCCTCAGGATCTTGTCACGGTATCTCTGTGCATTCAAAATGCCATCAATAAAATGCACCTGTGTTCTTCGTCCATAACAGACGCCTGCCCGTACCATAACCCCACCGCCACCATGGGCCACTCGATCCACAACATTGACATCAGAAAACCGCTCACCCACACGACGCCACACACGCTGTCTGCCATCTGCCATCTGCCCTGAACAGTGTGAACCGGGATTCATCCGTGAAGAGAACACCTCTCCAACGTGCCAAACGCCAGCGAATGTGAGCATTTGCCCACTCAAGTCGATTACGACGACGAACTGGAGTCAGGTCGAGACCCCGATGAGGACGACGAGCATGCAGATGAGCTTCCCTGAGACGGTTTCTGACAGTTTGTGCAGAAATTCTTTGGTTATGCAAACTGATTGTTTCAGCAGCTGTCCGAGTGGCTGGTCTCAGACGATCTTGGAGGTGAACATGCTGGATGTGGAGGTCCTGGGCTGGTGTGGTTACACGTGGTCTGCGGTTGTGAGGCTGGTTGGATGTACTGCCAAATTCTCTGAAACGCCTTTGGAGATGGCTTATGGTAGAGAAATGAACATTCAATACACGAGCAACAGCTCTGGTTGACATTCCTGCTGTCAGCATGCCAATTGCACACTCCCTCAAATCTTGCGACATCTGTGGCATTGTGCTGTGTGATAAAACTGCACCTTTCAGAGTGGCCTTTTATTGTGGGCAGTCTAAGGCACACCTGTGCACTAATCATGGTGTCTAATCAGCATCTTGATATGGCACACCTGTGAGGTGGGATGGATTATCTCAGCAAAGGAGAAGTGCTCACTATCACAGATTTAGACTGGTTTGTGAACAATATTTGAGGGAAATGGTGATATTGTGTATGTGGAAAAAGTTTTAGATCTCTGAGTTCATCTCATACAAAATGGGAGCAAAACCAAAAGTGTTGCATTTATATTTTTGTTGAGTGTAAATAGCCAAAAGCTGAAAACCAGAGCCAAAACCTGACCCGTGACACAAACAAACCAGGCCATGATTCCATTTGATTCCAAAATCCCACACTGGATCATCTTTTAACGTGCACATTTATGCTTTATCTCCTGTTTCCAGAAGTAGGAACAAATGTCATCAGGATCAAGATTAAAGTCCAGGTGTCAACAATCAAGTCTACTTTGAATCAATGATGTGGACGTAGCATTCATTTAAATGAACGTTTAAAAGGTTCATCTTCATAACTGATGATTAAAACTACATAGACCTAAAAATATCCAAACAGTAGCTCTAATCAGGCGAGTGAAATGTGTGAATATTCACACAGACGCACATAAAAATAAAACCAGGTATAATGCTGTGCTTGTTTATCAACCTTTTATTCAGACTCAAACCAAAACAAGTTTGACATTTACTTCATCTGTCCTGATGTGGTCTGAATCTCTGAATCTTTAATTTTGAGACGAGTAGAAGTAAGCAAACTGCTGATTTTCAGGGAATGGATGTTTGAAATTTGACATCGGTGGCGGCTCCAGAAGGTCCCCCCTCTGGATGGGACATGATCATTTTGTGAAGGTGTACCAGAAGTTGTTGAAAATGTGAAAAAAGAAACTTTAAATTACATCTCAACTGCTCAAGAGATTTTTAAGTTCACCTCAGACAACAACAACAAAAATATATGTATATAAGATTTAGGGCATCATAATGGATTAGTGGTTAGCACTGTTGCTGCACAGCAAGAAGGTCATGGGATCGATTCCCACCTGTGGCCTTGCTGTGTGGAGTTTGCATGTTCTCCCTGTGTTTGTGTGGCTTAGATTAGATATTACCGTATTTTCTGCACCATAAGGCGCACCAGATTATAAGGCGCTGCCTCAGTTAGCGGGTACTTAACCCTTACAAAAGGCGCACGCTAAAACATATAGTCTACAAAAAAAAAAAAAAAAAAGGTCACGGAAGCAAAACAGTGAGTTTATTTGAACTTTTTAACAACTTTGAACTACCGGTATTTAACAATATGGTACTCACATTATTTTTTATTATGGTTCTGTCATAAATCCATCGAAGTCTTCATCTTCTGTGTGAATTGAACAGCTGGGCTTCTAGCTGTGGCCACCTCGCTTTGTTTCTGCGGAAACTCCGTTTGGTCTTTTTAACTTGGTGCAGTTCATTTTCTTGTTTCCTCTCGCAGCTGCTCTATTCCCATGAACAACCGCGTAACTGATAGCCTGCAGTTTGCCTCGTAAGCATGTCTCTTCACTGGTGCCATTTTCGGGGGTCCGTAGACAAACAAATGTTGTTTTGCAGGATACCTGTAGTATACGGTAACTACCGGAGGAGTGGCGGAGGTAAGTGTACGTACCACGGACTCACGGACTCTTCTCTGATTGGTTTATCGCTGGCAGTGTACGTACTTTACGCTGCTAGCATACGTACTTTACGTATTACGTCCTTGTGTCAGCGGGAAATGGTCCGATATTCCGACAGTCAAAGACAACGTCGGTCATTTTTAAAGATTTTGGAATTCAGTGCGCACATAAGGCGCACCGGATTATAGGGCGCACGGACGATTTTTGTGAAAATTTAAGGCTTTTAGGTGCGCCTTATGGTGCGGAAAATATGGTAGATAGAACTGTATGGATCCTACATGTGGCCCTGAGACAGACTGGCATCCTGTCCAGGGTGGACTCTGCCTCATGCCGTATGACTGCTGGGATAGGCTCCAGCCCCCTGTGACCCTTAATTGGAATAAGCGAGTATAGAATGGATGAATATATCATTTAAATACAACTTTTCCTTTATTAAACACATGACCTTAAATAGAACCCTGCCTCATTTAAACTCTGCCGGAAAAAAATAAACGCCTGCCTTAAATAAGCGCTGGTCTTGTTGAAAGGGTCAAGGGTGATACCACCAAACAAACGTCTCTGCCTGGTTGATTGTCGGTATGAGCAGTCATGGGTCCAAATGGCAGCCTCCTGCTCCAGCCTATGTGCTGACGTACAATATAATGCCAATTTGACGCCTGAGGGAGCAGGTCCTTCTCCTAGTGATGTTAGAAAAAGGAAGTACAACTCTTACACCATTGAGACAAAGCTGCAAGCTGTTGCGTTTGCCAAAAAACACTCTTAAATGGTAATCCATAAACTCTGGAAGTTACAAAAGCTTCTGCATCCACCATAGACAGGACAGGCCTAGTCGTTGCAAATTACTTAAATGAAAGCAGGCCGTCCCCAATATTCAAATCAAAAGACTGATAGATCAAATGTCACACTGAGGTTTTTAACGTTTTCACTTTGAAGAATCACACAGTTACCCAGATACCATAAAAAGTGATCATACAGATAAATAATAATAATAATAATAATAATAAAGAAAACTACACAGCAAACACAAAATGATACAGTAAGGAAAGAGGCTGCTCTCCTTTAGGTGGCGCAATTCTTCATCACCCTTTTTATATGCTGGACTGTCATCCTCCAGTTTCCCCTTTTGAAGTTACACGAGCATGTTGAAGTGAACAAGATAATAATGGATTGTGTGATACAATGCATTCAGAAAGTATTCACAGCACTTCACTTATTCCACATCTTATATTACAACCTGATTCCAAAATGGATGAAATTCATTTTTTCCCTCAAAATTCTACACACAATACCCCATAATGACATGTGAAAAAGTTTTTATTTTATTTTATTTTTTTTAGATTTTTGCAAATTTATTAAAAATAAAAGCAACCTAAGAAATTGCGTGTACTTAAGTATTCACAGCCTTTGCCATGAAGCTCAAACTTGAGCTCAGGTGCATCCTGTTTCCACTGGTCATCCTTAAGATGTTTCTACAGCTTAATTGGAGTCCACCTGGGGTAAATTCAGTTGATTGGACCTGATTTGGAAAGGCACACACCCGACTACATATAAGGTCCCACAGTTGACAGTGCATGTCAGAGCATGAACCAAGAATGAAGTTAAAGGAACTGTCTGTAGACCTCCGAGACAGGATTGTCTTGAGGCACAAATCTGGGGAAGGGTACAGAAATATTTTTGCTGCTTTGAAGGTCCCAATGAGCAAAGTGACCTCCATCATCCGTAAATGGAAGACATTTGGATCCACCAGGACTCTTCCTAGAGTTGGACGCCTGTCTAAACTGAGCGAAAGGGGGAGAAGGGCCTTAGTCAGGGAGGTGACCAAGAACCCAATGCTCACTCTGTCAGAGCTCCAGCATTCCTCTGTGGAGAGAGGAGAACCTTCAAGACACATAAACATGTCTGCAGCAATCCACCAGTCAGGCTTGTATGGTAGAGTGGCCAGACAGAAGCCACTCCTTAGTAAAAGGCACATGGCGGCCCACCTGGAGTTTGCTAAAAGGCACCTGAAGGACTCTGAGACCATGAGAGACAAAATTCTCTGGTCTGATGAGACAAAGATTGAAGTTTTTGGTGTGAATGTCAGCTGTCATGTTTGGAGGAAACCAGGCACCATCCCTACAGTGACGGATGGTGGTGGCAGCATCATGCTGTGGGGATATTTTTCAGCAGCAGGAACTGGGAGACTAGTCAGGATTGAGGGAATGATGAATGCAGCAATGTACAGAGACATCCTGGATGAAAACCTGCTCCAGAGTGCTCTTGACCTCAGACTGGTTCATCTTTCAGCAGGACAATGATCCTAAGAACACAGCCAAGATATTAAAGGATTGGCTTCAGGACAACTCTGTGAATGTCCTTGAGTGGCCCATCAAGAGCCCAGACCTGAATCCGATTGAACATCTCTGGAGGGATTTGAAAATGACCGATGCTCCTGATGGAGCTTGACAGGTGCTGCAAAGAGGAATGGACAAAACTGCCCAAAGATAGATGCACCAAGCTTGTAGCATCACATTCAAGAAGACGTGAGGCTGTAATTGCTGCCAAAGTTGCATCAACAAAGTATTGAGCAAAGAGTGTGAAAATTTTTCATGTTGTCATTATGGGGTGTTGTGAGTAGAATTTTGAGGGTAAAAAAAATGAATTTGCTCCATTTTGGAATAAGGCTGTAATTTAAAATGTGGAATAAACGATGCATTGTGAATACTTTCTGGATGCACTCTATACAGGATGAGCAGTGTGAAACCCTCAGTCGAACCTGATGCGCCACATAGATGGTGAATTATGGGTGCAGCCAGGTAAAAGTATTCATGGCAGTCTCTCTGTGATGAGGAAGATCGTCTCTTGGTCGATTCCTGGACTGGATATCTACATCCAGGTTTGATTTAGTCGCCTGTTTATGGGTTTGTTTAAGGTGGGAACGTAGCACACTGACACAGACACACGGTCCTTCGTCTGGTCCGATGGCTGGAAAGTCCCAGATGATCGTTGTCTGTGGACCTGTTGCGGCCTTCACTCACCTTCACAGCTGTTGGTTTACAAGCCATCACCTCTTCCACCTTGTCCACTGTTGAGGACTTTTTGTTTCACCAGAGCCCTGTTAGCCATCTTGCATTCAGGGTTCCTGTTTGGCCTTGATGGTTACCGTAGTGGGCACGGGGCACAGAAACGTCCCCACCGTATTTCACCTCAACACACAATCCCCTACTTGATCTGATACCCAGGTGTCACGGAACAGGGGGTTGGATTTTGACACCCAATGTCACATTGTAATAAATGTCGCAGTGATGACCATTTTCTGATTTGTAGGTTCCAATAATATCAACATTCAATATTCACCTTTTTGAACATCTTTTTTTTTCCTGCGGCATGTTCAGAGATGGTTGCTTGTGACACTCAAGTGATGTGTTTAGAATGCAGAAAAACTTGAAATCCTGGCAGCAGCTGCACAGTTTTGTCAAATCATGGACACATTCATAGATGTGAAGCCGCGCCGCCAACTCACCCCATGTGATAGTCTTCTTTTGCCTGCTAAGTGGCTTTACTTTTCACACACAAAGCTCACTCTGTGTCCTTGGCACAGGAGATTTGAAATGGTTAAGAGCAGAGAGAGAGAGAGAGAGAGAGAGATCCAGCTCGGTCCGTCCACTTCGCCTTCATAGCTACAGTTGCTTTATAGTTGTGTGGTGCAGAGGAGGAGGAGGAGTAGGAGGAGTGGAGGGAGGCACTGGGAGAATAATGTGTAGGGGGAGAGAAAGAGAGAGAAAGAGAACAAGAAGAGGTGTTGGAGAAACAGAAAGAGGGAGAAAGAGGAGAGAGCAGGCAGCTCTGGTTTGCTGTCACACCCCCTCAGGCATCCTGTGCTATCTTTAACATGCAGGCCTACGTTCTATCTAACCACACCGGCTTTTAGCATGATACAGCGGCGTGCGCACCTTCATTTTAACACTCAGGACACTGTAATGTGCAGATTAACAGCTTCTGTCGCATCATCACTGACAGAGTCAGATTCAGGCCTCATTCGGTGCGGTGCACACCCGGGAATGATGCGACATTAGTGACCCTCTTGGGTCACGAATGTTCAAATTGGACGTCAATGTGGATTTAAGAGGTATAACATACGATTTACCCGTTATTGCTTCTTCCACAACTTGCGTTTCTCACATTGTGTAGTGTTGGAGATCAAGGTGTAGGAATTTTATTACAACTCTAATTCAGAGACAATTCTGAGGGTTTGTTTGTTAGGATACATTTTAAGGCCTGCAACACATTCCAAATAAAGTTGGGACACTAAAGCATTTACCATTTGCTAATGCTGCCATTCCTTCTCACAATGCCTAAAAGCCACTTTTGGCTTTGATGACACCAAGTGATGAAATGTTTCACGTGTTATTTTGTCCTGCTCTTCCTGCAAACATCTCTTAAGCTGTGCAACAGTACAGCATTGTCCCTGTTGCATTTTTCATCTCAAAATTCTTCACACATTCCTTGTTGGGGACAGATCAAGACTGCAGGCAGGCCAGCCCAGTACCCGTACTCTCTTCTTCGGCAGCCGTGCCTTTCTAATGTGCAGAATGTGGTTTTGCATTGTCTTTTTGAAAAATTCATGGACGTCCCCGGAAAATATGTCATGTTAAAAGCAGTATGTGTTGCTCTATTATCTCAGTGTGCTTTTCCGCATTAATGCTTATAACAGTCCTTCCGTTAGTCTTGGCGATCCCTTGGTGGCGAAAATATGTTCTCCTCATGCCTCTGCATGGGTTTGTTTAACATGGGAATGTCGTTGCATGCTGACAAACACACAGCCCTTGACAAAATGCTGCCATCACAGAAGTACATACATGTGAACCTCTTTGAGGGTCCACCTGTATAACCAAGTGAGAAAATCCATAAAATCAACACAAAATCCTTATAACCTCCAAATCGTACCAAAATCAGTTTTAATACAGTACACACAATGGCATTGCGGTGTCACATAACTGGGTTTTTGTCCACATATTATGAGTTGCCGCAATGACATTAAAGTCAGGATCATTATTATTTCCTCCACAGTTGAATTTCAAACAACAGCAATCTAGTATTCATGCGTCAAGCTGAATTTTATCGAACTGAATGTGTCAAATTTAGTTATTTTTTACAGAAACAAGAACTTTCTGTCACTAATGGAAATACATTAATAAAATCATGAAAAATAAATTGAATAAAGTAAATATATGTGAAATTGGTCACTGGATCCTTAAACTTTGGACATAATAAACTCTTCATGGTGGATCCTTCATCTCTGGACATAAATAGGAATAACCAAAATGTGTAGTTTTTGTCAAAAGCATTTCCTTTCAGATATTATTGGCATGAATGTCTTTCCATACATCTGAGCTCGCTGTGCTTTATGTCAGCATCAGTTTAATTCATAAAGAATGCAGGACATCTCATTTTGGGAAGAAAAAAATGTTTTAGTCAATTGTAGTTTTGTGTCTGTAATACAACGTTTTAAAGAGGTGTCATTTTATTTAAAGCGGCAATTCGTTTTGAAGTTATTGATTCTGACCAGACTCTGTCTCGGCAGAAAACAGAACAGAGGACGATTCTCGCTTCTTGACTGCAACAAGACAAGAGTCCCAGTTAGTGACTTTAATCCACACAAAAGTGACTCACGATATTTTAATGGCTTTGAGAAGAGATAAGAAGCGGACTTGCCGTTTCTGAAGAGCAGTGAATCAAAGAACCAATAAGCTAGTGGATCGAAGCATTGCTTCAATTGGTTCACGCATCAAAGTGGAGTCGCTATTTGTACGTCCGTATGACACTGAAACTCAGAAAAATCCATATAATTTACGGACAATCCATATAGGTTGACATGTATGCAAGTATAAATTACCTTTCCAAGGGCACTGACACAACCCCATACTATGACCGACCCTGGGTATTGCACTTGATGCTGATAACAGTCTGGCTGGTCTTAAGGCTTCTCTTTTACACAGTAAAATTTTAAGTGGCATTTGTGAATACTGTGTAACTCTATATTGTAGTGCTTAACAAAGATTTCCCCAAATAATCCCTTGCTCTTGTGGTTATATCAGGTATTGATGAATGGCTGTTTTTGATGCAGTGGCATCTGAGGGTCAGAGATCATAGGTTTTCGGCTTTGGCTTACACGCTTGATCTTTATACACCAATATTCCTTCAGACTCCTTAAATTGTTTCCTGATATTATGCACTGTAGAGGGTGAAATATGGAAATCCCTTCCAATCTTTCATTAGCTCTTTAATGGTTAAAGCAGGGGTGGCCAAGTTCAGTCCCCGAGAGCGACATTCCTGACACTCTTAGTTGTCTCCCTGCTCCAACACACCTGAATCCAATGAAAGGCTCATTAAAAGTCTGCTAACGAGTCTTTCATTGGATTCAGGTGTGTTGGAGCAGGGAGGCAACTAAGAGTGTCAGGAATGTGGCTCTCGAGGACTGAACTTGGCCACCTGAACTTGGGTTAAAAGGTTAAGGAACATTGTTTTTAAACAGATAAGGACTTTCACACAAGAAAGTAGATCAAATCCAGGCTGCGGTTGGGAATAGAGAACTGGTTCCAGTTGAGGACCTGTTCAATTTTATTAAATGCATCAGAATCATATGCTACAGATATCAGTTCCTCTTATCAACGCCAGCAGTTTTTTTCCTGACAGTTTTGCTTTGCAAAAACACGTGTAGTGATGTCAAACTGTGGTAAGCAAACAAAAAACAACTGAATAGACATTGAAACCCTGTGTCGGTCCACATTTTACACACACACACACACACACACACACACACACACACACACACACACACACACACACACACACACACACACACACACACACACACACACACACACACAAATTGGTCAAGAATCGATATCAATAAAATCTTATAAATTCTGATCCCTAACCTAGGTTTTTGTCTCCTGTGTGCCTCCTGGTAAACTGTGGCTGAAACTCTTCTCTGTTCCTCTCCACCATGAAGTTGCACAACTGGTGATACAACAGTCAGAAGCTCCATGAAGCTTTTACTCCATTCACACCCGCAAAGGCCTACAACTGCTTCAGCGTTGTCATGGTTGACTTGGTGGCTTCCCTCACTAGTTTCCTATTTGCGCAGTCGCTCAGTATTTAAGAACTACTTTAAATGATCAATGAAAAAGAAGTCCAGCACATATACAGTGACTTAGAAATGGTCACATATCCTTCTCTTGATTTGTCTGAAGAAAACTGGCCATAAAAGTGATGACTTAAGTTTGTCCAATTACTTGTGACCTCTGAAAATAAAAGGACTGTATTTAAAAAAGGGCATAATTCCAAAATGTCTGGTGATATTTTTTGTTAAACCCCTTGATTTATATGTCCAAATACTTCTGGACCTGACTGTAGGTATTTGTGTTGCATGTCCTCTGGAGTTCTACAAATACTAAACCTGTGAACATAAAAGCTAAATATGAAAATTAAGACTCCAGTTTCCATAAAGACCACTTCAGTGCTCCATTGGAAGTTTAATCAGAAAGTATCCATGTGTTCTGGGAATGTCTTTGGATCCCTCAGGAGGAATTGCAGGATGTGCCTCGTCTGCGGGACCTTAATTAGCCTGCTGTCACCGCAGCCCCGCCCTGTACAAGTGACGGAAAACAGACTGATCTTTGCCCTTTTAGACATTCCACTCCGAACAATGAAACCTAAATACGGTAAGTCTCACACATCCGTGACATGTGAGCCGTCTTCTCTTTAATAAAAACGTTAACACCGCAGAGTTTTCCTGTGTTCCTCGTATGCTCGGTGGAGGAGTGCCAGCTAATCGCCGTCGTCCCATCTGCCATTGTTCTGCCTCTGCACCGAGGATGCGCGAACAGACGGCATCCAGCAGCGCGCTGTTGGCAGGCAGGTGTTGATACTGTAATAGAAGTGACTGACGGCTCACAACAACTGTGAAAGTCAGCAGACATCAACACGCGGCAGACAACCACAAAAAATAAATAATTTTTGTTCCATAAATTATATAGCTATTGCCTCACTTCTAAGTTTTTGGAGTAGCTGTTACTAGGCACTCATACTGGTGGTCAGCAATATGGAATTTACACGTGTGACCTCGCCAAATAGGCGGGGCAGGAAACATCACAGTCTATCATGACTTTTCGCAGGTCCGAACCCGATGTTATGTCCTTAGCTAATCATTGCACACAAATAGGATACGGCACAGCTTACATGTAATGACCCTGCATGCCAATAAAGTGGCAGTAGTGAGTATTGTTTTCACTGGTGTGTGTCTGTGTGACTGTGGACAAGAGAACTCAAAAAATGCTGGATGGAGTTCTGTCAAATTGATAGGAATGTTACTTGGATTAATATCGAGAGGTGATTAGATTTTGGTGTAGTTTGATTAAACTTCAAAGGTCAAGAGCAAGGAAAACATGGTCAGAAAACACCTTTTTTTTTTTTTGCATATTTCAACAACCAGTTAGTCTCAATGTATGATCTACAGCATATACTGATCATCAAAATATCTGTGATTGATTGGTATGACTCATGAAGTCATAGTCCAAAAAACCATGACAGAGCAACTCACTGAATTATGATGTATTTATTGCAGGAGCTTCTGGTTAGTTTTTATACAGATTTTGATATTATATGATAAATATATCAACTTCAACCAGACATAGTGTAGACACTCAGCGGCCACTTTATTAGGTACACCTGTCCAATTGCCTGTTAACACAAATAGATAATCAGCCAATTACATGGCAGCAATTCCATGCATTTAGGCATCTAGACGCGGTGAAGACGACTTGTTGAAGTTCAAACAGAGCATCAGAATGGAGAAGAAAGGGGATTTCAGTGACTTTGAAGGTGCCATGGTTGTTGGTGCCACACGGGCTGGTCTGAGTATTTCAAAAACTGCTGATGTACTGGGATTTTCACACACAACCATCTCAAGGGTTTACAGAGGATGATCCAAAAAAGAGAAAATATCCAGTGAGCGAGAGTTGTGTGAACAAAAGCACCTTGTTGATGTTGGGGGTCAGAGGAGAATGGTCAGACTGGTTGAATGGGCGACTGCGTGATGCTATCACGTCAATATGGACCAATATCTCTGAGGAATGGTTCCAACACCTTGTTGAATCAATGCCATCAAGAATTAAGTTAGTTCTGAAGAAAAAAAAGGTCCCACCCGGTATTAGCAAGGTGTACCTAATAAAGTGGCCGGGGAGTGTATATTTGCTTGTTGTGGTGCCCTCTGATGCCTTTCATTGTTCATTAAAATCACAGAGCAGCAGCCAAATGTTGGACAATGAACCATTACTGCATTTTCTGAAGATATTTTTTTCATAATCAAGCTCATAAACTGTTTGCGTGTGTGAATGTGTGGATGTGTGGCATCAGTGTAAAGCACTTTGAGCACCTGCTTCAGACAGAAAAGTGCTATATGGTTTGTCAGTTGCCACATGCACCATACTGAGCACAAACTGAGGTCACGCCACACCCAGAAATCTGATCATTCTCAGAAAACTTTCCATTAAGACTGTTTGTGATTGGCTGTGGACCTCCTGGTGTAGTCACGGTCAATCTCACAAACATTTCTCTTTTGCTGACCTCTTTGTGAAACACTGTGAGAGGTCATTTCATCACCTGAAACTGGAAAATCATTTTGGGCAAAAATGTTCTATTGGAGCAAATAGAAACTCAGGGTTCCTGAATAATTTAAGGGTAAAAATCTGCTCCATAGCCTCAGTCGTTACTAATTGTTGGGTAAGGGGTCAAATCTGAGGTTCTCTGTCACAGCATTCATCACACCACACAACCACCCCATGTCCTGGACAGCAACCACCAAGGCAGATAACCAGTCCATTCCCACTTTTCAAAAGCAGCCATTGATCTGCTGCAGGTAGGTGAAATGTGGGTGTTCTCTTGGCGTGTTCAGCTTGCTGGAGTCGTCAATTCTGAGACACCTGTGTGCTGGATCCTGTGAAAACACCTAGCACCAAAGACATCCAGTCATTCTTTTAGGTCACTGGTTAACATCCAGATCTCACAACCACACAGTAAGACAGGAAGCACCAGTACCCTAAAAACGTGGACCTTCAGTGTCCCGCAAAGGTCTCAGCATCAGCAGATATCTCTGTCCAGGGACATCGTTAACCCTGAAGTGCTTGTGAAATCAAAACTTGGGTCTTTGAATCTTTTAAGTTAAAAATTCTGTTGTAGGCTGTGTAGTTACTAAGATCTAATGGAATTGGAAATGGAATGGAAAATGGAATTTACAGTCAAGCTTCTGAAAAATGTTAAACTGCAGTGAATATAAAGTTGGGTCTCATAGTACACTCCAGTCTAAATTGTTACATGGATCTATGTTCTATGTGATAGATCAGGGTTTTTTTTTGGGATTTTCAGTAGTTTGGACGAAGGTCCACAGGACTCATGCCTTCAAGGGTTGCACAATGTCCTGTCCCATGATTTTATTCAGTGATTTATTTATTTTATATGGTACACACAATCCCTTCACGGACAAAGGCAGTTGTCCATGAGGTGTTAGATATTGGCGGTGGTAGGGCGTTGATGCTGGATTGTTTTCCCTCCCGTGTGGATGCAAGGCTCTTTAAAACGTGGTTGTGGAGCCAAGTGTACCACCCTTGGGTGAGAATGGTCTTGCACCCTGTGAGTATGTGCCGGAGGGAGGCTGGCCTAGAGCAAAGGACACACCCAGGATTTTCACCAACACATTGGTGGAGATTAGTTGGTGTTGGAAGGACGTCATATGTGGCTCTGACGACAAAGCTCAAAGTCCTTTCTTTCATGGCCCACACATCCATCCAGCTCAGTCTTCTTCTTTTGACACTCTCCCACCGTGTCCACTATCCCTGTTTGCTAAGGGAGACTGCCTTGGCCGATCTTGCCGCCTCCTCCTGATGGTGCACTCCCTCCACCACCATCTTCCTCCGTGCTGGAGCAGTAGTATTTCTCCATGCTGGGTGGCTAGTTGTTATCCCAAGGCCTCCTCTTCCTTGCTGAACATTCCCCACAATGTCAGCATGTTTGAGAGCTGCTGTTGTCTCCTTCACTGCTGTTGCTGGTCTCCATTTGCACCCAGTAACTGAGGTTGGTGCATTTTCCCCTCATCCCCAGATCTCTGGATTTGTTCAGTGTCATCTGCAGGCGTGAAACTCTGAGTGACTTCTTGATGTAGGCTGTGACTCCTCTTTCCAACTTCTCTACTATTGAAATGGGGACCTCATAGACTGTAAGGGGCCACAGTCCCTGGGGTAGGAGACAAAACTGGAAGCACCAGGTCTTTAACTTGCCAGGGAGACTGTAGGCTAGAACAGATGTCATTGCACAGTTGTTTCACCTGGTCTTTGTCTTTCAGGCTTGTGTAATAGCACCTTCTGAGGGTTTTAACAGTTTATTCAGATACTGTGGGGATTGGATCATCACCGATGAAGAACTACAAGTCAGTAAAAGCACTCCCTTCACCACTGAGATGACTTAGGTGGTTTGAATGTTCATATGGGTCCAACTGATGTTCTCCTCCAGTTTTCTGAGGAGTCTGCTGGTGTATGGGACGGTGGTAGTCAGGGTGGTGATGTTGTCCGTGTAGGCTCTGAGGAGAGGATAGGTGCCAACAAAAGCTGAGTCCTTGCCCACCTACAATCTATTTTGAGGCTTGAATGATGATCTCCATCGTCATGGTCAATGCCAAGGGACAGACGATGCATCTGGCCATGATGCCTACTTCCAGGTACTGTCATGAGGTGGTAAATTCAGGAGTAGAGAAGTAGAGAAAAATCTCATTGTCTTTGAGTCATGTTAAAGGCTCCAAACTGGCCAAAAATGATATTTTGAACATTTCTCAATTTGTTGCTAACGGTTTCTATAAATTTGCATATAGACACCTTGATACAATGTTTACAGAGACAAAGATTTTTCATTTACTTTCACCATCCACTGATTTTTCTCAAAACAAATTCCAAAGAATTTTTCTGAAAATTGGAATGGACATATTTTGGGTCAATATCTGGTCACAATAACTTGACTGACTGAACTCCAGAGGGACCTCTCACAATGACCAAAAATGTCATTTTTCAAACATTTCAATTTATTGCTTGAAAACAGTCCAAGAACATTTTCTCCAGTTTTGCATAGAGATTCATTGGGACGCTGCCCATGGTGGTGGTGGTGGTGTGTGTGTGTGGGGGGGGTGGGGGGGTGGGGGGGGGGCATTGCTCTTCAGTCATTCTAGGGGCCTCTATGGACACTGAAAGGGCCAAAAATGATTTTTTGCACACTTGTCAATTTATACCTGAAGAACAGCTCAGTATGTTTGTCCTTCATTCTGTGTATAGATTTGCTGAATCAATGTCTACTTACGCAAAGACCTTGAATCATTAATGACACTTTTCCCATATTTGATGAAAACGCCTCGTTTTGTTCAAAGGACTTCAGGGCCTCCTGACCCTATTTTTGTCTATTACCAAACCATTTAACACCAAAATTCAAACTGGATGACCAGCAAGTCCTGAGGTACAGCATAAAACACACACATGTGGACAGCAGCCCCTATAAGCCACTGAAGGTTGGCTCAGGTTGCTTCGTTTCATCCCACTAACGAACCTTGTGTGCAGAATATAGCTTACGGAGAGGAAACTGTGATGCACGCACCCAGGATGTCTGCAGGAATCTCAGAGTTGTAATGATCCAAACGCATTAATGTAGCAGTCACCATTTTGACTGGTGGCTACAAAAATCTCTCGCTCATCTCTTTGCTCGTCCCTCTGCCTGTTGAAGCGGTGGGATGAAAATCACTCTGACACTTACTTAACATATCACAGGCGCTGCAGACGTCAGCGCAGCGGTAAACAAACACAGCAGCGCGACGGTGCAGAATGTGACAGTGATGCAGCAATGTGCACGGCACATCAAGTGCACAGCAAGAGGCTTCAAAGATGGATAAAACAACCGTCTTCCTGTTTTAACAAACATACGTACACACAAAGAGTCCGTCTCGTGCTGCCTCGGCCTTCGCGCTCCTCCTCCGGCGGCTGGGATTGGATCAGCTCGCTGTGCCTGTCTCCGCGCACGGATGGCCCCACGTCGGGCTCCGTGGCTTCATGAGATCTGGCCTGTCGAGGACCTCCGTGATGGATCTTGCCCCAGGACAGTCTCTCGTTCACCTGCACAGAACAGAGCTGCCCTGGGGGCTCCAGCCTTGACAGGTGGAGCTCAGCAGGCCCTAAATACTGCGATTAATCTCCATCATGGCGAGATTGAGGGCGAACGAGGTACGCGTGACAGGAGATATGTTTGCGGGAATGAGGTGTGAGTGTCAGAGTGTGTGTTCTGCTTTTGTGTCTGCAACGGCGTTTTCATCCCACCTCAAACCATTGTGTTTCTCGAAATGAACTGCTTGAACTTTTGAAATGCTTACTATGTCTTGCCTAAAGAAACACAAGCTTGTGCAAAATAATCCCTGAGGCTTATAAAACCTTAAACAAAACACTTATGACTGCACAACCTGCATACCAACCCGGCTAATTCTCCAAACGGAATAAATGCAAAACAAATCGAAAACCCGAGGGGAAGAGAACTATAAGGGCCCATTCATACTATGATATAAAGCTGCTCACGCTGGTCGATGGATTCTCAAACATATCTGTGAAACACTTACAGCGGGTGCACTCCAGTGACACCGATTTCCCGTCTCCAACACAGGTCAATGTAGCCCAGCAGAGGGCGTCTTTGTACTGGGGGAGCTCAATGTTTGGGGCGGTCCACTGACTCACGCAGGATGTAGTTTAACTTTCACCTTCAGAGGGCGATGCATTGGTAGCGCATTCCTACGAGTAGTAGCGTAATTTGTTCGACTCAACGTATGAGACTCTGTGATTGCGTTACTTGCTACAGGTGCACTGTCAAGACAGGTGCTACATATTTCTTCATGCCCAAGCGATCCAGAGGAGGTTCTGCATCCAGTCAAGCCTTTGATGTTGGCCAGCGGAGGCCAGCAGTGGGGAACAGGGCAGTAACAATGTACTAGCAGAGGTGATGTAGCGGAAGCAGAGATCAACTCTTGCCAGCGTTTTAACATGAATGTAGAAGATTTTAAGCATGTTAGAAAATATTTCCAGGACCACAATAAACATCAGGGTTACCCGACTGAAGTCAACTTAGCTTCTGTGGAGTGCAGTGGACCTTGGTGCTGGTCATCATTAATCAACTTTTCACTCTCTGTCCACAAACGCTAATCCTCAGTGTGTCAATGGGGCATAAGGAGTTGAGCTAGCAATATATAGACCTGGGTTTGATTGCTGTTCAGGGTACCTGTCTGTGGAGCCTGATTTATTCAAGGTTTGTGTGTGTGTAATTGTGCACAAACTGTCCACCTCTTGTATTAAAACAGAAAACACCAGTGAATTAATGGCGACAGGCAGTGCATGGTTACGAGTCTGTATTTCTTGGTTACGAGAATTTCTTGTGAATTGTTCTGTAATTTGTGTCTGTAGCATGTCCCAACAGAGGGTCACCCCTTTGAGTTTGGTCTGCTTAAGGTTTCTTCCTCAGAGGGAGTTTTTCCTTACCACTGTTGCTCTGGGGTTAGTAAGGTTAGACCTTACTTGTGTGAAGCGCCTTGAGGCAACTCTGTTGTGATTTGGAGCTATATAAATGAAATAAATTGAAATTGAATTGAATTGAAATTGTATTTTGTGCACAAAATAACTGCAAAGTTTGAGTCTAATATGGAATAGAAACCATTCGGGGGAGAAACTTTTGTAAATTTGTATTTTTGTGTGTGCTCTGATAGTTTTTGTAGTTTGTTCTCTTGAGGGTCTTTTTTTTTTGTATTGCGAGAATGTTTGTTTTCTCAGTGACCCAAACTGTAAAAGATATATCTTGCTGCAGATTGAAGAAAATGCATTTTGGACCGCTGATCCACAAATTTGATTTGTGATTCGGCCACTTTTAGCCACTTTGGGGAAACAGGGACCCTGTTTCCCCAAACAGAACCACATCATCTGCAAAAAGGAGCAGTCCAACTCTGAGGTCATCAAACTGGACACCCTCCAGTCCCTGACTGCACCTTGAAATCTTGTCCATCAACATCACAAACAGGACTGGTGACAAGGGGAAGCCCTGGTGGAGTCAAACACCCACCCGGAATATGTCCAACATAATGCTGACAATGTGGACACAGTTACTTACACTTACTTAGGTCATATAGGGGCTGGATCGCAATTTTCAGCAGTTCTGGTACCATGTGATCCAGTCTCTATATTCTCTCTTTATATATACTCTCTGTATTCTTGGTATTATGCTAAATTTGCATCTTGGTCAACAGGTGGTCCCAAGCCTGTATCAGAGTTGTTGGTAGGCATAGCACTCACAACCACTGAAAAAACATTCACCCTGTTCAAAACCATGCAAGGCTAGAGACTGGTCTGGTTCTACTGGGCCCACTCTTGAAGAAGTAGAAGTAAGTGCTATACACGCGTTGTGGCTCATTGACAATAGTTACTGCAGCATGAGATGGATGAGAGTCTACAACTCACCATGAACGGGAGGACAGTCCATCACAGGTTACTTCCCCAACCAAGGCAAGTTACCATTTACAGCTAAGTGACTGGTCCAAGGACACAAACAGGTAGTGTGACCAGGAATTAAAACCCATGTGTACATATTGGAAGTCCAACTCCTCTGCACGTCCTCTAATGGGGTCCACAAAGTCATGGCTGCACATAATCCTCAACCAGACCTCATTTTAGGCCTCAAATGCTTCGGTGTAAAAAAAAAAAAAAAAATGCCCTCATTTGCTGGATTAGTGGCCTCTGACAGATGTATGTGCTCTAATGAGTGTTACGCTCATTAAGTTAATTTTCTTTTGAATTGCTGGCAGGAAACGTGTGTAGAATTTGAGCTCTGACCAAAACAATTATCATATAATTTCCACTCGTATGAACAAGAGCTTGTTTGGTCAGAAGGTATAATTATGTAATGAAGATCGTATGGCACTACATCACTCATTCACTTTGAGATTACCTATTACATTCTGTTTGTAGCAGTTGCCATCCTTCTGGATGACAGCAGAGTGTCTAAAGGTCCATGATGCTGTGTACCTCTGGCGATGCAGCCGTCTGCTGGCAGCACAAGGCCAGCTGTCAAACAGGCATCATGGCCTCTCAATCCAAGAGAAGTAGCGCTCAGAAACCACCTGCAACTGACACACGCTGCGCTCCGCACCACGGGAGGGACATTAATCACACACATGCATACACACGTGGTGGAGACACAAGGACATGCATGATTAACAGGTAAGCAGTAGGTATATTAACAGAAAATGTGATTACCATGGAAGTACAGGAGTTTCAAATGACTGTAGTTACTGGATTTTTTTCCTAAACATGGTTTTGTCATTGTACTTCCCGGAAAGTTTCATTGTCACAGCTCTCTCCAGAAGGGGGCAAGTTTCTTTGTACTTTGTTGGACGGTGGAGTTTCTCCCAATCATGGCTGTACATGATTTTCTATATCACAAGCTTTCAACAGGCCAAAAGGACAGTCCAGACTCAGATATCAGGGTCGTGGTTCTCAAGTAGGTCTACCTACCTACCTATCCACCTACGTAACTATGCAACCAGTTATTTTTCATGACTGTAGGTTCAGATGGGGGCTTTTACTCTTGGCTCTTTAGTAGTTAGCTACCTCGAGGATCCAAGTGTCCAGGCAGTGAACCCAAGCAGGAATTTGCTGTCTATGCTGGTCTTTGAAGCTGCACAGTAATGATGAAGTCTTCCACAGTTTGTTCAATCAGTTATTGACCCAATTAATAGTCAGTGCTAGTGTTACATTTTCTGGAAGTTTATTCCACATCTCTGGAAAGTGTATAAATGGAATGCAAATGGACTATAGCGCTTTTCCATCTGCATCAGACGCTCAAAGCACTTCACAATCATGCCTCATGTTCACGCATTCACACACACACTCAAACACCGAAGTTAGGGTACTGCCATGCAAGGCGCTCACTACACACCAAACGCAACTTGGGGATTAAGCACCTTGCCCAAGGGCCCTTAATGATTTTCTGGTCAGGCTGGGGTTTGAACCAAGGATCCTCAGGTCTCAAGCCCAACGCTTAACCACTAGACCATCACCTCCCTGTATAGTGAAGGCAAAGTTTCCAATGATATGGTTTTGCCCAATCCATTGTAATTTTCATTGATGAACTAATTTCCTTGAGTTATGTTATTATGGTATAAATTAATGAATGATTAAACTTCTGGATCACATTTCCCACTGGGGATCTTATACAGGTCCATCATGTCCCTGCAGGTCTCCTATAAGCCAGTGTCAACAACTGTACCTTTCTCAAAAATTCTGCATATGTAAAATGCTTAAAACCTCAAATTAATATTTTTTTTCCCTACGTTGTATGTTTACTAGAATTTTTATTTTTTTTTTGTGCCCAAACTTGATTGCCAAATTCTAAATGTGTTCAGAAGTTTACCATCTATTGCCATGCCTTTCTTTCTGTCTTATCCATCTAGTCGCGGTGATATCTTCAAAATGCAAAGACAAATTTCAGTTACATTTGGTGGATAAACTTGCTGAGCCGCTCTTTCACAGCACAGATCATGTCAAGGTCACAGGTCTTAGGCCAAGGTCAAATCAGAGGTTATTATCTAAGACATCTTCATGGCCATATCGCTGTAACTATGAGATATTAAACGGTGGTTTGTTGCAAAGAGTTCTACGCTAACAAATGTGTTACACCAGTAACATTTATCACATCATATGATGATGTCATATGATGATGTCATATGAAGTCGGAAAATTTGCTGGCGGCGTTGAGGTGCTGCAAATTTCTGGATATTTGGTTGTATTTATTTAAGGTAAGACCTGATTAAAAAGGAGTGTAATTTTTTGAAACATTACTGCACTTTTGGTTAACTGCATTGCTTATGTTCATTATATCCATCCATCCATCCATTTTCTTCCGCTTTATCCGGAGTCGGGTCGCGGGGGCAGCAGCTCAAGCAAAGCCTCCCAGACCTCCCGATCCACACACACCTCCCCCAGCTCCTCCGGGGGAACCCCAAGGCATTCCCAAGCTAGCCGAGAGATGTAGTCCCTCCAGCGTGTCCTGGATCTTCCCCGGGGCCTCCTCCCAATGGGACGCGCCCGGAACACCTCTCCAGCGAGGCGTCCAGGGGGCATCCGGAAAAGATGCCCAAGCCACCTCAACTGACTCCTTTCGACGTGGAGGAGCAGCGGCTCGACTCCGAGCTCCTCCCAAGTGATCGAGCTCCTCACCCTATCTCTAAGGGAGCGCTCAGCCACCCTGCGGAGGAAACTCATCTCGGCCGCTTGTACTCGCGATCTCATTCTTTCGGTCATGAGCCAAATCTCATGACCATAGGTGAGGATCGGAACATAGATCGATCGGTAAATCAAGAGCTTTGCCCGCCTACTCAGCTCTCTCTTCACCACGACGGTCCGATACAGCAACCGCATCACTGCAGATGCTGCACCGATCTGTCTATCGATCTCACGCTCCATCCGTCCCTCACTCGTGAACAAGACCCCGAGATACTTAAACTCCTCCACTTGAGGTAAGGACACTCCACTGACCTGAAGAGGGCAAAGCACCTTTTTCCGGTCGAGGACCATGGCCTCGGATTTGGAGGTGTTGATTTTCATCCCGGACGCTTCACACTTGGCTTCAAACCGCCCCAGTGCACGCTGAAGGTCCTGATTTGACGAAGCCAACAGAACCACATCGTCCGCAAACAGCAGAGATGAGATTCTGTGGTTCCCTGGAGAGGGGCTGGACGCTTCATGTTCATTATAGCATATAAAAATGACTTTCATCCATTTTCAGCATAGTAACAATATGACTCCTTAGTTCACAGCGGAGTAACACTAAATAATGTAATATTTTACAGTATAGTAACAGTATAAACGTCTTTTCCAGTGAAACAGCACCATTGTGCGCTGTGTTTTGCAGCGGAACCCTGTGTTTTACAGTAGTAACAGGATATCCTTTGTTTTACAGTATGGTAGATTGAGTGTGGTGTAGCAGAGAGCTGTTGGCACCTCCACACAGTCTGTTTAACGCCTGGTGGAAGAGGTGCTGACTGCTCCCTAATCCTACAGACATCAGGAGCCAAAGGGAATGACCGAGGAGCGCACTGTACATGCATGAGTAATATATGTGCACTCTGCTCAAGTGGTGACATATCATGTAGATGATGCTTTCAGCCTAAATAAGGGCACTCGTCCTGTAAATCCAACACAATATTCTTAATCAAGTCACTTTTGCTTTATGCAACTGTCTGATCAAGTAAAAGGGCACTCAATAGAGAAACACAAAGGACCAAAATACTCATCTGTTATGAAGGGTAGACTTAAGAAGACGTGGCTGCATGCTGTTCTTTTTTCATGATATTTCATGAGGTGGAAGATGGACCGTACCATTCAACAAGGCAAAGCTGAGTTGAATGGTACGGTCCATCTTTCACCGAATTAACCCCTTAACGCCCATCGTCGCATATATGCTACAATCTCTGACTCAAATATGCAACTTACCATATTGACCTGTATGCCTGTTGTCGCAATTTTGCAACATACCATCATTATTATTATAACATTATAACATAAAGTCATTACCAGAATACCCAATATTACTATCTAGTTTTTGTGCAAAAGTGAAATGAATAATCTCAACATTATTTACAATCTACTTAAAGGCAAAAACACACACAAAACATTTTTTTATATACAGCTATATAAATTCGGGCATTAAGGGGTTAAATATTCATTCCATTGAAAGAATGGAAAAACATCCATTATTTGTTTTATATAATGGTGAAAATAGATCCTTGTCATTTGATATTTTATTAATTTAGAAACAACAGAAAAGGGACTTTTGGTGTTTGTCACTGGTGCTTAACAGTCCAACACTAACTTTAAATAGGAGTCCAAAATTGTTCTCAGTAGTCCGTGATGCCGTCCACTGACTTTGTGTACAGACTGCCGTCTGCTTTCCTCACTCCAGCGAAAAATCACGTCAGAAATTTGTCCAACTTTCATCCTAACAGGTCTTTGTGCCTCCAGATGGCTTACAGTGTGGTAGATTAGTTTTTTGTGTTAGCATCAATTAGTTCCTTCAAGTTGTCCGAAAGTAAAACAAACTCCTCTATGTTTAGCTAAACATCGCCCCCGGTAGTGTGACCATGTGCGGTGGTCGAAGAGTGCAATAGCACATTTCATATAGCACCAAAATTGTACACCAAAAAAAAAAAACAAACAAACAATTGCACAGTCATTGAAACACAAACTGAACCAAATTGAATCTTGGCTGCTGAGAACCAGTTGGACTGGTGAGTCAAATTCGAGACATGCATTAAGAGTGCCACCACAATACCCATAAGATTCATCTGGCATATAGATTAACGGCCAATCAAAGGATGGAGTTATGTTCATCATTGTCCAAACAAAGTGAGATGTTGGGGTCAGAAGTGGGATGAAAATTCTCATTCTTGTCTCAAAGCATTCCACCTTTCTGACACCAAACTGGAAATCAATAAAGAAAAATAAGGGTCATTCACTCTTTGTATTCAATTTCCATGCCTATAAGATACATTTTTGTATTAAACATGTGGTGAGTTGCCATCTCACTGTCGGTAGACATGGTAGGTTTACCAACATTAATATACTGTCTTTTGAGAATGCTGTGAATAGATAATACACTGTCAGTATTTTGACACCAGTCCACACGTAATTTATTATATTTACAGGAATGTTTTATTTAAATCTCATTTGGGAAAAACAGTGAGCTGTTGTTCTGACATCACCCGATATACAAATAAAATCTCATTTGGGAAAACCTTTTATTTTTATATCGGGTGATGTCAGGACAGCAGCTCACCGTGACCTCTGGGAAATCTGCTGATTTTCCTAGTAGTCTGACTACAACTGCTAGTTCAAAGTACTTTTTCCAAGTATAAGTTTGAAATTTTCACATTTTGAGTTATCTAAAATGCATCCTGAATATAAATTCATTTAAGCTCTGTGATTTTAAACAGTTCCTATTGAACCATGACATATTTATGTTCTCCCAAGTCTTGGAGCTTCACCAACCTAATGCTGACAGTAAATTTGCTCGATGTGTGGACTCGGTGTAAAGTTGTTCCATTATGGCATTTGTGTTAGTCGTAACATATGGTCAGTCTGATGGAGAGACAGTGTTGTCATCTGTAAGCTACATGACTCGTAGTGTTTGTGTCTGTCTGTTCTCTGTGTGCATCTCAAACTCTCCTCTATAGGAAACATAATCCCGCCGATTACTGATGCACATTACACAGACGATCGAAAAAGTGTTGTTATACACACCAGCAACAAAAGTGACATCTGTAAAGTGATACATCTTCATAATTAATCAAGCTTAAAACATCACACTCCCAAATTGCCAGTTTTGAGACCCATCACACTATTTTGCAAAAGAGAACTCAAAAATACTATTTGTAAGGATATGTATAAATATTGAGTAGGTTTCTGGAAGTTATACAGTTTGTGAAAAGAACTGGTTTCATTTCAGCCACAAGGGTCAGTGCATGAAAAACTAAAGATCATATGCTTTGCAAGTATTTAAGGGCCCTGTCCCACTGGGGAGAACATTAATTGCGCATGAATTGAGCATACAAATTACGGGCGTTCGTTGTCGTCTGCAACAAAAATGGCCAAAAATGACAAATGTCCCAGTATGAATTACGGATATATTAATAATATATAGCGAATAAATGATGAACAATCACGGTTATATAACACATGTAGTGAGGAAACGGATCCGACACACTGAGATTATCACGGCAGTATTACGGGTGTATATGAATGCATCACGCACGTGTTGCACGTGCACAGCATCTGCATTGCGGTCATAAAAGAAGCGCACTCGCTCCTTTTGGCATCACTATTCACACCCACAATAACAATTCACACACACAATACAGCCTCTGGAGCATTTGCTGAACTTGGACATGTTGATCACAGAGTGTTGTCATGCGAGGGTTAACTGTTCATGAGTTTGGGGAGCGGGAGGAGGGAAGCCACTCGGGGTGTGAGACTGTGTTTTTTTTTTTTTTTGAGAGTGTCACAGAAAACAGACTTCAGCGTGAGTTGTGGCTAAACAGCAACTCTTCTTTTTGCTGGTGTTAAATAAAAGTCCTGGATTGCAGCAGCTACGTCTTTGTGGATTTACACAGCCGGACCGGCACTGACTAGCAGGTATGTTGCTTTCTGCCACATATAGTACTTTGGGTTTACGTGACATGTTTGTTATGCATTCACAGATTGTCCCCAATCAGCTGCAAAGCAGATGTAATAAAAACACTTTCTTTGTGGCCAATCTGTATGCATTTGCTACAACATATTTTAGTTTGTGATGTGGACATGTTAGGCACGATATATATCTGTTTTACACACTGTCCCAGTCCCCTGCCAATCCGCAAATCTCCGTCAGTTGCGGATACCAGCGGTTAACGGCAGATATACAGCGCATAGAGTGAGTATGTATTGTGTATGAATTGAGTATATATGGAGTATGTAAGGTGGATGTCATTAGCATTCAGATTTTTGAACAGCTCAAAAATCCTGGCTGCGGACATACGTGCCTCTGCGGATGATCACAGGTGTATTCGGATGACGGCCGACTCATACAGGCATGTTACACGGATATTGTGGATGTTTGGCGAATATAAGCCAATTTTGTGTGCAATCCATACGCAAATCCTCCTAAACGCCAGTGGGACAGGGCCCTAAAATAGTGTCAATCAAAATGAATGTTTTTCATTAGGAAAACACTGCTAATTCGTATATCTTGACCCGACTGGAGTATCAAATTCTGGACTGCGGCAGGGGCAAGTAGATGGTTCGGGATGAGATGTTTAGTCTAGGGGATTTTCAGTACTCTCAGTTGTCTATGGTTGGCTTTTTTGATTGGAAAAATTGGTCATTATGACTCCTGGAATTGATAAGTACCTGGATGCTTAACTCCATCATCTCCGTCTAGCATGTTGGACATTTCTCTGTTACATTTATTTAATTTGGTTTTTTTTTGTTTGTTTTTTTGTTGTTATTGGTAGTATGGTCGAAACATATGGTCACCCCTCTGAGTCTGGTCTGCTGGAGGTTTCTTCCTACAATCACAAAATACCCAAGGGAGTTTCTCCTTACTACTGTTGCCTGTGTGCTTGCTCTGGGAGGGGTGGGGTAGGTAAGGTCAGACCTTACCCTCGTGAAGCACCTTGGGCTGTAAGTGCATTCATACTGTAGATGTAACACCACGTTTTAGAAACTGTTGGTTGTACGGTCATAATTCACCCAACCCGACATAAGGTGCCCAACTGCACACAGGGAGCAATTTGAGAATTGAGGGTCTTGCCCAAGCAACCCTTGTGATTTTACATTTTGATGAGGGTTTAAACTGAATCCTCTTGTCTGATGCTCCTCTCTTTATCCTGTAAACCCAGTGAAATGTCAAGAACATCAACAATATCGTTAATCCACAACTCACAGCTCATTAATAACTGAGACAATGCAAGATATTCATCTTAAATTATTTAACCTCTTACTCAGTCCAGTTTAAATTTAGAAGTGGCTATTCGTACGTAGCCATATTAATAATCCCAAATTCTATTTGTACATAGTGCAGCCTTGTTGTGGTTAAGATTAGGGTTAGGGGTTATGGTTACAATTAGTGGTTGTGGTTAATGTATGAATCTACGGATCAATAGCAAATACATTCACAAGTACGTAGCCTCATGATCACGTGACTTATAATGACCAATGAGAGACTTTATGTACCAGTAGATGTTCACTATATGAATACGGCTATGTATGGATAGCCACTGCCTTTAAAATTTTATTGAAAATGAGCAGAAACATTTTCTTTTTCCTTTTTTACCAAGAGAAATGACCCCTTAGTGTAATTCAGTCACAAGTGTGCAAATGGTAATAATGGATGTAGCAGTATATTTGTCTATGTGCTGACTCACTAAGTATTTCAGCAGCCAATTTCTGGAAAAAAAAAATCTTATAACTGGTTAATTATCTTGTTAAAGTGGCTGAGAAAAATAATTAGGTGGCTGAATCTGGCTAGCTAGCATAATCCTTTCATTATAATGGCTCACAAAGCCTGCTAGCTTAGCTCATTAGCACGTACAATAGCTGATTTGGAAGGAAGCTTTTCTGTGACTAAATGGTGTGTTATGGTAATATGCGCTCGCCGTTTAGTGTTATTACTTGTCTTTTAATAAAGCATTTGACCTCGCTGTTGTGATGTTCCATATTTTTGTGCAATAATTAGCACCACACCGACAAGACAATTAGCAGATGCAGGACCTAGTAGCAACAATGTGGATTATGGGTGGAGGAATGTGTTCCCTCATCACATGTTCTTTTCCTCCAACGCCGTCATTATAACCGCCAAACCTGTTGAATGGCCAATCACAGTCTGTGCTCATATGGAAAAACAAACACCCCATAATCTGATTGTTGCAGTGAGAAGGGCGCCCAGATGTCACAGCGCCACTTCCACGACACACAGCGAAAAGCACTGAGATTTCAGGTTATGATTCATCAGCATATTATCCTCAGCGGAATGAGTTTACAGCTCTACGCCAGATGTGCCTAACTCACGTTAACGGTAATGGAACGACATTAAGCAGGCGATGATGAACTCTGGTGTCTGTGTTTTATGACTGGTAGTTTGCAGTTAATCTTGAATATGTGCTCATGTGTGCATGTGCACGTGAGCCCGCGTTTGCTTCCACACACGGGAGTGACTGGATGTCGTTGTGTGGAACAGGAAACTGTGTGCAAGGCTGCGCGTCCTTCTTTTGTAATTTATTTTTTATTAGCATTCCGTGTTAGATTTTACATAACATATTGTAACCATTGTGTGTTCATCATCCTCATATTATCAACATCAGTGTACATTCATTTTAAAAGCACACATACCCCGACACAAATTGCTGCAAAGCAATATTACAGAAACAACAACAACAACAACAACAACAAAAAACAACCCAAACAGAACCGAAACAATTAGGGAGTAGATTGCTCTTATAACTTTACTAATTATCTGAGAAAATAAAATCAGGCCTATGAAATGTTACGTAGTGGATCCATTTTCTCCAGTTTGAGGTAAACTGTTCCAATTTGTAGTTGATACACGCTCTTATCTTTTCCATATTGTAAATGTCCATTGTAATATTCATCCGTTCAGTTAAAGTCGGCCTTTCCTGTAATAACCGTTTCCTGGTTAATGCCTTTTTAGCTACAACCAACAAAATATTTAATAAATATTTGTCTTTTTTTAACAATTTCTGAGGTAACTTTCCAAAATATATAATCTTCATCTCGAGAGGCATTACATCTTTAAAAATATCTTGTAGAGCCATGTGTATTTCTCTCCAGAAGTCCTTGATAACCGGGCAGTCCCAAAAGATGTGGTGGTGGTTTGCCTGTTGATTACCACAGTTTCTCCAACATATAGGGGAGTTCCATCATAGTGAGATCTCTGAACGGGTGTAATAAAGTATCTTATCAGATTTTTCCAGCTAAATTCCCTCCAAATCTGTGAACTAGTACATTTCCAATTATATCTCCACATTGTTGTCCATTCCTCCTCAGATATACTTATTCCTCCTTCTTGCTCCCATTTTTCTTTAATGTATGTGGTTGACTGTGTTTTAAGATTGAGTAAGCCTTTGTATGCACATGATATAATTCTACTATTAATATCAGAGTTATATGCTTTCCTAAACATTTCTATAAAACTCACTTTTGCTTCTGAGACATTTTTCATTTTCAGTAGTCGTATCTTACTCGTATTTAGTGTCGTATCTGCAGATAGCGGTAGAAATCCTGTTTTTCTAAAAGGTATCTTTCTTTAATTGTATCAAAACTAAGCATGGTTCCCCCTTTCAGTAATTTACATAAAGCTGTCAAACCCTTAAATGTCCAGTCCTTAAACCTGGTATCCAATCTGTTTGGCATGAAGTCTGAGTCATATGCACACCATTTAATAACCATTATATCCCTTCTAACTTATGTTCTTTTATGATAGCTTTCCACATTTTAAGAGTACATTTCACCCATGGATTGTCAATACTTTTTATGTAATTTTGTAGATTATTGTTAGCTATAATTGCTTGTATGGGAATGGAACATATTTTCTCTTCTATACTTTTCCATTGAGAATTATATGAGGTCTGTTAGAAAAGTATCCGACCTTATTATTTTTTTCAAAAACCATATGGATTTGAATCACGTGTGATTACATCAGACATGCTTGAACCCTCGTGGGCATGCGAGAGTTTTTTTCACGCCTGTCGGTTACGTCATTCGCCTGTGGGCAGTCTTTGAGTGAGGAGTGGTCCACCCTCTCGTCGATTTTTTCATTGTTTAGGAATGGCTCAGAGACTGCTGCTTTGTTTGATCAAAATTTTTTCAAAAAACTGTAAGGCACAACTGAGTGGACACCATTTGATAAATTCAGCTGGTTTTCGGTAAACATTTTAACGGCTGATGAGAGATTTTGGTCTGGTAGTGTCGCCGTAAGGATGGCCCACGGCGCCTGACGGCGATCTGCGCTTCGAGGCGGACATTTTGTAATGAAAGAATGTGCGGGCAGAGTGGCATGTCGGGCCGGACCCGACCGCGGGGGGTCGCGACAGGAAAAACTCCTCCGTTGGAACCCTTAACGGGCAAGTTGGAACATGCCCAAGCTGTTAAACAATTTCTCAGTTACTCACTTGTTGAAAGCCATCAAAAGCCGCCTGAATTTTACAAATGGTTTTCAACACGGAGGTGTTTTTCCTGTCGCGGCGCACACAGATTCACCGAGTCATCACGGAAACGACTCGGCGAATTTGCGCGCACGTCTTTCATTACAAAGTGTCCTTAAACAATGGAATGTCCGCATAAAGTCCTCATGCCGGCCTCTTCTGAATCTTCTCTGTTCTCTCACGACGTCCTGGGTGAATTAAGCCTTAAATTAGGATGTTTTCAGGTCGAAACAGGCCGACGACGGCGCCTGGAAGCGCTGCGCGACGTCCCGCTCCGTGGGAAGTCCTTACACCGACAGAAACACCCCATAATCTCTCATCAGCCGTTAAACTTTTCACCGAAAACCAGCTAAATTTCTCGAATAGTGTCCACTCGGATATTCCTCACAGGTCCAGAAAAAAATTTTGATAAAGCAACGCGTGCCGTCTCGAACAGCGTGTGAAACAAAGGAATTCAGCCGAGAGAGCGGGACCACATCTCACTCAAGGCCTGCCCACAGGTAAATGACGTCACCGACACACGTGAAAAAACGCATGCGCACGATGGTTCAAGCATGACTGGTGTAATCGCATGTCAATCAAATCCATATAGTTTTTTTTAAACAATAAAAAGGTAGGATACTTTTCTGATAGACCTCGTATATAGGATTGCACCAGCATATAATTGTTCTTATCTGTGTTGCAAGAAAATAATCTCGGAAAGAAGGTAGAATCCATCCTCCCCTCTCCTTGGTCAGCTGTAAAGTTTTGAGACGTATCCTAGGTCTCTTGCCTCGCCATAAGCGCATCCTTCTTAATTCACACCAGTGAGAGATTTGCAAATACAAATATTTCCTCAAAATATTATCATGCAATCAAATTCATACAGCAGCAGCACTTGCAGGGTGGATAACCTTGAGTTTGCACCACACGCCTGGATGATGAGGAGGACACGGTCACAGAGACCACTTTAATCCTGTTACTTGTGATGATTTGAAAGTTACAGCAGCTCCTGGATCAGTTTTAGAGCATATGTGACTGATGTATTAAATATGTCAGTCACAGAGATGAATGAGATGAATAAGAATGATGTGGAAGAAAGAAAAAACCCAAAATGAGCACATTTGGGGATATCTATCTATCTATACAGTAGTGTTCAGAATAATAGTAGTGCTATGTGACTAAAAAGATTAATCCAGGTTTTGGGTGTATTTCTTATTGTTACATGGGAAACAAGGTACCAGTAGATTCAGTAGATTCTCACAAATCCAACAAGACCAAGCATTCATGATATGCACACTCTTAAGGCTATGAAATTGGGCTATTAGTAAAAAAAAAAAAAGTAGAAAAGGGGGTGTTCACAATAATAGTAGCATCTGCTGTTGACGCTACAAACTCAAAACTATTATGTTCAAACTGCTTTTTTAGCAATCCTGTGAATCACTAAACTAGTATTTAGTTGTATAACCACAGTTTTTCATGATTTCCTCACATCTGTGAGGCATTAATTTTGTTGGTTTGGAACCAAGATTTTGCTGGTTTACTAGTGTGCTTGGGATCATTGTCTTGTTGAAACACCCATTTCAAGGGCATGTCCTCTTCAGCATAAGGCAACATGACCTCTACAAGTATTTTGACATATCCAAACTGTTCTATGATACCTGGTATGCGATATATAGGCCCAACACCATAGTAGGAGAAACATGCCCATATCATGATGCTTGCACCACCATGCTTCACTGTCTTCACTGTGAACTGTGGCTTGAATTCAGAGTTTGGGGGTCGTCTCACAAACTGTCTGCGGCCCCTGGACCCAAAAAGAACAATTTTACTCTCATCAGTCCACAAAATATTCCTCCATTTCTCTTTAGGCCAGTTCATGTGTTCTTTGGCAAATTGTAACCTCTTCTGCACGTCTTTTATTTAACAGAGGGACTCTGTGGGGGATTCTTGCAAATAAATTAGCTTCACACAGGCGTCTTCTAACTGTCACATCACTTACAGGTATCTCCAGACTGTCTTTGATCATCCTGGAGCTGATCAATGGGTGAGCCTTTGCCATTCTGGTTATTCTTCTATCCATTTTGATGGTTGTTTTCCGTTTTGTTCCACGCGTCTGTTTTTTTTTTGTCCATTTTAAAGCATTTAAGATCACTGTAGATGAACAGCCTATAATTTTTTGCACCTGCGTATAAGTTTTCCCCTCTCCAATCAACTTTTTAATCAAACTACGCTGTTCTTCTGAACAATGTCTTGAATGTCCCATTTTCCTCAGTCTTTCAAAGAGAAAACCATGTTCAACAGGTGCTGGCTTCATCCTTAAATAGGGGACACCTGATTCACACCTGTTTGTTCCACAAAATTGATAAACTCACTGACTGAATGCCACACTACTATTATTGTGAACACCCCCTTTTCTACTTTTTTTTACTAATAGCCCAATTTCATAGCCTTAAGAGTGTGCATATCATGAATGCTTGGTCTTGTTGGATTTGTGAGAATCTACTGAATCTACTGGTACCTTGTTTCCCATGTAACAATAAGAAATATACTCAAAACCTGGATTAATCTTTTTAGTCACATAGCACTACTATTATTCTGAACACTGCTGTATATATATATATATATATATATATATATATATATATATATATATATATATATATATGTGTGTTTATTTGTTACTGTATTTTATTTTTTACTATAACAAGTAATTGCTCTGCTTAAATGGTTATATCTTTAGTGAGTTTTAGTCGTCTGTTTGAGTATGCTTGTCATCTGGTCTGAACTGGTTTTATCTGATCAGAAAGTCCAAACAAAGGAGTTAGGTTCCACCAGTACCAAATAACTGTGGGCTGAAGATAAAGGGCGGGGTTTCCCCTCTATCTACGTGAGCCAGTTAGGTTAGGTGTTGCGGTAATAAAACCCACCCACTGCACTGCTTACATTGTCTTTTACAAAAACCACTTGTTGGCTTTGTTCGGGGTCTCTCACAAGATGGAGCTCCTGTCTGGGCTACATCTCTGGGGATCCAGGCCTGTTTTTCAATGTGACTTTGAATAAATATAAACTGAGGAATAGTTTGGCTTTGTACTTTGTAAGGGACAGGATTACAATAAGAACCAGGTAGAATTAATAATGCGTACATCTTCAACTGCTTATTCGGGATTGGGACATGGGTAAATGTACTTTTTTTTTAAAAAATTGTCAAGTCCAGGATAATGTGCTTATTGACTGATCCACCACACCACAGAACCACCTGGCATTCCCAGCTTATACTAGGGGAGCTACAACCACTACTACTGTTGCACCCCACCCCAGGACTAAACCAAATCAACTTTTTTAGGTTCCTTAGATGACCCCAAAACACAATCAGGATGTTCCCAAAGATAAAAAATGGCCTCAAGCCAGTTATCTAAGATGGCCGCCAAAATAGGGTTTTTCATTAAAACACCTTTAAACAACATATAAACAACTTAAATATCACAGAGATTCAATGATAGGGGTCTATTGGTGGCCATTGTGGACACCTTTTTGAATCTTAAACCCATGAATGAATTTAGTTTAGGCACAAATGAGTTTGCTGTGACCTGCAATAGTCTTCCCATTGAATCTCTGTGATATTTAAGTTGTTTATATGTGGTACAGGACATTATATGTGGACATTAAATAAAGATACAATTCTTTATTTAATGTCAACATTAATTTTCCATAATAAAGTAGAGTAAGCCAAAAGTTGTTAGCAAAGCATAAACAGGATCGTATAACTTTCCTGTACCTAATACAGGAAAGTATGTATGTAAAACTATGTGGCATATATTGATTTTGTTTTGACCTAGTAAAGTTAACCTTTCTGTGATCAGCCTTTGAATTGCATCGCGCTAACATTTGAACTTTTACATGAGACATGAGACGCATAGGTAGCAGTGAGACGATGCTAACTCAACCATGAACAAGTGCATTGTATATTTAGGTTGTTTCAGGGGTTTTTATGACATAAAGAAACAAATCTACTTAATTTCAAAGCTTGTGATTAATTCATCTAAATTAACCACCTTAATCACACTACACACACACACACACACACACACACACACACACACACACACACACACACACACACACACACACACACACATACATATATATATATATAAAATCTTTTTTTATATTGCCCCTCAAATGACAAGACACATGCCGCATAAAAATATGAAGTTGTCAGAAACACAAGACCAATAAAAAAATCACTCTGATTAAAAACAACTACAGAAATATGCAATCTTTGAACTTTGCAAAAAATGATGCATGAAGGATACACTGAACATGATTTATTGCTGCACTACAAACTGACCCAGACTGATCCAAACTGACTCCAACAACTGACACAAACGGACCCAGACTGACCCAAATATGACTAAATGAAGTACTTTTATTTATTTTTGGAAATGTGCTCAGTTCTCAAAATGGCACATTAATAGACAGCGCTCTTTCTCCCTCTCTCCCTCTGTCTCACTGCCTCTTCAGAATGCTGAAACAATAAACAAAGGATGTTAAAGTACGTTTGTGCGTACTGGCAGTTTTGTTTTGGGAGGCATACCACAAACTTGGAACTTTGATATCTGATGTTACGAGCCCTGACAAGGCAGGCAAAGGCAAGTGCCGTTTGCTTTTAATGTACTGTTTTGAGAAAGGAGCGCATTTCCAAAAATAAATAAAAGTACTTCATTTAGTCATATTTGGGTCAGTTTGGGTCCATCATTGGAGTCACTTTGGGTCAGTTTGAGTAAATCGGCGCATCCCTACAAAATTAATCAGTATTAAATTTAAAATGAATTAGTATTTCAAAAATGATTATTTCAATGAAAGGTGGTGGTGTGTGTGATGTGGGAGTATTTCTGTTACATATGTCACATATGTCTTAAACAAGCTGTGTCAGACATAAATGGTGCTTAAATCAGGAGAATATCTGTGAAAACACTCATAGAATTATGGGAAGTTGGAGATATTCAGCATTATTATCAAATTGATGAAAATGTAAAAGGTAGATAAAAAGTGATTTAGCACAATATGGCTCCTTTAAGAATGATTTTTTTTTTTTTAATCCAAGGTCGTTTCGTTTGTTTATTTATTCATTGAACATTAAAATCTGGATGAAAAATCTAATATTTTTAGACTGTTTTAAACCTGCAAGAGCTCTGTGTGGCTGTTAATTAACCATCATTAACCCTCTGGGGCCGATGCCGTCGTATACGATGGCTAAGACCAAGCTTTACTAAATTATAAATAACTTCTTAATGATATGAGATAGAAACTTACTCTTTTTTTTTTTTTTTTTTTGCTGAAAAGTTAACTCTGCGGACTTTTGAGCCAGCCATCGACCATCTTTGTACTCCTCATAGAAGCTGTGTGATGACTTGCGCAATGTAAGTGTCCAATTGGAATTGGTTCACCATCACATGGTTTTCCAAAATCCAATCGTAGGGCAGATTCACCTTACATGAAAAGCCAAAGATCGTTTTCAGGAGTGATATGTTACTAGTTGGCCTGTTTGAATAGCCCCCTGGGTGCTCCAATGAGTACATACTATTGGGCTCCAAATGCGTCCTGCGCCATTACGCACAGCGATCACTGAAAGCAGACGGAGAGCCTCTGATGACAATCTCACGTGCTCAAACAAAGAGCATGTAACTATCAAGATTGCTCCACTAGTTTGCATGTGAATGTTAAGACAAAAAACGCATAGACCATTTTGTATATATTGTTCAAAATGTGCATTTGTGTTTATTGTTTGAACCTTTTTGTTGTACAGTCTTTCACACAAGACCTCAAATTACCTTTATGAAGTGTCAAAACAGTTGTTTATTATAGTTTGCTGTGTGTTTTGAATAAATGTGTGTGGAAAATTATTTTCCGCTTTACTTTTTCCTTCCTTATTTTTGATTGTTTATTACACTTATAAAACACAACAAAGCATATATATTATGAAAGCACAGGTTGTCCTGAAAAAAGAGACATAACAGCTGATTGTGGTATGCAGGGAGAGCTGTTAACAGCAATAATAAAACATTTATACCAGACGAGTGAACTGTCCAAAAAATGCCCTCGGACCCCAGAGGGTTAAAGCGAGAGTATCATTCAGTACAAAAATGCCTGTTTATGCACAAAACCCCCACACTTGAAACATATAACTGACAGTTATTAAAGAAACTTAATTTAGTAAGAAAAGTATTTACCAGGTGTCACATGTGGAGTTGAGCAGAGAGCACCAAAAAAGATAATCCATGTAATGTGGACGTGCCAGTAACCTTATTTTTCCTTGTTGCTGTTTAAAAAAAGAAAATTATTTTCGTCTGATGCTGTTGTTTAAACTGTACCAAAATATGTCCAAATACACTCACATCCAAATTAGTAATTACTCCAAAAAACACTTTACTTACCAGTCAAATCAGTGACATCAAAACAAAAATGGATAGAAGAGCGATTAATTTACATTTTTAAATTTTGATGCATAATTGGTGCTGTAATCCATTAATCTAAATTCACGTTATTTTGACAGCCCAACCTTTACTGTTTTACATAATCATGTCTGTACCTCAGCCTACCAAATATAAGCGTCTGGAGCCGCCGCTGCATCTTCCTGAATTGGCGCGTCCTTTATTGCTTACGCATCTCCTTGTTTTCCGCCCACTTGCTGCTCTGTCATGTCAACCCTCCAAATGCAGAAAGCCAACAAGGTAGCAGGAAGAACAATTAGGAGATGAGTGCTTTCTTAAATTAATTTGTCATATTGCCTCTCTCATTTCGGTGCAGCGTTCACAGAGTGAATTACTGTGCAGGCACAAAAAGCCTCAGTAGTATTTGCGGCACCGTTTAGATTTTATAATTTGCTGGAATAAGCTTTACATTAGTCTCTTGCAGAGCCTTCTAGACAGTCACAATCATCTCACATGTAGCATCTAATGACTTAATCTGCATAGTAGAGCCAGCCAATCAATTCCCACAATTGATTTTCAGTAACTAATGACTCCAGAACATTTTGGCGTTATGAAACAAGAAGTAAATTGAAATTTCCTGGTTGTCTTATCTGCATAAAAAAGGCAAAACACTCACAGGTGAAGCATTAAAGATCCCCAGACAATTAAATGTAATTATGAAATTAAAGGTGAGTTTGTTTGACTCAGTGCAGCTGTAGATTTTTGCAGTACTCTGAGTCTTTGCAGGCCTGTACGGGAGAACCACAGACGCGTACAGTAAGTGGCTGCAGAGTGAATCAGTTGCTGACACTTCTCACCACTCATTGATCTACTGTAGCTGCTAAATGACCCACAGTAAATGAGTGTGGTTATATTAGGCAGCTCCTGTGTGGTGGTGAGTAACTGCAACAACAGGGAGCTCTGAGTTACTGTGCATCCAGGAAGTATTCACAGTACTTCACTTTTTCCACATTTTGTTATGTTGCAGCCTGATTTCAAAATGGACTAAATTAATTTTTTTTCCCCTAAAAATTCTACTGCCAACACCCCATAATGATAACACAAAAATGTTTTTTTGGGGAAATTTTGCAAATTTATAAAAAAAAAAAAAAAAAAAAAAAAAAAAAAAAAAAAACTAAGACATCTCATGTACATAAGTATTCCCACACGTTGTTCAATACTTTGTTGATGCACCTTTGGCAACAAGTACAGCCTCAAATCTTCTTGAATATGATGTTACAAGCTTGGTGCACCTATCTTTGGGCAGTTTGGCCCATTCCTCTTTGCAGCACCTCTCAAGCTCCATCAGGTTGGATGGGGAGCGTCAGTGCACAGCCATTTTCAGATCTCTCCAGAGATGTTCAGTCGGATTCAGTTCTGGGCTCTGGCTGGGCCACTCAAGGACATTCACAGAGTTGTTCTGAAGCCACTCCTTTGATATCTTGGCTGTGTGCTTAGGGTCATTGTCCTGCTGAAAGATGAACCGTCGCCCCAGTCTGAGGTCAAGAGCACTCTGGAGCAGGTTTTCACCCAGGATGTCTCTGTACATTGCTGCTTTCATCTTTCCCTCAATCCTAACTAGTCTCCCAGTTCCTGCTGCTGAAAAACATCCCCACAGCATGATGCTGCCACCACCATGCTTCACTGTAGGGATGGTGCCTGGTTTCCTCCAAACATGACACCTGGCATTCACACCAAAGAATTCAGTCTTTGTCTCATCAGACCAGAGAATTTTGTTTCTCATGGTCTGAGAGTCCTTCAGGTATCTTTTGTCAAACTCCAGGTGAGCTGCCGTGTGACTTTTACTAAGGAGTGGCTTCTGTCTGGCCACTCTACCATACAGACCTGATTGGTGGAGTGCTGCATAGATAGCTGTCTTTCTGGAAGGTTCTCCTCTCTACACAGAGGAATGCTGGAGCTTGGACAGAGTGACCATTGGGTTCTTGGTCACCTCCCTGACTAAGGCCCTTCTCCCTGATTGCTCAGTTTAGACGGGTGGCCAGCTCTAGAAAGAGTCCTGGTGGATCTGAACTTCTTCCATTCATGGATTATGGAGGCCACTGTGCTCATTGGGACCTTCAAAGCAGCAGAAATGTTTCTGTACCCTTCTCCAGATTGGTGCCTCAAGACAATCCTGTTTCAGAGGTATATAGACAACTCCTTTGACTTCATTCGTGGTTTGTGCTCTGACATGTACTGTCAACTGTGGGACCTTATATGTAGACAGGTGTGTGTCTTTCCAAATCATGTCCAATCAACTGAATTTACCCCAGGTGGACTCCAGTTAAGCTGTAGAAACATCTCAAGGATGATCAATGGAAACAGGAGGCACCTGAGCTCAATTTTGAGTTTCATGGTAAAGGCTGTGAATACTTATCTGCGTGATTTCTTAGGTTTTTTTTTTTTTTTTTTTGGAATATATTTGCAAAAATCATATCAACAAAAAACTTTTTCATATTGTCATTATGGAGTATTGTGTGTAGAATTTTGATGGAAAAAAATGAACTTCATCCATTTTGGAATGAGGCTATAACATAACAAAACCTGGAAAAAGTGAAGCACTGTGAATACTTTCCGGATGCACCGTACCATAAAGACGGCTCACAAAATCCCCATCAACATTAAATGTCATGAGATTAGTTGCAGATTCTTGATGAGAACCCCCCCCCCCCCCCCTCCCCCCACACATCTGACTGGGTTTGGTAAGAATTTGGTCCGATATTGAAAATGAGGCACTGTATTTAAGATGGCAAAAAAGAGGAATCACAAGGTGTAAACTTGTGTTTGCTTCAAGATAAGGCATATTAGCATGTGTGATTTCTATAAAAGTGGCTTAAAATGTTAAGCCAATATTCTGAGTCTATTCAACTTGGGTGCAGGTACAGATAGGGGGTTAAAGTCCAAGCTCTTGTCCACTTGGTGACACCCGGGTAACAGGTCAAGTAGGAGATTGCCTGTGACTTACAGTGGGAACCTTATGTGGCCACTGCACTAACTGGGAAGCCCCAACAGGAACCCTGAACAAGAGACAGCTAACAGGGCTCTGGTGAAACAAGAAGTCTTCAACAGTCTTTCAGAAAGCGCTGTAACTAGGTTTAAGGATATGATTCCTTCTTTATGTTCTCTAATGCCATATAACAACACAGTGCAGAGTAGCTACCTAAACTCTGTAAGGGAGATAGAGTATCTCGTCAATAGTTTTACATCCTCATTGAAGACAGCTTTGGATGCTGTAGCTCCTCTGAAAAAGAGAGCTTTAAATCAGAAGTGTCTGACTCCATGGTATAACTCTCAAACTCGTAGCTTAAAGCAGATAACCCGTAAGTTGGAGAGGAAATGGCGTCTCACTAATTTAGAAGATCTTCACTTAGCCTGGAAAAAGAGTCTGTTGCTCTATAAAAAAGCCCTCCGTAAAGCTAGGACATCTTTCTACTCATCACTAATTGAAGAAAATAAGAACAACCCCAGGTTTCTTTTCAGCACTGTAGCCAGGCTGACAAAGAGTCAGAGCTCTATTGAGCTGAGTATTCCATTAACTTTAACTAGTAATGAGTTCATGACTTTCTTTGCTAACAAAATTTTAACTATTAGAGAAAAAATTACTCATAACCATCCCAAAGACGTATCGTTATCTTTGGCTGCTTTCAGTGATGCCGGTATTTGGTTAGACTCTTTCTCTCCGATTGTTCTGTCTGAGTTATTTTCATTAGTTACTTCATCCAAACCATCAACATGTTTATTAGACCCCATTCCTACCAGGCTGCTCAAGGAAGCCCTACCATTATTTAATGCTTCGATCTTAAATATGATCAATCTATCTTTGTTAGTTGGCTATGTACCACAGGCTTTTAAGGTGGCAGTAATTAAACCATTACTTAAAAAGCCATCACTTGACCCAGCTATCTTAGCTAATTATAGGCCAATCTCCAACCTTCCTTTTCTCTCAAAAATTCTTGAAAGGGTAGTTGTAAAACAGCTAACTGATCATCTGCAGAGGAATGGTCTATTTGAAGAGTTTCAGTCAGGTTTTAGAATTCATCATAGTACAGAAACAGCATTAGTGAAGGTTACAAATGATCTTCTTATGGCCTCGGACAGTGGACTCATCTCTGTGCTTGTTCTGTTAGACCTCAGTGCTGCTTTTGATACTGTTGACCATAAAATTTTATTACAGAGATTAGAGCATGCCATAGGTATTAAAGGCACTGCGCTGCGGTGGTTTGAATCATATTTGTCTAATAGATTACAATTTGTTCATGTAAATGGGGAATCTTCTTCACAGACTAAAGTTAATTATGGAGTTCCACAAGGTTCTGTGCTAGGACCAATTTTATTCACTTTATATATGCTTCCCTTAGGCAGTATTATTAGACGGTATTGCTTAAATTTTCATTGTTACGCAGATGATACCCAGCTTTATCTATCCATGAAGCCAGACGACACACACCAATTAGCTAAACTGCAGGATTGTCTTACAGACATAAAGACATGGATGACCTCTAATTTCCTGCTTTTAAACTCAGATAAAACTGAAGTTATTGTACTTGGCCCCACAAATCTTAGAAACATGGTGTCTAACCAGATCCTTACTGTGGATGGCATTACCCTGACCTCTAGTAATACTGTGAGAAATCTTGGAGTCATTTTTGATCAGGATATGTCATTCAAAGCGCATATTAAACAAATATGTAGGACTGCTTTTTTGCATTTACGCAATATCTCTAAAATCAGAAAGGTCTTGTCTCAGAGTGATGCTGAAAAACTAATTCATGCATTTATTTCCTCTAGGCTGGACTATTGTAATTCATTATTATCAGGTTGTCCTAAAAGTTCCCTAAAAAGCCTTCAGTTAATTCAAAATGCTGCAGCTAGAGTACTGACGGGGACTAGAAGGAGAGAGCATATCTCACCCATATTGGCCTCTCTTCATTGGCTTCCTGTTAATTCTAGAATAGAATTTAAAATTCTTCTTCTTACTTATAAGGTTTTGAATAATCAGGTCCCATCTTATCTTAGGGACCTCGTAGTACCATATCACCCCAATAGAGCGCTTCGCTCTCAGACTGCAGGCTTACTTGTAGTTCCTAGGGTTTGTAAGAGTAGAATGGGAGGCAGAGCCTTCAGCTTTCAGGCTCCTCTCCTGTGGAACCAGCTCCCAATTCAGATCAGGGAGACAGACACCCTCTCTACTTTTAAGATTAGGCTTAAAACTTTCCTTTTTGCTAAAGCTTATAGTTAGGGCTGGATCAGGTGACCCTGAACCATCCCTTAGTTATGCTGCTATAGACGTAGACTGCTGGGGGGTTCCCATGATGCACTGTTTCTTTCTCTTTTTGCTCTGTATGCACCACTCTGCATTTAATCATTAGTGATCGATCTCTGCTCCCCTCCACAGCATGTCTTTTTCCTGGTTCTCTCCCTCAGCCCCAACCAGTCCCAGCAGAAGACTGCCCCTCCCTGAGCCTGGTTCTGCTGGAGGTTTCTTCCTGTTAAAAGGGAGTTTTTCCTTCCCACTGTAGCCAAGTGCTTGCTCACAGGGAGTCGTTTTGACCGTTGGGGTTTTACATCATTATTGTATGGCCTTGCCTTACAATATAAAGCGCCTTGGGGCAACTGTTTGTTGTGATTTGGCGCTATATAAAAAAAAAATTGAATTGAAAATTGAATTGAACCGTGGATTAGGCGGAGTAGGTGATGGCTTTTAACCTTTTGATTGAGAAGGAGGATTAAGGCTGGAGCAGGACGCCACACCTCACTCATCTAGGATTGCCCATGGACAGATGTGTCTGGATTATGGATGAAGAATTCCACCATCCCACCCAGGAATTGACCAAGAGACGATCTTCCTCACCTTCCCACCTAGTCTTTTTCTGTGGAGAGTTCCTCATGTGGGTTCCCTCCAGGTGCTCTGGCTTCCTCTAATGTCTAAAGACATGTGGGTTAGGTGAATTGGTGACTTTAAATTGGCTATAGGTGTGAGTGTGACTATGTTTTTCTGTCTACATGTGGCCCTGTAATGGACTGGAGACCTGTCTAGGGTGAACCCCGCCTCTTGCCAAATGACCGCTCAGATAGGCTCCAGATCCCTCATGACCCTTAATTGAAATAGGTAGGTAGAAAGTGAATGGATTCATTCTCTTTTGGAGCCAACCTGACATGTCCTGTATAGACCCTGAGGCCTGCTGGTACCTGTGCTTATCTCCAGACTCCATATGAATGAAGGTCTACGACGGACTTATTACTCTGATTTGATCAACAAAAACAAGCATAACTCAAAGTTCTTGTTCAACACGGTGGCAACACTTATGCATGGACAACCACCTGTAGTTCACTCTCCTTTTACAGCACAAGATTTCCTGGATTACTTTGGGAACAAAATAGAAGACATCAGGTTAAACATGGCATGCCTTAACCCAGCCACTACACCCTGCTATTGAGATGGGAACCACTTCTGAGGTATTACCTAGATTTACAGAATTTGATAGTATCTCACTAGGCATGCTGACAAAATTCATAATGTCAACAAAAAGCAGAACCTGTTTATTTGATCCTATACCAACAAAACTGTTTAAGGACCTGTGGCCCACTCTTGGGCTGACTGTGCTGGAAATTATTAATCTTTCTTTAACTTCTGGATCTGTTCCTAAATGTTTCAAATCTGCAGTGATTAAACCATTACTTAAGAAACCTAATCTTGATCCTAGTGTATTGACAAACTATCGGCCGATATCAAATCTATCATTTTTCTCTAAAATTCTGGAAAAAGTGGTGTCACGGCAGCTCGTAGACTATCTTACTGAGAATAATCTCTTTGAGCCACTGCAGTCTGCTTTTAGAAAATATCATTCCACAGAGACGGCTCTCACTAAAGTGGTGAATGATCTTCTGCTTACAATGGATTCGGACACCACTACAGTTCTCTTGCTGTTAGCTCTCAGTGCTGCATTTGATAGAGTGGATCATCATATTCTACTTGATAGGCTGGAAAATCATTTTGGGATTAGTGGGAGTGCCCTTGCATGGCTGACGTCATACTTGACCAGTCGTTCTCACTGTGTTTTGTACAGTAACACTACCTCTAACCTTAGTGACATGAAATTTGGGGTTACACAGGGGTCTGTCTTAGGCCCCCTGCTTTTCTCCCTTTATATAGCACCACTTGGGCACATATTGCAGAGTTTTGGGATTACCTTTCACTGCTATGCAGATGATACTCAGTTATACATGCCGATAACTGCTGGTAATCTTGTTCACATAAAATCCTTAGAAGATTGCCTTGCAACAGTGAGAAGTTGGATGTCTAGAAACTTCCTACTTTTAAACTCTGATAAGACTGAAATGATGGTTTTTGGTCCAGTGAGACATCGGCATCAATTTGATTAGTTAACGCTCAGCCTCGGCTCGTGTGTCATACATCACACTGACAAACTGAGGGACTTTGGGGTACTTTTTGATCCTTCGTTAACTTTTGGCCTCCAAATTAGAAATATTACTAGGACTGCGTTCTTCCACCTGCAAAATATAGTGAAGATTCGTCCCATCCTGTCTATGGCTGATGCTTAGACCCTGATCCATGCATGTATCTCTTCTAGATTGGACTACTGCAATGTTCTAGTTTCTGGTTTACCGTAGCCTAGCATTAGGGGTCTCCAGTTGGTTCAAAATGCTGCAGCCAGACTTTTGACACGAAGCAGAAAGTTCGACCACATTACACCCATTTTGGCATCTCTTCACTGGCTTCCTGTCCCAGTGAGATCAGATTTTAAGGCTCTGCTACTAACCTATAAAATTATTCATGGACTGACACCTCCCTACCTAGCTGACCTAATTAAACCTTACGTACCAGCCCAGGCTTTACGTTGTCAGGGTGCAGGACTACTTTGTGTCCCTAAGGTGAATAAGAAGTCTGCGGGTCACAGAGCTTTCTCTTATCGTGCCTCTGTTCTGTGGAATGATCTCCCTGCGTCAATAAAACAGATTCTGTGGAGATTTTCAAGTCCAGACTTAAGACGCACTTAATTTCCCTTTCATATGGCTAGCATACTGGTACAGTTTTGTTTTACGCTTTTTACTCTTTTAATTCACTTTATTAGTAAACGGAGCGGGCTGCGGCCTCAACTTTATCTAAATTCTGGGTCTTTTAGTGAAGTTTAGGGCTAGTGGCCGGCGATCACCTTAGTATTTCTCTGTTTTTCTTGTTGTTTAATGCTGGCAAATTATATAGTATTTTTTGTCTTTCTGATGCCTGATTCTGTTTTTTCTCTCTGTTTAAGGTGCAGCTCCATCCAGAGATGGGAGTTGTATTTGTGTTGACGATCCTCCTGTCCTGTGCGCCAACAGCATTTCTTATATATTCGTCCATGAATTGTTCTGTGAATTGTTCTGTAATTTATGTTTGTAGCATGGCCCAAGCAGAGGGTCACCCCTTTGAGTCTGGTCTGCTTGAAGTTTCTTCCTCAGAGGGAGTTTTTCCTTACCACTGTTGCTCTGGGGGTTGGTAAGGTTAGACCTTACCTGTGTGAAGCACTTTGAGGCAACTCTGTTGTTATTTGGCACTATATAAATGAAAATAAATTGAAATTGAAAATTGAAATTACAACGCCGGTCCAATGCAGGTTGCTTCCCCTGCTAAAGACAGGGGCACCTGGATGCACTGAGACAATACAGATTAAGTCTCCAAGGATACAGACAGGTAGCATCAGTGGGATTCAACCCAAATCTATGTATTTTCAGACCAGCTCCTTATCCACTGCACTACCTGCTCTTGTCGAAGTGGCCATGCAAGGACCTGCAGGCTTTGGCATCACATTGGCTTCATTTTTCAGCGCCTGTGGTTGGAGCTTGCAAAAAACATCACTGGTCCAATACAGTCAGGTCATATGGACCCATTCAGTTATTTACAGTTTAGCTTTCACAAGCAGGAACAGACAAAAGTAGAGACGGATCACATCTCTCAACATATAAGCTGACATTACTTTCATTGTACATGAATCTAAACAGCACACACAATTACATATTTTTAATATGTTTTTGAAATCAAAGGAGAAGCTCATCAGCGGTGACGTTTCCATTCAGCTTTTCTGACATGACGGCGGCGCGTACTCGATTCTGAAGGAAGCGTCTGAGCTAACGTGGCGTGATGCTTCTGTGCTCACACGGAAGAGAAGGACGACGCGTGTGAGAAAGTCTCCTGAAACTGTGCTGTTTTGAGGGAGCGAGGTGGTTTTTTTTTCTCCCTGAAGGAGACGGTACACGAGATGAGTCAGAATAGAGCAAAACGTATTCAGCAGTTTCCTGCAGCCTCGGGTCAGCGCAGTGACAGCAGCATGTGGACGCAAAAATGGCCTCCAGCTACTCGGCTCCTCTGTTGTTTTGTAACTGTGCGCGGACGTGCTGACAGACAGGTGACTGACGCGTGCGCCACCTGGAACAACTCAGCTAAATGTGTTTGTGTACATTTATTATTTTGCACACTGCCTTTCCTGTTTGTGTTTTCCAAACCACGAGTTGACTTAAAAGCTGACGTGTTTGACATCCGCTAACTGTACCTGCGGTGCATCACTTCCCTCACATTTGACATGTTTCTGTGTGTATTTCCTTTTCAAGCCTTATATTGTACTAAATCTATTTTATTCGTCTTTTATCAGTAAATATGGCGCAGGTTTTACATTAAACATTCTTAAAGTCCTGCAGTTTTGTGTCAGTGCAGAAAGGACACTGATGTTTGCAAAATGTAGGCCTTAAACTGTGATTTTGAGAATTTTGCGACATATGGCACAGGAGAGAGGCAGTCAAATTCGGGCATAAATTAATCTGGATGGAAGGTCATGGGATACAAATAAATGACTTCATGTGAATTACATACATTACAATTAAATGTAGTATTTTTATGCAAAATTAATACTAAAGCAAAGTTTCAACAAAATCAACTTCACTTCCGTATGAGACCATGGTCCTCTGTCAGAAACCGGTGCAGACATGAGATTCCGTCACTGGGTATCTGGTCTAGTACTCCTGAACAGGGTGAGAGGTTCGACTATCCGGGAGGGACTCTGAGTAGAGCCACTGGTTCTTTGCATCCAAGGGATCCAGATGTGCGTGGTTCAGCCATTTGGTGAAGATGCTCCCTGGTCGTCACCCTAGGGAGGTCTTCTAGTCACAACCAACAGGGAGGAGGCCCTGGGGAAGATCCAGGACATGCTGGAGGGATTATATTCCCCAGCCTGCTTGGGAACACCATGGAATTCCCAAGGAAGAGTTACAGGACTTGGTCTAGGATAGGCAAGTGGGGGATGAGCTGCGTGCTCTGCTGCCACAGTGATACGGACCCAGATGAATGGTAGAAAATGAATTAATGAATTTCCTATAGCTTGTTTAACCCTCAAGTGACTGAGTGGGGTAATTTATGACCCCGGGCATATATTTTTGTGCAGCTGTTTTTATTAGTTTTATTGTTCTTATACAGTTGTATGCAAACATTTGGGCACCCCTGATAATTTTCATGATTTTCCTTTATAAATCATTGGTTGTCTGGATCAGAAATTTCAGTTAAATATATCATATAGCAGATGAACACACTGATATTTGAGAAGTGAAATTAAGTTTATAGGATTTACAGAAAGTGTGCAATAATTATTTAAACATTAATTAACTACTGGAACACAAAATTGGTTTGGTAAGCTCATTGACCCTTGACCTCCTTACACAAGTGAATCCAAACATGAGAAAGGGTATTTAAGGTGGCCATTTGCAAATATTTCTCCTCTTTGCATCTCTTCTAATGAGTGGCAACATGGGAGCCTCTAAACAACTCTCAAATGACCTGAAAATAAAGATTGTTCAACATCATGGTTTAGGGGAAGGATACAAAAAGCTATCTCAGAGATTTCAGCTGTTTCCACTGTGAGGAAATGGAAGACCACAGGCACAGTACTAGTTAAGGCCAGAAGTGGCAGACCAAGAAAAATCTCAGATAAGCTGAAGTGGACGATGGTGAGAACAGTCATAGTCAACCCACAGACATGCTCTAATGACCTACAACATGATCTTGCTGCAGATAATGTCTCTGCATTCAACTATACAGCGCACTTTGCACAAAGAGATGATCTATGATGCTGTAATGCAGAGGAAGACTTTTCTGCATACACGCCACAAACAGAGTCACTGGAGGTATGCTAAAGCACATTTGGACAAGCCAGCTTCATTTTGGAATAAGGTGCTGTGGACTGATGAAACTATTTGGACATAACAAGGGGCAGTATGCATGGCTGAAAAAGAACACAGCATTCCAAGAAAAACACTTGCTACCTACAGTAAAATTTGGAGGTGGTTCCATCATGCTGTGGGGCCAGTGCAGGTACTGAGAATCTTGTTAAAGTTGAGGGTCACATGGATTCCAGTCAATATCAGCAGATTCTTGAGAACAATGTTCATAAATCAATAACAAAGTTGAAGTTGTGCCGGGGCTCGATCTTGCAACAAGACAACGACTCTAAACACTGCTCACAATCTATTATGGCATTCATGCAGAGAAACAAATACAATGTTCTGGAATGGCCATCTCAGTCCCCAGACCTGAATATTATTGAAAATCTGTGGTGTGATTTTAAGTTGGCTGTCCATGCTCGGAAACCAACAAACCTGAGATGTTTTGTAAAGAAGAATGGTCCAAAATACCTTCAACCAGAATCCAGATTCTCATTGGAAGCTATAGGAAATGTTTAGAGGGTGTTATTTCTGCAAACAGAGGATCTACTAAATATTGATGTATTTTTTTTTCTGTTGGGGTGCACAAATTTATGCAACTTGCAAGAGTGAGGGTTTACATGCTGAACAAACTAATTAGTGCCACGTGAGAACATGAAGGAAAAAGAGGAGGGACAATTACACATGAAAACTAACTGAACTTAAGGTGAATGAAAACAAAACCTGAGCACAAGAATAAATAGAAAATAATGCATAACAATAAGTATCACAGTAGCAAAAATACAAAAGAAGTAACAAAAATAAACATAAATCTAGGTGAAAAACTACAGAATGTAACGTGGACTAACCCGTATAACCAGAACTATAAAGGGTCAAACCAGAACTAATAAAAGAAAGAAAACTCTCAGAAAATAAGCAGAAACACCACAATAACAGAAACTAATACTGGAACACAAGTATAAATAAAACATAAGTGGACACTGAGCAAAGCAGGGGCAAAAATAAAACATAATCACAGGGGCGACACCACGCGGGAACTCAAGGGCAGGGACACTCGGACAATGAGGACTATGGGACATAACAACGTACAGAGCAATCACACACAGCTGACTGACCGAGAAAGGGGAAGGAACAGATCAAACACACACCAGGAGAGTACCCATTCTGCTGACTGAGAAAGACAGGACAGTGCACAGAGCAGACACACACCAGGGGACCACACACAGCTGAGAGCTCGGGACAGGGGAACATGACCAAGAACTCTAGATAGAAGTAAACAGACAGACACTAAGCGAACAAAGACAGAACTAGGACAAAGACATAGTGTGAACCGCAAGGAGAGCCAGACACTGATAAGAACTGACACAAGAAGGAGAATGAACCCAACTCATAAGACACAGACATAGAACCGGGAGTGCACAACTCACACACAACCACATGATTTATGTATAAGGATGATTTTGGTTGCAGTTGTGCTTCTGAACAGTTGTTATTTTTTGTTCATACATACACTTTTAGTTTGAATCCTACGCAAATGAGGCCCCAGATACCTGAACCACCTCAGCTAGCTCCTTATGATGCAAAGGAGCAGCAGCGCTACTCTGAATCCCTCCATAATATTTGAGCTTCTCACCCTGTCACTGGGTTTAAGCCCAGATACCCAACAGAGGAATCTCATTTCCACCGCTTGTATCTGCAACACTTATTTTGGTCATTACTCAAATTTCATGACCATAGGTGAGGACAGAAGTGTAAATCGAGAGTCTCACCTTCTGGCTCAGCTCTTTCTTTACGCTGTATAGTGTCCAAAGCAGCCCCTTTCCCCACATACCTAAACTCTTGGGACAGTAACTCTTCCCTGACCCAGAGGGGATAATACAACCTTTTCCAACAGAGGACCATGGCCTCAGATTTGGAAGTGTCGATTGTCATCCCAAGCGCTTCACACTTGGCCTCAAACCTGTTCCGTGCACATCGGGGGGGGGGGGGGGTCACATTCTGGTGAAGCCAACAGAATCACATTATCTGCATAAAGCAGAGATGCTGTTCTGAGGTCACCAAACTGGACATCCTCTAATCCCTGACTGTGCCTTGAAATTCCATTGATGATAATGGGCAGCCTGCCTGGTGTATATTTTTCCAAAATACTGGTTTGTATCAATCCTACAATGGTCTTAGTATTTAGTTCCAGCCTGTTTGGTTATGCAGATGCAGTGCACAGTTAATGTAATAATATTAGCACTAATATTTGATGTAAGGAATCATAAAATTCACAAAGGCATTAATAATTACAGTATGTGTTCAAGGATCAGAAAAATGCAGTATGAGTCCATTTGGAGCTCTACTGCAGGGCGTCTTGTCCACAGCAATGTATTTCCTTTTCAGTCACTTGCAGAAAAACAACTTTATCTCCTACAACGTAATTGCCAAAGTAAGTGGAGCACCCAGAAGCTTATTACTTGGGCTGAAATGACACATTTATCTCCTCAGTATTATACCCAAGTGCCAAATCAATACGTGTTGCAATCAATACAATTGCAATTTGATATTACGATATATTGTGATTTTTCTTTGCTTTTTGTAACACTAGACCATAAGAAAAACTGTTACATTTGTAGACTATATCTTGTCACATTTTTTTAAATTGTACATCATATATATATTCTTGCATGTCTTAATTCATTTCCTATGCCCCTTATTCCAACTAAGGGTCACAGGGGAAGGGAGTAGCTAAAGCCTACCATGGCGGTCGCTGGGCTAGAGGTGGGGTTCACCCTGGGCAGGCCACCAGTCCATTAGAAGGCCAAGACATAGTCTTAGATGCTCCGTTAGGATGTTTCACCACACAACAAGCTCCGATATTCCAGGTGTTTGTAATAAAATGCTCCAAACAAACAGCCACAGCCTCCAGAATAGCTACCAGCCGCTGCCACACACTCAAAGCCACCACGCCCCCTATTACACTCAAAAAATGGCTCATTGGATGAACTCAGTTCAATTATGTGCAGGATTTCCATCTAATAAATATATGTAGTCCCAACTAAATTAAATTACATTATCTTGCATGGATATGTTTTATTTGGGTTGAGGCTACATATATTTATTAGATATTATTAGATATATTTATTAGTTTTTTGAGTGCAAACAAATGACTCATTGGATGAACTCACTTCAATTATGGACAGGTTTTCCATCTAATAAATATATGTCGTCCCAACTAAATTAAATTATCTTGCATGGATGCTCTTTATTGGAGTTGAGACTACATATATTTATTAGATGGAAATCCTGCCCATAATTGAATTGAGTTCATCCAATGATTTGGTTTTTTGAGTGTATACAGAACTTTATGCCTTAAAACATCTTAAATTAAGCTGTTATAAGTTATCATGGAGGTGCAAACTATCAATAGAGACCAAAACCATTTTTTGTACCAGTTTGTAAACATGTATATTTCTGCTCTAAATTTGGACATTTTAACATGGACTTGAATGGGAACGTATTTGCTTTTGGAACCAGCCTCAAGTGGCCAGTCAAAGAACTGCAACTTTTTCTTCTTCCGGCAGTTCTTCACCTGAGACCATCAAAGTTTACTGCCTGGTTTAATGTAGGCTTTGTGGAGCTAATTTATAGTTTTGCAGCACACTGATGTCATTAGAACGTGTTTTGAAGTTGCAAAGACACCTCCGGTTTTCAAGATATTTGTGGAGGATTCTTGCCCTCCATCCTTCCTGTGCACTGAGAAACCACACAGGCATTTGTTAAATATTCTCACATCAGTTACAGAGAAGAGGACAAGAAGAGGAGAGGGGAGCAAAAATGGATGAATGGGAAAAATCTCAGATTTTTAAAATTTTAATGCAGTGTTTCTTCATTCCTGGCACTGGAACTGTATGTTGATTGGGTGCAGCAACAGTGGAGGGTTCAGTTTTCACAGGGGGGACCAGAGGTTAAACATGGTTTGAAACTAACGTCTTATCTGCTGATAATACAACTATTAAGATGCATAACATCCTGTACTTTGACACAAAAGCACAAAGACTAATGACAGCCATCAGAGCACTGATGGATCCGCTGCTGTGTGCCCTGCACACTGGGATACGTCCATGTTAGTCGTACACGCAAGCTTTTGAGCATGCACAGTGTTTTGATTACAAAAACCTGCGGTGATAATTTGTTTCTTAGAATCCTCCAACATTTTCCTGAAAGGTAATGCAACTTCCTACATTTGTTATTCATTCACTCCCAAACCGGACTCATTTGTAAGCAGGGAACACGGTAATCTCAAAGAGAATGACTGCAGATCACTTCAATCTCCCACTCTGCCTAATGAGGAAATGTTCTGCTGACGAAAAACACAATTTAATGAATAAACACGACTTTGTTTTATGGCTTCCTTGTAACTTCATCATGAAATGACTTATACCAATCAATCATAAATATTTTGCTGATCAATACCAACTTTAGGTTATCGCTGTTCCCTTATTACTTGCAGAGATGTAGTCAATAATATGTTTTTCACACCATGTTTTTTGTTGACTTTGACCTTTGTCTGATCATCTCTAAAAGTTAATCATCTTGAAATATCTGATAAAGTAACATTCCCACCAAGTTTGGTGAAAATCTTTTTTAACCCTCAAGAGACAAAGCTATTTTAGCTATTTTAGAATATGGTCAGATAATTATAGCATCAAATACAGAAGAACGAGCAAATATGCCAATACTTTAACATAAATCTCAATGAACCCATCAATCATCCTTTGTGACAATTATGAGCTATTTTCATCCTCACTCTGGGCATCAAGAATCAGTCTCGATGCTTGTGCAGCTGTAAATCTTGCTATTCTAGGTCTGTTGGCTTCCCTGCAAAACTTTAAAATATAATGATTATAGAGTTGGCAAATTACAAAACCATCTGAAGCTATAGTGTCGAAAATGTCACAGATCTTCCCGGGGTCATAAGTGACCCCGCAAGAGTTTGGATTATACTTGCCACATGGATCGGCCGATCCTTGCAAAATTCTGTGAACAAATAGATTGACACATTCATGGCAGGAAACTTTTTTTTGATTAAAATTAGAAATATATTGCAATGCTAAAAGACCTTCGGCCATATGACCATTGTTCTCTTTATAATTTGCAGTTGTTTAATTAATTATTAAGAGCCTATTGTCTTGCGTACAATTTGTACATATTGAATAAAGCCCGTCTATCAGTCAATTAATCAAAAAAATTGTTTTAACAGCCTTGTGCGTGTGTGTGTGTGTACATGAGCTTTTGACAAGAGCCTATCAAGGAATATTTATAGATCACCCTCTTTGGATTTGCTGATATTAATGAGAAAAAATTAACTCCACAGGAAGTTTGAGTTAGCTGACATTACCGTGCACGCTAATGCCGCAAAATGTCTTGTAAATGACTCCAGAGGTATTATCAAGTTACAAAAACAGCATTTTCAGCTTTTGAAGTGTTTATTTCTCGCTAGCATTTACAAAATATATGACAAAAAGGATATATTAACACACAAATAGAACAGTTTTGCAGCTAGCTACGAGCCTGTGATGTCACCATGCTAATGTCCACGAAATGTCTTGTAAATAAGTTCAGAGGTGTTATCAGGTTCCAAAAACAGTGCTTTCAGTTTTAGAAGTGGGGGTCTGTCATGATGCTGTGCAGCTCTGCTATGAACAGTAATGTCACGCAAAATCTCAGAGTAGGATTTCTTCTCTATATGCATAATTTATACAGTCATTTTTTTTAAAAATACACTACATACCTATGGTATTTAGTGTATGAAGCTCCTGGGTTTTTGGCAGAATTACTTTATTCTTATAATAATAATAATAATAATAATAATAATACTAAATTATTGAATAAGATTATATTTTCAAAGTATTAGAATCTGATTATGAACATTATTATTATTATTATTATTATTATTATTATTATTATTTATGTGCAAACAAGTCTTTAAAATGGCAAGAAAAGTGAACCTTTAAGGTATTTGGGTTGGGGGGTTCCCACACCTCATCTCTGTGGGTCCACTACTCCACCAGAGGCCTGCAGAGTATGTGCTACCAGTGCTACTTTTCTACTAAAATATCACACATTTGTTGTAAAATTAACTAACGTAGAATAACTACAATGACTATTTATACGAGGTCTGTTAGAACAGTATCGGACCTTTTTATTTTTTTCAAAAATCTGACGGATTTGAATCACGTGTGCTTGCATGAGCAAACCTTGAACCTTCGTGCGCATGCGTGATTTTTTTCACGCCTGTCGGTTGCATCATTTGCTTGTAAGCAGCCTTTGTGTGAGGATGGGTGGAGTCTCTCGTCATTTTTTCTTTGCAAGGAAAAATGGTGGAATGACTGGAGCAGCGTGACTGCATCAAATTTTGCCACAAACTGGGCGACAGCCAGGTGGAAACCATTCGGATTATTCAGATGGCTTTTGGTGACGATCCTCTGGGCATCACACAGATTAAGGAGCGGTACAAACAGTTTAAAGACGTCCGCACAACGGTGGAGAGTGTGCCGCGCTCCGATCGGCATCAGCATGCTGAAACGACCGGATCATTTCCAAAGTGAACGCTGTGGTGATGTGGGACCATCGTGTGATTATCCGAGAAATTGCGGAAGAGGTGGACATCAGCACTTTTTCGGCACATTCCACTGTGAAAGAAGATTTTGCCATGAAAAGAGTGGCGGCGAAATTCAGCGGCACGAGCTGATGGCGCAGCAACAGCGCCTCCATGTTGAAGTCTCACAGGACATGTGGCATGCTCACCTCTTCCACCATTCGGAAGATTCAGACGGCTTTCGGTGGCTTTTCAGTCATGTGACTATCCGAGAAATTGTGGACGAGGTGGACATGCCACAACATTTATTACCATTGCACTCATAAACATTCTTTATTTGTATAATGAACCGGTGGTTATGAATGCTACTTTTTTGATAAATCTTACACACTGTAACTTTAAGCATCTTTGGACACGGTACGATGGTACTCAAGCTCAAAGTCATACTCTTGTTATCGACCCCTACAAACAACTGCAGAAGATTTCCTATGAATACGAGAAGGAAATTAAAAAAAGACAATTTATGAGCTCAAGCTGCACAGAATATCATAAAGGAAGAAAGGAATGAAGAGTGGAGGGAGGAAGACAGAATGTGCACTGGAAGAGAGCGGCTGGAAAAAGACGGGAGATCGGCAGAGGTACGGGGGAGGAAATGAAGTATGGGTAGACGTGAGCCAAACAACATCTGTGAAGGGCGGAGGGACGAGAGCAGGAGCTGTGGATGTGTATGTGAGAACCTTTGCAAACAACATCTGTAATTAGACGAACATCTGCAGTCAGAGAATGAAATGAGAAAGTGGGTGGAGAGGCGGGGGGAGGGGAACCAAACATCTTAAAGTCACAAACCGTAGGTGCACGCAATATGAAAACCCAAAATTATCCCATATGATGCTGCTTTGCACCATAAAGTTTCATGGTGCATTATAAAGCTTTTATATGCCAAGTACCAATACGATCTCAAACATTTACATTGATCTAGAATTTTGATCTCACAAGAAGCTTTCATATGTAGAAATGTATCAGTTATTACACATTTAGGCACAAGCACTAGAAAATAATGTGGAAACTTGTTTTAAATGGGTTCAGCTTTTATGCATGAAGAAACTAACTAAAATAAATGATATTAACACAGAGCTTTAAATTGATGTAGTAGACTTAAAATACTACATCAACACAGGTTTTAGTGTTGAAACTTTATGGGTTTAGCTAAGTCTTTTCAGCTGCTCCCATGTTTTCACTTGGGGTCACCACAGCAGACCCGAGGTGACAAAGTGACAAAGTTTTTTTAATTCGGCACACAAAATATTCAAATAGAAAAAAATGAACAATTCCACAAACAAACACAGACAAAACTAGTGAGTCCAAAAGGGTGTGGGCTGAAGCAAAGCTTATTAGCGCCCACCCCTGCTAGTACAAGTCCAACAATTCTAATCAGTCATATTTACATAAATACAAATTCACTACTACATGTCGACACACAGACATACACATCAATATACTATTCACTTATAATTATATTTATATAGTACCAGATCACAAGAAAGTCGAATCAAGGCACTTTACGTCAGTAAGGACTAACCTTACCAACCCCCAGAGCAAGCACTAGGCAACTGTGGTGAGGAAAAACTCCCTATAAGGAAGAAACCTCAAGCAGACCAGGCTCTTGGGGGTGACCCTCTGCTTGGGCTGTGCCATATATACCTATATACATACGTACGTATATACTTTACAAACATAAATATATACATACATATACACAGTCACTTATATACATATACATATACACCTACCCATATCTATATATCTACATACGCATATACATACCCACACATTCAAATATACAATAAGTCCCACTTATAAATTGAACATTCCATATAAATCAAATTATATTTGCTTCTTTATGATACTTAGACATAATGTTCTTTTTGAGTAGTTTCTTAAATCTTACTAAGGTACTACTCATTCTAACCTCTGTTGAACATTTGTTCCATTTCCTCACCCCAACCACAGACACACAAAAACCCTTTACATTTGTTCTTACTGGTGGTTTCATAAAAATTGCACAACCTCTTAAACTATATCTGGATTCCCTCAATCGGAACAGACTCTGGACATGTCTCGGTAAGGCTTGGTTTTTCGCTCGAAATAAAGTTTGAATTGTAATGTAATCGACCAAATCTATGAATTTTAATACATTTAAAGACACAAATAGAGAATGAGTTGGTTCACGATATTGTTTATTGCAGATGATTCGTATGGCTCGTTTTTGCAAAAGGAATATTGGATTGGTATTTGATTTGTAAGTGTTTCCCCATGACTCAACACAATATGTCATATATGGTACCATCAGAGAATGATATAAAGTAAGTAACCCTTCTTGCGGCAGTAGGTCTTTGGCTTTATACAAAATGGCTATAGTTTTTGACAATTTTGATTTCACATAATTTATATGTGGTTTCCAGCTAAGTTTATTATCAATTATAACACCTAAAAATTTATTCTCTGTTACTAACTCAATTTCCTTATTGTTTATAGTTAAATTTTTACACTTGGGTGCCTGTTTATTTCCAAATATAATACATTTACTTTTCCCAAGGTTGAGTGACAACTTATTAGCGTCAAACCAAACCTTAAATTTTTCCAGTTCTTTCTCCACTATGTCCAGAAGCTGTTCAAGATTTTCACCGCTACAGAACACAGTTGTATCATCCGCAAAAAGGACACATCTCAGTGAACTCGACACCCAACTTATATCATTTATATAGATTATAAACAACAAAGGACCCAGCACTGAGCCCTGCGCCACCCCACATGTGACATCCCTGAGTTCAGAATTTGTATTATTGAATTGAACATACTGAAATCTGCCTTGTAAATAACTAGCTATCCATTCATATGCCAGACCTCTGATTTCATATTTCTGCAGTTTAATTAATAGTATTCCATGGTTAATTGTGTCAAACGCTTTCTGTAAATAAAAAAAAAACACCTATTGTGTATTGTTTATTGTCACTTGCAGTTGCTATACTTTCCACAAAGTCCATCAAAGCATGTGATGTAGTTCGAGACCTTCTGAATCCATATTGTTCTTCACAAATGATGTTATGCTTCAGTAAATAATCATTTAATTTTTTAGCAAATATTTTTTCCAAAATTTTGGAAAATTGTGGCAGGAGTGATATAGGTCTATAATTAGAAAATGTGTGTTTGTCACCAGTTTTAAACAGAGGAATTACTTTGGCTATTTTCATTTGAGAAGGAAATTTACCAGTACTTAGTGACATATTGCAAATATAATTGAACGGTTTTACTATGCAATCAATAACTTTTTTTAATAAAGCTATATCCAAATTATTAAAATCAGTCGATTTCTTACTTTTTGAACCATGAACCAGATCAAGTATTTCCCTTTCATGAGTACCACCAATGAACATTGAAACAGATTTGTTAAACGTTGAATTATTTACCCAGAAGTTATTAGTTGATGAGTCAATTTTACTGGCAAGATTTTTACCCACATTAACGAAGTATTCATTAAAGTGTTCAGCAATAGACTCGTCGTTATCAATCGTGATGTAGTTGTTACTCTGAAAAAATGAAGGATAATCTCTAGTTACTCTATTCTTTTTTACTATTTCATTTAATATGTTCCATGTGTTTTTGATGTTATTTCTATTTTTGACAAGTAACTCATAATATATTTTTTTACTGAGTCTCATGATATTGATTAACTTATTCTTATATGTTTTATACTTACTTTCAGCTTCCTTAGTTTGTAGTTTTATGAATTGTTTATATAGTACGTTTTTCTTTTTACATGCCCTCTGAAGCCCCTTAGTTATCCATGGTTTGTTGCTATATTGATTTCTATATATTTTGTCAACAAATGGACAGTGTTTATTATACAAACTGGAAAAAATGGAAATGAAAGCATCATATGACCTGTCAACATCATCAACAAAAACATCCGACCAATTCTGACTTGATAAATCCTCCCTTAAATTATCAATTGTTTCAGGTGTTACTTTTCTACTCATGAATTTGATATTGCTTCGATACTTACAACAACCCTCCAATGCAAAGACTGAGAAAACTGGCAAGTGATCACTGATATCACTGACCAGTAGTCCCCCACTAAGATTACCGGATATAACGTTAGTTAAAATATTGTCAATGAGAGTTGTTGAGTCCATAGTTATTCTGCTAGGATGAATGATGGTTGGAAACAGTCCTAAACAGTACAAGGTGTTTATAAATGAGGTAATTTGTGGATGATTGTGAGGGTTTAAAAAATCTATATTGAAATCTCCACAGACAAATAAATGCTTATTTCTGTTGATTTTGTTGTACATTCCTAAGATAATGTCTTCAAAGGTGTCAATATTTGTCCCAGGAGCTCTGTAAATGCAACTAACAACTATGTTTTTGGAGTTTATAGATGTAATTTCTATGGTAACACATTCCATGATGTGACATGTTGTTAATGAGTTTACAGTTATAATCTGACCTTACAAACAGTGCAACGCCTCCGCCCCTTCTCGTCTGCCTATTAACCAGGAACAATTCATAACCATCAAGATATACCAGATCTTTATTATCCTCATTTAACCATGTTTCTAAAATTGCAATAACTGAAAAACGTTTTTTTGGATGTTTTCAAACAATCATTAATAGTGGACAGATTACGAGAAAGACTTCTGCTGTTGAAATGTATAATTGAAAAATCTTCATCATTGATTTTATCATTTTTGAATTGTTCTTCTGTAAAATATTTGCACTGTCTCACAATATTCTCACTGAAAAAGGTATCAGGATCATTTTCAGATTCGAAGGGGTGGTTAGCAGAGTTATTATAATTAAATGTATCTAGACAGAGCTCCTGGGCAGAAATAAACGGATCATTATCCTTAGTCATTATGTCTCTCTTGTCTCCGGGTGTAGATGATGTGGATGAGTGGGTTGCTCCAGTCTGCATCATGGTGCTGTGATGTGTTTGAGTCCTCATACCTATTGTTCATATTTGTCCAGCTCCTCGATGTTCCTTATTGCCATAACCTTTGCTTGTTCTGGTGATCCGTTCAGTTTGATGAATATTTTACAGTTTGAAGTCCATGTGTGCTGGATTTTTCCCTGTTTCTTTAAGAAGCGTGCTTTCCTGGCGATGTCGGCATTCCGTTTGGTGAGATGTTCATTGATGAATACGTTTGTCCCTTTCAGTTTTCTTACTTGTTTTAACAGTGCTGTTTTGTGTTTTCTGTTGATGAATCTCATGATGACGGTTCGTTTATCACCGTCATTTCTCCGGGGCAGAGGGTGGCACGCTTCAATGTTATTTAAATCCATTTCTATACCTTTAGATAGGAGGAAATCAACAACCTGTTTTTCCACAGAGCTGACCTCCTGTTCACTGGGCTCCCCTCCGCTCTCATCTGTTACTGCCCGTGCGTAGGACCGTGGTTTGATGTGAAGACCTGTGATGATGACGTCGTTGATTCTGGTGTACTGCTCCAGTTCAGCCACTCTATTTTCCAGCTGCACCAGGTGCCGGTCTTTCTCGGCGTTCTGGAGCCGTAATGCCTTCACCTCCTCCACCAGATCCATGATTGATTTCTGTTGCTGCTTCACAACAGAAATCTCCTCTGATAGAAAGTCCAGAGATTTTTTAATATCGTCACCTTCCTCCGCTGTCAGAACCTTCTTAGGCCCCATGGTCGGCTTATGGGCAGCTTGACGATCGCTGATGTTAACAGCCTGCGTTGTTTGTCACCGGGATGGATCTGCACTGCGCTGGTGCCGCGCGGCCTCGGTGTTTCCGCGCTGATGGATCCACGGTGGCTGCACGAGGCCTCAGGGAAGCAGCACTCGTGACGCGCGGCTTTAATGACCTCAGTGAATTCACCACGTTGGGCGGGCCTCGGACGTTGTTGCTGTCCAGTTGCGGGGCTAAGTTGCCGGTTGAGGTGGTATTCCCACTGTCCGGGTTGGCAAACACCGGCGTGGCAAATGGCAACTACAAACACCACCTCAGAAAACTCAGGTACAAACTTTTTGCAGCTCGCTCTGATGACACGCAGCTCTGAGAGAATGACGACACGCAGCTCTCTAGTGGTTTGAACAGCTGTATCTGTAGCCTTACCATTGATACCATTGGTAGATCTGCATGTTGATTTTGGCACAGGTTTTACGCCAGATGCCCTTCCTGACAACTCCTCATTACATGGAGAAATGTGGCAAAGTGGGATTGGAACTGTAAACCTTCAGAACTGAAACACTAAGAGACTTCACTCATTTAACCATCTGAGGTCAGTTTTTCCATAATTTTTAAATCAGCAGTTGTTGCCAAGTGGTTAGCGCACTTGTTTACAGTGCAGAAGGTTTATGGTTCAATTCTCCTCCCCCCCCCCCCCTGCCCATTTTCTAATATGGAGTTGCATCAGGAATAAAACTTGTGTCAAATCAACATGCAGATTCATCTGAGTGAAAACAAGGGAGATGCTGGAGGAACATAATATACGAGTATATGTTTTTTAAATAAGTGGCAGAAAGTCAGATACTTTCATTGAACACTTTCTTAAGGGCCCCTTCACACATTGTGCATAAAGTGCTAATGAAGCAGGAATCGTGTGCAAAATGTGTAAAATCGTAGCTGCCTTGTGCATCTGTTGCAACAACTATTTGCGCACACCAGCGGCTGAAAGACAGAGTGTGCACTGTGAGAGCCCATCGAACCCCCTCGTGGCAGGTGTCGGCCAAATTCCAGGTGACATGCATGAACATCTAACAACGATCGCATGACACTTAGAAAATGTGTGGCCATTCGCACTATTAACACAACAATAGCCAGATGATCACTGTTGAGATGGATGTGACACGTTGGTGTGTGCGCTGAACTGACAGGAGGTGTGTCCACCAACAGCAGCGGCTGTGGAGATCTGTCGATCTGGACATCCTAGCTGGACAACACGTACTATGTTTGGATGGACATGGACTAACAACTGCCCACTGTGACACGCGTGTGTCTACTTGCTGTCATCACGTGGACATAAATAAAAACATATATCCTGTGGCATATACCCCCAGGTTGAAACGGACCATCAGATCAGAACACGCAGTGGGTCATCTGACTGTCATGTAATCCATGTGAGCTCTGACATGACGCAGTGTCAGTCCTGCGGCGCACCGGCAGGACACACGCGTGGGCCAGCTGGACACGCGCCACCAGATGTGGACATGATGGGAAGAGCAAACTGCTTCTCATTCATGTCATTTCATGACTGTATGTCTGTGACCTTAGGTCATCTACAGAGGACAGACGGATCATATTTGTATTGCCCGCTTGATAAGAGGGATTCAATATTCAGTAATGCAGTGTTTTTATTTTTATATGGTGTGTGATTTTATTTTTTTTTTAAATATGTCCATGTCCTTCCTGATATCAGGCATTTTCCTGCACATTTCACAGGCCAGTGATGGTAGCTCAGTGGTAAAGTTTTTGATTTAACCAGAGCTTTTGAAAAGCACGGGTTCAAATCCCGTGGTTGACCTATTTTTTTTTATTTTCAAAGCAGCTGCGCGATGTGGTTACACATCGCACTGCTGCTCGCACTATGTTCCCACGTGCATGAACCGTTGTACCGGCATCGTGCATGCCTGCTCATTGGTGCGATGTTTTGTGGTGCACTCATACGAGTTGTTCCGTATTTCCACTATGCGCAAAGGGGCCCTAAACAGCGGCATGTCACCTCTAGTTTCAGTCCCTGTTCTAGATGATCAATGCCTCACAACTGAGACTGGAGAAGATCTCCTGTCTCTCTCTCTACAGGCTGATTCAGAGCACACCGTTGCTCTTCTGTTCAGGAGTCGGACTCATTCATACTGTCACTAAACCCTCATAAATACCAAAAAAAAGAGAAGGTCCTATCAACATGAAAACACTTTTTACTTAGTCCCACAGACAAAGCATTCTGTCATTCAACCCACCCACCCCAACCACCACCACCACCACCATAGAGCAAAGAGGTATTTTTGTGAAGTATTTTCCACTTTTCTTCCAGTGACTGATATTTCTGGACATTTCCAGTTAGAGTGAAGACACTGAACATCTACCTGGAAATGGTGAGGGATTTCATTTCACATTTTACATTTATTTATACTGATATACAATTTTCTTCTTCTATTACACTACCTTTTGTGAGCCAAAGACTTTGTTGAACCAATTTCTAGCACTAAAAATGAATGAAAAATGAATAAAGGTGTAATTTCAATAAAGATTTGAAGAATTTATTCAAAATGCATTTAATTTTTTTTTAATTTAGAGCCAAAGTATTTTTACATACACTATTCTAGACAAATAAGTGAGGCATATTCTCAAAGCTGGGATTGTTGCAAACATTCTACCTAAAAAAAGTATGAAAATGGGAATTACTCAACGTATGGTAAAATCTTGAAAATATAGTTGGACCCCAGAGAGCTAAGGCCAATTGTATGATAACAGAATTACAATGACAGCAGAAATTGGCCATATTTTAGCTTACTCTTCAAAATTTGCTGTGATTTTCCAGTAAAGTCAACTAATTAAGGATAAGAGTGCTGCTCTCCAGTTGTGTGTTGCCAATGATTTAAAATATTTAAGGTGCAATTACAACATATTAGTGATAATATTGAATATCAAAATATCTCATAGTGTAGATTGGAAGCTTTATCAATTTGACATTAATTACACCAAAATCTGGAAAAACAACTGTTGCGTCGACTGTTGCGTTGCCTCCCCCCTACATTTTTAAACCAGCAGCACTAATGATAACTGAGGGGCTGCTTCAGACGTTTCACCTTTTTGACCTAGAAAGCAAGTTGAAAAACACAATGAAAGCCAGTTTACTTATATTTTGTGACCAGAGAAAAGTCAGCTGATAAAGTCCAAACACATTCTCCTCATTTGGGGGGGAAAAAAAGCTGACTGCAGCTGAGCTTTTTGGGAAACATCATCCATCAGCGGTGAATTCCTTACAAGCTTTGTTATTTGTCCCATCTATCACGATAAACGCTATAAGTGTTTCTGCTAGCAATCAGCTAGCTTTCAGGCAAGAATCAGACGGGACTGAAGCAGCCGTGCACATAATGTGAAAGTCGGTGATCCGCCACAGTTCCTCTCTGCAGTCACAAATGTCTTTAACAATCAACCGTCATTTTAATAAACAAAATAAATTTACTGTTGACTTCCAGTGTCTGAGATTTTGTTTCTTTTTTTGATTATCAATTAGTGTAATGATTATATTTGATTAAATCTAAAAACTTAAATATGCCAACATAAAAAACTTACTTTACAAATTAAAGTAAAAAAAATCTATCACATAAAGGATATAAAATGCCAACTATTAAGTACAAATAATGTAATTGATAAATTACAACTATCTTGATACTCATACTTGCTAGCAAACTAACTAACTAAATTAAATGGGGACTCGCCACTACTCCTAGGGTCCACTAGTCACAGTCCTAGTATTAAAGACAGCATGTTGAAGTTGTTTTTACATATAGGCTGTATGTTGCACTACAGTAGGTTAAGTAATGTTACAAAAGTGGGACAATTAAAAAAAAAAATCATGTCATTATGGTGAATTACCATTATTTGTTGATATTCAATTCAACAGATTTATGGACAACAGTACAATTACAGGTGATTAATGGTGTATGTCAACAGAATCATATATTTTCAGTAAATAAACAAAACTAGATCTGGTTTGTTAGCCATTTGGAAGTACAGTTACATTTAAATGTGAACTTTAAAATTAGTTTGGGTTGTAATATACATCATCAAATAATATAAAGTGGTTGGGACCAGTGGGACCTAGAACCAGTAGACCCTCTCCCCTATAGCCTCTGCATTAGCTAACTAAGTTAGCTTCATCAGTTAGCATGTTGGTTATCCAGCAAGAATCTAAAGTGTTCTAAAAACAGAAAAATACAGATTTACCATATATTCTTTTAAGATGAGACTTGGTAGCCGGAAACGCTGGAGAAGATGTGCTCCAGGTGTCCAAATTTCCTGTTATCAACAGAGGTTGACGTAGGTCAGCAGAGGGCAACGTTTGGTGACGGATGACTGACTTACTATTGGACGTGGTTCAACTTTCGCCATCTGAAAGTTGGCCCTTTGGTAGCGCACTCTGGGGAGCAGTAGTATAGCTGATCAGTGACTTAACATTTGAGACGTCATGCGACAGAGCCTATATAAACTTGATGTAAGTGTGATTGCGTCACTTGCTACTGGTGCGCTGGCGAGACAAGCTCTACATATTCCTTCACATTTCTACATATTTCTTCTTGCCCAAGAGATCCATAGGTGGTGGTACGTCCAGTCAAGCCTCAGATTGTGGCCAACAGCAATCGGCGGAGGTGAATGGAGCAGTAATGGCGTACTAGCGAAGGGGATATAATGGTAGTGGAGCTCAACTTTTGCTTGCGTTTTACCATGAAAATTGAAGACTTTAAGCATGTAGAAAGTTTTTCCGGGACCATGACGCTGACATTGATGTTGCCGTTGATGTTGACTTAGCTCCTTCATAGTCCGGTAAACCTTGGTGCTAGTCAACAGTAAGCAACTTTTCACTTTCATCGGCAAACGCCGGACAAATCGTTAAAGTGTGAATGGGCCATAAATGACATACATCAGCGGTGAAAGTAGGTGGAGGAAGGTTTCTGTAGTGCTTCAGACAGATAGTGAGTGCAAACACTCATTAAATTAAACTATTTGGATTTGGGGATGCTTACGACTGGCTGCTGAAGGCGGCCGTTAATATGAATAACTTGATGATTAATAATAAGAGTGAGCCGATTCATGAAGCAATTAATGCAACTAATATTTATAAAAGAAATGAAGATCAGCCAACAAGCCGCGACTTCAGCGCGATGCCTTCAGGATGGATTAGGGGCACTGGGGGGGGGCTCCAGCAGGTTTCAGGAACAACATCTGAGCCGTCTGTCCAGAAGTGTGCTCGGCTACGACCAGTTCCAATACAGAGGACCTGAGCTTAGAAGAAATGCACACCACCCACAGGGGTGAGAGGGATTTATGGATATTATTTATTTATTTATAAGCCATTACACTATCAGAGCTGGTTGCTATGGACCTATATGAGTTTTTTACAAGTCATTGCTATGCCTGGGAAAGATGGAGAGAACTCGAGACCCATGCAGCGGATGAGTCATCTACTCCCCCCTCTGAGCACCCCCACCCCCAATCCTCCCCCAGAACACACACACACACACACACCACACACACACACACACACACACACACACACACACACACACACACACACACACACATGAACACGGAGCTCCTGGTGGTTTCTTGCAATCCCCTCAGTGGTGTCAAACCTGTAAACACGTCTTCCCAGTGGATAACAGCTTCCAGCTTATATTCAACGTGTAAACACCTGAACCCGTACTCTCTGCGCACATGCACACATTCATGCACAAATACAGCCACTAATGCATGCACGAGCATGATGCATGCTCACACCAGTTTGCAACACATTGCACTGACTTGTCATAGCGCAGCCCCGACCAAAAATCTCATCTTAAACACTAAGAATTAATATTTTTAACTGTAAAAAAAGCACATTTTTTTTACGTTTGATTTTGTAAAATTTTTTTTTTTTTTTTTTTTTGCAGTGGAACTCGCTAAGCCCTATCTAGATTCTGCAACACAAATTATATATAATAGCCAAGTGGCCTCTGTGTGCGCCTGTGCATGTGTGTGTATACCTTTGATGATCCAGTATAGTTGGTTAGTTTAGTTTTGTTGCTGGCACCATAAGTGAGAAGTGTATTGTTTTTGATGTCTTCCACCACCATCTTTGTTTGTTTCTAAAATATACAACCCCTGGCAATAATTATGGAATCACCGGCCTCGGAGGATGTTCATTCAGTTGTTTAATTTTGTAGAAAAAAAGCAGATCACAGACATGACACAAAACTAAAGTCATTTCAAATGGCAACTTTCTGGCTTTAAGAAACACTATAAGAAATCAATAAAAAAAAGATTGTGGCAGTCAGTAACAGTTACTTTTTTAGACCAAGCAGAGGAAAAAAATATGGAATCACTCAATTCTGAGGAAAAAATTATGGAATCACCCTGTAAATTTTCATCCCCAAAACTAAAACCTGCATCAAATCAGATCTGCTCATTAGTCTGCATCTAAAAAGGAGTGATCACACCTTGGAGAGCTGTTGCACCAAGTGGACTGACATGAATCATGGCTCCAACACGAGAGATGTCAATTGAAACAAAGGAGAGGATTATCAAACTCTTAAAAGAGGGTAAATCATCACATAATGTTGCAAAAGATGTTGGTTGTTCACAGTCAGCTGTGTCTAACCTCTGGACCAAATACAAACAACATGGGAAGGTTGTTAAAGGCAAACATACTGGTAGACCAAGGAAGACATCAAAGCGTCAAGACAGAAAACTTAAAGCAATATGTCTCAAAAATCAAAAATGCACAATAAAACAAATGAGGAACGAATGGGAGGAAACTGGAGGAAACTGGAGTCAACGTCTGTGACCGAACGGTAAGAAACTGCCTACAGGAAATGGGATTTACATACAGAAAAGCTAAACGAAAGCCATCATTAACACCTAAACAGAACAAAACAAGGTTACAATGGGCTAAGGAAAAGCAATCGTGGACTGTGGATGACTGGACGAAAGTCATATTCAGTGATGAATCTCGAATCTGCATTGGGCAAGGTGATGATGCTGGAACTTTTGTTTGGTGCCGTTCCAATGAGATTTATAAAGATGACTGCCTGAAGAGAACATGTAAATTTCCACAGTCATTGATGATATGGGGCTGCATGTCAGGTAAAGGCACTGGGGAGATGGCTGTCATTACATCATCAATAAATGCACAAGTTTACGTTGATATTTTGGACACTTTTCTTATCCCATCAATTGAAAGGATGTTTTGGGATGATGAAATCATTTTTCAAGATGATAATGCATCTTGCCATAGAACAAAAACTGTGAAAACATTCCTTGCAAAAAGACACATAGGGTCAATGTCATGGCCTGCAAATAGTCTGGGTCTTGAAACAATTGAAAATCTTTGGTGGAAGTTGAAGAAAATGGTCCATGACAAGGCTCCAACCTGCAAAGCTGATCTGGCAACAGCAATCAGAGAAAGTTGGAGCCAGATTGATGAAGAGTACTGTTTGTCACTCATTAAGTCCATGCCTCAGAGACTGCAAGCTGTTATAAAAGCCAGAGGTGGTGCAACAGAATACTAGTGATGTGTTGGAGCGTTCTTCATGTTTTTCATGATTCCATAATTTATTCCTCAGAATTGAGTGATTCCATATTTTTTTCCCTCTGCTTGGTCTAAAAAAGTAACCGTTACTGACTGCCACAATTTTTTTCCTGATTTCTTATAGTGTTTCTTAAAGCCAGAAAGTTGCCATTTTAAATGACTTTAGTTTTGTGTCATGTCTGTGATCTGCTTTTTTTTCTACAAAATTAAACAACTGAATGAACATCCGCCGAGGCCGGTGATTTCATAATTTTTGCCAGGGGTTGTATACTTGCAGCAGAATACGGAACAGACAAAAAGCCATGTGCACATATTTAACTTTGATCATGGAGAAACTGAGGACAGCTGACATTTGGCGTTAGGTAGGTTTATGTATTGTTGGACTCACATGCCATTCCAGCAGGGGGCAGCAAAACATCTTTAAATTAAAAGCGTGAGTACGTATGTGCTTTTATTTAGTAAGTTCAATGTAAGTACATAATATTATTATATTATATAATATTAAAAATACATGGATAACACAAAAAAGTGAAAACACTTATTTGCATTGTGGTCCATGTAAAAATCAAATGACAAAATAGAAGTAATAATAAATAATAATAATAATAAGTGTGTATACGATAACAACAACCTAAACCGTTTATAAATACATTATGACAGTAAATTAACATTAAAAGTTACAAAATTGGAAGGAAATACAAAGGTTGAGTTCTTCTAAAAATTGTTGAAGTCGAAGGTTCTAAAAACATTCTGGACTCGCACACCATTCCAACTCATTATAGAAACTACACAATTTATTACCACCCTTGAAAAATGTAAGCTACCCATATTATACCCACTCTAGAACCCATGGATCCCCACGGACAACACACTAGTGTGTGTGTGTGTGTGTGTGTATATAGATATATATTATCTTTTGGCTGGAGGTGGAAAATTATTGAAAATAATTTCTAAAAACAAAAATCTAAACATCTATTATCAAATCATATGACTGCTGGAGCCTATCTCAGCAGTCATAGGATTTGAGGTGACCCTGGACAGGACGCCGGTCTGTCGCAGGACCACATATAGACAAACAGTCACACCCGCTCACACATTTACGGACAATATAAAGTTTCCAATTCATCTAAACTGCATGTCTTTGGATGTGGGAGGAAGCTGGAGCACCGGGAGGGAACCCACGCAAACACGAGGAGAACACACAAACTCCACACAGAAAAATCACAGGTAGGAATCAATCCCACGAGCGTTTAGCTGCGAGGTAACAGTGCTACCCACTAATCCACCATCCATGCACTTCCATAATTTACAGATCTACTATATGTAATTTTTAATTCAGATTAATGGAAAATTTCTGAGATGGTAAAATTAAAACATTACACTGTGTATTACTGCAAGAACTCAGTGTTAAATTGCTATTAAATACGTCGCATGAACATGGTTACCATTACCGTTCAAAAGGACCAACAACATCACCCTCGAAATTAGGTTTAAAAAAAAAATCTAATCACATTAGCTGAGTTTCTTTACAATTAAAAAATGGGCACAGAGAGACTCCAACATGTCTACTTTTTTGACATTTGTGTCCCAGTTTAGCTTCCATCCCTCATGTTGCAGTTAACTCCGTCTCTGATATTTGCATCATTAGACGCACCAAAATGAAGAAAATTTAACAAAATGTCATGTTCGACTGAATATTTCTGTCCCGTAGAGAGTGTATGTACTGTATGTAATACGATGTTTGCCTCCAGGTCAGATATACGTTTGTCAAACAGAAGAAAAAGCAGATTAGAATGAAAAAAGTCGACTGTTTGACGATGCTGGAAAAAACATAAGAGTGAGGGATGGACAGAAGACCAGCGCTGCTGCTCGTATCTTGGTTATTTATAGTTTAAACATTCCTCTCCTTTTTTTCCCTCCCATTTCTATTCTTCTCATCTCTTATCTCTCAGGCTAATTTCACCTCTGCCCTGTCTCTCTCCTCTCCCTCCTCCCTTCCCATCTCTTGGTTTTCATTACATATTGGGTCAGTGCTCCATGCTCATCCCCCTCCCCAAAAGATGCATCTCCTCCACTGTGGTGTTTCTTTAGCAATGTTATGCAACGGCCATCACAGATGCACAGGGAGCATCAGAGAGAGAAAGAGAGAGAGAGAGAGGAAGAGCGAGTTTGCTCTTCATTGCTTACTGGCCCACTATCTTGCCTGGTCTCATGGTTCTGTCACTCACATCTAAACCCACATGAGCTAATGACCGATTCCAGAAGTGTGACTTCACATATCACATGACATTTCACCATTTTATTCTTGAAACCAGTACAATAATTACAGATGTTGACTGTAAGGGCACTCATACGGGTGCCACAAGCACAAAATAACACAGTTGGCAAAGCAGATATATAACACGATTGTGCATTATATGGTAAAGGCACCTAATTTTGCACAGACAATGATACATAACTACAAAAAAAATATATTATGCCAAGCTCCCCCCCCAATAATAAATTGGAAAATCCAAGATGGCCACCATGCCATTCTGGAATATCTTCAAAATACTATCTCTATTACAACCATATTTTCTGGATTATAAGTATTTACTAGACGTATACTCCAGTGTGACGTATACATGGGTTTTTCCTCTTCCAGAGGCATTTTTTTTTAACATGTGCAACTATACTCCGGTGCGACTTACACTGTGGAAAATGCTGTATATTTCACATGGACAAAAATGAAGCATATTATCAAAACTTCAGGCAGAATTTTCAGGATGTGTAAATTGTAAGTCCTCAAACCAGTTGCTGGATTTTTTTTTTTTAGTAGGTTGTTCGTGATATACCTACACGAGGAAACCTGACAGCAATGCACTGTGATTTCCAACCATACAGTGACCTTGAAACTGTGATTAGGGTCGAATCCTGAGGAAGGAATACCATTAAACCTATTTTTTGCATGTGCATTGATGTTCATACCTCTGGCTGCTCTGTCTATAAGGTTAAATGATGTCTAGCAAGAGCCTAAGGTATCATGAAATCTGTGTGCAGGGTTGGGTAGTACTGCTGCCAATACCTTTGCACGAGGTATGAAGCTCTGATCGTCTTCAGGATCTTGGCTTGTACCTTCTTATGTAGAAAAACATGGGCCCGGTTATTTTGTGGCAGAATTAAAAGGTTTTAGACTAAGTCGGTAAAAGACTCACTAGAGTAGTGAATAAAATTTAGCATTTAGGGGTTGGTAAGGTTAGACCTTACTCATGTGAAGCACCTTGAGGCAACTTTGTTGTGATTTGGTGCTATATAAAAAAAAAAAAAAAAAAATGAAATTAGCATCAAACTAAAAAAATAACTGTGCCACTAGCCATTTTAAGGTTCCCAACTAGGGAATCCTTGATGAAGAAAAGTCCTAGACTACAGCTGTGTAAAAACTAGTTGTCATGCAAATAGAATCATTTTGCCAACTCCGAAGTGTACACTGTCCTTGAGCAAAGGTGACTCAAACAAGTGATGCTGGTAAAATGCAGTTGGTTTTATTTTCTTGAGTTAAAATTTTATTGTATTAAAACTATATACTAGCAGAATTTTATTTGTAGTACTTAGCAAACATTTTAAGGGACACTTGACACGATGGGGTGAAATTGTGAAACTAAAAACAAAAGCTGTAATCGTAATTTCCCTATTTTCACCCGCTAGAAATGTGCATGGCAATTTCGAAAATGGAAACAGGAATCATTCAGCTGTCAAACACACTTCTTTCATCTCTAGCACACTTAAAATACATACAACTTCCTGCATTTTTCAAATAATTTACTTTGTAAAATGTCCTTTAATATGGAACCTGAGTTGATATGATTCAAAGATTTATTCCCCCCCCAAACAATATCAGCCCAAATCTTTCATAGATTTGAAGGATTGGGAGAACCCAATGCCTTGAAACACAACAATCACTGCCATCATGGTCTTGAGCAGGACTAACAGGGTTATACCACCTCAAATGGGTAGTCTAGATTTTAGACATTTTGATGAGAGTTAGAGGGGTCTAACCAAGTCTGTCCCAAGACCACAACGCCATTAGTCAATGGCCATTTTTAGTCTTTGACTAATGTTTTAATACTAAACCTTAGTCTTAAAACCAGACCCTTCAATCCATTGACAGTTTTGACTTTTCTCAAATGGGCAGTTTCTTATATATTTCTACACAAAGGGCTCTGTGGTCTGGGAAACATCACATGCAAAGCAGCCATGTAGTGCATAATCTTCCATTGCTATGGACCTGCCACCCGTGTAGCCTTTGGTAGCCCAGTCTCATACTTTTTCGTGCTCCTGTCACGAAATGAGTCATACTTTCATGACACATTTTTGTTATTTTACTATTTCTAACCCTACCACTTCCTCTAGGTGTGGGATTGAGTTGCTCTTGGCTGTGGCAGATAGATGGTTCCTATTGAGAGATAAAGATGTGTCACAGGCCTGGCTCGATTTGCCCTGAATTCTGTGGATACAAAGTTACTTCTTCTGGCCTCTAATTGGGGCAATGATATCACGTCATATGTCCGAAACACAGATAATTAAACAACAATAATATAATTTGTGGTGTCTGCTTCCCAGAAGGCTGTGGTATGTAGAGCTGCAGAATGGGGGCGAGTATCTGATCCACATCCTGTAATTTTATACAGGTCGAAACATCTGTTGCCTCATTTATTCCTGAGCTTCACTGGGATTCTGTTGGCTAGAAGAATCCCTCTTTTTACATTTCCCTCATACCTTTGTCTCTTGTTTTTCTTCCATAACCTTTTCCTTCTCTTTTGCCTTTTCACCAACATTTCCTTCTCTTCCTGTTGCCGCTCTCTGGACAACCCAAACAGGATCTTGAGCTGTGCAACTGCAGTATACTTGTAGCACATACCTGTATTTTTGCTATCCTCATTATGTACTAGGGTAGATACCCCTCAACTGGCCTCCAAGTCACAATCTGCTGCTCCTTTTCTCTCTCTTGTTCCGCTTCACATTATCTCCATAAACAAGGGAGTTACCTTCACCTGAACCAGACTAATTAGTTTGAACAGGTGTGTCCATATCAGTTATGCAGAATACCACAAGGGAAAAATAAACAAATGTTACATTAAAACACCCTTGAAAACACAAAGTGGGGTCAGCCGCAATCAAATGGTCATAAATTTTGCAAAAAGGGGTGATTTATCACTTTTATCCTACATTGATCAACTTGTGCTCATTGTAAAATATAGTGATTTCAGAAGTATCTTCATCAAATGAACATCTTACAGAGTTATGGATATAATAACCATGTTTGCATTTTTTGGCATTACAGACTCTATGTAGCAGAAATGACCTTTCTTGCAATGAAGAATAGATATTTTGTCTTACTGATGTGACATTTCATAAATGCAGAGACCTTATCATGTTTTGTACAAAACAATAATTTTGGCATTTCTCATATTTTGTAAAATAATTTATACAGTTTAGTAGTACATGTAATTTTGAACATATATATATGTATCAATACTACTAAGATTTTGAAGAAAACAGACGAGGAGAGGCGAGGTAAGGAGCCAGAAGGTGAGAGTCTCAAATTACCAGTTGATTTACGCTCCGATCCTCACCTATGGTCATGAACTTTGGGTAATGACCAGAAGAATAAGCTTGTGGACTCACTGAATGAATAAGCATGCCGGAGAGGACACAGCTTTTATAATCTTTGAAGGATGCAGAAGAATGAAGGTCCAAGTGTTTCAGATCATGGGGCTTCCTATATGATTGTCAGACTTGGACACTCACCAGTGATCTAAGGTGAATACTGAATTCTTTGGAAAATTCTCGGGTACAGCTGGAATGCCATTAAAAGCCTTCTAACAAGCCTTTCATTGGATTCAGGTGTGTTGGAGCAGGGAGACAACTAAGAGTGTCAGGAATTGTAGGTCTTGAGGACTGAACTTGGGCACCCCTGTCGTAGAGAATGAATAAATTTAAGAAATCATGTTCTCAAACTGAAAATTATCCAGTGGAATAAAAAAGATGGAATATAACCTTCATACTGCTTGGCACAACACTTGTTCCTACTATGTGAGACAAAAACAGCAACGAGACAGCTAAAAATTAAAATAAATTCCATTATCTTTAGCTTTTTTTTTTGCATTATAAATAAAGAACAGACTGAGTTTTCAAATGTTTAATTGAACTGCATTTTTGCCTTAGTGATGATTGTCTGTTCAGTGTCTAAAAGAAGCAGTAAAATAGCAATAATTAGCTTGTTACCTTCTGCTTACTAACATGGTGGATGCATTATGAATAACATAATAATGTCCCAATTAATTTAATTTTGCTTCTTGTTGCTTTAAACGGCATAACCACATTTCAGAAATACGTGTGACTTATAGACTGTGGTAGCTTATATCTATTTGTCCTGTTCATGACACATTTTGGAACAGATGTGACTAATTCTCTGGTACGACATATAATTGAGAAAATGGAAACTAAGATGAGCTGTTTCCTACCATATCTCACAGCATTTTGTGATTCAGCATCACAAAATATACAGTAATCAATTGGTTCGTGATATTGTCATGAAAAGTGCAACATTTTCCTAGCGGCAGTACAAATTCATTCAAATACATTCCATGATGGGAGCACAAAATTAAAAGTGTTGCAGGGGATCTGGGGGGTGGGGGTGGTTAAGGTTAGGGTTACTTAGCGCAAGATAAATGAAAAAAAAAATACCTTATCACGAAAATGTGACACATTTCGTCACGGGAGGACGAAAAAAAACTTGTGAGACTTGGTTGGTTGTTTCACTTGCATAATGATGGAACAATAGCTATGACAGTCTGGCCACGTGGCACAACTGTCATGATCCAGCACACAAGTACCTCTGTTTTGAGGACTCCAACAAATAGAAAATCCAAAAGGTTTAATCTGGCATTAGCACAGAGCTGGCCCCTGTCTAGACTTGGGGATGGAGCGATTGTCCGCCTGGACTGTTGCTATGCAGGACCAAGGGGGGAGGGGGTCCCCTGATGTTTTATAGACCATCCACAGTTTTCCTTTTTTTGAGTAGATTTTCTCCTGCTAAGATTTTTTTGTAATATTTTTAAATTCATCATTTTTTTATGATCTTTTTTTTTATATATATAATTCAACAGGTGTGTGTGTGTGTGTGTGTGTGTGTGTGTGTGTGTGTGTGTGTGTGTGTGTGTGTGTGTGTGTGTGTGTGTGTGTGTGTGTGTGTGTGTGTGTGTGTGTGTGTGTGTGTGTGTGTGTGTGTTCTGTATCCCTTTGGGACATCTTATGATTTTGGGTTTTATAAATAGACTGAGTTGAATTGTGTGCACTCACTTTCCTGAATAGCACAGTATGAGTACATGTTGTGGGTTTTTGATTTTTTTACCTCCTCCGCCAAGGAGGTTATGTTTTCTGTCGTGCTTGTTTGTTGGTTGGTTGGTTGGTTGGATGGTTAGCAGGATTACTCAAAAAAATCCTCAACGGATTTCAATGAAATTTTTACCAGGGGTGTATCTTGGTCTAACTTAGAAGTCATTACATTTTGATAATGATCCAGAACACGAGCCGGATCCAGTAATTTTTTAAGGATTCTTTATCATTGCAGGATAGGGACAATTTCAACATTTTTGCATCTCACTTCATGAAGACAGGTCACAAAGGCTGAACAAAAATTAAGTTACGGCACAACAATAATTTAACATTTGTTTCTGCTCATTGAATAAACTTGTTATTAGAAAATAAAAAAAAAACTTGTGTAGTTCATGCAGTTTCTCTTTATAAATATATTTGCTGAAGATCTAAGGGTTTAACCCCCTGGGGCTGACGCCATCGTATACGACGGCTGAGACCAAGCTTTACTAAATTATAAATAACTTTTTAATGATATGAGATAGAAACTTACTTTTTTTGTTGTTGTTGTTGTTGAAACGTTAACTCTGCGGACTTTCAAGCCACCGTACACCATCTTTGTACTCCTCATAGAAGCTGTGTGATGACGTGAGCAAAGTGACTGTCCAATTGTCACGAAAAGTGTCACATTTCCTAGCGGCAACACAAATTCATTCAAATACATTCCATGACGGGAGCACAAAATTAAAAGTGAGGCAGGGGAGTATGGGGGGTGGGGGTGGTTATGATTGATTCAAACCATGTGATTCACCGTCACATGGTTTTCCAAAATCTAATCATAGGGCAGATTCACCTCACGTGACACACCAAAGATTGTTTTTAGGAGTGATGTGTTACTAGTTTATTATAGTTTGCTGTGTGTTTTGCTGTTAACGGCAATTTATGTCAGGCGGGTGAACTGTCCAAAAAATGGACCCCAGATGTTGGGAAAGTGTAGTGACACGGACCCACAACAGGGGCGTAAATGATCGGACAATGAAAGAGTCGAATATGAACACTTTACTGTTGTGAAAGAGCACAACAAAAACACAGAGGATTACAGAATTTGAGCAAACAGTCAGTCCACAAAGGTGACGTGTGGGCAGGCTCGAGGATAGAAGACGTCCGTCCTGAGAAGAACCGGAACCACACGATTTCCTCCGCCACCGAACCTGGAGAATACTGGAGCCGCCAAGTTCCGAGTCCCCAGGTGGCCACCGTCTCCGAGCGTCGGATCTGGTACTGCTGGCGAGGAGCAAAAACAGTCAGATGTGGGTGCGTGCACACCCAGAAACAACAATGGTGGGACTTCCACCTCCACCTCTAATTCACACTCGTGCAGCTCCTGTCTAACAACTTATCTGGTTGGGGTGTGAAGCAAAGCCGTCGCTGATCACACCAAACGCCATTCTCTCAGATAAGGAACACCACAGGAAAGTGGCTGCAAAAAGAGTTCAGACTAAGACACAGTTTAGTGTTAAGGCTGAGAATATTACCTTCACAGGTAGATGATATCTCGGCACCGAGGTGGAGATGACGTCCGGTTTTTATGGAGTGGAATGATGAAGTGTAGATGGATGACAGCTGTCATGAGATAATGAGTGACAGCTGTCACCCCCAGCTGTGTCTGTGGCGGCAGCGCCCTCTCGTGCCTGAAGCCCGCACTTCAGGCAGGGCGCCCTCTGGTGGTGGGCCAGCAGTACCTCCTCTTCTGGCGGCCCACACAACACCAGAGGGTTAACCACTTAATCTGAAACGTGACGGTAGATGCGTGAAACGACGTGGAATAAGTCTCTTTGCCAAAGGGTATTCATGTTACGTCAGTGACCCTATGGCCTTGGCGGAGGTTTGCCCTCTCCAGGGGGCGGGGCTCTCCTGTTTCTTCAATTCCCACAAATTACACAAATCTTCTGAAATAAGCATAAACAAACTTTGCAATACAAATTGTCTTGCATAATCAAGAGAGTTGTGCACACGACGCTAACGTGGGACAAACACACACGTCTAAAAAGATGCTTGCAAATGTACCATTGTGTTGTTGTAGTGCTGCAGGAATGCATGATGGGAATGAAATGGTAACAGCATCTGCACTTCTTCTGCATTATACATGTTGCCAACTGAGATCCTAAGCGACGACAAGTGCTTCGAACGTGCACATTAGCTTTTGCTCTTTGCAGATACACGGCAAAAGCCAGACGTGAGCATGCAGTGACATGAAGGAGGCTTGCTGTTGGTGTCAAACAGAAACACAGATGTAAAATGAAATCTATTTTTTTTTTTTTTTGTTTGGTTTTTGATTTTGTTTTGTAGCCTCGTTTCTACTTTGATGAATTTTGCAAAGAACTCCAGTCGCCATATCGGATAAACACAACCCATCTGAGCCTGTGAGAGTGAAACAGTGGTTTGTGAAGTGAAGCCAGCTGCGAGTGGAAAGGATTTTTATCATGCAAATATCACCTTTATTTTACCTTTCGGTCGGCAGAGATTTGCATTTGCTGTCCAAGGTGTCTTGTATCATTAGTGTGTTAGCACTGAGTTCACACCAGCAGTGACAACAACACACAAGGCGACCTGTCCTCATTCATTTTAAATGATCGCTCAGAGACAACAAGACGAGCAGACTGAGTGCTGCAAATTGGCAACAGCAGGATGTTGGGCAAAGTTCAGGCCACACTGCAAACGTCTCAATGTCAGTGAAAGGCATCAGAGGACTAATGCCTACACTGCACACATTACACAACACACAATAAATGTTGACGTAAATAATAAGGATGACTGCAGTGAAGTTGTTGACTATATGTGATTTGATCACAAGTTCAAGCCATTCAGGCAAATATTTTGCAGCACAATACGAGGTCTGTGATAAAAGTAACGGACCTTATTATTTTTTTCAAAAACCATATGGATTTGAATCACGTGTGATTACATCAGACATGCTTGAACCCTCGTGGGCATGTGAGAGTTTTTTCACGCCTGTCGGTTACGTCATTCGCCTGTGGGCAGTCTTTGAGTGAGGATTCGCCCACCCTCTCGTCGTTTTTTCATTGTTTAGGAATGGCTCAGAGACTGCTGCTTTGTTTGATCAAAATTTTTTCAAAACTGTAAGGCACAACTGAGTGGACACCATTCGATAAATTCAGCTAGTTTTCGGTAAAAATTTTAACGGCTGATGAGAGATTTTGGTCTGTAGTGTCGCTTTAAGGACGGTCCACGGTGCCTGACACCGATCTGCGCTTCGAGGTGGCAGCGTCTCGCCGTTTCAAGTTGAAAACTTCCACATTTCAGGCTCTGTTGACCCAGTAAGTCGCCAGAGAACAGAGAACTTTCAGAAGAAGTCGGCATGAGGAGTTTATTCGGACATTCCATTGTTAACGGACAATTTGTAATGAAAGAACGTGCGGGCAGAGTCACATGTCGGGCCAGACCCGACCGCGGGGGGTCACGACAGGAAAAACACCTCCATTGGAAACCTTAACGGGCAAGTTGGAACATGCCCAAGCTGTTAAACAATTTCTCAGTTACTCACTTGTTGAAAGCCATCAAAAGCCGCCTGAATTTTACAAATGGGTTTCAACACGGAGGTGTTTTTCCTGTCGCGGCGCACACAGATTTGCCAAGTCGTCATGGAAATGACTCGGCGAATTTGCGCGCACGTCTTTCATTAAAAAATGTCCTTAAACAGAGGAATGTCCGCATAAAGTCCTCATGCCGGCCTCTTCTGAATCTTCTCTGTTCTCTCACGACATACTGGGTGAATTAAGCCTTAAATTAGGATGTTTTCAGGTCGAAACAGGCCGACGACGGCGCCTGGAAACACTGCGCGACGTCCCGCTCCGTGGGAAGTCCTTACACCGACAGAAACACCCCATAATCTCTCATCAGCCGTTAAACTTTTCACCGAAAACCAGCTTAATTTCTCGAATAGTGTCCACTCGGATATTCCTCACAGGTCCAGAAAAAATGTTGATAAAGCAACGCGCGCCGTCCGCAGCGGCTATTCATACAAAGAGATTCCGACGGGCGGGGTGGAGCACTCCTCACTCAAGACCTGCCCACAGGCGAATGACGTCACCGACACGTGTGAAAAAACTCACGCATGTGCACGAGGGTTCAAGCATGTCTGACGTAAAAACATATGAATCAAATCCATTTATTTTTTGAAAAAAATAAAAAGGACCGCTTTTTTCATCACAGACCTCGTATATGCTTTTGATCATCCAGCTCAGCCTCTTGGGTGTTGAAATATGTTTAAAAAAATGTTGGGTTTTTTTGGACCATGTCTTCCTTGATCTTGACATTTGACCAAACTACTCCAAAATTTAGTCACCTCCAGGTGTCTATCCAAGTACTATTCCCACCAGGTTTGAACCTTTGAGGCTTCTCGGTTGTTGAGCTATACCAAGAAGCCTCAAAAGCTCAATTCCCACCAAGTTTGAACTTTTGAGGCTTCTTGGTTGTTGAGCTATACCAAGAAGCCTCAAAAGTTCAAACTTGGTGGGAATAATACTTGGATAGACACCTGGAGGTGACTAAATTTTGGAGTAGTTTGGTCAAATGTCAAGATCAAGGAAGACATGGTCCAAAAAAGTTTGAACTTTTGAGGCTTCTTGGTTGTTGAGCTATACAACTCAGCCACATGGGGTGTGCAGCCAGTACATTCTGAGTGCCGGTCCCAAGCCCGGATAAACGAGGAGGGTTGCGTCAGGAAGGGCATCCGGCGTAAAACAAGCCAACCGAACCATGCAGACTCAGAATCGAATTCCCATACCGGATCGGTCGCGGCCCGGGTTAACAACGTCCGCCACCGGTGCTATTGCCCAACAGGGTGCCGGTGGAAATTGGGCTACTGCTGGGCGAAGACGACGAAGAGGAGGAAGAAAACGTTGCCACAAACAGCGGGAGAAGAAGAAAACTAGAAGGGTGGAAATGAGAGTGGGGACTTTGAATGTTGGTAGTATGACTGGTAAAGGGAGAGAGCTGGCTGATATGATGGAGAGGAGAAAGGTAGACATATTGTGTGTGCAAGAGACCAAGTGGAAGGGAAGTAAGAGCAGGAGCATCGGCGGTGGGTACAAGTTGTTGTACCATGGTGAGGACAGGAAGAGAAATGGTGTTGGGGTCATTTTAAAGGAAGAGTATGTTAAAAGTGTGTTGGAGGTTAAGCGAGTGTCTGACAGGGTGATGAGTGTGAAGTTGGAAATTGAAGGGGTGATGATGAATATCATCAGTGCATATGCCCCACAGGTAGGTTGTGAGATGAAGGAGAAAGAAGATTTCTGGAGTGTATTAGATGAGGTGGTGGAGAGTGTGCCCAAGCATGAAAGAGTGGTGAAAGGAGCAGACTTCAATGGGCATGTTGGTGAAGGGAACAGAGGTGATGAGGAAGTAATGGGTAGATATGGTATCAAGGATAGGAATGGGGAAGGACAGATGGTAGTTGATTTTGCAAAAAGGATGGAAATGGCTGTGGTGAATACCTACTTTGAACAAAGAATATCAGCAAGGGTGAAGGGGAAAGTTTACAAAACAGTAGTGAGACCAGCTATGTTGTATGGTTTAGAGACAGTGGCACTAACAAAAAGACAGGAGGCAGAGCTGGAGGTGGCAGAGCTGAAGATGTTGAGATTCTCTTTGGGAGTGACAAGAATGGACAAGATTAGGAATGAACATATCAGAGGGACAGCTCAGGTGGTACGGTTTGGAGACAAAGTCAGAGAGGCGAGATTGAGATGGTTTGGACATGTGCAGAGGAGGGACTCAGTGTATATAGGGAGAAGGATGCTGAGGATGGAGCCACCAGGCAGGAGGAGAAGAGGGCGACCAAAGAGGAGGTTCATGGATGTGCTGAGAGAGGACATGCAGGTGGTTGGTGTGACAGAGGAAGATACAGAGGACAGGGTGCGATGGAAACGATTGATCTGCTGTGGCGACCCCTAACGGGAACAGCCGAAAGACAAAGAAGAAGGTTGTTGAGCTATACAGTACAAAAAAAAAAAAACTGTTTTAAATTAATAGTATTTTATTGCATTTATATAGTGTCAAATCACAACAAAGATGCCTCAAGCAGATTCACACAGGTTAGGTCTAACCTTTCCAACCCCTAGAGCAAGCACACATGCGACAGTGGTAAGGAAAAACTCCCTCTGATGATATTGAGGAAAAAACCTCAAGCAGACCAGACTCATAGGGGTGACCCTCTGCTTGGGCCATTCTACCAAAAATGTTTACAATACAGAACACAACACAACAACAACTGATGAGAGTCCATGCTTTAAAGACAATGTTTTCCTTGACCATGAAGTTTGATAAAACTACTCCAGTAAAACTATTCATCTCTAGAGATCTGTCCAAGTAATATGTCCAACATGTCTGAAGGAAATTCGTCGAGTCCACTCACTTGTACTGTGAGGGAACATCTGCTATGACATTTTGGCCACTGCTGACTTGGTATTTTGGACCCCAGAACCTGGAGAACCCAATGTTTCACCTGCCTGCAGCAGAGATATGGTTACTTACGAAAGGTAGGAATGGACCAGTTGTCTGCCTGGGTGGTTGCCATCCAGAACCCAAGTCAATTCTGTAGTGTGGATTTTAGAAAAACAAAATACTTCTGTCCAACAACCTCATGACTCCATGAGCAGTGACACTGATGTCATTGAAATAATGTAATATCTTGAGTTACACTTTCACCAACTACAGATGCACATCTGATGGCCAAGTCCAGGAAGTCACTGAAAGTCGTAATCTTAGTCTTGTTAGTCTGAAACTTAGTCACATCCAGGCTAGACAAACTGATCAGGTGTGTTGGCTCTTTGGTTGGCATTAAGCTGGAGTCTCTGGTGACGGTGGCAGAGACGAGAACACTGGACAAACTGCTGGATGTTATGGACGATGTTAGTCATCCTCTGCATGCCGTCATCAGCAACCAGAGGAGCCTCTTCAGTCACAGACTGCTCTTTTCCAAGTGCAGGACCAACAGACTGAAAAACTCCTTTGTCCCTCAGACCATCAGGATTGCACACCAATCACTCAGGGGGAGGAGGAGTAACAGGAAGACAGAGGACGGGAAGGAACAGTAGGAGCCAGTAAACCAGTATTGATCAGTATGTCTGGAATTTATATTTGAAAACTTTTTCTTTTTTTTACTTTCACTTTTGATACTCTGTGTGCTTCTTACCCTGTGTGCTGCTATACAATGCGGCTGGAACCTGAGGGAGTCTTACCAAGAGATTAATAAAGTTCTATCTAATCTAATCTAGACGAAAGACCATCACAAACCCAGACACCCTAATATCTCACTAAACTTCTGTAGTCACGGGGGTGATGCCACACAAAGCGCGCACACAATGCGTTGGGTCAACAACAAATATATTGGTCCCTCTGCTGAATAAAAGTGTACTACACATGTTCCACAGCGTAAAAAAAATAAGATGGTATAATGAGTACAGAATTTTCCAATGACTAAAGCTTGCTAAAAAATCTGAACTTGTCCTTCTATTACATAAAAATATGCACACACATTCGCTCACAATAGGTCGGCTAAGTGTAACATTAATAAAGATGCGATCCTCTTGTTTGGATAGAATGTCCTTTATTGCCTGGTAAAATATAACCCTTTCACTCCAATGACCTTCACCTTCACCCCAGTGATTAACGTTATCTGACCCTGCCAGGGAAATTTGGGAAACCACGTTTATGTACCAAATTATTTTCTAAGTCAGCTTGAAAATCTAATTCCTTGATGTTCACCTCAATGTCCTTGACCTTTGCATAAATCAGCCTTACAAAGTTGACATACAAAGTGGACCAAAGGACTTGAGAGGAGTCGGCCAACACACAGACAGGCAGACCTGACCTTGATCCTGATGTCCCTTACCTGAGCAACTCAGGAACCTAGCTACACACACTTTGACCTATGACCCCAATGGCCATGACCTTTGCAAAAACAAACCCTTTTAGGGCAGTTCATGGATCCTCCTTCACATGCATACAATGGACCAGTGAAGACAAAGAAATTCTGATGATGATGTTCCGACTGCGCATGGAGATGTGATCGCGTCCACAGGAAAAACCCGCCAAGTGGGACTTATGGCAATTTGGAGCCACACAACCCCCCTACAAAAAGTGTGAACCCCCCACAAAAAGATCTGAGGAGATTTTTTTTTTTTAGCTTTGAGGGATGAAAACATTTGGACAGGACACGTGAACACCTGGAGATGGGTTGGTCGGGCACCTCCTGGTCGCCGTGGTTCGCCGCACCGCCCCTGTCCCGCCAAACCACAATTAACCAATCATTTGTGCTGCTGTCACATTAACCACTTCATGTCCAGCACCACATACGGATACACTGCTGCACTATTCTCCCAAATCAAGGACAAATTCAGGCTTTTTCAGCAGCCAGAAGTCAGCCGCTGTGGTTCTCTGTCAGAACCACACATCACGCCAATTTATGTGTCGCACGCCTGCTGATAGCAAAAGTAATTGCTTACTCTAAATTACTTAGAGCAAACAGAGTGAGAATCTAATTCCACATTTATTACAATTATCTTTAATAGGTCTTTCTATTGTCGAATGGCTTCTGAAATTGTGTGGAAATGAATTGGGTTGTACGGGTTCACAGATTAAAATGAAATACAGCTCACAATGAAGTCGCTGAATGAAGTGAACGTTTTTCTACTTGGCACTGTTTTGTGCCTCTTGAAGTGGAATGCCTTTTCTCTTCCAGAGCATTTTAAGATGTTCAGCAATAATTCTGGATATTATGCTTTAAAAATTAAGAAAAATCACTGTAATTCCAGCAAAGTAAATATACACATGCTGAAGACAGAGAGTTTTTGCAGGACATGTGGAGCTTTGTTTCTTTCTGATGTAATATCTCTTCTCTCACACTGCAATTAGTGAAATATTTTAAATGATGAGGTAACACCGTGCACGTATGTTACGTCGACAGCTGTTGGCGCTCATGGAGTGAATGCAGAGTGGCAGCACAAGACAGCAATACATTTGGACGTCTGAGGACATAAAGATCTCTATTTGCAAAAATCAGAATTTGCATTTCCTACTATGTAACAGTTGTGGTTTAGTGGCTGGTTTCCTCTTTTGCATTGTCTTGATCAACATTATTTTGGAAACAGTTCAGTCGCTGTTTGCCTTTGTAACACTTGGGGCGCTGCAACATTCCGTGCAAAATAGAAAGAAAGCCAGGAAGGGAAACATTCTTCAACTGGATAGCATAGCATATTCTCTCCTGGGGAGGAAATATATTAAAAAAAACAAAGTAATGATGGTCTTACCATTGGGTTCTTGGTCACCTCCCTGACTAAGGCCCTTCTCCCCTGATCGCTTAGTTTTAGATGGGTGGTCAGCTTTAGCAAGAGTCCTGGTGGATCAGAACTTCTTCCATTTATGGATGATGGAGGCCACTGTGCTCATTGGGACCTTCAAAGCAACAGAAATCTTTCTGTTCCCTCCCCCAGATTGGTGCCTTGAGACAATCCTGTCTCTGAGGTCTACAGACGCTTCCTTTGACTTCATGCTTGGTTTGTGCTCTGACATGTACTGTCAACTGTGGGACCTTATATGTAAACAGGTGTGTGTCTTTCCAAATCATGTCCAATCAACTGAATTTACCCCAGGTGGACTCCAGTTAAGCTGTAGAAACATCTCAAGGATGATCAGTGGAAACAGGAGGCACCTGAGCTCAATTTTGAAAATCACAACAAAGGCTGTGAATACTTATGTACATGTGATTTCTTAGTTTATTATTATTATTATTACTATTATTTTTAATTTGCAAAAATCTAAAAAAAACCACAACTTTTTTCACATTGTCATTATGGGGTAGTGTGTGTGTGTGTGTGTGTGTGTGTGTGTGTGTGTGTGTGTGTGTGTGTGTGTGTGTGTGTGTGTGTGTGTGTGGAGAGAGAGCAAGAGAAAGAGAGAGAGAGAGAGAGAGAGAGAGAGAGAGAGAAATGCACAACTTGTGGAAATTGTGCCGTTTCAGGAAATAATATTTTGGAAAATAAAGAAATATTCTTGAAAAAAAAATTGACAGCAAAAAAATAAGTTAGCACTGTTGAAGTCAGTAAAAGTAGCAGAAACCTCTTTTTGTGTTGTTCGTACGTCTGTTATGTTGTTGAGCTTTGCAGCACGTCTGTGTTTCTGGGTGTACTGCGTGAACTTGCAGCACACGTGTTATCACATGAAACTGTTATAAGTGCTGTAGGTTATATTTGCATTTGCAAGTGTTTTGATCAAACTCAAATTGATGCAGACACTTTGTTTATTTTTAATTCTCATTTATTTATTGTATTTGTATTTTCCAAGCTCGCTTGTGGTAATTTTGATGTGTTGTGGCATCTCTCAGCCACTGCACATTTACACAACCACCATAAATGCATTCCAGCTGAAGTTTAATTTAAGTTGCTCCAATTTCAGTAATTATTGTTTGGGTGAATAGTTTTCACCATCTGTCATGCTTAGTTATCACGTTACTGGGTAACATATGTCACCTGTCATAGAATCCAAAGGACGTCGACCTTGTTTGACCTTTACTTTGGAGACCAAACATTCAACACCGTCAAAGCTATTTCATTTAATAATCCTTTTTATTACAACCAATAATTTATATCATTTTTTACTGAAATTGGAGCAACTTTAACTTCTGACCCCTGTACAAACTGAAACTGACCTCTGTCACCATTTTTGCTGTTTTTACCCCATAACTCCAGAACATTCCATCATAGATAGTCTAAACTATACTTTTTTGGAGTCGTTATGATCAGACAAATAATATGGAATACCTTTCAATATGATTGGAGCATTTTACATTTTGACCTCTGTGTAATTCTTCATTGACCCCTAACTGGCTACAGCTGCCACCCTGCGATAGTTATCATACATTTTTGTGTAGGCCATGATACAGACTGGATTCTAAGTGTCATTTCATCACCTTATGTGGCACCAATTAGGTCAAAATTGATGACTTATAGACTAAAAGAAAGAAAGAAAGAGGGTTTTCTATGCACTGCCATTTAATCTGCGTGATGTAACACATGGAGTCTTTTCGTAGGTCTCTGACATTCCATCACCTTTGCTGCTGAGGGATTAGTTTAATGGCACTGAGCATGCAAATAGACTGCAGCCTTAATTAGCATAAAGAATAAAGTATTAGCATAAGGCAAAGCACGGGTTCAGAAGAGCACTTTCATACTTAACATTCCATCTCGCAGCCTTTCTGCTGGAACTGTGAGTGGGTTCGGATGTTAATACTTCATGAAATGAAGTGTTTTATCACACTACATTAACTTACCCTGAAGAGGCACAAGGTCACGGGGAGGTTTCTGACTGGCCGGTGACAGCTGGGAGAGGTTAGAGAGGTCTGCGCTTATTGGTATAAATCATCCTCAGGAAGGTGAAGGGGCCGTTTCCCGTGACGATAAGTGTGTGACGGATTTGGCCTGACCGCTGAGGTGGAGGTTGGTGTCAGAATAATACTGTCTGTTCGATGTTAAAGTAGGATGTATAATTTAAAAGCAGCAATTTGGAGGAGTGACACCTCGTTATGATGATGGTGGAGAGGACAAGGGGTTTCTTAGGAGGATTTTACAGCAGGCACAAGTTTGGTTTTATCTGTGCAAAACACGATATAAATGAACAGAGTTTAATAAAACACAAGGAGGATAAATCATCACTTTGGCAGCCAGTTGGCTCCGACTGGAATGGATTGGAGTAATACGGTGGAAGTATTCCCATCATGTTTGAGCCATCTAGGCGTCTTGGTTGTGGAGTTATCCCAAAAAATTCATTTTTTCCCATCATGTTTTCCTTGACCTTGATGTTTGACCAAATGGGCAACAAAATCCAACCCCTCATCCATGATGAGCCACTGTGGGTAATGGATCATGTAGGAAATTGCCTGTTGGGGTGAAATTTGGTGTGCCACATGGCCGCTATGGCAAGCATGAAGGCCTAACAGGAAACCCTGAACAAGAGACATGCTAACATGGCTTTGGTGACACAGGACGTCCTCAACAGCAGATCAGGCTTGTAACCCAACGGCTATGAAGGCAGATGACGGCTACAGTAGATCGTCAGACTCCAGTCGTCTGGGATTTCCCAGCCATCGGACCAGGCTAAGGCTAAGGATCTGTCAAGGTCCGTGTTATTTGTCGGCGTGCAACGACATCCCCACGTTAAAGAAACCCACACTCAAGCATCTGTAGATTAACCCTGGATGTAGATTTTTGCCATGTCCATCATCCTATCTGGGAATTGATCAAGAGATGATCTTCCTCTCCACGGAGACATCTGCTACGACATTTTACCAAACTAATCCTAAATTTAATATCCATCCAAACAAAATGACCACCAAGTTTGAAAGAAATCCATCCAGCTGTTTTTGAATTATCATCTCCAAAGACAGACAGACATCCACACACACACCAGTGAAAACAATACCCTGCTGTCATCGCGTCGCCTGACGCATGGGGTAATTAAACTGTTACATATGACGTTGCTTATATTTGTGTTCGCTGTGTTTGCAAGCATTTTCCCAATTTGCAAGATGTTTTTGATACAACTATTTGTTGTTAAATTGATGGAGTTAATTTTCGTATTTGTGTTGTCTGCATTTGCAAATGTCTTAATTTGAAAGTGTTGTGGCATTAATTAAGGAACTGAGGAATCATGAAGATGCAATTCAACATTTCATCAGCATGCATTAATTTGTAGGTTTATTTATTCATTTATTGATTTTTAAAGAGCTCTGAGAGCACACACCAGCACCAGAACCTTACACACACCTCTGTAACTATGGGAGATCGATTGTAGCAGGATTATACAAAAACTGCTAAACCTTGGGAGAGGGTGGACTAACCAGTAACATTTGGAGGGAATCCAATTAAGGGAGTGGATCGCAGATATATATATATATATATATATATATATATATATATATATATGGCTCACAATATGCTAAACCGTTATATTACACCTGAGGTACTTCATGAATGTGTTTATTAAATATGGTGTTGTGTGGGCCACTGAAGAGGAGGTCGGGCTTCAGGCACGAGAGGGCGCTGCCGCCTTTCAGGAACAGCTGGGGTGACAGCTGTCACTCAAACTATGACAGCTGTCACCAATCTCCTGGTCATCAACCACACACACAAAAGCCGGACGACATCTCCACCTCGTCGCCGAGATATCGTTTGCCTTTGGAGGTAAAACTCTCAGCCGTGTTCAGTAGGTGCTACTGGTATTGTTATTGTGTTCCTGTTTTGGAGGTGGAGGTGTCTTACCCACCATTAAGGAACTGTCGCTGCTTGTATTTGCTGGGTGTACACACACCCACACATAACTGTTTCTGCTTCCTGCCAGCAGTACCAGATCCGACAGCCGGAGACGGTGGCCACCTGGAGACTCGGAACTTGGCGGCTCCAGTATTCTCCGGGTTCGGTGGCAGTGGAAATCGTGTGGGATCCGGCTCTTCTCTGGACGGACGTCTTCTATCCTCGAGCCTGCCCACACGTCACCTTAGTACATTTGACTCTGTCCAAAGTCTGTATTTGTCTGTATTTCATTGTGCACGCTTCACAACAGTAAAGTGTTGTATTTTTGGCTCATCTATTGTCCGTTCATTTACGCCCCCTGTTGTGGGTCCATGTCATTACACTTTCACAACATATGGACTGCTGAATAGAAATGTTTGTTATTGTTAACACTAATGTAACTACTGTATATATAGTATGCATAATTTGAGTGTATTTCGTTGCTCATAAAATAAAGAATAATTGAAAAGAAGTTTGGAAAATCCACTTTTTTTCATCACATATTATAACACGATTGGACCTCACTTTTTCAACCAGGTCATATTTTTTTCAAACCAACCTCAAGGCAATTGCATTGTGTGTTAGTCAATAGAAAACCCATGAAATGAAAAATTAAAAGTAAATAAAAGGCCCTTGAGTCAATTTTAAGTACAAAAAAATGTAATTAAAAATGACCCTTGCGGATGTTACACCGTCTGTCAAAACCAAGTGGGAGATATAGATGGTTAAAAGTCGCATAAACTATAGCTAACATTTACACTTAGATGGGCATTCTACTTTGAAATATGTATTCCCCGATATAATCGTCAATTTGTATAAAAGATACGCGTATTAAGAAATTATAACAAGTTGAAAACAACCTGAGAATTGTCTGTCAAAAATACTCTTATTAATTTCCATACTCTTATTAATTTCACTTTTCCATAATGGAAAAGTGAGAGTTTTAAAGTTAATACACTCAACAAAAATATAAACGCAACACTTTTGGTTTTGCTCCCATTTTGTATGAGATGAACTCAAAGATCTAAAACTTTTTCCACATACACAATATCACCATTTCCCTCAAATATTGTTCACAAACCAGTCTAAATCTGTGATAGTCAGCACTTCTTTGCTGAGATAATCCATCCCACCTCACAGGTGTGCCATATCAAGATGCTGATTAGACACTATGATTAGTGCACAGGTGTGCCTTAGACTGCCCACAATAAAAGGCCACTCTGAAAGGTGCAGTTTTGTTTTATTGCCTCATGTAGTGCAACACATCTCCTTCGCATAGAGTTGATCAGGTTGTCAGTTGTGGCCTGTGGAATGTTGGTCCACTCCTCTTCAATGGCTGCTGCGAAGTTGCTGGATATTGGCAGGAACTTGTACACGCTGTCGTATACGCCGGTCCAGAGCATCCCAAACATGCTCAATGGGTGACATGTCCGGTGAGTAAGCCGGCCATGCAAGAACTGGGACATTTTCAGCTTCCAAGAATTGTGTACAGATCCTTGCAACATGGGGCCGTGCATTATCCTGCTGCAACATGAGGTGATGTTCTTGGATGTATGGCACAACAATGGGCCTCAGGAGCTCGTCACAGTATCTCTGTGCATTCAAAATGCCATCAATAAAATGCACCTGTGGTCTTCGTCCATAACAGATGCCTGCCCATACCATAACCCCACCGCCACCATGGGCCACTCGATCCACAACATTGACATCAGAAAACCCCTCACCCACACGACGCCACACACACTGTCTGCCATCTGCCCTGGACAGTGTGAACCGGGATTCATCCGTGAAGAGAACACCTCTTTCAAACCTAAGAAGACCATACCAGCTGTCAAGCATTGATGGTGGTACCATCATGCTCTGGGGTTGTTTTTTTTCCTGCCAGTGCTACTGTTGCATTGCACAAAGTGGATGGAATAATGAAGAACAAGGACTACCTTCAAATTTTTAAGTATCACTTGAACAGCTAGACTGTTGAATCTTGGCCACAATTTGGTGTTCCAACAGGACAATGATCCCAAACACACATTAAAACTGGTTGTGGGTTGAATAAAGCAGGCTAACGTTAAGCTTCTGGAATGGCCTTCCCAAAGCCCCGAAACCAAATTTGTTGGTTTCCTGGCACCAACCCGGTTTTTAGCGTAGTCTACAAATTTTAAATGGGGTTGAGGTCGGGGCTTCTGGAATGGCCTGCCCAAAGCCATAACCTCAACCCTATTGAAAATTTGTGGACTACGCTAAAAATCGGGTCGGTACCAGGAAACCAACAAATTTAAATTATCTCTACCAGTTCTGCCCAGAACAATGGTCAGATACACAGCCAGAATTACGCCAGAATCTTGTTGATAACTACCAAAAGCATCTGGTTCAGGTGTAGCTTCTTAAGTGACATTTAACCAAATATTAGTGAAGGTGTGTGTATAGTTGAGCCCATATTTTTAACCTGTGTGGTTTTGAGAAGATCCAAAAAAATTAAAACTTGTGCACTCTATTCCTGTATGTAAAGTCATTAATGATGTTTGCTGTACAATCATTTCACCTTGACAAAAGAACAGTTGACAGACATCATTAAAAACACAAAAAGTACCACAACATCCATGCCCATGATGAGTGGATGTAAATGTCCATCTGTAGACCCGAAGACCTGTGAGATTCATCAATGTTAACGAAAGTGACAAATCCACCCCCATAACTAGATCCTCTGTAAAAGTTAATGGTTTCTTGTTTGGTCCATGCCTCCACCCTCTCACCATGGCCCAGTTTCATAAATCAGTCTAATCTTGTTTAGTGGACTAAACTCACTTATTCGACTCATCTTTTAACATTAATCATTGCACAAAGTGCTTCATTGACTAAAGTTTCCCGACTAATGTTTTTAGCCTGCTACAGAGGAGGCTAATTTATTTTAGTTGACAAAACTTCAGTGTGTTACCTCAAAAAAAAAAGTCTATCATGTATCATCACTTGATGGAGGAGGACCGGAATAATCCATTGGAGATGGTTGCAGACACCGAGGTCGGGAGCACCTCTCCTCTGCTACGGCGAACTCGACCATGTTTGTAGCAGACGGACCAACCTGAAAATAAACAAAACTGTCACGCATTGCAGGCGTGTCTTTGCAACGGCACTCGTGAGGCCACTACAGCCATGAAAATCATTGAATAACGTAAAACGGCCAGTCTACAAGTTAAGCCGCCAATGTGTAACGGAGATTAGACGGAATGTTGAGTGACTAACCTTAGTCGACTAAGTAATCTTATTAGACTAAAAGATTAGACTGCTTTATGAAACTGGGCCCAGTTCTCAAGAAAATCTGTTTAGTAGTTTTTGCATAATCCTGCTACGCGTCCGACAAACAGCATCAAAAGAAATGCCTCCTTAGCAACGGTAAAATATTCAACATTTCCTGCCAGCACCTCTTTTACCACATCTCTCCTCAATCTTTTCAACAAGTTTGCTGACAGTTTATCCTTCATCATGCAGATTTTGGTGAAAACTGGCTCAGTGGAAGAAATAAAAGGCAACAAAAAAGACGAGCCACAACCTTCTAAACGGGAATCCTCGGGCCAACATCTCGGGTGGATGTGAGACGGAGATGTGAGGGAGAAGGAAGGTGGAATTGCAATTCCAGATTACATGTGCTGGTAGTGCAACGTGGGCGGCCCTGTGCTGAAGGGAGAGTGTGAAAGGAGGAGGAGTGCAGTGATAGCAAAATATAGTGAACATCGTGGAGTTTGTGTCTGGCAATAAGTGTGCGAATTGATGTGTTTGACATCGTGTGGGAATTTTCATTTTGTGAAGCCAGCATCGAATTAATATGAAAATCAAACACAGAGTCATAAAACTCTCGTTATTGGGACTGTTGGTGGCAGAGTGTCTTCTTTATTGATCCTCATTATGTTTCTACTTTATCTTCTACTTATTAATCTCATAAACCCACAGCAGCTTCCACACGATGACAGCAGCTTCCACACTGGCTGGTTTTACTCACAGACTGGACTCTATGTACTGGACAAAGCTTGTGAGACATCACCCAGAGGTTTTCCATAGAGACCTTGAAGGGCTGCTCTGAAGCCAAAAAAAAAAGGTTGCTCTCAGTGTCGCCCTGTCTATGTGACAGCCAACCCAAAAGCGGATAAAGAAGTGGAGCATGGGTGCGACCCCATGTGACTTGGGCTATGTTCTCCCCATGTTTGCGTGGGTTCCCTCCGGGTGCTCCGGCTTCCTCCCACATCCAAAGACATGCAGGTTAGGTGGAATAGAAACTTTAAACTGCCCATAGTTGTGCGGGTGGATGTGAAGGTGTTTGTTTGTGCGACAATCTGGCGTCCTGTCCAGGGTGTACCCCGCCTCACACCCTATGACTGCAGGGATATCCTCCAGCCCTCAGTGACCCTTAATTGGAGTAAGCAGGTCTAAAAAATGAATGGATGGTATAAATGACTTCATTATGAAGTCACGCAGGAGACATATGGTGAATTCATCGATAGCCAAAAACAGCATTACAGAAATATTTATATTTACTTGTAGATTTATATTGCGGCATGAAGAGTATTGAATGAATGAATGAATAAATATATTTATTTTGCACACAAATCGACAAAAGCAAAAACTCGTAGCAAATCAACTCAACAATGTACCCATGTGACCGAAAGGGTGTGGGCAGAAGCAAAGCTTATGAATACCCATAAGAAATGTATACGCACATATATACATACATGCACACATAATCTCACATACATATATACACACACACATACAGTAGTGTTCAGATCAATAGTAGTGCTATGTGACTAAGAAGATTAATCCAGGTTTTAAGTATATTTCTTATTGTTACATGGGAAACAAGGTACCAGTAGATTCAGTAGATTCTCATAAATCCAACAAATCCAAGCATTCATGATATGCACACTCTTAAGGCTATGAAATTGGGCTATTAGTAAAAAAAAAAAAAAAAGTAGAAAAGGGGGTGTTCACAATAATAGTAGTGTGGCATTCAGTTAGTGAATTCATCAATTTTGTGGAATAAACAGGTGTGAATCAGGTGTCCCCTATTTAAGGATGAAGCCAGCACCTGTTGAACATGCTTTTCTCTTTGAAAGCCTGAGGAAAATGGGACGTTCAAGACATTGTTCAGAAGAACAGTGTAGTTTGATTAAAAAGTTGATTGGAGAGGGGAAAACTTATACGCAGGTGCAAAAAATTATAGGCTGTTCATCTACAATGATCTCCAATGCTTTAAAATGGACAAAAAAACCCAGAGACACGTGGAAGAAAACGGAAAACAACCATCAAAATGGATAGAGGAATAACCAGAATGGCAAAAGCTCACCCATTGATCAGCTCCAGGATGATCAAAGACAGTCTGGAGTTACCTGTAAGTGCTGTGACAGAAGACGCCTGTGTGAAGCTAATTTATTTGCAAGAATCCCCCGCAAAGTCCCTCTGTTAAATAAAAGACATGTGCAGAAGAGGTTACAATGTGCCAAAGAACACATCAACTGGCCAAAATAGAAATGGAGGAATATTTTGTGGACTGATGAGAGTAAAATTGTTCTTTTTGGGTCCAAGGGCCGCAGACAGTTTGTGTGATGACCCCAAACTCTGAATTCAAGCCACAGTTCACAGTGAAGACAGTGAAGCATGGTGGTGCAAGCATCATGATATGGGCATGTTTCTCCTACTATGGTGTTGGACCTATATATCGCATACCAGGTATCATGGATCAGTTTGGATATGTCAAAATACTTGAAGAGGTCATGTTGCCTTATGCTGAAGAGGACATGCCCTTGAAATGGGTGTTTCAACAAGACAATGACCCCAAGCACACTAGCAAACCAGCAAAATCTTGGTTCCAAACCAACAAAATTAATGCCTCGCAGATGTGAAGAAATCATGAAAAACTGTGGTTATACAACTAAATACTAGTTTAGTGATTCACAGGATTGCTAAAAAGCAGTTTGAACATAATAGTTTTGAGTTTGTAGCGTCAACAGCAGATGCTACTATTATTGTGAACACCCCCTTTTCTACTTTGTTTTTACTAATAGCCCAATTTCATAGCTTTAAGAGTGTGCATATCATGAATGCTTGGTCTTGTTGGATTTGTGAGAATCTACTGAATCTACTGGTACCTTGTTTCCCATGTAACAATAAGAAATATACTCAAACCTAGATTAATCTTTTTAGTCACATAGCACTACTATTATTCTGAACACTACTGTATAAATGTGACTTTTGTTTGTTTGTTTTTTTTATCTGTCTATAGATAGTTGTAGATGTGTGCAAATGCATATAGACCAACACTATGTGGATGGAAAAGCAGTAAATCTGGTGACAGAAAGGCCGATGCGGCAAAAAGCATGTGTGTACTTGTATTTGCGTGCACGTGGGCATGCATGCCAAAAGTCTTTCGCCCTTCAATCGCCAATTAACAAGGGGCCGTTTAATTGCAGCGGTTTGGGCGGGCATGCAATTACCACTGGAGCTGAACCAAGCCAAACACACACACAGACACACACACAATCCCGCTTAATGAGCGCCACCATCAGCTTGTCTTTCTTCCTCTCTTTCATTTGCATTTTGCTGGCTTTCTCCTCCTGCCTCCTCCTTCTCCTCCTCGTCCTCTCCCTCCTGCTCCGCCGAGGCATGCAGATTAAACTGCTCCTGTCTCCTCCTCAGTCTGTCACTTTCTGCTCTCTGATATGTTTCATTTCAAAGCTGTTGGCAAATCTTGCCGCGCTCTCCGGGGCCTTTTGTCTCAGAGGCAATAAGGAGACGTCTCTGAGTCTATAACCTTTATTTTCTCCCTCTTTTCACTCCCTTTCACACGTTTCCATTCTTTTTCTCCATCCGTCCTTCTGCCGGTCTTCCACATCTCTATCGTTCTTTCATCTGTCTTTATCAGATTTCATTTACGCGACAGGATTGTAAGTCGCAAACACATTTCATCCACAGCCTATGAAATAAAATATCTTCTGCCGCTGTATTAAACTCTTCACTCCCTGCTGTCACACTAATGAATGTTTACACTGAAATCATTCTGCAAAATTAACCCATTTAACTTATGACTATATTCATTCCTCTCTTTTTCCTCCCTCTGCTTTCTTTCCTGCCATCCTTCCTTTCTTTCTTATTTCCTGCCTCATTTCCTTCCTTCTGTCCTTTCCTCCTTTCCTTCTATCACAGGCTCTTTCAAAGGCATGTGTAAGCAGATAGATCACTTCCCAGAGGACGCAGACTACGAGGCAGACGCTTCTGAGTACTTCTTACGTGAGTCTGTTATCCACACTCAGATCCATAATTATTGGGACACTGGAATGAGGTTCGACATGTTTGTCGCTTGGCTTCCTGCCGCAGCAAAAACCGTGTAACCTTGATTAGTTCTTTGCTCTAGTTGATCTAACCTTGATCTAGTTCTGTTTTGCACCAGGAGAATGTGCATCAGTGAATCTTACTGGAGTCTTGGGGCCAGTCCCATTTATCATTTGTTCCCCAACAAGCTGCAAAACAGACTGAAAAACTCCTTTGTCCCTCAGGCCATCAGACTGTGCAACTTCTCACTTGGGGGGAGGAGGAGTCATTTTAGGGGAGGTGATGGTCTCATGGTTAAGGTGTTGGGTTTGAGTCTAGAAGATCATGGGTTCAAATCCCCACCTGACGGGAAAATCACTAAGGGCCCTTGGGCAAGGCCTTTAATCCCCTATTGCTCCCGTTGTGTAGCGAGCGCCTTGTATGGCAGCACCCTGACATCAGGGTGAATGTGAGGCATAATTGTAAAGCGCTTTGAGCATCTGATGCAGATGGAAAAGCACTATATAAATGCAGTCCATTTACCATTTAGGAGTAACAGGAAGACAGAGAATGGGAATGAGAATGAGAGGAACACTAGTAGCCAGTAAACCAATATTGATCACTCTGGTATTTATATTTGCAAACTGTTTTTCTTTTTTCACTTTTGATACTCTGTGTGCTTCTTACTCTGTGTGCTGCTATACAGTGCTGCTGGAACCTCAGTTTACCTGAGGGAGTCTTCCCAAGGGATCAATAAAGTTCTATCTAATCTAATCTAATCTACCCATTGACATAGAATGAGTAGGGGTTGGCAAAAAAGTGAGGCACCAGTACTGTTCCATCGCACATCTCTGCAGCTGCTACGTCATTAGATGTGATGAGTGTTTACGTACTTCAAGGATGCAGTCTGTAGCCATGGTTACGAGAGTAGGATGAGCTATAGGCATCATTTTTGCATTTGTCTGCATGCAGTCTTAATAATTTTAAGTAACGCACACCTTTTTGCTCTCTCTGCCCACAGATTCGTAAAACACTGCCCTCTGACTCAATAATCTACAAAATCAGGCAAAAAAGTTTAGACAACTGAGCATGGTTTAGACTTCTGTGAGCACGGACTGCAAAAACCGTGCACTCACTTTTGGGTATTCCATGCATACTTTTCAAAAATACCCACAGTTTTGCTTCTCTGTCTGCACAGTTTCAGTGTGGGCACAGATTCTGAATCAGAGGGCACAGTTTATGCACCATTCATTTTTTTTAAATTTATTGTTCTTCATCTGAGACAAGTGCTGTGTTCGCTAAGGATGGACTTTAGTTTATCCTGAAATCCAAGCATTATAATGTCTGTTTATTTTTGAAACATGCTGCAAAATTACAGCTCATTTTAATTATGATTACAAAAAATTTATTGTCCACAGGGTGGAAATACATCTTTGATTTCACCACTTTCAAGACAGTAGGGCATACAGGACATAATAAAACACTGCAGAGTAAAAATATAACAAAAACAAGTAAAATAATGTATAAAAACTATAACAAAAAAATTACAACTGCATTTAAAATACAGTGACTATCCAGTCATCATGCATTCCAAAACATATCAATAAAAGTACACCACGCAAAAACCTGCAGTACCAGGAAAAAAGAGACCATATTTACCTGGGGGGTGAATTCCATAATAAACAATTTATTTTCCTTTCAACACCGTCTAGAGGAGGATGCGTGTATGCGTAATATGTATATTCAAGACAGCAGCCAACAGACGTCATCATGCACCTCTACTCTGATTGGCTGTTGCTATGTGCATCCCAGTACCCCTCACATAAGTCAGGGGAAGCCCCCATGTGATCTATGACGTCTCTATGGTTGCTACCAAAAGTAGTTCATAGTCGTCTGTTCATTTGAAATTTTTCCCTTCAGGGGTATTAATTTTTTTATACTCTTGACAACACAATTTGGGATCATATTCGCAATGTCATATTTTGAATCCCTCATTTAAAGGCTAATGAATAAAACTGCAGTGGTGCCAAAGAAAATGTTGTTTTTTTTATGTCTTAAATCTTAAAAAGCTCAGTGGCCGTACCCCTTTAATTTATGGGCACAGTCCACTGCCAAATCATGGGGTATCAGATATGAAAATATGTAAAAATTTGGGACTAATCAACAATAACATTCTTGCCACCAAACATTAGCACTGACATACTAGAGAATTTTAAAATTTCTCTGTGAAGAACAGAGCTGTAAAAACACCATATGGGCACAATGTCATTTGAAGTTCTTATTAATGTGGACGATACTTCCATTTAGGGGTCGCTGGTTGATTTTTCCGCCTTTGCAGCCACACGTCTTCCTTTCAAGTGTGGTCCTGAACATTCTGCATTTGAAAGGCTATCCAACTCTTCCCCTTAGCCTTTCCCCTCCATCCAAAAGAGAATCAGGATACATCTCTTCCTGTAGAAATGGTTTTCAGCCTTGATGGTCTCATGGCTGTTCAGGCTGTGATGAATCACTTTGTACCTCATAATAATGGCATGGTGTTGTTGTCGGGAAGTCTTGTGAGTTGGCAGAATGTGGTGTATTTAATGACATGGTCAAAATTGTGATCAGTCTTAAAAACAACAGAAGTAACTGTAGACAGCCAGCGGGTTTTGCGCAAATTGAAGTAGAGAATTGAAAATACACTTTAATGGAAATGTGCGTATTTTGGGAAAAAACTCAAATATTTTATAAAATGTTTACTTTTTGGTGTGAGGTGGTGCATGAGATGGTTTTCAGGTGATCTGAACAGTCCTGCACTTTTTTGGCTATTATATTTCACATGCAGTGGTAGGCACAGTTAACCAAAAAGTTAGCTTTGATAACCATTAATCCGATAACTGAAAACTTATCTTTTATGATGCTAAACCGATAAACTGCTAAAAAAATGTATGTTTATTACAGATAACCGATAACTTTTATTATTGATTAAGATGCGGCCACATCAGATTACACTGTTGACTTCTGATAAACCAGTTTCACTTTCACTTTTCGCTGCTGGGTAAATTCAAGAATCACAAACACATAAGAACGCACGAAAAATGAATGAATAAAAAAAACCCAAACACTGTCATCAACTTTCAAAAGCAGTAAAACACAGTATTAGAAGTCACAGTTTATCTCGGTATTAGATACACTGTCATTTACAAACTAAAAAAAACTGCTTTGAACCCTGCAACTTAAACAACCGAAATAGGTCCATTAATGCATTGATTGATTAAAAGACACGTAGTAAATATAAATTCTTACCTGTTAGTTTCAGTTGGATTCATTTGGAGAAATAATCCACATAAAGCATCCTTTTGTTTAAAATCCAAAACAGTGTCTTAAACGGTGAAGAAAAGTCCCTCTGTACACACAGCTGCACCATGAGAGCTCCTCTCCCCACCAAGTCTCGACGATTAAATTATACCGTCAGCCACAAAGAAATAAAATAAAATAAAGTTGAAATTAGCCCATCTTGTTTTTGTGTCGAGCCGACGACAACACTCACTGTAATGTTCAAAGTGAACCTGAACTACACTACCCATAATGCTCCCTGCATCAACCAGCCAATTACGTTTTGCACTTAATGATGATGTCATCAGCAAGCGACAGCCAGCCAGTCTGCCACAAACACACAACAGACCGACTACAATGTTTGATTTTAGGGTTTACAAACATTTTTGACCGTTAAAATTTGCTCACTTTACCAGCAAAAAAAAAAAAATGTTATCGGACTGAGAGTTATCGGAACGAAATTTATCGGAAGATAATTGGTCTGATGATGGTTTTAAAACTTATCTGAAAAGCTAATCTGCTAACAAAAACATTTGATGATGACATACAGAAAGGGTCACATGGTATGTGTGGACAAAGGAAGGACAAACATCTTAAAGTGCACATCTCTGATAAATGAAATGCCAAATGAGCTGACTGTTCCAAATAAATAAAGAATTCTGAAAATAAAGATGTCTTGTGTTTCATGTTTGGTGCCATATGCCCTGAAAAATTAAGTAAGAAACATGGGGAAATTAGCTTGATTTCATCTGCCGCTGGTAAATGCTCAGAAATGTCAGCCTGTGAGAAATGTCAAGTTCAGTGACATCATGTGAGGCACCGCCCCCTCAGAGCTATTCTTTGAAACGAATGGGAAAACTGGAATTTTTTTGCAGCTCGAAATCTGTGTTGTTAGTGGATTTTGACAGTGAAAACGTCAAAATGGTGAACAGGTGTGTTTTGGGAGGGTATATCCTAAGCAGTCGTGTGTTTATTAGTTGTGCACTTTTCTCCATGGATAAGATTTTTGAGGGAGAAATGGAAATGTTTTGAAAATGCCTCCTGTAAAGTGGAGAATTGCAGCCCGGCACACCATGAGAAATGCGCTTCAAAAACTACTTGGACCCGGAGTTGCAGAGGAACAAGAATGTTATCCATCTGTTTAAAGGTGGGAACATGAAGACTTTGACGTAAAGTGACTGCTGCCGTGGACAGACGTGCCGTGGACATTGGACCCCCCCAAGCCATTTAACAGTTTTACCTGCTTACCAGATCAATGAGTGTGAATGGACAAATGACAGACGGAAACAACACAAACGTGACGATCGGTGATCAGATGTTTACTGTCCATCATGTATTCTTATAATTTGGATTTATTTGAAAGGAGGAATTGACTTTGGAACTGGATCAGCAGCTATTCCACTTGACTGCTGTGTGCAAACACAGGAGGAGAGGCATCTCTCAGGGTGTGTGTATTTATCACACTTTGTGCTTTTTAAACATATTTGATTTGGGGTTTTTTAATATACAAAAAGCAACCCGGATTGATGCACTATCACAAATCTGAGCATGAATCTAAGTGGCCACAGACCCAGTGGAGTGACCTTCAGATAGCTAAATGTTGGTCTCCAAAATGACTTCATGATTTTGGATTAAAATGCTATTAAGATGCCGTGCATTTTTCTGACACACTCTGGCTAGGTTTACTTTTATCAGCATTGTCAAAGCCCACACAAGTTAAAGACTTGGAAGCAATGATTTATAATCTGATATAGAATTTTTACCTTACCTGGACCGAAGGTCCGGTGGGTTTATGCCATGGTTCATCTGTCAGCAATGTCGCGTGTAAAAATCTTCTTCTCCAAAGCTGCTGGACCAAAGAAGATGAATCTTAGTGTGCATTTTCTTACCCACAAGCTCAGGAAAATTTGTTCAAGGTGTTCAAACATAGCAGCCATCTTGAAAATCACAGACGTTCCATCCTATGAGGATGCCAAAGTTTATTTGAGAAATTCCAATCCTATGTCAAACATGGAGCTTATATTGAAAATGATGCCTTGAGTCATTGGTCAGTAGTTTTTAAAGATGTTGAGCTACAATTTGGTACAAGGGTAGTAGGTAGCTCCAAAACATAGCCGACAGGGTTTTTAAGAGTTTTTAATTTTGACCTTGATACGACCTTTGAAGTTTGGCCATGCCCACTTGTCCAGCTGAAAGTGTGATGTCTTGTATCATCTTGGTGAGCTACAGTGCCCTTGGCACTATTTCATTTTTATTGAAAAGATAGCATTGACTGGAGTGAGATATGCACTTTATCCCTCTGGAGTCGAATGACGCGCCCTCGCATAAAAAGTCACATGACCTAATTAAGCAGACACAACACTCAATCTGCTGCACTGTGAGGCTCCCTTTAAATGCATGTTGAACATGGAGACTTCAACCTTTATAGCACTTTTTAAATTTTGCTAATAGTCCTACATAGTATAACTTGACCTTTGAGTATTTTTTACGCCATGCATTTTCATGAATATTATTGTCATTTTTCACTGCGCGTTTATGTACACACACGCAGCCAAAAGGATCATTTCCATCTCTACTGCAGCAGCAACAGCAGTGGGAAGAAATATTACTCCTTCTTCCTCATTGATTGGCTTCCTCGTGAATTTTCCACCAATCAGAAGTCACTAACCCCACGTGTTCACTAACCCCACATGTGTTTGATCATAGCCCACCCACCCCACGTGGGTCTGACTGTGTGGTTGTTTTCTCTTTATTACTGGTGGAAAGCATGTGTGGTTAGTGTTTTGTTGTTGTTTGGGTTTTCTTTTTTTTTTTTTGTAAAAATGAGGCGATTTATGAATGTGGAGCAAGCGCTTGAGTTATTTTTTGAACTGGAGGAAGACAGATCGCGCAGCGTGTCGTCAGAGTCTAAAACAGACGGTGAGGATTCTGGTGCTGAAAGAGATGATCCCCTCTTTTGTTCTGGAGGAGCAACTAAAGCAGGTGGATCCACCAATGTGCGCACGGAGATCTGAACAGAGTGTCAGAGCGCGCGCTTCTGTTCCAAGATCCAGATCTCCGCTCGGACACGTAGCAAAGACACGCCCCAGCGCTGACTGCTGGGACATGGAGGAGGATGCAGACACCGCTCCAGCAGTAAAAGCAGATGTCAGCCTCGGAGAACACCAGGAGTCCAGGTTGATACGCTTTCCACCCAAAGTCCAAAATACCTTTTTATTTTGTTTTTTGCAACTAACACAATTTGCACCAACACCAATAAAATTGTTACAAAAAAACAAGGCATTAGGGGAAAAATACAACTGGACAGACATTGAAATGGAACATCTGTACAAATTTTTTGGACTTCTGACATACATGTTGTTGGTGTCACTGCCAAGGCTCCAGGACTACTGGAAACAAAATAATATTTTGTCTGTGCCCTTTCCAGCAAAAGTAATGTCCAGAGACAGATTTAGATCGATATTCTGAAACATCCACCAAAATGATCCAGATGAGGATGTAGAAAATGATACAAAGAAGGGAACAGCAGGTCATGGCAAACCTTTTCGAGTCAGGCCTCTTTATGATGACATCCTCAGTGCCTGCCAGGATTATTACCACCCAAGGAGGGAAATGGCAGTGGATGAAAGGATGGTGGCAACGAAGGCAAAAACTGGAATGACTCAATATTTGAAGGACAAGCCAACAAAATGGGGCATGAAACGTTTTGTGTTGGCTGTTTCAAGTAATGGCTAGACAGTCAAGTTCACCATTTACACTGGCAAGACTGTGACCATAAGTGAGCACAGGCTGTCATACGATGTGGTCATGAACCTGATCCAGTCGTCCACGCTTGGTACTGGGTGCCACATTTACAAGGTCTGTCCAAAAAGTATCGGACCTTTTTATTTTTTGCAAAAACCATATGGATTTGAATCACGTGTGATTGCATCAGCCAAGCTTGAACCTTCGTGCGCATGCGTGAGTTTTTTCACGCCTCTCAGTTGCATCATTCGCCTGTGAGCAGGCTGTGAGCAGTGGTCCACCCCTCTCGTCGGATTTTTATTGCGAATAAATGTCTGAACAATTTGGAGCTTTGCTGCATCAATTTTTTCCAGAAACTGGAATAGTCACACAACTGAAAAGCAACCGGAAGCCATCTGAGCCATCTGAAAGCCGTCCTGTGAGACCAACACGGAGGTGCTTTTGTCCCGCACCATGAGCGGCACGGTGGCGCAATCCTCCACTTCTCTTTCCATGAAAAAAAATACTGTAACAGTAGAATGTGCCGAAAAAGTGCTGATGTCCATGCCTTCTGCCTTTTTTGTGAAAGTTAGATGACGTCCCGGATCAACAAAGCCTTCACGTTGGAAATGATGTGGTTGTTTGAGTGGGGTTTAAGCCTGTCGATGGGCGCTCTCAGACACTGTGGGCGGTCTTTAAACTGGCTGGAGCACTCCTTAATCTGTGTAATCCCCATAAAATCGTCGCTGAAAGCCATCTAAATTTTCCGAATGGTGTCCACCTGGAGGTCTCTCACAGTTTCTGGAAAAATTTGATGCAGCAAAGCTCCAAATCGTTCAGACATTTATTCGCAATAAAAATCCGACGAGAGGGGTGGACCACTGCTCACTCAAAGCCTGCTCACAGGCGAATGACGCAACCGACAGGTGTGAAAAAACTCACGCATGCGCACGAAAGTTCAAGCTTGGCTGATGCAATCACACGTGATAAAAATCCATATGGTTTTTGCAAAAAAATTAAAAGGTACGATACTCTTTGGACAGACCTCGTACATGGACAATTTTTACACGAGTCCCATACTGTTCATGGACCTGGCTAACATGAAGTTTGGGGCATGTGGCACATACAGGGAGAACAGATGAGGATGCCCCAGAGGGAGGGCAAATGCTCTCACAAAAAATCTGAAAGAGGATCTATAAGATGGATAAGAGAGGGGCCTCTGGTGTTTGTAAAGTGGATGGATACACGGGAGGTGTCTGTGTGCTCCACCATCCATCATGCGTTTTCGGGTGAGACAGTGCGGAAAAGGGAGAAGGATGAGAAGGATGGACACTGGACGGTGAAAGACATTCACTGTCCTACCCCAGTGTTGGCTTATAATAAAAACATGAGTGGAGTCGACCTATCTGACCAGCTCATGCAGTACTACTCCACCCATCGGAAAACTGCACGCTGGTACAGCACAGTGTTGCTGCACTTCCTTGACATCGCAACCACAAATGCATTCATCTTGCATCAAGAGATCAGCAGTGTCAAGCAAGTGCAGCCCAGACACACAAGGACTTTATGGTGGAGCTGGTGTGTCAGCTGTGTGGCACAGACAAAACAGGTGTCCCACAGAACAGGAGCCAGAACCACATTCCTGTACCAATTGTGACAGGCACAGATCCTCAGAAAAAGGCCACAAAAGGCAGATTGAGGTGCCAACGGTGCCTTCAGGTGGACAACAAGAGGAGTGACACACCGTGGAAGTGTCAGGCCTGTGATGTGTCCCTCTGTGTTGTGTTGGACAGAAATTGTTTTTTGAGTGACACAAATAATTTGTGTTGCATTTTATTTTGACATTTGATTGTTTTGTAAAGTTTAGAATTAGCATTTCCTGCACTATATGTTTTTGAAATGTACAATTTATATTTACATTGTAAATCTTATTGTGATATCTGACTGTTTTGTAAATAATTGTACAAAAAAAAGCACTTGAAGCACTTCCTGCATTTATGTAAATAGTTGTATTTACCTTTGTTTTTTGCTACATTTGTCCATATATTTTTGAAATTTACAATTTATATTTACATTTTAAGTTATGAAAATGGTTCATTAAACACGTTTGTGGTTTTCACAGTCAGAAAAAAAACCAAACTTTTTTCTACTTGGGTTTTATGTTTTTGTGTGATTTTCGGTGCACTGTGTTAATACAGTAGGTCAGAATGAATAAGAAACTGTAAACTCACACAGGTGAGGTTGTGCTGAAAAAAATGACAGCAAACAAGGCCAGGTAAACACTTTTCAAAGGTTAATTATAAAGGTAAAACCAAAAGTAGTCAAAAACAGCCAGTTATAGACTGGGATCCAGAAGGTTAAACCTTATGAATGATAACAATATTATGTTCAGAAAAAACAATGAAATGACAGCATTTAGTTGGACTTACCTTTCCATCACCATGACTACTGGAATGACAGTTATCGTGAGAGGACAAAACCCAGCTGTCATATTTCATTGCTCAATGCTGTTATTTCACGATCATGTTTTTCACTATCATGGTTTTGATGACCCAAAATGCTCTGAACAGTTAGAAATTAGTGTGGTGAAATGCAACATAACCCATCATCCTGTAAGTAGAGGTGGGCGATACCAGGAATTTTGGTATTGATCCGATACCAAGTAAATACAGGCCCAGTATCGCTGATACTGACACCAATACTTTTTCATATTTAAGCTTCATAGATCCAAAGGATCCAAAAGACCTAGGATAGAATTTCGCCAAACATTATACGTGACAACAAAATACTTTATTATCACAATCAACATTTTGTTTAAAAAATATCACTCAACACAACTTAAAACAAACTCTCCTGAGGTAGAGGGCTGACAAACCACAATACAAGGGTGTGCTGCTCCGTGTTGTGTGACACAGCGCAGCGCTGCTCTTACAGACAGAGAGTAGACTTTGATGAATCTGTGTGTGCAGCAGTCCGTGCGTGCAGGAGAGAAAAAAAGCTTCAGTATCGATCTTTTTACACAAGGATCGTTCAATATCAATACTAGCGTTGGTATCGATATTAGGATCGATCCGCCCACCTCTACCTGTGAGTCAGCTTTGCCAGTGAGTGAGTGAGTAGGATAAGAATTAGCATGAAGCTAAGAGGGGACATCTATGAAGCTGGACAGGATTTGGTGGAAGGAAGGAAGGAAGGAAGGAAGGAAGGAAGGAAGGAAGGAAGGAAGGAAGGAAGGAAGGAAGGAAGGAAGGAAGGAAGGAAGGAAGGAAGGAAGGAAGGAAGGAAGGAAGAACAGGGTGAGGAGGTGAAGGACAAGGAGTAGGGTATCGGTGCAGTGCTGTCGGTCTCCCAGCGGCTTGACAATTAGGACACTTTCTTCTATAAATACTCGTTGTGTCTCTGTATGTGGGTCACACCTCTCTCTCTTTCTCTCTCTTGCATCCCTCCATCTTTGCCTGCTCCTGTTTGTCTTCCATCCGTCCGTCTGTCCATCTCCATCGAAGCCTGACTGACAGCTGGTGGGCAGAATCTGTGGTACGGAGACAGGAGAATCAAACTCAACTCCAGTTTTTAGAAAGTTCATGAACGTTATCCATCAGTTTGGTTTGGCCAGAGGCAACTAGAAGTGTTTGGGATTTAAAAAAAAATGGAGCTTCTAACCAAGCATCCATCCATGATAAGCTTTCTTGGATGCACTTATTGGTCAAGTTGTCAACAGAAATACAAGTTAGTTTTTTTTATGTCATTTCATTGGAATTTTGAAGAGATTAGTAAAGCTACACATTTTGAAAAGTGGATGCAATAGCCAATCATGAAATACATGATTCCATTATCCCAGAAGCCACCATGGTGGCCATCTTGTATTTGTAAAAACAATAGCTTAAAATTTGAGTTTTTTTCTCCAATATCTTGTATAAAAAATATCTATCAAATGATCTAGGATCTTGATTCCAGTGGCAATATATGTATTTTCAGGCCCAAGGAATCCAATGGTGATAAATACAAAAATGTACATGTGGGTAAAGTCAGAAATAATTGTGACTTTTCCCACAGACATATTCAGTAATTTGCACCATTGGATTCATTATCCTTGAAAATACTGAACCTTGAAAAAGTAGCCGCTGCAATCAAGACTCAAGGTCATCTGGAAGCTGAGTTATTCAAAAGCCTAATTTTTAGGTCCATCATTTTTGGAAATCCAAGATGGGCACCACAGTGGCCTCCAGGGAAATGGAGTGATCCATTTTCTGATGGGATATTGCATGTACTTTCACAAAGGTATAGCTTTGCAAATCTCCACAAAGTTCCAATGAGTAACTGATTATAGAGAGCATAAAAAATAAAGAAAATGCAAACAAAAATACTACTCAGCCAACATTTTTTGAAATTTGATGAAAAAATTTGGCGTGGCCAAAATTAAGACAAACGGGTACCACATGTTGCTGCAGGCACCACACCACAGAACCATGTGACGTGTTGCGCGGTGCATGATCCATCATGGAAGTGCTTCAGTGTAGAGGATCCCAGCCAAAATTCAAGTCGGGGTGTTGGTGTATCACCTGCCCCCATGAGAGAAATGGGTACGTTTGGGAGGTGGGGATGGACCGGCTGTCACTATCCAGGATCCGGGCCTGTTCCGTAGTGTGGTGGATGAGTCAATGTGCCACCAGAACTGACGTGTTTGATACAGTGGCTAAGAGAGGCCACAACACTTCCAAATTAAGGCAACACTACCAAATGCAGAAGGACACAATGGAAGTACAAACATCACAAAAACAGGTTTCTGACCAGAGGACTTTTGCATTGCACTGTGGGACTCTGTCATCTTTGGGCTTCAGCACATACATGGTCGGTAGACTTGAGTAAGTTTATTTATTTTACTTTATAGATGAATTTACTCATAAGCTCACTACATTTTCATGTTTTATCATTTTATTTGTGATGCACTGAACAGTGATGCCTCCTCTTCCATGAGCAAGTACTTCCACTGTGTCATGGAGATTTGCAGTCTGTCTGGGTTTCGGCGTGCACTGAATGAATACGCAGCAAGTTATTAAACGAAATGTTGCATGTGCTGCAGGTTTGGTATTCTCTGTCTTTGCAAGTGTTTTCTCAGTGTGATGCAACTGATGCTAAACTGAAGGAAGTGTTTTTGCATATGGAAATGTTTCCTAGATTTGCCTGCATTGTCTTAATTTGAAAGTATTGTGACATTTCTTGGCCATAGATTGACATTGTTTGTCCACACCCATCTTAACCAAGCCCCAACCTCAGGACATCTAAAATGAACATTACACAGAAGAGGAAAACACAGTTCCTCAAACACCCACTTGAGGCTGGCTTCAAAAAGAAGCACATTGCCATAGAAGCCCATGTTAAAATGTCCATTCTTGGAGGAAGAATAAACATTTTCATAGCCTGGTATAAAAATGGTTTTGGTCTCATCCCCCTCCATGGCAACTGTACGTTGGGTGATTATTTTAAATTTTTTGTATATAACTCAACAGTTTAAGCATATTTTAAGCTAGAAAGTTATGAATAATTAGGAGCGTAGCCGCTTTGATTGACAGGTAATCTGTGCTGCTGAGCTGAGTTTGGGACTCCTCCAACAGAGGTGACTAGCGGTGGCTGCTAGCTGTTGTGAACAACCATGCCTGTCCTTTCTAAGCATTTTATTACAAATACATGTAATAATATGGCTTGACAATAATTCAGAATGTGGTTGCTTTGATTGACAAGTAGTCTGTAACACTGAGTCTAGAACTTCGGCAGCAGAGGCCGCAAGCCGTGGCCACTATGGATGACTGTGTCTGTCTATTCTAAGCATTTTATTTCAAATATTTGTAATAATGTGGCTTGTTGTGCGTTTAATGGTCCGAGCAGTTCATCTAAGAAGTCTGTGTTCCAGTATTTCCGTCAAGTTAAATTTCCTTGTTATTTAATTTTGTATAATGTCGGACGCCACAAATTCACATCCTTCGCCAGGCAAGGGACGCGCCACGATCGCGCAGTGTGTCACTCTGCTTGAGCCGCTTTCACACTGGATGCCACGCGACGCCACAAATTCATCATTTGCTGCAGGAGCTGCATCTGGATGATGGCCGCTTTCAGCGGTACGTCCGCCTCTCCAGGACACAGTTTGAGGACCTCCTGTCCCGTTCGCGCGCACACATGTGAACAAAAAACAAACAAACTGGCTGCTGCTTCAGTTCCCTGCTCTCCCCTCCAACTCTGCCATAATTGTGTTATAAACCAGTCATCATTTGTTTTATTATACATCTGTGTAGTTAATAAAATTACCTTCACGGATGATTTGTTCACGCGCACACATGTGAACAAAAAAAAAAAAACTGGCTGCTGCTGCAGTTCATCGCTCTCCCCTCAAACTCTGTCACAATTATGTTAAATAAATAAAGGACAAAAGGGATATTAGTCCTGCTCACAGGCTGGCTGCCAGAGACAGGACATGTCCACATCAAGTATAAACGACACACATCTCCACGTCACTACATATCTAGTCCCTGATGGTCGAAAAAATTCAGATTTTTCAACTTGGGGAAGAGGACGACGCAACACGATGCAACGCGATATAGCGCCACAAATGCGCCAGTTGCTCAAAATCGCTTTATTCGCATTGCATTATTCGCGTCCGTTGCGTGGCTTGGACTTTTGTGGCGCCACAACGTGTCCTTCCATAGGGATTACATGGCAACCTCTCGCCGCTGTCGCTTGCGTGGCATCCAGGGTGAACGCGGCATGACAGTGGTGTTAGCACTTTTAGCAGTTATCAGTAGCTTGATGCTAGTGTAGCGGCTGCACTCTGCATTGTGTTGTTATGACTCCACCCATTCGCTCCGCTCGGGACGCGAACTCACAGTCTCCGGCATGGGAGTCGGACTCTCTAACCAGAAGGCTAAAACCCAGGGCTCTGGCCTTGTGACCAAAGAATCCTTTTGAGCTGTTGGGAGTGAGGTTTACTAACTACATCTGAACAGCGATACCTGCTGGCCTCCGTTACACTAGGACCAGTTAATCCATGATTACTGAGGAATAATTTTTAATGCCCACACCCAAGCCACCAGTCATGAAAACCATCACCCAATCCTCAAAAATATGCTTTAATAAAACATAGGGTTGCCAACTGTCCCTTGAAAAACGGAATCGTCCCTTATTTGGAAATAAAAGTGTGCGTTCCGTATTGACCTGAAACGGGATGCAGTTTGTCCCGTATTTCTGTGAGAATCAAAAAGTCTGTAAAATGTCAATGGAATTGACTGGCGCTTTATATGGAAACTTACGGTAAATTTGATCCCAGCCTCTCTCCTGCTTTTCACCAATGAGCTGACAGACACGAGTTGACGATACAGAATCACTCTTATCTCATTGGTCGAGGGACATCTGCTCGCAAGAAGATACCGACGTCATGAGCCGACGACGGTCGCTGGACGACAATAACAAAGCAGCATGGCTGATATCGATACAGACACCGACACTGGCACTGCAGGTATGCCTACGGACAGCAATGTCTGTGACGTCGTTACTCCTCCTAAAAAAAAAAAAAAAGAAATGCAAAAATACAGGGGAGAATGAGAAAAGGAAAATGGCAGGGTGGAAAAGGTGCGCGACAGCAGTATTGTTTACTTTATTTTTTGCACTTTTTATTACACTAAATGTGTAAATGTGCACTGTTACATTGTTTTGGATGATGCAGATTTTCTGTTGTTTTTTTTTTGTTTATACAATTTTAAGTTAAGCAATAGCACTACAGAGATTTATTTTTAAAGAAGACAGAATGCTCATATTGAAATTGTGAGTGAAAATTTATTTTGCACTAAAAATAATTTGCTAAATAATCATTTGTTTTCCACGTGTTCATATCAGAACAAATGCATGTATGCATCTACCTAAATTCAGGGTCAAGTCAACAGTCAAATGGTTAAAAATCGTTTCACACAGACGCTGGGAAGGGTGAAGGCAATGGTCAGTTGGCCGGTCGGCCCTGGTGGTGAGGTGTCCCTTATTTATTTTTCAGAGAGTTGGCAACCCTAATAAAACACCCAAACCAAGGTTAGCCCATTAGCCTTAGCTTGTTTGGTAGCTATGAGATGGGGGTGTGTTCTGGCTTCATTCATCCCACTGAGGTAACGCAGGGAGGGTCTTGCCCAAGCTCCACCTCTTTAGCCATTTATGGGTTTGCCAAGAATTGCTGCCAACATGTCGACACCCAGAGTAGCACTTTTTTTTTAGCTTCACAACAGCTCTTCAGAAAACCTATGGATGATGACATCACGGCGGGTTTAGGGTTTAGATATACTGTCTGAACCAGTGAACCCTGCTGTTCTGATTCTATTATCTATTGCAGGTTACTTGCACATTAACATCTTGTGCTTTTGCAGTCCTCTAATATGACAATGTGTTAATTGAAGCTTATTTTACTGTTGCTGTCACGCTGAATAACAATGTCAGCGAAACGAAGATCTAAAGTGTGGATGCTGAGACACTCTGACAGATGGAAATGTGTGTTTTTTGAAAAAAAAAAATAGCTCAATATATAATATTTTCTTCTGCTTTATCGTCATCATATAGATTCTGACCCGGCAGCTTCCCAGCATCGCTGTCTCAGCTCAGCGAGTGCTTTGCTCAGAATCTGACGGAGTCTGAATCACTTTTGATGCCATCAGTTGTCTATTTTTTGTTTTTCCATTTGCACACCTCAGTTGTGGCCTCTCCTGTTTCCAGCCTGCTGCCAGCCTCCATTTGAATCCCATCTTTTTCACTGTCAGGAGCTTAATAATTCGAAAAGATTGCCGAGGATGTGCAGAGAAACAGGAGCGTTCACTGTTTGTCGACTAGTGGGCACTTGATATCCTCAGTGCAACAGCACAATAACACAAGACAACAACCTCAAACAGCCAAGTTATTACAGGGAAATCCAGACTGAATTATACAGGACAAAAAGCCCCAGTCAAAGGCTACATTTATGTGGAACCTAATAATCTGTTTAATAACCAGAATGACTGAGCATTTGAACACAAACATCTCATAAAAACCCATCGGTGAGAATGAAGTTGATTAATTTGACTTCAGTGGGAATGATAAGGGGGTTGCACTTCTTTAATATTAAATAAGGACGTATCAATGTGTCCCCAGTCGGGTAAAAGTCGACATATATGTGTGAAGATTCAAATCGGCGAAGATGAAAAATTAAAATGAATCGCGATGTTCTTTCACTAACACACACGCACACACACTAGAGGCTGAGGTGAAGTTAGCTTTAGGTTAGATATTAAATGTCAACTAAACAAACTAAATCCAACTTCACCAGAGATGTTCCTGGTCGTGCGGCACGCGGCTTTAATGTATCATTTTCAGGAGAAGACATATTGAATTCCAACTCTATGCAGCTGGATGGTGCCAAGCGGTAAGCTTTGGCGGTCCCAAATGAGACACCCCTCGTAATACGAGGTGAGCTTCCTTAAGGGCCCACACATAGTGCGAAGTTTGGATGCAGGAATCATGTGCAAACCGTGTAATGTCATTCCTGTCGCCAACACCCGTACAGACTATTTGTGTACACAAGCGCCTGAAAGACAAAGTGTGCGCTGTGCGAACCCATCACAGCACATCCATCACGTCACCCACGTGAGCTCTGTTCCACATGACGCTGTGTCTGTGCTGCGGCACGCTGTCCACAAGACACACATGTCGGGCAGAACACGCACGCGGCCGACTGGATGCACCTGACCAGTAGATGTTAACATCAGAGCACACTGCTTTTCATTCTTGTCACTTCATAACTGTACGTCTGTGACCATGGGTCATCACCAGAGGAACAGACGGATCATATTTGTATTGCTCGCTTGATAAATGCAGTGTTTTTATGTGGTGTGGGATTTTAATTTGGTTTTGTAATACTTCCATGTCCTTCCAGATATGAGGCATCTTTTCACAGCTTTCAAAGAACAGCTCCATAGGTCAGTGGTAAAGTCTCTGACTGGGAATCAGAGCTTTTGAAAGGTGTGAGTTCGCATCCCAGGTGGTGTGTTTTTCTTTTTTTTTTTAATTATTCCACATAAGCAGCACGATGTGGTCCCACAGGCACCGGCTGGTTTTTATTTGTTATTTATTCCACATAAGCAGTGTCACATGGTGCACCTTGCACTGTTCCTGCTTGACGGACACCACAGCAGGTTCGTGCACGCCTGCCCACTGGTGTGATGTTTTGTGCGCTAATTTCGAGCACTAATTTCAAACTGTTTCGCTGTTTTCATTCAAACGCCGTTCAAACTTTGCACTATATGTGAAGGGGCCATAAAGGGCCACTCCAAAGAGGATCAGGTTCCCATTGAAGTCCATGTTAAAATGCCCAACATCAGAGCAGAAACAAACATGTTTACAGCCTAGTAGGAAAAAAAATGGTTTTAGTCTCTATAACTAGTTTTCCCATCTATGACAACTATAAGGGAGGGTGAAATTTTGTTCTGACACCTTCATTTAAGACATTTAAAGCCATAAATGTATGCATAATTACAGGTGTGGTTGCTTTGAGTGACAGCTCATGTGTTGTCGCTGAGCTGAGAGTGCTGAGCTGAGAGCGCTGCCTCAGAGCGACGGTCATCCAGAGGTCGCTAGCTGCAGCTGCTAGCTGCTGTGGAGTATTGTGTCTGTACTTTTTTGAGCATTTTTTTCTAAATAACTGTAATAATAAGGCTTCTTGTGTGGTTAATTCACCTAAAGGATCATCTAAGACATCTGTGCTTCAGTATTGGCACTGAGTGAAATTAGCGTATGTTTTTAAAGTTGTATGCTAATGACATTGGCACTTTTAGCAGTTATTGGTGACATTTGATGATGATGACATTCTGCACCTTAAATAAACATGATTACTTATTGTTTTTAATGGCCACACCAAAGCAAACTATTATGACAACCCCTGCCGAAAAATATGATGTAATAAGCACATGGACAAAGGTTAGACTGTTAGCTTAGCTAAGATCAGGTAACATTCAAGCCATCACAGCAAGTCAAAGCTTTTTGAAGATCTTCCCACAAGGGACAATACGCTAAATATGTCCTGTGGTGCTAAAGTACCTTTTTTCACACAGGATGTAAATCCCGTGACTCCAAGAACAGATTTGTTGATCTCTGACCAAAATTCCACAGACCTGTCTAGGTCTGGAAACAATGACAAATTGCTGTATGATGTTGGAACTTCCAGAAATCTAAAAAACATGTGCTTAAGAACATCATCAAATAAATGAAAAGATAATCAGAGAACTCATGCTTTCCCCTGGTTCGCCCTCTGATCATCTGGAACCAAAAGTGCTGAAGTGCCAGTAGGGGGCACTGTTACTGCAAAGTACAAATAACATCCCAACATTTCATTATAGCAATGAAAACCATGGTGGAGTGAGCTACATACATACATACACACAGAAGGCATGTGCATGGTGTTTAAAGGCGCCCAAACATGTTACACAGTGCCACATGGTTGCCAGTGATGCCACCGAATGGTCTCCCCTAAAAGTTGGTCCCCCGTGCCTTCACTGCACATGCGTCATTTCAGAGCGTCAGCAGCAAGTCAATGATTATCTGCTTAAAACTGACTTTTCCCTTTGATGGCTTTGAGTGTTGAGAGTCAGACTCAGAGAGTCAGACTCAGACGTGCTGCTGTCGCGCTCTGATCGCTCCCCTGTCTTTATGTGGAAATTTATGTGGAAATGATTGTTGTACAAAAGCTTCAAACATCTGTCACTGAGATAGATGATGACTGGAGTGCAGTTTTAAGCAGAAATGAGGCGATAATCTGTGAATCGCTGCTGAGGCCTTGAAATGACACGTGCAGTGAAGGCAGGGGGAGACTGATTTCTGGTGGGGGCCGTTCGGCCAGCGACACCGGCACTTGCCCTGGTGCAGCCAGTGTTTTGAACATGACCAAAACTTTTTCCACTCAACTTCATTCATCGCACGGTCACCCCTTACATGCCACTACCTCGCCACAAACACACCATCTGTGTGACAAGGTGTAAAACACCAGTGTGTCCAGAAATTACAAATCCATGATAAAAATGGAAAAAACACAAACAAAGTTGATCAACACTGACCAGGAAGACATAGACAATGAGCTATGTTAAATGCCACTGAATGGCGCGGCAAGTGCATGATGGAGGCGGTGAAAATAACACGCCAGTTGATGCAACTAATAAACCACACACACGTTTTCTGTGTGAGAGTAGCTTCTGTCTCAAACCAAGACCTCCGTACATCTCCTGCAAATGTCAGAGACACCCATCACGTCTGTTAGCGATATCCTGCTCACACACAAATAAACAAACCAAAACATGACCTCCATGGTGGAGGAAATTATAATTGCATGATTAAATGACAGCCTTGAGCTGGGCCTTCCAGGTTCGTAACAAAATCCAACAGTCTGAACTGAGCGCAGTTAATGTAGTAAACCTAATTCTCTTGTAGCCATGGAAACCAAGCATGTGTAATTTCATACGGTTGGAAACGCGAACCACATGTATGAAGGTTTGATCTGTTAGAGTATCGAGAAGCGCAGCTGCTTCTTCATTCTGGACTCACATTGTCTCAGTTCAGTTGTAGACTGATCTTACGCGGAGTCGAGAAGTTGTCATTTGTTTGAGATTCTCGACACACTCGCTTCCATCCGCTGCATCCTCCTCTCTGTCTCTCTTTTCACCTCTATCTGTTTTACCCACCCTCTGTCTGTCTCTCTTTCCCCAAGGGACTTTTGGATCTCTCTCCCTCAGGCGCTCTCCCTCCATCATCTCATCCACAGCACCCCCCCCCCACCCCCCGCCACCCCACCCCACTCTCTGGGTGAATTCGTACATGTGATTACGTAAGGCCGAGCACGCAGCCTTCCTCCTGCAGCATTTGTACTATTAGCTGCAGCGCTGAAGTCACATAGCATAGACAGAGCCACCACCCAAAATGCTTCAGTGTGGCAGGATGCAGGAGGCCACATCATAACGTCAAAATCAAAGACTCGTGTTGTGCGTTATCACATTAATATTAATTCTCATTTTGTTTGCTAAATTGCTGTGCTTTAGCCAGCAGTCAGTTTTTGTGAGCAGTCAGTTGTATTTCACAAGATGTTACAGTATCAAACTCAGAACCTCAAGTATGTGGGTGGAGGTCATGTGATCACCTCTGTCCATTTGTCTGAAGTCAGTCTTCCACTGCAGATTTTTTGGCCGGATGTCCTTCACAATTCCATAAATGACAAAATCACGCTCTGTGTATTACAACAGCAGCCTAAAGTTGTGTGTCATATTCGTATGCAGTAGCATACTGATACAAGAGCTATTGAACGCAGCCCTCCTGGACATGCATGCAACAGTACTGCGTGCAGTCTATGCATCTACGGTTATGTCATAACCACGGCTAGCATCTATTGTTATAAGAAGACTTTTCCACAAAGCCAAAGTGTATTGGTCAACATCTGAAAACTGTCTTCTGCTGAAGAGTGCGGCATGCTTTTCATGGGATTATGGATGTATATTGTCTTTAAGCAGGGGTGGTGGATGAGCTGTTAAGTGTGCTTGTTGCACCCCCCGCCCATTCTCCAATAGCAGCCTAGTCTCACTCTTTTTTTTTCATGATACCATCAAGAAATGCATCACATACTGTATTTGTGACAGTCACGTTTCAGTCACTATTTTTAACACTAATCCTAAAAATAACCATAACCCCAAGCCCTTCCCCCGTGTCACCCCAAATTTCATGATACCATCATGCCCACTCCCAAAGAAAATAACACAATCTTCATTGTATTTGAATTTGAATTTTTCTATTTTACCTTACATTGCAGCCTGGTGTAAAGGTAACTAAGCAGTCAAATCTATATCCAAACAGAAATAATTTATTTCAAGAAGCACTGATGAAATAATAACAAAACCATCTCTAAAAATAAAATAATTTGCATGGTGTGTGTGGGGTACCAGTCAGGTGTGCAACAGTGGAGAGAGACAGAAAAGGTGGCAGTCTGACTTCTTATAAGATGCCACTTCGAGATCACTCTAGCTACAGTCAGTCTTCTTGGCTCCACACCGTGCCTGATCCACCCTCATACTGCTCACATGCCTTGACCTTTGCTAAATAATAGCCTATACACACAATTACATCCAGTTGTTCACTGTTTTGGGTCACGATGTGTCTCCACACCACAATTTTTTGAACAAGTTTAAAACTTTCCTGATAGCTCAAAATGAAATACAATGCCACTTTTTACCACCTACTTACCACTATCACTTAGTACACCCCATTTCAGGCTCTGATTGGGGTTTTTGCACCACAAAAGTAGCAAATCAGGTTTCAAATATCAGCAAAGGAAGAATTAAGGTTTTGATGGAATTTTGTAAGAGTTGGTTGTTGGGTTCAGATTATATATATATATATATAAATTTCTTTTGTTTGTAGTAATATTTATGTTTACATGATCTCAGCCTGTGAGATCAAGCTTTCCAAGAAGAGTCTGCCAAGAAGTCACTGGACCGAGGTTTCTGACAGTCGTGACAGATGTGTAGAAGAATGAAATTCCATGTTTGTTGGGTCCTGTTGCTCCCAGTGTTACAGTATAGTTTTGCAGCCCAGTATCACACTTTTTCATGCTCCTGTCACAAAATGAGCCACATTTTCATGACGTGTTCTTTTTATTTTATTTTACTGTTTCTAATCCTCTCCCTTCCTCTAACCTTAACCATAACCCCCACAGGACCCCCCCCCCCCCCCCACACACACACATACACACACACACACTCATCACCCCACATTTTGTGATACCATGGTGAAATTAACTTGTGCTCTTGTCATGAAAATGTGACGCTTTTCATGACAGCATCACAAACTAATAGATTAATTTACCTTTCGTGATGCCGTCACAAAATGGCGTGAGATTGGTTTGGGTTTTGAGACCCTCTTCAGTGGTGTATTTAGAGACGCTGACCAAAGGTGTGATGAAGTGCAACTGGATGCAGCCGAGATTGTGCAGCAATTTGTTCAGATGCACCCAAGGAGACTCTTTTGCCAGTCAGTCATATTTGACTGACATCACTGTCCTCAGAAGATTTCTATTCTTTAAAATAAAATTGTATATTTAAAATGATGACTATTTCACTTCCCACATTTCTTCAGAATGCAAGTAAAAGGCTACACTTTTTAAACATTTGTCAGGGTGTGGGGAGATGCCTACCAAACCCCCACATGAAGTTAGATTCGCTCCTGCTCTTACACTGGGCTGCATTTTACACTTGACATAGCCAAGTTGGGAAAGGTTAGTTAAACTTGTATCAGTTTGGAACATATGCAAAATTTCTGGGAGCCCTGCCAGACTCCCTGCTGCCACAATACAACTCATGGTCAAATTGCGGTGGTCCGATGCAGGCTCAGCACATCTTCATGTCTCCTTTTCACATTCAGCATGGAAAAAATTAATGCAAGATATCAAGAATTAGTAGAAAGTTCATTCAGAGTTATGCCCTAGGGTGTCCTGAACAAAATATAGGTCATGCTGAAAAAAAAAAAAACTTCTCAATTTGGTGTTCGTATTGGTGTTGTCCAGGAGAGATCCATAGGAGGCAAATATAGAAATGTAGCTGACAGATAAGAGCATTCACTTGCTTCTACTGCTTAAAGCACTTTCCCTTTTGTACATGAATGGGATATATTTGGGAATGCTTGAGTTTTCTTTATAAGTGTCCTTTTATACCCAGAAAAAAATGGGGTATCTTTATTTTTAGTAGCAGTTATACTTCCGGATTAACTGAAATGGTATGAGGTGTCCAAACATTGTTGTGTAGTTGCATGGCTCTACAACTGTATCAGAATAATTTGGGATAGCGCAAGGGCTGGAAGGGATAGCTGGAACTAGTATGAAGTGTAAGAAATGTGTGTGCTTATCATTGCCCGTGTGTGTCGGTGTGAGCTATTTGTGTGTGTCATATCAGGTGTGGAGCTGTTGAATGGGATTAGATGCGGCCAACAGCTCAGCACTGGACATAACTGGCTTGAACAAGACACAGTTGCAAACACACACACACACACACATTTAGTTCAGATCTATCCTTGTGGGGACATTTTCAGTCAACACGTGTATTCCAGAAAAAAGAATTACCTGATACAAAAATTTTCAACCAAGTGCAAGAACAACTACTGCACTATTAACTACATCTACCGCCACCTTTTGTTCTTTATTACATGCACGTCTGTGCAATTTATCCTGTGCAATAATTTTACCATAACTATACATATTTATATACTCACTTATATTCTATTTTCACATAATCAGTATTTATGCACCCACCAGAAAACACTGCAGTAAACTTTAGTTACCTTTCTTTAACATAATTAGTTGTCTTTACTACTGTATGACTCTTGCTGCTGCAACAAGTGTTTTTCCCCACTGTGGTATCAAAAAGTTTATCTTATCTAATCTATGAAAGCCCATTAGCCACCTATGCACAAAACACTGGACTGGAGTTACAGTCACGTTGTTCTCTGCCACGCTGCAACAATTTTTGCATCTACAAATAAAACAGAGAATATTGCATGAAACAAGATCAACAAAAATTAATTGATTCATTTTCTATTCCTGCTTATTCTAATTAAGGGTCACATGGCCTTTCTCACTGGTCAAAGAGCAAGAGGCAGTGTACACCCGGCCAGCTGCCATGCAGTCCATCACAGGACATCAGCGGTGGACAGTAACTTGTCAGACATGAATATGGTTGTGTGACATGCAGTGCCATCTAAAAATTTATAAGTATAACACTCTACTATGGAGGACAATAACTGAAACAAATGGACAATAACAAAATGTCTCTAGTATTCTGCTTTGTAGGAACAGTCCCTGATTACAGCGCATGTGTGAAAGTAGTCATTCTATTCCGCTAACCCTAATCTGACACCTTAAAACTACATACTCATACCCAAAATTGATCCTGTCAACAAAATATTCAGGCGACGTGTCTACCACCTGCAAGCAAATTTTTCTACATCAGTTAACATGACGTTAGTGATATGATACATTTGTTAGCCCCAGAGACCAGAAGTCTCTGCAGAAAAAAATGTTTTCATATCTTGTCTAGTTCCTGAGATGTAGTTATTATTGTTTTTGATGATGACCTCTGATTTGATCTTGACCTTAGACTGATGACCTTGACATGACCTGTGTTCTGAGAGGATGGTTTCCTGACTTTATCCACCTAGTTTGATTGAAGTGGTTCTTTGTAGGGATGTCCTGATCAGTTTTTTTTTTGCCCCTGATCCGATTCCGAGTTATCTGATTTTGAGTATCTGCCGATACGGAGTCCCAATCCGATACTTTAAAAAATTGAATGAACAATGAACAAATGCTAAACATATAATATTTTCATTTTAATCACCTCATTTTATTATTTATCACTTAAACAGTACACTTCTCCTTGAGGTAGCTTGAACAATCAAGTAATAATCTACCAGACTTTAAAAAAATGCACAAATTTCCATGTTATTTTATTTGTCTCAAAATAAATGTCAAAGGTTCCTTATGTTAAACAAGAAATTATCTAATCTGAAATAACAAGTGGTTTTAATTTACAGATGAAAGGTTTCTAAAGAACCATTTACTGATTTATTTAGCTATTTTAATTACAAGTGTTCTAAACTTTTTTAAACAGTAATCAGAAATTTTGAAGTAACAAACAACAACAAAAAACATTTCCAAGGATTTTTCTTTAGAAAACTGCTCTATAAATGAGCAGACCTGTGACACGTTTCTGTTTTGTAGAGATCAGTGGTTTCTGCACCGATCTGTTTTGTACAGATCAGTGGTTTCTGCACCGATCTGTTTTGTACAGATCAGTGGTTTCTGCACCGATCTGTTTTGTACAGATCAGTGGTTTCTGCCACTAGTCTTCTGTGTTTTGGCCCGACGCGTCATTCGTATTGGACAGCGCGAAGCCACGTCACAGCTCAGAGCATTGAAAGTTGGATTGGGTTGAACATATTTTTTCTTTTGTTCAAAAAAAAAAAAGATTGGGTTGAACTTTGACTGCGTCAGCCTGCCGACAAGCAGCAATGCATGCTCCCATCAGAAGCGTCACTTTAGCTCGGCTTTTGACGCGGCGCTTATGCCTCTAAAAAGCAATGCGTCTCATTGAAAATAATGCTTTTTAGACCGATTCTTGACGCTTCCGATGCGTGAAAGGCCCATTAATCTGCAATAATAAGCTTGAAATAGCACTGATCAAAATGAGGATAAGATCTATATCGGATTCCTGATCGGGATGCAATGTCCGATTACATCAAGTCTGAAACCACGTGATCGGGCCCAATTTCCAATCACGTGATTGGCTCAGGACATCCCTAGTTCTTTGTGTTTTTAAGATTTCGCCATGAACAGAGAAATGGACAGACATGGCCATTACAATAATCTCGTTGTGCTTGGTAGCATTGCTAACAACATAGCTTTTAACCCAAACTTTAAAGTGAATTCTTCAGCATCAAACAGCCTTTTGAAACTCATTTACGCTCACTGTTAAATACGAATGCAGATATGGACCGAGCCTTCTGACCACACTCCCTCATGCCTTCATTTAATCTGTATTTACAGTACACACATTTTCTGAAAGTTTGTGGGTATGGATGAAATGGAGTGATTCAGCATAAAATCACAGGGGTTGTTTAGACATTAGTTTAACCCTAGCAAATGGACGTGATGAAAAGACTTATCAATGACAGAAAGTTTTGAGAAGATTTTATATTATATATACAGTATCCACGCATTGGAACGCCCAAAAACATGCTTATTTAGGGGCTGCTCCTTTATGCGCCCGTAACCATGGCAGGCTCTCTACATTTGGAGTTTGTCCCTGGGCTCCGGACTGTGGCTGCCCACTGCTCATAGTGGTTGGATTGTGTCTAACAGTAATTAGGATGGGTTAAATACAGAGGACAAATTTTGTTGTATGTTTGTACAATAACAATAAAGGCTCTTCTTCCTTCCCCCTTTAAACAACTGCCCATCCCCTCTTAATGAAAGCTGCATTTTTATTGGGCAACACAGTCTTGTTTGAGGGCGGGCGCTAAAGGGGTAAAATATAACGCATATAATGCAATTTCTGTCCTTCTTGGGACAGAAACACAACGCTTTCTCTGATTTTGGGCAAATTACACACAAACAAATTGAAAATACAAAGAAAAAGTGATGATGCGGTGGAACGTGGACGTGTTGCGGTTTGTTTATGACCAAACGTGTCAAGGTGTTTTTGCAGGCAAGAGAACACAGCTACTCTGGTTAGCTGTGTAGGCTAACAGTTACCGACACGACGTCTTCCCTTTTCCACTGGGAGCTGAAAAAAAATGCACTTTTCATGACTGCTTCAGTGATTGTAGCCAAAAAAAAAAAAACAGTACACCATTTATCCGTGTGAACTTATGCTCTGTATTGCGTAACAGGATCAGCTGTTCCCATAAGTGGTCAAATCCCGCAATATCACACAGGTGTGTTGCCCTATTAAATTTGACTAAGCTTGCACCCTAAAATAAATTAATTTCATTACACCAACACATCATAAAATGCAAAACAAGAGTTTTCATGATGTTTTTCTCGTCTCTTCCGCCTCTCATTTGTGACGACGTTATGAGGTTGTGCCGGTAGTAGTCACATGACAATGACGTCAATTAGAAAGTTTGCAGCACGGGAGTTACACTACAAGGCAGAACAGATCTGACACCATCTGACACTAACGGGTGATTTATTTTTTATTTGTGATGAAATCAGACATTTTATTTAAATATATGGAGGTGTGGGTGTTCTGATGAACGCAATTGTAGCCACGCTTGTGTATCTGCCCACTTTCATTTGCCTACTTCAGGCAGATTTTTGCACAGAACACCTGGGTCATCCTGATGCACAAGTATGATATGTATTTTTTCCTTTTGGCTCTTTTGCAGTACATTATTACAGCCTCTTCAACCATCACGTTTGATGTTGCCACAAACGTTTGACTCTGTGTGCTGCCCTCTAGTGGATGTGTTGCTTAGCATCCGTGCCAATGTAAAGGATGTATGTGGACAGTGATGGTTACTTGTAGGTGTTACATAGATGAGCCTCAGGAAGTCCTCACATAAGACATATGAAGCTCACACAGGTCCTCACAAAGATATAAAAACAAGTGCTTACACACTCACAGTCCTGATTTGGTCTGAACACAGATGGAAACAATGTGCAGTTTTGCCTTTGCTATAATTAGACCGCTGGATCCTTGTGTGTGATGCTAATACTCCAGCTCAGGATGTTAGGAGACACGTGACGTCACCCTCTGATGATGTCATCCGACTCACTGAGACGTCACCATAGCTATTTTTGGGAGCCCGAGTTGAGACGTGGAGGCATATCACGATTTCCATGAGTAATGCAGCATGATAATGACTGGCAGGCTGCGTAGGCACCACTGTGCACGCAACACTCACACAAGTTCATGCATGTACCTGCCTGAGGTGGTGCATGTGTGCGTGCATGTGTGTGTTCATGCTTATTTTCTTCTCATCCTCTCTAAATAAGAGATTTTCATATTTTTTATCATTCTGCTGGTGAATATACCTCTGAGCTGTGGACTGGGACTGGCCATGCTAATTTTATCCAGCTAACAAAACAGGAAGTGCTAGAGGATTTGTGACATATTGAATTCAACAGGCTCCCCCAGAGGGCATTGCATTGTCAGAATAGAGCTCTTTTTTATCAACTAATATAAAATGCCTTTTTTATGTCAAATTAAACAGGGTAGAAGCCTATGAACACAAATGCTATCCTAGGCTAGCCTTGCTAGTTGGCGTTATGGATTTCCCAAAGGCTCAACTAGCAAGCTAGTGAACTTGCTTGCTACACAGATAACTTAACGATTAGTTAGAAAAATAATTTGTCTTGTAACAACTGATTTCAGTAGTCATCAATTTATAGTAGAGTTAACATAATGACATATGATAACACTAACCATAATCACGTGACAATATATGCTAATGCTGACTGCAGTTAGCATTTTCTTCAATCGGGCCCGCAAGTAGCCAAATTCGCTATGTCAACAATGTCATGTAAACCGTAAACATACTGCAAATCCTGAAATCTAGTATTTCTCAAACAAACAAACAAAAAAAAACCCTGAACCCCTGGCTTCTTAGCTAGCTTGATTACTACCTGACTTCTGTAATAGAAATGGTTTTGTACTATTCTGATATATCAGTTGGCCAGTATTATCAGCCAGTATGAACCCTTCACAGACATATTGGAATTGCCGTTCCTTTTGAACCTATAAAAACTTTTGTTTTGAACAAACAATGCAGCAAAACACTTTGGTGTCATTACATAGTTTGTCCAGCAGAGGGAAACTGTTCTCAGATCAGTAGAATGAAGACGTGTGTACACAAAAAATGTACAAATTAGTGCACGTACAAACCCTACTGACTGCAGACTTATGATTGTCGTAATCTGATATGGATGCACATTCATGAACTGTCCAGCAGGTACCACTGTTCAGCACATCTTCCTTTTAACATGGATTCTAGAACAATGTTTCGAAACACAGGTATTGCCAAGGTTCCAAACCATTGTGAAACAGTGTTGTGATGTTGTTGTTTGCCATCACTAATTTGCAGAACAGAAGAAAAGTTTTATGATCATTCCTAGTCACACAATCTATCCATGTTTTAATTCTGCTTTTGCATTTCCTTTTCCAGTCTGCTGTATATTTCAACCAGTATTTAACCACAGCAGGCACATGGAATATTACACATGCAAAACAAAGTTGCTTTTTTGATTGATGCAATGCATCAAAGTTAACTAAAGTTAACTAAAGTTAACTAAAACTTTTATTAAGAAAGACACTTGAGTGTTTGTTGCTGGATATATTTGTATATTGTTTATTTATTTTGCCATTAAAAGTGGCCACCACTTTTTAAAATGAAATAACTTCTCAAGTCCAGGACTTCTCAAAGTCCGGGGACTATGTAATCACAGCGCAGCAAATGAGGTCAGTAGGCTGAGCGAGTCCGAGTGAGGAGGATTGTAGATATCCCTCCACTCAGTGCTTTACAGGCTGCTGCAGGCAGCGGAGGAGGGGGAGACCCGCTGCTGCTAGGTGACAACAGAGACTTTCACTTTCAGTCGCCAAACATCAGAAAAGTCTCTGGTAATGCCAGGAAAAGTAGCTAGATTTGTCAGTAGTCGCTTTTGAGAAAATAAGTCATCAAGAGGGTTTGGAAAGTCACCAGATTTAGTGAGAAAGTGCCTAAGTTGGCAACACTGAATGTAAACACATACTTAATGCGAACTTTTTTTAAACAGATCTGCTCATTGCTGTGACACTAAAATTAACAGAAATTCTGTATCATACATTAATCACAGGTAAATTGTCCGTAAGGGCAAAGGACACAACTGTAAGTTGTGTTTTGGCTGTCAGTCCATCTTATTTTCACCAAAACTTCAAATGAATAAGCAAATGGGAACTTGCCACACATTTGAGCAGGTTTTGTCACCATCTAGTGGGTGATATCAGCATTTGAGGGCTTCTGTACATTTCCTAATTGAAACATTATTTTTAAAGATTTTTCTAAATATCAGACATGCATGATTTTATTTATTTATTGGGAAGCAGAGCTTTGAACTCACTATTAATGTGTAAAATTTTCCATTTTAAGAGTTTTACAGTTTTTGAGTTTTAGAACACGGAATGTTTTGCTGTTTGAACAGATGGATGGCCGGACGGAAGGGCAGCAATTTCTCTTGACAAGCACAACTTACAGTTGTGAATTAAGAAATACAAACACACTATGAGACTATATGATAAATCTGGACAAAACTGTGCACAGAGTCACCAGTTATGCAGCTTCATGATGAAGTTTCACACATCTGTATGAATGGACATCAGGGATCACAAATTTGCTCCTGCAGATCACCTGCTCTGCATGTTGTCAAGCTCTCCATGGTCCACCTACTGCTAATTAACTTTGTCAGGTGTGTTGAGACAATTAAGAGCTAAGAAACACGGGACTTGACTATTATTAGCATGTGGTTGGAGCAGCTGTGCACGGCAGGTGACCTCCAGGAGCAAGGTAGGTGACCTCCAGGAGCAGGGTAGGTGACCTCCAGGAGCAGGGTAGGTGATCTCCATGAGAAGGGTAGGTGACCTCCATGAGAAGGGTAGGTGAGCTCCATGAGCAGGGTAGGTGATCCCTGATGTGTCAAAAAATCTACCACCTTCTCCTGATGCAAACAAAGGTAAACTCAGCATGCTAACTAGCTATGCTTGGTTTGGATGACCCGTGTGAAAGTTGTCACGTATCTGAACTTTTATCTGACATGATAAGATCTCAGCACGATCTAAACCTGCAGCCATGATACGAATCTCGAAGTCACACTATTTAGTCCACAAGGATCAGGCCCTGCAGTCACATGTGGATGCACCTGCAGCTGTTTTGCTAGTTCTCTCTACCTTGTGCACGTCGCTGCTAAATTTCCACGTGTGCAAAATGTGTGTGTGAGCTAAAAGTTCCACTGTGGGTACTGCGTCCAGTGTGTACGAGAAACACCTGACTTTGGCGGGAGTGAGTGAGCGAGTGGGCGGGAGGCTGATCGATGAGTGTGGAGCAGGTGTGTGCGTGTGCACCCGGGGAGCTCCCGTGGTGGCGCCCACCCCCGCCTCCATCACTCAGACACAATTACAAGGCTTTCCACTGCCGCAGCTAATGAAACCATAAGTCAGCCGCACACGCCACTGCAGCAGAGCCGAGCATGCGGCGGGAGACACGGAGGCAAGAGCAAAGACACAATGAAACACTTTGGACGTGTGCTCAGCCAAACGTGGCCGAATGGCTTGATTTGTTCATCGAGGACGTCTGTAAGAACCTACAAGCACCGAGTTCGAATCTTCAACACCAGGGGCGAACAGCTGGCGCGGGATGTCCTCTGCCCACATTATGGCTCCATTACGGCTCCGTAGATGGTGATGTCATCTCCACAGCAGATATCACAGCAGCTGCAGCCACATTTTGTTTGTTGAATTCATATTCGTTCAACACCCCTCCTATGTCACACTGACTCTGACTTCTTTACTCTTTTCCACCCAAAGACAACCACGATTTGGACCAGCAATAATTTCAGTACTAATTTGATTGTACTGGGTCATATTTGGATGATGGCTCATTTTGAATGGAAAGTGATGTTGACACAAATATGAATGCATTATGAAAGTCAGATACTGAACAGGAATCGATTACCTATAGATGGATAGATGACAGACAGAAAGGCGGGAGGGTGGACAGTTGTTCATGGAGATTGACAACTTTTCCCATTTTGCCTGTATACCACCGCAAATGAGTTACAATGAAAAAGAGGTTGAACTATCAGATTTAATTCATGGGATTCAACAAAAATATTGCAGACATTTTGTACACAGAGTCCATAAGTAATTGGACACAGGCAATGTTGCGCTAATTGTTCCTACAAATCATCACTTTTGCATGCATGAATATTTCTATGCCACTAAATGTGTTTTGGACTTCATTTCCACCAGTCTTTAAGAAAGACAGAGTATTGTACTGTTTGGTCAATCTGTCTGCAGTAGAAAGACATCATACCGGACCGGCCGTGCAAGAATGAGACCAGTGAGGGAAGCCATCAAGACATCCAGACATCTCATGAATGAGAAATTGGCTTCTCTGGTTGTGATATAAGAAACTGTGCATAGTGCAACTTTTGTTTCTTGCATCACCAGTTATCCAGCTTTATGGTGCAGCAGAACGGAGGTGGATTTTTTTTTAACAATAAAAAACATTCAAATCTAGGCTTGAGTCTCGCTTGTTAGTAAAAAGTAGTTGAAATTTCACACCGTTTTTGTAAGAGCATCCTTCTGTGTCACTCCATCATTAAGTTCTATAACTGTATCCAAATATTTTTGTACTCGAGTGTAGTTATAATGTCTGTTTATGAGGTCAGAGTGACCATTTTTATGGTTTTCGGACTATATATGTGCTATTTCAGGGTATTTCTGTTATGGAATTCAATGACGGAAGTCTGAACCAGGGCTTTGCACAAGAATTTTTTTTGCAACTGCTTTGTTACAAATAGAATATTTTAACGTTTCTGGTTTTGGGTTGGGCAGCATGGTGGCTTAGTTTTTAGCACTGTTGCCTCACAGCGAGACGGTCATGGGTTCGATTCCCGTGGCATTTCTGTGTGGAGTTTGCATGTTCTCCCCGTGTTTGCTCCGGTTTCCTCCCACATCCAAAGACATGCGGGTTAGGTGGATTGGAATCTTTAAAATTGTCCTTAGGTGTGCGTGTGGGTGTGTCTGTGTTTGTTTGTCTATTTGTGGCCCTGCGACAGACTGGCGTCCTGTCCTGGGTGTACCCCGCCTCATGCCCTATGACTGCTGGGATAGGCTCCAGCCCCCCGCGACCCTTAATTGGACTAAGCGGTAGAAGATGGATGGATGGATGGATGGATGGTTTTGGGTTCTGCCCCAAAATTGATATCCTTGAACAAGGATAGGAAGACAATAGAGTGTACTGTAGCAGGAAACAGAAGCTAGAACTTTTCTAAACCTACTTCTAGGCATCTTATACATGCTACTCTGGAACCACCCCTAAATCCAAACTGTCAGCCCCACTGAGGTCCATAGTCTGGGTCTCATTAACATAAGATTACTGTCCTCAAAATCATTGTTGATTAATGATCTAACTATGGATCATCACTTAGATATGATTGGGTTGTGAAACCTGGCTTAATCCTACAGTTGTCCTACACTTAAATGAGGCCTGCCCACCGGTGTACACATTTAGTCACATCCCTCGTGATATGAAGCAAGGCGGGGGTGTTGCTCTTATTTATAAATCTAGATTTAGCTTATTAGCTGTTGAGGGTCAGAAATATAACTTGTTTGAGCATCTGATTCTCTGCTCTCCCCACAATGCTATGAATTGCCAATGTCAGAAGAATAAAAATCAGCCGTATTACTTTGTCACTGTATAAAGGCCTCCAGGCCCATCCTCTGAATTCTTAGATGAATTTGATGCGTTCATCTCTAACTTATTGACTAGTGCAGATAGCATTCTAATTATTGGTGACTTTAAAATTCATATAAATAAGCCTTCTGATCCCCTCTGCAAATCATTTACGGAAATTGTGGATGCATTAGGATTTCAGCAATGCATTCAGGACTCGACGCACATTAGTGGAAATACCCTGGATTTGGTTCTCACACGTGGTATTGCTGTCACGAATACTGACATCATGCCTCTTGCATCGGTGATCTCTGATCACTCACTTATTAGGTTTACAGTTTTGCTGCCGTGTTTAGAGGAACAACAACCTTATTTATCACTATGGTGATGCATCAACTCCTCAACTAAGACTGAACTCGAAGCTAAACTGCCTGATATCTTAGCTTCACATCTGGAAAATGCCCAATCAGTAGACAGTCACGTGGATAGTTTAAACTCAGTGCTCAAAACTACACTCGGCATGATTGTGCCACCTTTTTTAAAACCACACCCACCCACCCAAAAACACAGTCACCTTGGTTCAATGATTACTTGCATGACCTCAAGCATAAAGCTAGCGGTCCAGAATGGAAATGGCGTAGTTCAAAATTAGAAGTATTCCACCTTGCATGGCGTGATGCTATCTTAGACTATAATCATGCACTGCTGGCTACAAAGTGAACCTTTTACTCTGATTTGATTAACAAAAACAAGCATAAGTCAAAGTTCTTGTTCAACACGGTGGCAACACTTATTCATGGGCAACCACCTGTAAGTCGTGCTCCTTTTACAGCACAAGATTTCTTGGATTACTTTGTGAAGAAAATGCCATTAGGTTAAACATATCCCAGCATGCCTTAACCCAGCCACTACACACTGCTATTGATGTGGGCGCCATTACTGAGGTATTACCTAGATTTACAGAATTTGATAGTATCTCACTAGGCATGCTGACAAAACCTGTAACGTCTACAAAAAGCACAACCTGCTTATTTGATCCTATACCAACAAAACTGTTTAAGGACCTGTGGCCCACTCTTGGGCTGACTGTGCTGGAAATTATGAATCTCTCATTAACCTCTGGATCTGCTCCTAAATGTTTTACATCTGCAGTGACTAAACCATTACTTAAGAAATCTAATCTTGACCCTAGTGTATTAAAACTATAGGCCAATATCAAATCTATCCTTTTGCTCTAAAATTCTGGAAAAGGCAGTTTCACGGCCTTTCGTGTATCACCTTACTGAGAATAATCTTTTCGAGCCACTTCAGTCTGCTTTTAGAAAATATCATTCCACAGAGACAGCTCTCACTAAAGTGGAGAAAGATCTTCTGCTTGCAATGGATTCGGACACCACTACGTTTCAAGTGCTGTTAGAACTTAGTGCTGTGTTTGATACCGTGGATCATCATATTCTACTCCATAGGCTAGAGAATCATTTTGGGAATACTGGGAGTGCCCTTGCATGGTTGACGTCATACCTGACCAGTCGTTCTCACTGTGTTTTGTACAGTAACACTACTTCTAACCTTAGTGACATGCAATTTGGGGTTCCACAGGGGTCCATCTTAGGTCCCCTGGTTTTCTTCCTTTATATAGCAGCCCTTGGGCACATATTGCAGCATTTTGGTATTACCTTTCAGTGCTATGCTGATGAAAATCAATTATACATGTCGATAACGGCTGGTAATCTCATCCACATAAAATCCTTAGAACATAGCCTTGCATCAGTGAGAAGCTGGATGTCTAGCAATTTCCTACTTTTAAACTCTGATAAGACTGAAATGATGGTTCTTGGTCCAGTGAGACATCGGCATCAATTTGACCAGCTAACGCTTAGCCTAGGCTTGTGTGTCATACATCACACTGACAAAGTGAGGAACTTTGGGATAATTTTTGATCCTACAACCTCCACATTAGAAATATTACTAGGACTGCTTTGTTCCACCTGTGAAATATAGTGAATATTCGTCCCATCCTGTCATTGGCTCATGCTGAGACCCTGATTAATTTGTCTCTTCTAGATTGGACTACTGCAATGTTCTATTTTCTGGTTTACCACAGTCCAGCATTAGGGGTCTCCACTTGGTTCAAAATGCTGCTGCCAGATGTTTGACACAAAGCAGAAAGTTTGACCACATTATACCCATTTTGTCATCTCTTCACTGGCTTCCTGTCCCTGTGAGATCAGATTTTAAGGTTCTGCTACTAACCCATAAAAAATATTCACAGACTGGCACCTTTCTACTTAGCTGACCTAATTAAAGCCTACGTACCGGCCCGGGCTATGCGTTCTCAGGGTGCAGGACTACTTAGGGTCCCTAGGGTGAATGAAAAGTCTGTGGGTCACAGAGATTTCTCTTATCATGCCCCTGTTCTGTGGAATGATATCCTTGTATCAATGAAACAGTCAATTCTGTAGAGACTTTCAAGTCCAGACTTAAGACACACTTATTTTCCCTTTCGTATGGCTAGCATACTGTCATAGTATAGCTCTACGCTTTTTACTCTTTTAATTCATTTTTTTAGGAAAAGGGGCAAAACTCTGGGTCTGTTAGTGAAGCTTAGGGCTAGTGGCCAGTAATCACCTTAGTATTTCTTGTTTTTGTTGTTGTTTAATGCTGAATAATGATACTGTATTTGTTGTCTTTTTGATAAGTGATTCTGTTTTTCTCTCTGTTTGAGGTGCGGCTCCATCCAGAGATGGGTGTGGTGTCTGTTTCTGCAACCCTCCTGTCCTGTGCACCGGCAAAATTTCCTGTAGTTTTATAAACTGTTTTGTAAATTATGTGGGTAGCATGGCCCAAGCAGAAGGCTTGAAGGCAAGAGCTCTCGTTTGTTCACATCTCACATGCTTTTATCCATAGTGGTTGATAATTATAAAAGTATGCACACACCAGTGCTAAAACATCCCAAAAGGTCACTGTTTGAAACCTCGTTCATAACTTGCCAAACCTGGGCAAGTCTGGAAGGGTGTCTGTCATCATCAGGGATATTCAGTCTACCAAATATAGAGACACTTCTGCAGGAAATAAAATTGATGTCTGGATGATTCACAGTGACAGGCACAAATCCATGGCAACCACAAATTTGCAAGTGAAGGCAGACTGTGGCTTTTGTCCTCCAGTTTGTTGATACTTAAACGTCAATTATCATCATGTTTTCTGCCATTTCTCCCAGTTTTGTTTTGGCAACATGGTGACATTAAACTGTGAATAAACAAAACAACCAATAATTATCATCATCATCATATACAGTAATCACATAATCAAATCATATACATTGAGATATTGTTTCTGTTAAAATTCTGCTTTATGATATCATTAAGCCATTATAATGTCATGCACTATCACATCAGATCCCAACAAAGCATAAATGAAGAAAAAATAAAGAGTATTTTGGTATAAAGGTGGTCACACGCATGACTTAAACTGAATTCTGGATCAGATGTGATGTTGACCCCAGTGAATGACCTTTGACAAATTTGACCTTCCTGGTAACTTCTCCAGCCCACCTGCATGGATTTTTTTCAATGGATTTTGGGGGCACTGAATCATAAATCTGGTGTTAGTTTTTTGCCAAACACATCACATTTGTGAGATTTGAAAACATATTTCTCGAATCAAGCATTGAAGCAAAAGCTGCAGTCCCTCACACCTCTTCTGTGCCATAAACAATATTATGGCTCTTGTTCACATTTAACGAACCTGGTTTAAAAACTATGCTTATGGAAGATGATTTTGTGCCTGATGAGTGGCATCAAACTCGTGAGTGAATGAGCAACCTTTGCATAATCCAATATGATACACGCAAATTGCAAAAAAAAACAAAAAAAAAACATGATGTGATAGAAGAAATCTGAGTTTTGGATTCAGCACTCCAAAATGACCCTAAATCAGTTCTCAAAGTCCATGCAAAAAAAACTTTTTTATTGACCACTGTTATTTACCAATTAAATGGAAAATTCGAGCTGTACACACTCTTAAATGCCCTTTAGACTGTGGGTTATAAGTTGGCAAGATAGGGCCCATGCAGAAAAACACCAGCGTGACCTATGCTGGTTGTTGCACATGTATGAAAACAGGATGGTCGAAATGATGTCACTGTGGGTCACAGCCAGAAAGAGATGGTTTAAAATGTAGGATATGAATCAAGAAATCAACCGCTCTCATATTTGATCAGTTGGACTCAGAATGACTCCCCCTCTAGCTGCAACCTAATCGTGGTGGGGGAGTTTGCGTACCCGGATGATCCTAGGAGCTATGTTGTCGGGGCCTTTGTGCTCCCTGTAGAGCAGGGGTAGGCAACCTGTTCCAGAAAGAGCCATGAGGGTGCAGGTTTTCTTTGCAGCCACTGACTCCACCAGGTGATTTCACTGATTAACTGATTCCATCTGCTCAAAGTGACGGGGACCCCTGCTGTAGAGTCTCCCAAGGCAAACAGGTCCTAGGTGACGGGTCAGACTAAGAGTAGTTCAGAACCTCCGTGACAAGTAAAAAATCAAGGACCAAGACGTCGCCCGATATGGCGGAGCCGGGGCCCCACCCTGGAGCCAGGCCCGGGGTTGGGGCTTGTGTGCGAGCGCCTGGCGGTCGGGCCTTAGCCCATGGGGCCCGGCCAGGCTCTGCCCGAAAGAGCGACGTGGGCCCGCCCTCCTGTGGTTTCACCACCTGTAGAGGGGGCCATGGGGGTCGGGTGCAGAGAGGATTGGGTGGCGGTCGAGGGCGGGTGGCCCGGCGGCCCGGTCCATGCTCACAGCCCCTGGCTGTTGGGACGTGGAATGTCACCTCGATGGGGGGGAAGGAGCCTGAGCTTGTGCGGGAGGTTGAGAGATACCGACGAGAGATAGTTGGGCTCACCTTCACGCACAGCTTGGGCTCTGGTACCCAACTCCTGGAGACGGGCTAGACGATTCATTTTTCTGGCGTTGCCCACGGGGAGAGTCGGAGAGCTGGGGTCGCATTGCTTATTGCTCCCCATGTGTTGGAGTTCACTCCGGTGAACGAGAGGGTCGCTTCCCTACGCCTTCGGGTCAGGGACAGGTCTCTCACCGTTGTCTCAGTCTACAGGCCGAGCAGCAGTGCAGAGTATCCGACCTTGCTGGAGTCCCTGGGAGGGGTACTAGATAGCGCTCCGACTGGGGACTCCATTGTTCTCCTGGGGGATTTCAACATCCACGTGGGCGGCAACAGTGAGACCTGGAGGGGGGTGATCGGGAAGCATGGCCTCCCCGATCTGAACCCGAGTGGTGTTCAGTTGTTGGACTTCTGTGCTAGTCACAGTTTGTCCATCACGAATACCATGTTCGAGCACAAGGGTGTCCATAAATGCACGTGGCACCAGGACACCCTGAGCCAGAGGTCGATGATTGACTTTGTAGTCATATCATCTGACCTTCGGCCACGTGTCTCGGACACTCGAGTGAATTCAGGAGGAGCAGTGTAGTTTTTGTCCTGGTCATGGCACACTGGACCAGCTCTCCACGGTCCATCGGGTGCTCGAGGGTTCATGGGAGTTCGCCAAACCAGTCCACATGTGTTTTGTGGATCTGGAGAAGGTGTTCGACCGTGTCCCTCGGGGCACCCTGTGGGGAGTGCTCCGGGAGTACGGGGTCCTTTGCTAAGGGCTATCCGGTCCCTGTACGACCGCAGCAGGAGCTTGGTTCGCATTGCCGGTAGTAAGTCAAACCTGTTTCCAGTGCACGTTGGCCTCCGCCAGGGCTGCCCTTTGTCACCGGTTCTGTTCATTATTTTTATGGACAGAATTTCTAGGCGCAGCCATGGTGTAGAGGGGGTCTGGTTTGGGAACCACAGAATCTTGTCTCTGCTGTTTGCGGACGATGTGGTTCTGTTGGCTTCGTCAAATCAGGACCTTCAGTGTGCACTGGGGCGTTTTGCAGCCGAGTGTGAAGCGTCCGGGATGAAAATGAGCACCTCCAAATCCGAGGCCACGGTTCTCGACCGGAAAAAGGTGCTTTGCCCTCTTCAGGTCGGTGGAGTGTCCTTGCCTCAAGTGGAGGAGTTTAAGTATCTCGGGGTCTTGTTCACGAGTGAGGGACGGATGGAGCGTGAGATCAATAGATGGATCGGTGCAACATCTGCAGTGACGCGGTCGCTGTATCGGACCGTCGTGGTGAAGAGAGAGCTGAGTAGGGGGGCAAAGCTCTCGATTTACCGATCGATCTACGTTCCGATCCTCACCTATAGTCATGAGATTTGGCTCATGACCGAAAGAATGAGATCGCGAGTACAAGCGGCTGAGATGAGTTTCCTCCGAAGGGTGGCTGGGCGCTCCCTTAGAGATAGGGTGAGGAGCTCGGTCACTCAGGAGAAGCTCGGAGTCAAGCTGCTGCTCCTCCACGTTGAAAGGAGTCAGTTGAGGTGACTCGGGCATCTTTTCCGGATGCCCCCTGGACGCCTCGCTAGAAAGGTGTTCCGGGCACGTCCCATTGGGAGGAGGCCCCGGGGAAGACCCAGGACACACTGGAGGGACTACATCTCTCGGCTGGCTTGGGAACACCTTGGGGTTCCCCCGGAGGAGCTGGGGGAGGTGTGTGTGGATGGGGAGGTCTGGGTGGCTTTGCTTGAGCTGCTGCCCCCGCGACCCGACTCTGGATAAAGCAGAAGAAAATGGATGGATGGATGGACTCAGAATGAATGATTCACAGTCATAAATGATAAGAAAAGCTACTGAATAATTAATTACATCGTAGATCCAGTTTGGAATATTACAGTCTGGATGGCGTGGAGATTAAAAGTCACAGGTTCAATCCCCAGCCTGAAGTATTTTTTACAAAGAAAGGAAACATACTGCAGAATTTTCCTCACGCCGCCGCTCTTCCCTCACACGGTGCCGCGGTGCATTTGGTGGCAGGGAGCACCTGGAGGCCAACGTATTTGTTTAAAAATTCTCCTCTTTAAACTCTGTGCCTTTTGCTTAAAGCGTGGGTGCATAGTGGAACGGAGGGAGACGAGAGAGGAATAGAAAGAGGGAGAGACAGATCGCCGGAGGTGAAGCAGCTTCACAGAGACGAGGAGGCCTGCAGTCCTCCAGCTTCTCTTCGTGTTGTGTACTTTCTGTTCTTTTCACCTCATATCCAGCTTAATTTTGTCATTTTCTGCTTCCTACCATGGTTGGCATGTTTGCCTTTCTTAAAGAAAAAAAAAAAACTTTCCCAGCTGAGGCAGGATTATTCAAAAAGAATTTATAATAAGAATTTGCCGCCATATGTTTCCAGCAGAGTCTGAGCTGAATGCTGGTAGATTAAAGCTACTGTGTGCAGGATTTGGGGTGTTTGGGATGTAGCATTTATAACCATCTGCTCATTATTTTATAATTACCACAGACTGTATAGATGCTGCACAAACCCTTTGTGACATCACGTACAGCTTTTCTGAAAAGACTGAATGAAGCTCAAAAAGTGCCGCTCTAGTTGTTGCCATGTTGGTAGCTCTTCCTCCGCCTACATCCCAGCCAACCCACAAATGGATAAAGACGTGGAGTGTGGGTGTGACCCTGTTTGACCTGTGCAGGATGAACAAAACCCAAACATGGCTCCATCTCAGAGTTACCAAACAAGCTGAGCAAACACGCTAGCCTTGGTGCAGGTGTTTTATTAAAGCATTCACTCCCTGTAAGGTGGTCACAGAGGGGAAAATTAGCTATAGACTCAAAAACTGGCTGTAAACGTGTTTATTTCTGCCCTAAAGTTGGTCATTTTAACATGGGTTTCTATGGGAATCTGCTCACTTTGGGAGCCAGCCTCAAGCGGGCATTCAAGGAACTGCAACTTTTTCCTTATTGGTAGATTCATTTTTGACAGCTGAAGGCTGGGGCTTAATAATTACCTGAAACAACAAATCAATGATGTTTCATAAGCTTACAATGAGGCTTTCATGGAGGTCGCCATCTTGCTACTGTATGTTGACTCAGTAGCCCAAAAGCAACATCTTTGCTGTTAGCATTTTGCAGTGTGGCGAGAAGAATTATGCAAAAAGAAGAATCATCCATATTGTTTTTCACAGGAAAGAAAGTCAATGTAACAAAAACACGAAGGAAAACAAAAACATAACAGTTGACAGAATAATGCAGTCTGCAAGCTCACCACTAGAGGGCACTAAATCCGACACACTTTAACTTTCATGAAAATGCTAATGCCATTAGCGTTAGCATATGTTGTCACATTTGCAGTGAGCACTATCATACACGGTCGTATTAAGTCGACACAAATGGCTAGCATCAATGGTTGGCATCAACCACGGTTCGCGTGAACACAGATGCTAACTGAAGACTAACCACAACTTGTGTTTTTACGGTATCTCAGTAATAAACTAGCAATAGAAATCTTAGTGGCTACTAGGACCCTACGAAGAGAAAAAAAGTCTTCACAATGAACCTCATAAATCTGTCTTTGCTTTATTTTATGGTCCTTTTGCATTTTAAAAATACCAACATGGCTGAACGTAGGAGATTCCCGGGTCCTCACCTGTATCGACTAGAACCAAAAACGTCAGAATGGAACAATATGCAGTAATTTACAGAAATGTTGCTCTGCGAATCTCATGGAACATGTGCCAAGTCAGCATAACAACATCCAGTATAACCAGCTGTGTGTTCCATCAAGAAATCAGGTGAATCCAGCAAAACTATCTTTCAAGTGAATTTCTGCAATTTTTCACAGCAGATGTTTCTGCTGACTGTGAAAAAGTGATGAAAATGTGCACACAGTGTGCACCTGGGACGAGACCATTTACCTTGAGACATGTCAGTGAAGAAGGAGAGATGAGGACAAAACAAATGGGATGGAGCGAGGCTGCACTTGGTCCAGGGCCAAGTCTGAGGTCACGTTAATGTTCTGATCTGCTTCAGTGAAGAGAAACATGGCAACACAGCCACGAAGGAAGGAAGGAAGGATCTCAGCTGATAAGTTAAATCTGCATGGTTGTAACACACGTGGTTCCTGAGCATTCTTTTCAGAGTCTCTGCGGTTGTTGGACTGGGTCAGGGTTTTGCCGAGTTTTAGGATGCAGCCAAGGATTAGCGAGTGTCTCAGAAGTGCAAATACATTTTAAACAGTTTATGTGGTTCTGATGGCCTCTTCAGAATGTCAACCCCATGTTCTGTAGGCAGGTGCATACTCGGACTGGTAATCTGTGATTTTGTGCGTGGGCTGGCCCTCCCATATTTATAGAGATTATGGAAATACAGTGTTCTCGAACCGCGCGCTGCTGTCAACACGAGGAAAGTCCCTGATCAGTGAAGCTACAGCATTTAATCGGAGCAGCTGCAGAACCACTTCCTGAATTTGTGTCAAAATGGGAGGGAGGAATGGGAGGCAGAGCCTTCATCTTTCAGAACCAGCTCCCAATTCAGATCAGGGAGACAGACACCCTCTCTACTTTTAAGATTAGGCTTAAAACTTTCCTTTTTGCTAAAGCTTATAGTTAGGGCTGGATCAGGTGACCCTGAACCATCCCTTAGTTATGCTGCTATAGACGTAGACTGCTGGGGGGTTCCCATGATGCACTGTTTCTTTCTCTTTTTGCTCTGTATGCACCACTCTGCATTTAATCATTAGTGATTGATCTCTGCTCCCCTCCACAGCATGTCTTTTTCCTGGTTCTCTCCCTCAGCCCCAACCAGTCCCGGCAGAGGACTGCCCCTCCCTGGGCCTGGTTCTGCTGGAGGTTTCTTCCTGTTAAAAGGGAGTTTTTCCTTCCCACTGTAGCCAAGTGCTTGCTCACAGGGGGTCGTTTTGACCGTTGGGGTTTTACATAATTATTGTATGGCCTTGCCTTACAATATAAAGCACCTTGGGGCAACTGTTTGTTGTGATTTGGCGCTATATAAAAAAAATTGATTGATTGATTGAAAATAAAAGTTCTGTATTGTTTCATACACGGCGCAGTCTTATTCTAGGTTTCAGTTTTGTTTCTGTTTGATCACACAACGGAGACTTACATCGAGCACAATGACTGACATGACCAACAGCCAATGACAATTGGAGAAGCATACAGGGTGGCCAATCAGATTGCAGGAAGAGCAGGCGGCCGCTCCCGCCCCTGCAGTGTTGCCAGATTTTCGATAATTATCGTATTTGTACGATAGTTTTACCCTTTGTACGATGTACAATCAATAATGGGAAAAAATCCAAAATGTACGATAATTTCAGTTGGTTGCCCAAACGCATCTCTCTCTGACACCCAAGAATCATTTTGCAGACGTTGCACTCAGGCGGCATCAAAGACACACCACACACAGGGCTGCTGCTGGCTTTGGCCGCCCGGGACAACGTCATTTGAAAGCCCGCCCCCTCTTCATACAAAGTAATGAGTTTCCATCCAATCTCTGCCGTGACAGGAAGATTCCCCAACCAACACTTTTTTTTTCCGAAATAACAAACTAACAAAACACAAGAGCAAAGAGATATACAAGAAAAATAAAAAAAAGTTCAAGTTCCTTATGGAGGTGTCCATGGCATCGGATGACAACAGCGACCTCGAGGTTGAATTTGACTCTTTCTAGTCTGGTAATTAACACGTTTGTGTCCCGTCACAGAAAAAAAAAAAATCTTTCTAGTAGTGCGTTCTAGTTTCCCCATTACTATAATTACTGTTTAAAAATGTGACATAAAATTCTTTGGAATTTAAAAAAAAACAAAAAACGTTAAAATAGCTACGTTGTATGCGTTTTGTTTGTGTACGATCATTTCTCCCAAAATATGATAATTTTGAGGTTTTGGTACGATAGTTTCATATTTCATATCTGGCAACACTGCGCCCCTGTGAATGGACCGAGTCCTCGGCACCTGGACTTCTGTCCCTGCTGCTCGGATTTATTACCAAATGTTGCTCCTGGTGTGGAAACGAGGGTGAAAATTTAAGATTAAACAAATGAGTGATGCTTTTTGTTTGTTGTAGGGGGTCAACGCTGTGATCTTTATTGGGACAGCAGACCAGTTATAATGGTAATAGGGGAGGCCAGGGCTGTTTGTAACAGTGTTCAAAGCTGCAGCCATGCTGGCATTTTGATTTCACTTTACACGTTATGAGGATCAGTTCACAGAAGTGAAATATTCTTTGGAGTATTCGACACTCTAAAACAAATTATTTGCTCAGTTTAAAAACAAAACAAAACCCTAAAATAGCAATTTGCATGTTTTTTAAAGAAATTCTAACTCAGCCACTGAGTTCACACAAGACACTTATAGTCAGACAAACCCAAGTTTAGCAACGCATTTAATGAAGTGGTTTTGTGTAATTCATTTGCTTTGTCCTCTACACTGTTAATTAACTTTAACCAATTTAATTTAAAGGTTTTGGTGTTATTAGTTAGTCAAGTTATTTAATTTAAGTTTTTCAAGCTTTTTTTTTGCCTCCATTCCACTCAGTAATGTTCATGCAAAATATTACCTTAATTTTCTCTCTCTCTCTCTCTCTCTCTCTCTCTCTCTCTCTCTCTCTCACTCACACACACACTTTGGAGACACAAAAGCTTTTTTCCACCTGTGTGCTTTTGCTTCCATTTTGTACTATGATCAAGGTGAAATGACAGTGAAAGTGTGTGTTTAGGTGTGTGTTCATGGTGTTTAGGTGTATAGTATTTGTTCATTGGAGGTTTGGTATGGATGGGTGGGTGTGCGTGTTTGGGGGTGGATTCATCGGGCCAATAGTGGGCTGGTCCAGAGTAAAAATGCCAGGGCCGAAATTTGTTCCCAGTCCGACCCTGGGCAGGTGTGAAGTTTTTAAGATAAGAAGTAGACTAAGTCCTGGATAGACCCTGTGGCCTGTTGATGTTGGTGCTTATCCCCAGATTCCAAAACCTGAAGCAGATAAGAGTCTCAGAATCACCCTGGTCAGGATGCAAGTTGCTTCTGCAGCCAAGGCGACGGTTTGCCCACAAGTTCAAAACTCATTGTGGCAATCGGTCTGTGACGAGGAAGATCGTCTCTTGGTCAATTCCTGGACGTAATGGTGGAATTCTATCTTCAGGGTCGATCCGGAGACGCCATGAGTGGGTTTGTTTAATATGGGGAGGGGGGTCATTGCACTCCAACAAACACATGGTTCTGGGCACAACCTTAGCCTGGTCCACTGGACGGGAAATAGTCCTGCAGCCTTCATCCATCATCACAGCCATTGGATTACAACCCATCACCTCCTCCACCTGCTGCAGAGAACTTCTTGTTTCACCAGAGCCCCATTAGCTTTTTCGTGTTCAGGGTTCTTGATGGGGCGACTGGGGCGATGGTTCATCTTTCAGCAGCATCATGCTGTGGGGATGTTTTTCAGCAGCAGGAACTGGGAGACTAGTCAGGATTTAGGGAAAGATCAATGCAGCAATGTACAGAGACATCCTGGATGAAAACCTGCTCCAGAGCACTCTTGACCTCAGACTGGGGCGACGGTTCATTCTTCAGCAGGACAACGACCCTAAGCACACCGACAAGACATCAAAGGAGTGGCTTCAGGACAACTCTGTGAATGTCCTTGAGTGGCCCAGCCAGAGCCCAGACCTGAATCTGATTGAACATCTCTGGAGAGATCTGAAAATGTGTACCGATGCTCCGCATCCAACCTGATGGAGCTTGAGAGGTGCTGCAAAGAGGAAAGAGCAAAACTGCCCAAAGATAGGTGCACCAAGCTTGTGGCATCATATTGAAAAAGACTTGAGGCTGTAATTGCTGCCAAAGGTGCTTCAACAAAGTATTGTGCAAAGGCTGTGAATACTTATGTACGTGAGATTTCTCAGGTTTTTTTAATAATTTTGCAAAAAAAAAAATTTAATTTCATGTTGTCATCATGGAGCGTTGTGAGTAGAATTTTAAGAGAAAAAAAATAATTTAATCAATTTTGGAATAAGTTCTGTAACATAAAATGTGGAAAAAGTGAAGCTGTGTGAATACTTTCCGGATTCCCTGTATGTATTCTGCAAAACTATAGCAAGAAAAATAAAAGTTGAAGAACGAGGTGCAGACTGAGCTCTGTGACCATGGCGATACAGAATCCCCGAAGGATGATCGGACAATCAAAGACGGAGAGGGGCGGGCGGACAGACAGCTGATGAAGAGACTGATAGAGTGGAAGAGGACAGAGATAGACAGATAACGGGAGTGATGGAGTGATAGAGAGACTTCTAAGCGATAGATGAATTCATGGCCAGGTAGAGGAGAGGTCCGTGTCCCAGATACAGATCTGAGAGTGGAAAAAGTTTTGTAAGTCAATAAATTCAACCCTGAAAGTGATCAAAGTGCTGATATTACTTGTTTTTGCCAATTAAATACAAATCGAGTGTATTTTACACTGCTGCTGACCGTTTCCTAAGGGCCCTGTCCCACTGGCGTTTAGGAGGATTTGTGGATGGAATGCGCACAAAAGTGGCCCACATCCGCCAAACAACCGCAATAACCGTGTAACATTCCTGTATGAGTCGGCCGCCATCCGAACACATCCGTGATCATCCGCAGAGGCACGCATATCCGCAGCTAGGATTTTTGAGCGGCTCAAAAATCCTGCTGCGGATGAGATCCGCATCACTGCCTGAACACATACTAAAGACATACGCAGGACATACACAACCAATGCGCCGCATATCCCCTGTCATCCGCTGATATCTGCAACTGACGGCTTGGCGCGGCTTGGCGGCGGACCGGGACAGCGTGCAAAACAGATATGACGCGTGCCCAGCACGGCCACATCACGGTCGCAAATGGTATGTCGCACATGCAGACAGAGTGGGCACGGATGGAGCGAGTGCATCACGGCCGCTGTGCCCCTCATGGGGGCGCCTCCGCGGTCGCCATCGCTTCTGTTCCCTGTTATATCCGCTTTTCTTCCTCATGTATTCGCTGATCCACCCCGGGACATTTGTCATTTCCGCCCAACTGTGTTGCAGACGCTCAGCTTTTGTCTCCTCATTTCATGCGCAAATCCTCCTAAACGCCAGTGGGACTGGGCCTTAACACAAGCTTCTTTAGGGATTTGGTTTGGTACCTAACGACCGACCCAACAAAGATCCGGGTCTCTGAAAACCTGCTCAGTGAAGAAAATGAAGAGTTCAGGATGTTCTTTTGTCCCGGTGTACCAACTCAGAACCCTGTTTCCACCGTGCATTGAAACCCCTGCATTCTCAGGCAATGTTGCATTTGTTGTAGGACTACAAAAATGTGTATATACACTCAACAAAAATATAAACGCAACACTTTTGGTTTTGCTCCCATTTTGTATGAGATGAACTCAAAGATCTAAAACTTTTTCCACATACACAATATCACCATTTCTCTCAAATATTGTTCACAAACCAGTCTAAATCTGTGATAGTGAGCACTTCTCCTTTGCTGAGATAATCCATCCCACCTCACAGGTGTGCCATACCAAGATGCTGATTAGACACCATGATTAGTGCACAGGTGTGCCTTAGACTGCCCACAATAAAAGGCCACTCTGAAAGGTGCAGTTTTATCACACAGCACAATGCCACAGATGTCGCAAGATTTGAGGGAGCGTGCAATTGGCATGCTGACAGCAGGAATGTCAACCAGAGCTGTTGCTTGTGTATTGAATGTTCATGTCTCTACCATAAGCCATCTCCAAAGTTGTTTCAGAGAATTTGGCAGTACATCCAACCAGCCTCACAACTGCAGACCACGTGTAACCACACCAGCCCAGGACCTCCACATCCAGCATGTTCACCTCAAAGATCGTCTGAGACCAGCCACTCGGACAGCTGCTGAAACAATCGGTTTGCATAACCAAAGAATTTCTGCACAAACTGTCAGAAGCCGTCTCTGGGAAGCTCATCTGCATGCTCGTCATCCTCATCGGGGTCTTGACCTGACTCCAGTTCGTCGTCGTAACCAACTTGAGTGGGCAAATGCTCACATTCGCTGGCGTTTGGCACGTTGGAGAGGTGTTCTCTTCACGGATGATGCGAAGGAGATGTGTTGCACTGCATGAGGCAAATGGTGGTCACACCAGATACTGACTGGTATCCCCCCCAATAAAACAAAACTGCACCTTTCAGAGTGGCCTTTTATTGTGGGCAGTCTAAGGCACACCTGTGCACTAATCATGGTGTCTAATCAGCATCTTGATATGGCACACCTGTGAGGTGGGATGGATTATCTGAGCAAAGGAGAAGTGCTCACTATCACAGATTTCGACTGGTTTGTGAACAATATTTGAGGGAAATGGTGATATTGTGTATATGGAAAAAGTTTTAGATCTTTGAGTTCATCTCAGACAAAATGGGAGCAAAACCAAAAGTGTTGCGTTTATATTTTTGTTGAGTATATATATATATATATAAAATTTAAACCTGTGATTTATTGCATGTAAAGAAACACAAAGTTTATCCTGTTAAATAATAGCTCTATAGACATGCATGCAAGGTGTAGTAATACTGGATGTTACATTAATTTCAATGAGAGGTTGATGGAAAAATTCAGGTACTTCTGGCTGTGACCGAAACAGCCATGAGCTGCGATGGCACTTGCCATCAAAAGTTACAAATTTTCAACTTGCTGCTTGACACAGCGTCAAGGACAAACCAGATGTGGTTTTATCTTTAACAAGAGGAAAAATGGACAGTGAGAGATGGATTATTGAAGTGCAGAGAATCACCTGGCTTTAAACTGGTAAACATGAATAATATGTGTTACATTTCAGAAAGTAATTAAATCATAATCTCACAAAAGTTTGACTTTTTAAGCTGCCATCAGAACCAGGGTTTTCTGTTTTAATATAACCGTGCCTCACTCTGCCGCTGCAGGTGGCACATATTCTGCCATAACGACTGCTATGACAGTTTTTCTGATGTGAAAATTTGAATGCTACATAATTGCAAGCAAGCCTTCCCCCAACAGGAAACCAGTACCCCCAGATGCCTTCCTTGTCACATTGTTTATGCTCCTATTATTATGGACTGGACACCTCGATATGAGGCAGTTACTCCACAACACTTGACCACACTAGACAGGAATGAGCCATTTTTTATCTCTTTACCTCCACTCTAATTTCAGGGGATGAAAAGTTTGACTCTTGTGCTCTGAACAGTTATTATGGTAATACATGCTACTTAATGATCAGAATGATGATGGATTACCAGATGTCAAAGAGGCTTAAAATTACTTAAAGTTTAATGTGCAGTATGCGGTCAAAAAACAAGTACCAAAGGCATAATCACAAAATGGAGGTCTAGAAGCTCACTAAAAAGCCGCTGGACTTCCTGTCTATGTTTCATTACTTATCCAAAGGTCTTTTTTGGTTTTAAAGCAAAATTATGTGGTACCCCACCCCCCGCTATATATATACACGAGGGCTGTCCATAAAGTATAGGTCCTTTTTATTTTTTTCAAAAACTATATGGATTTCATTCATATGTTTTTACGTCAGACATGCATGAACCCTCGTGCGCATGCGTGAGTTTTTCCACGCCTGTCGGTGACGTCATTCGCCTGTGAGCACTCCTTGTGGGAGGAGTCGTCCAGCCCCTCGTCGGAATTCCTTTGTCTGAGAAGTTGCTGAGAGACTGCCGCTTTGTTTGATCAAATTTTTTTCTAAACCTGTGAGACACATCGAAGTGGACATGGTTCGAAAAATTAAGCTGGTTTTCAGTGAAAATTTTAACGGCTGATGAGAGATTTTGAGGTGATACTGTCGCTTTAAGGACTTCCCACGGTGCGAGACGTCGTGCAGCGCTCTCAGGCGGCGTCATCAGCCTGTTTCAAGCTGAAAACCTCCACATTTCAGGCTCTATTGATCCAGGACGTCGTGAGAGAACAGAGAAGTTTCAGAAGAAGTCGGTTTCAGCATTTTATCCGGATATTCCACTGTTAAAGGAGATTTTTTTAATGAAAGACGTGCGGACGAGGTGCGGCGGCACAGGAAAAACACCTCCGTGTTGATAACCATTTGTAAAATCCAGGCGGCTTTTGATGGCTTTCAGTGGAGTGAGTATATGAGAAATTGTTTAACAGCTGGACATGTTCCAACTTGTCCTTAAGGCTTCCAACAGAGGTGTTTTTCCTGTGGCGGAGCGTCGCGGCGGCTGCGAGCCGACGCGCGGACCCGTCCGCACATCTTTCATTAAAAAAATCTCCTTTAACAGTGGAATATCCGGATAAAATGCTGAAACCGACTTCTTCTGAAACTTCTCTGTTCTCTCACGACGTCCTGGATCAATAGAGCCTGAAATGTGGAGGTTTTCAGCTTGAAACAGGCTGATGACGCCGCCTGAGAGTGCTGCGCGACGTCTCGCACTGTGGGAAGTCCTTACAGCGACAGTATCACCTCAAAATCTCTCATCAGCCGTTAAAATTTTCACTGAAAACCAGCTTAATTTTTTGAACCATGTCCAATTCGATGTGTCTCACAGGTTTAGAAAAAATTTTGATCAAACAAAGCACCAGTCTCTCAGCAACTTCTCAGACAAAGGAATTCCGACGAGGGGCTGGACGACTCCTCCCACAAGGAGTGCTCACAGGCGAATGACGTCACCGACAGGCGTGGAAAAACTCACGCATGCGCACGAGGGTTCAAGCATGTCTGACGTAAAAACATATGAATGAAATCCATATAGTTTTTGAAAAAAATAAAAAGGACCCATACTTTATGGACAGACCTCGTGTGTATATATATATATATATATATGTATGTATATATATATATATATATGTATATATATATATATATATATGTATGTATATATATATATATATATATATGTATGTATATATATATATATATATATATGTATATATATATATATATATATATATATGTATGTATGTATATATATATATATATATATATGTATGTATATATATATATATATATATATGTATGTATATATATATATATATATATGTATGTATATATATATATATATATATATATATATATATATATATATATATATATATATATATATATATAATCACCGGCCTCAGACGATGTTTATTCAGTTGTTTAATTTTGTAGAAAAAAAGCAGATCACAGACATGACACAAAACTAAAGTCATTTCAAATGGCAACGTTCTGGCTTTAAGAAACACTATAAGAAATCAGGAGAAAAAATTGTGGCAGTCAGTAACGGTTACTTTTTAGACCAAGCAGAGGGAAAAAAATATGGACTCACTCAATTCTGAGGAATAAATTATGGAATCACCCTGTAAATTTTCATCCCCAAAACTAACACCTGCATCAAATCAGATCTGCTCGTTAGTCTGCATCTAAAAAGGAGTGATCACACCTTGGAGAGCTGTTGCACCAAGTGGACTGACATGAATCATGGCTCCAACACGAGAGATGTCAATTGAAACAAAGGAGAGGATTATCAAACTCTTAAAAGAGGGTAAATCATCACGCAATGTTGCAAAAGATGTTGGTTGTTCACAGTCAGCTGTGTCTAAACTCTGGACCAAACAACATGGGAAGGTTGTTAAAGGCAAACATACTGGTAGACCAAGGAAGACTTCAAAGCGTCAAGACAGAAAACTTAAAGCAATATGTCTCAAAAATCAAAAATGCACAACAAAACAAATGAGGAATGAATGGGTGGAAACTGGAGTCAATGTCTGTGACCGAACTGTAAGAAACCACCTAAAGGAAATGGGATTTACATACAGAAAAGCTAAACGAAAGCCATCATTAACACCTAAACAGAAAAAAAACAAGGTTACAATGGGCTAAGGAAAAGCAATCATGGACTGTGGATGACTGGATGAAAGTCATATTCAGTAATGAATCTCGAATCTGCATTGGGCAAGGTGATGATGCTGGAACTTTTGTTTGGTGCCGTTCCAATGAGATTTATAAAGATGACTGCCTGAGGAGAACATGTAAATTTCCAGTCATTGATGATATTGGCTGCATGTCAGGTAAAGGCACTGGGGAGATGGCTGTCATTACATCATCAATAAATGCACAAGTTTACGTTGATATTTTGGACACTTTTCTTATCCAATCAATTGAAAGGATGTTTGGGGATGATGAAATCATTTTTCAAGATGATAATGCATCTTGCCATAGAGCAAAAACTGTGAAAACATTCCTTGCAAAAAGACACATAGGGTCAATGTCATGGCCTGCAAATAGTCCGGATCTTAATCCAATGGAAAATCTTTGGTGGAAGTTGAAGAAAATGGTCCATGACAAGGCTCCAACCTGCAAAGCTGATCTGGCAACAGCAATCAGAGAAAGTTGGAGCCAGATTGATGAAGAGTACTGTTTGTCACTCATTAAGTCCATGCCTCAGAGACTGCAAGCTGTTATAAAAGCCAGAGGTGGTGCAACAAAATACTAGTGATGTGTTGGAGCGTTTTGTTTTTCATGATTCCATAATTTATTCCTCAGAATTGAGTGAGTCCATATTTTTTTCCCTCTGCTTGGTCTAAAAAAGTAACTGTTACTGACTGCCACAATTTTTTCTCCTGATTTCTTATAGTGTTTCTTAAAGCCAGAAAGTTGCCATTTGAAGTGACTTTAGTTTTGTGTCATGTCTGTGATCTGATTTTTCTACAAAATTAAACAACTGAATGAACATCCTCCGAGGCCGGTGATTCCATAATTTTTGACAGGGGTTGTATATATGCCCTCCAGGAGAGAATCACTCGTTTAAAACAAACAAGGTCAGTCTGTTCAACAAAAATACTTCATTATTATAGTTCCTCGAGTGAATTCTTGAATTTATTCATTTAATTCTTAAATTTATGCTTATTCAACAAGACGTTTTCACCTTTCAGAAGGATGAAAGTTCAAGTCTTCAGAGTCCAAGTGCTTCCTGTCTCACTTTATGAATGTCAGACCGAGGCTCAGACTCAGGAAAAAAAAAATCTTAGGCTAAGTCATAGTCAAGACTCACTTGAACAGTGGTTAAAATTTATTGTGAGCCAGAAGGAACTAAGTATGATGGAGGCCAGCAGGAGACGCTGTGCAATAGTATTCAGCAAATCTCGCTCCCCAACAGCTAAAATAGAAGGATTCTCTGGCCACAAGGCCAGAGCCGTAGGTTTTGGTCTTCTGGTTAGAGAGTCCACCTCTCATGCTGGAGAGCATGAGAATTGAGAATTGTGGAATAAAAACTGAAAGTTAATCATGATTTCCCTGTTTTTGCCACAAAGGAAAACTGCAAGACAATTTTGAAAATGGAAACAGGAATCATACAGCTGTCAAACACACACTTTCAGCCCAATCAGCTTTAATACTGCATGCATCCTGCTGCAATTTTTAACTAATTAATACTGTTTAATGTGGTGCCTGCTTGGAATGATTCAGTGATTTCTTTTTTTTTTTTTCCTTCTTCTTCTTTTTTTTCCCCAATTAAAATTTGCCAATAACATGATGGATGTCAGGGATTGGGGGGAATCCTGGCAATCTCAAAAAGCATCTCCTCCTCTCTGTGGCTTGAAGCGAAACAATCACTACCATCTTGATGAACAGGTTTAAACCACCTCAAATGGCAATGACTGGATGTCTTTAGTACTTGGTTCCTCTGGGTACAGCAGCACTCACATTCTGTTAAGTGACTGGTTAGTTCAAGGAAGTGCGTATTAGGGATCAGTTACATCACTTTGGACACCTAGCGTCTTTTACCCCATGTGCTGGTGCCTCAGTCCTGATCAAGACCTGAAAAACTGGACAAAGCAAAGCCCATGTGGCGGCAGATTGATGGCTGTTTTCTGGAGATACCGATGAACCGCTGCTCTGCCTGATTCTTGGCTAAGCGGGACCTAGTGTGGTTCAACATCGTGGTGGATGCAGGAACATGCAGCGTGAACTTTTGCTCCAACCCGAGTTCACCTGATGTTTTGTGTTGTTAAATCGAACAGCAGATTCCAACAAGTCTTAGAATTTTAGAAATGAAGCTGTACAAATGGGACTTGTTTTCATCATATGACTGGTTCCTGCTGTTGTCCCCATTTGTGTTCTTATTTGGAAACATTATAACTATGTTATTAACAAAAAGGTCTGATGCGGTTTTCTCACATCCATCGGCGAGTACTGTCTAGTTATTTTTAACTCTGTGTGTGTGTACAGGCGCAGTACGGGCCTCGAGTATCTTCCCTATCATGAGTGTGATCCTGCTCTTCATGGGGGGGCTGTGTATCGCCGCCAGTGAGTTCTACAAGTCACGCCACAACATCATCCTCAGCGCCGGCATCCTCTTTGTCTCTGCAGGTACAAAGGGAAAAGGGGAGCTGAGGGAAGTAGGTGAGAGGAAGGGAGCAAGGAAGAGGAAAGGAAGCAAAACATGACAGGCACAAACAGAAATATTGCAATCATAACTATTTCCTTTATATAAAAATTTAGATTTTGTACATTTGCACTGTCCAGGCAGGAAATATCAGTGCTGGGTGCAACGTGGCTGGATTAAGTTACCTACTCTAAAGTCAAACTCTAAAAATCAACCCATCACATTGGCACCTGTCATCACCTATCAGCCAGAATGTGTCAAGTTGCAGCTCATTGTTGCTCATTCCTTAATGAGAGGCTTCTGGTGACAGATTGGTTTTGCTTGTGGGAAAAGTACCACAAAACATGAGCAGGCATGAGAATTTTCAGGGTTCCTCCTGAATTCCAGATTTTTTTTAGGACAATCTGTACAAAGTATTGATGACTTTTTTTTGGCTGCCAAAATACGGCTAAAAATAGGTCCAATTTTGCCTAAAACCCAGGCCCTCCTACAGCAGGACCCAGCCCCTCGACCACCTTTCAGGATGTCACATTCTCATGTCTGCTTTGGACATGTATTGACTGCTGTAACAGTTTGATTAACACCTATTGCCTCTGCTGCTTTGGGTGAGGTTTGTTCACTTCATATTATGCATGAATGGAATTGTTGGAAGGATTAGGATGGACAAGACACATCATTTGCAGTAATGGTCAAGGTATGGTAAAAACTGTGGTGGGCTCTGCGCTCACATGGAGGGAGGGTGTTGTTCTTTTTCTTTTCAGGTTTGAGTGTCTGATTAGTGTTTGTGTTTTTGTGTCGGTGCGCAAAAAACACCATAAACACATGCAATGAACCAGATTTAACAGGATTTTTCCATTAATTATTTGTTTAATTTTATTGTTAATTTTTGTTTTCAATTCAGTGTCGCGGTCGGCAATGTATATGTGCATCATCAACCCTCCCCCCATGTGAGGCTATCTGAATTTTGCCTCCTTTGAATAGCAGACACACTCTGCGCCGGACTTCAGAGCGTGGTTTTGCTGGTTTATAGTGCAAATGCTTTTTGGTGCCAGACGATGCCAACACACTGTAATTGCACCTCATTTTTTTTACACAAGTGGTTTCATGATTGAGAAGATGTGAGCACTGGTCATGAAAGTCATAACTGTGTCAAGTAGAACTGATCAATAATGCAGCACCACTATAAGCCGCTTCATGCTGGGTGGATGATATTTCTACATCCACCAAGGAGGTTGTGTTTCGGAGTTCAAATAATTTGCTGGAGAGGTCTGTGTTGGGTCAAAGGTTGCTTATTAAAGGTTGGTGTGGATCAAGGTCAAGGGGTGGAACCAACCATAAAGTTTTTATCCTGTCTTTGATCTGTGATCTGCGTCCTTTTGATTCTGTATTAAGCACTACTGATAAGTACAGTGATGAGGATCACAGGTCAGAATCCAGCCCTTGATCCTGATCCATTTGATTCCGTAATCAGGATCAAAGCAAGACAAACAGCAATAAAACTATAATTCTGATGGTAAGGTCAACAATCACAATAAAAGAACTGATTAGGTACAAAGATCAGGATCAATGTTTAGCAATTAGCAACTGTGATAAGATATGAGGAACAAGACTCAAAATTCAGTGGTCAAGATTTGTGATGATAAGCATATGTTGGTAGTCAGGATCAAAGTTCACAGATGAGGATCAGAGATCAGCATCAATGATCAGTGATGATGATCATATGTCATTAATTAGAATCAAAGACCTGCAATTAGGATCAAAGGTCAGGATCAAAAATCAGTGGTAAAGCTGAGTGATAATAAGGAACAATAAACAGGATCATAGGTCAGCTATTAGGATCAAAGGGCAGATGTTGGAGATAAAAAGAATTAGTTTCTCACAATGAAAAAGAAAGACAAAAGGAAAATAGCACCAGATACATAAACAGAAAACTGTTGGAACTTGGACCAGGAATGCACTCTTTGATTAACCTTAATTTTTAAAAATGCCTTTCTGCAGATTCATGTATGAAGGACAATGTGAAAATGTCACAACTGATCTGCAGCTCCCCTAGTCTGGAAACTATCCCTCAAAATAGAGAAAAATAAAGCTGAAGGTAGAGAAAAGTGAGCAGCAGAGCAGAAATGGAGACAACTAAATGTGAACAAGCCTGTTGCAGACGCCTCATCTGAACCAGACAAAAACATCTGCATTATGATGCAGCTGAAAACAAAACTGTCCTCTTTCAGGGACAAAGCCACTCTGGCATTCGTTGACCACCGGGTGATGTTTTACGTAGGGTCTGACGTGCAAGTAGCATACCACAACCTCCTGGATGAAGCTGGGGAGACAAAAATAGCTCATGTTGCCATTTTACCAGAGCATTTTTTTTTTTGCATTTTTGTATATGCGTCCACGTGTGCGTGCTCTGGTTCTAGGTCATGGCCTACTGTGCTGTGCTAGATAACTACCTCCCCTCCAAGTAAGAAATGAGACGTGCAGTTTTCTCTGTTTCTCCCTCTGTCTGTCTGTCTGTCTCTCTCGCCCTGTTGCTAGGCTAAGAGGAGGCCACTGGGATTACGCTCTAAAAATAAGGTGTCCCTGATACTCTTCTGCTCTGATCCATCTCAATCAGTTCTTCACGGGCCTCCTACTTCAGTCTATTTTCCCATCGCTAACAGTTTATCGCTGTGTATCTCGTTACATGACTGGCTGCCATGTGGCACTGTGTGTTCTGGCTGCAAACAAGTGAGAATGTATGACGGAAAAAACAGATGATTCAAATACAGGACATCCAGAAAGTATTCACAGCTCTTCACTTTTTCCACATTGTGTTAGTTTACAGCCTTATTCCAAAATGGAGTAAATTCATTTACATGAAACATGAAAACATTTTCTTTGAAATCTTAAGTATTCACACCCTTTGCTCAATACTTTGTTGATGCACCTTTGGCAGCAATTACAGCCTCAAGTCTTCTTGAATATGATGCCACAAGCTTGGTGCACTTATCTTTGGGCAGTTTAGTCCATTCCTCTTTGCAGCACCTCTCAAGCTCCATCAGGTTGGATGGGGTGCGTCGGTGCACAGCCATTTTCAGATCTCTCCAGAGATGTTCAATCAGATTCAGGTCTGGGCTCTGGCTGAGCCACTCAAGGACATTCACAGAGTTGTTCTGAAGCCAGTCCTTTGATATCTTGGCTGTGTGCTTAGGGTCATTGTCCTGCTGAAAGATGAACCGTCGCCCCAGTCTGAGGTCAAGCGTGCTCTGGAGCAGGTTTTCATCCAGGATGTCTCTGTGCATTGCTGCATACATCTTTCCCTCAATCCTGACTAGTCTCCCAGTTCCTGCTGCTAACAAACATCCACACAGCATGATGCTGCCACCATCATGATTCACTGTAGGGATGGTGCCTGGTTTCCTTCAATTATGACGTCTGGCAGTCACACCAAAGAGTTGAATCTTTGCCTCATCATACCAGAGAATTTTGTTTCTCATGGTCTGAGAGTCATTCAGGTGCCTTTTGACAAACTCCAGGTGGGTTGCCATGTGCCTTTTACTAAGGAGTGGCTTCTGTCTATTCACTCTACCATACAGGCCTGATTGGTGGATTGCTGCAGAGATGGTTGTCCTTCTGGAAGGTTCTCCTCTCTCCACAGAGGAATGCTGGAGCTCTGAGGGAGTGACCATCGGGTTCTTGGTCACATCCCGACTAAGGTCCTTCTCCATGGTCGCTCAGTTTAGATGGTCGGCCAGCTCTTGTAAGAGTCCTGCTGGATCTGAACTTCTTCTATTTACAAAAGATGGAGACCACTGTGCTCATTGGGACCTTCAATGCAGCAGAAATGTTTCTGTACCCTTCCCCAGATTTGTTCCTCGAGACAATCCTGTCTCGGAGGTCTACAGACAATTCCTTTTACTTCATGCTTGGTTTGTGCTGACATGCATTGTCAACTGTGGGACCTTACATGTAGACAGGTGTGTGCCTTTCCAAATCATGTCCAGTCAACTGAAGTTACCTTAAGTTGCAGTAGTAATCTGGGAAAGGTGAACATTAATGCAAGTGAAAACATGAGTGCTTTCACAAAAGCAGTAGTTGACCAGCTGGCTGCTGCCATCTAGTGGCATGGATAGTTTGCATTGTAAACAACAAATGTGAAGCAGCTCACTGATGTTCTACTGTTTTCAATGAGAGGATGGTGGAAAACCCACCTCTGGCTGTGAGTACAGCAACAGCTTGACATTTTCAATATTTGCTGCAGCAAAAACGACCAACCAGATGTTTTATTTTTAACAGGGAGATTAGATGGCCAGCAAGAAATGGATTATTTAAGTGCAGAGAGTCGCTTGGTTTTAATCAGGCAAATAAATTTGTGATGTTACAGAGAGGAATTAACCTATAAATTCAGAAAAAGGTAACTCTTTAAGCTGCCATCAGAGCCAGAGCTTTCTCTTTTAATACATTGTTGTGGCAGTCACTTGATGGTAAGGAAGATTGTTTCTCAATCAATTCCCAGGCCTGATATCTACATCCAGTTGTCGATCCAGAGATGCATGCAGGTTTGTTTAACGTGGGAATGTTGTTGCACGCTGAAAACACATGATCCTTGACAGATCCTTAGCCTGGTCTGATGGGTGGGAAATCCCAGATGGTCGTGGTATGAGGACCTGCTGCAGCCTTCATCCGCCTTCACAGCCACTGGGTTACAAGCCAATACCTCCAATGGCAGATCCACCATTGAGGACTTCACTAGAGCCCCATTAGCCATTTCATGTTCAGTGTTCCTGTTGGGCCTTTGTGGCTACTTTAAAGGCCATGGGGCACTATATTTCCACCCCAACAGGCAATGCCTTACTTCATTCTTTACTCAAGTGTCATGATGTGGTTGAGGGGTTGGAATTTGTTTTAATGCAACGCTGTGCAAAATGCTAAAACTCTGTATCTTTTAGTGAAGCAAATTACTGTCCATGTTGTCAGCATTGAAAAATGACAACACCTCACATCATCACCACCAGTGTGCCGCACATGATAGAAACTCTGCTGCAAGGAGCGCTATATGGTTTTTCTACCACCAACGTGAATGAAGCATTATAATTAGTTTGATTATTTAATGAATGAATAAAATTCCATTTTGTTCTAATTTGTGCTTCTTTCCTTCTCACAGGTCTGAGCAACATCATTGGAATTATTGTGTACATATCAGCCAACGCTGGGGACCCTTCCAAGAGTGACTCCAAGAAAAACAGCTACTCCTACGGCTGGTCCTTCTACTTCGGCGCACTCTCCTTCATCATGGCCGAAATGGTGGGTGTGCTGGCTGTGCATATGTTCATTGACCGCCATCGGGAACTTCGTGTGGGAGCCAGAGCTGCCGACTACCTCCAAGGAGCAGCCATCACGCGCATCCCCAGCTACCGCTACCGTTACCGTCGCCGTTCTCGCTCCTCATCTCGGTCCACAGATCCCTCACACTCCCGCGAGGCATCACCAGTGGGACTGAAGGGCTTCGGGACGCTTCCCTCCACCGAGCTGTCCATGTACACGCTTCCTAAAGGTCAAACGGGCACCCCGACAGCCACCTATAACTCCACGGAGAGGGACCACAACTTCCTGCAGGTCCACAACTGCATCCAGAAGGACCTGAAAGACTCGGGTGGCCACAGCAACACCGCCAACCGACGCACGACACCCGTATGAAACTTGACAGAAGGACCTCAAAAGAAATTGGAGCAAATTTGGGGAAAGGTGGTAAAGACAGCTCAGTTGGTAAAGGAGAGAAGGGATGTTCTGAGTTCTCCGCAACTCAGACGATCACCCAGTTGCAGTTTTAAAACAAAAGAAGCAGAGAAAAAAATGCATAAAAAAGAAACATGCATGATTTTCCCATCAACCATTGATTGACGACTTTTGAACATGTTTGTACAGATTTGTGTGGGAGGGATGGGCAAAGATGAGAAGGGCGACAGCCAGGGGGCGCTGTGGTTGTGGGCCGGGTCAGACTGCCGATTTAAAGGTGAACTTTGTATTTTTTACTCTCTTCCTCAGTCCGACAAACAGGGGGGCAGTGTTTGCCTCTTGGCTCCGCCTATGACCCCACCCTCACACTCTAAATACACCCTAACCTCCCTGAAACCCGCTCTTCGCTTTAGTTACTGTATCTTCTTGATTTTATTCTTTAATCGCATTAATACTGTGAACCATAGCGGTATGGAACTTTAGCAGGGAGGAATTCAGGCCGCAAAAAAAAAAAAAAAAACTAACAAAAAAAGGACACATAAGTTAATATATGTATTAATTATCTATAAATATATGAATATATATGTTAATATACTTGACTTCCCTGATGCAAAAATAAGAAAAAGAATCTAATCTTGAAAAATAAATCAGAGGATTCTTTGTGACTGGTTCATTTGACAGGAAAAGGCTTCCGCCTCCTTGACAAACTGGTATTTAGTTAGTACTTGAAGCATTATCGCATTCTTTTAGAACTAAACAAATCCCTTCGGCATTCGCCAAAAACCCTGGCTGCCATCGTTGTTCAGGGTCACGTGGAGGTGAAAAGCCAACCTCTCTGCAAACCTGAAGAAGGCAACGACGACTTGTGGACGATGAAAAGTCACTACTGCCAAAGACACACAGTAGTGCGTGTGAGAAGCTGGCTACCGGCAACGTGACACTAACTGACTCAATAAAAAATAAATAAAAAAATAACAATAATAAAATCGATAAATTAAAAAAAATATGAATTTACATGCATGCTGATCAAAACCATCCAATCTGCTTTTAAGGAAACTGTTTTGAACAAATGATACAATGTAAGGGCAGCGGGCGTGAAAACGTGGACATTACTGTTACTGTACTGTCCTTTTTTTTTTTTTTTTTTTTTTGAATGGGTAATTCAGGGCGGGGCTTTGTAACACTTGAAACAAAAAGAACAAACTTTGGATAAGGCTTTTTTTAAGAGAAGAAAATCTTATCTCCTCTTTTCATTTCTTTTTTTTTTTTAAATTTCACACAGCCTTAGTCTCTCTCTCTCTCTCTCTCTCTCTCTCTCTCTCTGTTTTTTGGGGAGGGGGTCTTATTTTTGTTGTTTATCGGTTTTGCGTTGTGCTGTTGTAAATGAGAATTTAAAAAAGAAAAAAAGCATAATGTCTTCAAGGTGCCAAAACTGAATGATTCTGAACTTGGATGCATCAAGTCCTGATGATGAATAAAAATCGATCTCTCCCATAGGGAAACACAGTGACTCTCTCTTCCTGTATCCTTGGCCACCAGGGAGCACTGCCAGTGCTTAAATTTACACCAGACAGACATAAAATACAAAAAAAAAAAAAAGAGCATGAGAGTATCTCGGAGACAGAGATGGCGACATAGCAGTGTTGAAGACGATAGAAATGCGACACATTTCTTGTTTTCAGCTCCTTGAAATGCATCATTTCGCTCTTCAGCAGCATCCTGACAACACGTTACATTCCACCAAACTGTTTGTCTGGCGCATTCTGTACCATCAATCATATAAAAGGACAAAGGAAGACAAACAAAAAACACAAAGGCATCAAGAGAGACCCTGAAGTCTAAGGAAAGAGTCATCTTGACCAAATATGGGGAAAGTGGCATTACGTAAGCCATTTTTATGCTTTCTACTGAAATTGTTTTCTGGGGACTCGAGAAAGCAGAGATTCAATTTGAAACTACCAAATTACCATGGCCAGACATTCACACCAAGGAATATCTGCACCAAATTTTCAGAAAAATTCTATGAACAGATGTCCTTTAATAAATCAAATCATGTGGGGAAAAGGTGGTTTTTTTGCCCTTCTTGGGGGCCTTGGGGGGTCCACGGGGATTCAGTAAGAAAGTCTAATTTACCATGACCAGACAGTCCTCCAAGGATTGTTTGTACCAAATTTCAGAATAATTCTATGAACAGAGTTCCTTTAATAAATCAAACAATGTGAAAAAGGTGCTTTTTTTTTGCCCTTCTTGGGGGCCCTGGGGGGCCAACGGAAATTCATTAAGAAAGAAAGTCCAATTTACCATGACCAGACAGTCATCCAAGGATTCTTTGTACCAAATTTCAGAATAATTCTACAGACTTCCTTTAATCAATCAAACAATGTGCAAAAGGTGCTCTTTTTTTGCCCTTCTTGGGGGCCCTGGGGAGTCCACAGGGATTCAGTAAGGAAGTCCAATTTACCATGACCAGACAGTCACCCAAGGATTGTTTGTACCAAATTTCAGAATAATTCCATGAACAGATTTCCTTTAATAAATCAATGTGAAAAAGGTGCTTGTTTTTTGCCCTTCTTGGGGGGCCCTGGGGGAGCCAACAGAGATTCAGTAAGAAAGTCAAATTTACCATTGGAAATCTTGGAAAATTAGAAAAATCCCTATCTTTAACATTGAACAGGTTTTCCAAAATTCATAACTCTGTCAGAAAAGATCACATTTCTATCATATTTGACAGCATTATGTAGGATGGTATTTTATCACCTGACAAAGTTTGATCCGGATATGATCCAGATTACAGATTTTGTGGCCATTTAAATTTAACACTGAAAACCTCATTTAATGTATATTTTACATTATATCTTAAACAAATGTGCCTTAGTCACTCTCATATTTGAAAGTGAGGTGCAGACTGGCACTATCACCTGACAAAGTTTAATTTAGATCTGGTCCGAATTGTGGAATTTGTGAACATTTAAATTTAATATTGAAAAGCCCAGTTCGTGTACATTTTGCATTATATCTCAATCAAAAGTGCCTCAGTCACTCTCATTTGTGACAATTAGGTGCAAACTGGCACTCTCAATGAATAGACCAAGTTTAATCCTTATTGCGGCTATTTGATTCCATTTAACATTGAACAGCCCTTTTGAGCAATATTTTGTATTATATTTTTGTTTATGAAAAGCCACTTCTAAGAGGACTTTGACCTTGAAACATTTTCCAAGGTAAAAATTTGTGGAATTGGAAACCAGTGCTGGCGGAGGTTTACACTCTACAAGAGCAGTGCTCTAATTAAAGCCTTTTTTTTTATGTTTTAGTTCAACTATATGACTCATGAATGCACCGGAGTGCATTGACTTGTTCTGCACCACGAACTGCTGATCAAACCTGGCGGAATTACAGTGAGACTCAACCTGCCACAACAGCACCTTTTCACGCCGTGTGACAGCGTGAAAAAGACACGGCACGTCTTTGATCTTGTTGTGCTGCAGAGAGTCGGGAGCTGCAGCGGCGTACTGCAGCACTGTCAGGACGTCCTCAGGGTGCTAAATGTCTGCACCCAAATGTGTTATTGTGGTTTATGTGTATTGTTAGGCACAGTTTAATCTGTTGTAGAAGGTGTACAGCAAAACTTGGAGAATGCTTTGTCCTTTCTTTGGCTGGCTTTTTTTTAATGTCCTACATTACTCACTGACTTACTTATTCATTCTCACCTCCTTTCTTTCTTTAATTCAGTCCATCTCTCACTCCGACTCTCATTCTTTCAGTAACTCTTGAATTCACACAGTTGTTTACTTCGTGTGAATTCCCAAAATGCAACAAGAACAACCAGGCCCGGAGGGGCACCAACGCTCCTGCCACTTTGCTAATTTGACTGCAAAGAAACTGAAATCCAAAATGGCCTCCAAGATGGCTGCCATGATGGAAATATTGCTATATGTTGATTCTCCATGGATGATTATTTTAATTTTGCAATGGTGGTAAAATCTCAAGAATTTTTTGAGATATAAGCAACTACAACCCCAAATCAGAAAAGACTGGGGGAGTATGAAGGAAAACAAATTGATCCTTTCTTTGACTTCTATATCATTGTACAACCCAAATTCCAATGAAGTTGGGACGTTGTGTAAAATGTAAATAAAAACAGAATACGATTTGCAAATCCTCTTCAACCTATATTCAATTGAATACACCACAAAGACAAGATATTTAATGTTCAAACTGATAAACTTTATCGTTTTTGTGCAAATATTTGCTCATTTTTGAAATGGATGCCTGCAACATGTTTCAAAAAAGTTGGAACAGTGGTATGTTTACCACTGTGTTACATCACCTTTCCTTCTAACAACACTCAATAAGCATTTGGGAACTGAGGACACTAACTGTTGAAGCTTTGTAGGTGGAATTCTTTCCAATTCTTGCTTGATGTACGACTTCAGTTGTTCAACAGTCCGGGGTATCAACTGTCATTTTTTGTGGTTCATAATATGCCACACATTTTCAATGGGCGACAGGTCTGGACTGCAGGCAGGCCAGTCTAGTACCTGCACTCTTTTACTACGAAGCCACGCTGTTGTAACACAAAACGCTTCATATTTGGTATCCTCAGTGCCAAAATGTCTGCAGTTCTCTCCAATAAGGAATGGCAACATTACAAAGTGGTAAATGCTTTTGCGTCCTAAATATTTTTGGAATGTATTGCAGGCTTGAAATGGTGAATAGATGTATATTAACAAATGAAATGAAGTTGACCACCCCGTAATTTGGTGCCTCTCTTTATATATATATATATATATATATATACATACACACACACACACACACACACACCAGGGCTGTCAATAAAGTATAGGTTCTTTTTATTTTTTTCAAAAACTATATGGATTTCATTCATATGTTTTTACGTCAGACATGCTTGAACCCTCATGCGCATGCGTGAGTTTTTCCACGCCTGTCAGTGACGTCATCCGCCGGTGAGCACTCCTTGTGGGAGGAGTCGTCCAGCCCCTCGTCGGAATTCCTTTGTCTGAGAAGTTGCTGAGAGACTGGTGCTTTGTTTGATCAAATTTTTTCTAAACCTGTGAGGCACATCGAAGTGGACACGGTTCGAAAAATTAAGCTGGTTTTCGGTGAAAATTTTAACGGCTGATGAGAGATTTTGAGGTGATACTGTCGCTTTAAGGACTTCCCACGCAGTGAGACGTCGCGCAGCATTCCCAGGCGCCGTCGTCAGCCTGTTTCAAGCTGAAAACCTCCACATTTCAGGCTCTATTGATCCAGGACGTTGTGAGAGAACAGAGAAGTTTCCGAAGAAGTCCGTTCCAACATTTTATCCGGATATTCCACTGTTAAAGGAGATTTTTTTAATGAAAGACGTGCGGACGGGTCCGCGCGTCGGGACACAGCCGGCGCGGTGCGGCGGCACAGGAAAAACACCTCCGTGTTGATAACCATTTGTAAAATCCAGGAGGCTTTTGATGGCTTTCAGTGGAGTGAGTATCTGAGAAACTGTTTAACAGTTGGGCATGTTTCAACTTGTCCTTAAGGCTTCCAACGGAGGTGTTTTTCCTGTGGCGGAGCATTGCGGCGGCTGCGAGCCGACGCTGCAATCTGTCCGCACGTCTTTCATTAAAAAAAATCTCCTTTAACAGTGGACTATCCGGATAAAATGCTGAAACCAACTTCTTCTGAAACTTCTCTGTTCTCTCACGACGTCCTGGATCAATAGAGCCTGAAATGTGGAGGTTTTCAGCTTGAAACAGGCTGACGACGGCGCCTGGGAGTGCTGCGCGACGTCCCACTGTGTGGGAAGTCCTTAAAGCGACAGTATCACCTCAAAATCTCTCATCAGCCTTTAAAATTTTCACCGAAAACCAGCTTAATTTTTCGAACCGTGTCCACTTCGATGTGCCTCACAGGTTTAGAAAAAAATTTGATCAAACAAAGCGCCAGTCTCTCAGCAACTTCTCAGACAAAGGAATTCCGACGAGGGGCTGGATGACTCCTCCCACAAGGAGTGCTCGCAGGCGAATTACGTCACCGATAGGCGTGGAAAAACTCACGCATGCGCACGAGGGTTCAAGCATGTCTGACGTAAAAAGATATGAATGAAATCCATATAGTTTTTGAAAAAAATAAAAAGGACCTATACTTTATTGACAGACCTCGTGTATATATATATATATATATATATATATGTGCATACATAGTATCTCTGGCCTAGTTGGGGGAGTCACGGAAACAAGACATCACTTCTTTTCTCAAGATTGCATATCTCAGTGTAACAAACTGAGGTCAAATTGAAGGACAAGGTCAAGATGAAATATGAGGTGTTTGTTTTCCTGCTGGACTCTGTCACAGAGCTTTGTGACCCTAAATTACTGTCCCACGAGTATCAAGTCCAGTGTGACAATTTAATCAGTATATCTACAGGACAAACCCTGAGTGACCTCACCTGTAAGTTTTCTACAGAGATCCAGAAGAGTCATTTTGAAGCTCAAAGGTGCCTTAAGGTGCCTTGACTCTTGCACAAATTTGAGCCGCGCACTTTCACGCACTCTGCCATGCAGGAGAGTAAACTCGTCACAAACCGTTGTAAACTGTCTGCATCTTTGTGCACGTGCGTAAAGAAAATTTTGAAATGTTCAAAATCTTTGTATATAGACACCAAACTGTTTTTGTACCAAGCTGTAAACAGCATTATTTTTGCTCTAAACATGGACATTTTAACATGTGCTTCAATGAGAATCTGCTCCCTTTTTCAGTCAGCCTCAAGCAGCCAGTCATGGACCTAAAACTTTTTGTTCTTCTGGGTGAGCTTCAATTTTGGCTGAGTTTGCCACTTGTTCAGTCTTTACATGAATAAAGTTGGTTACGAGTTGTCAAAAACGTGGTCCCTAACACTCATGAGCAGCTTTGAGACAAGATGTCAAAGGGGGCGTCACATGGGATCCTGATCCACAGAGTGGCATCCGAGGTAGAGAGCAGCATGACAGTTCAACACCTGGAAGTCTGAACTTGTCCAAACTTCAGTCTGACGACGGTGCTTCTTCAGAGCCTCAAAGTGCCACGTCCACCTTCATTCTAAGCAAGGAGGGAATCACGTGGCAGCTGCTGGGTGTGTAAAGGACACGATTCTCAAAAACTGAGCCAACGCCATCCTGTTCCTGGAATGAACGAGTCACTAGCGACTCAAGTGTCATTTTTTAAAGTCACATGCCTTCCATGATGTGAACTTTTGCTCACTCATTCCCTCCCTTGTTCTGTTTCTCCATTAGCTGTCCATTAACATTAGCCATGCACATCAGCCTTGACGAGCGGCTGTGTGATACTTGCTCCCCTCTCCCCTTCTCGATGTCTCTCTCTCTGTCTCTTTCCCTCTCTCTCCCTGGTGTGATGATCAAAGAGGCTGGCATGTGTCTCTGCAGCACTGCTGTGATCAGTGAAGAAAGGCTGGTGAGGGGAAAGGAGGGAGGGAAGAGACACAGAGAGGGCCACTGATTCAAAAAAGCGCTGCACTGCCCTCCACTGGATTGGAGGTAAAGTGCATGGGGATGCTCCTAAGGGCCCGGTCACATGACACACGGCGTTAGCTGAACAAAGAAACAAAAGTCCCAAAAGAGAAAAAGTGGACGAATGAACCTGGACTTCTCCCATCACCGAAAAGCCTGCGAGTGCAGAGCGCATAAAAGACCAAAACAAAACCGAAACTAACAAAAGAAAAATGAAACCAACGGCGACCTTGATGCTTTAAACTGAATCAAAATGAAGCACCAGCATGTGATCATTTCTGCAGCGAGTCTGTGCTGTCCACAGCCACCTGCAGCTGCATTGTCTGGACAACGTGTGTACGCACATGCACGTCTTAGCCAGAGACGTTGAGAGGCTGGAGAGAGAGAGACTGGAGGTTGGACAAAGTTGGATGACAATCAAACGGAATGCTGACGGTACAGGAACTACGCAAATGATGAGAAACCGTCAAGACAGAAAGCAAAATGGAATACAGACGAATTGAGGTTGTCGTCAGGATTCGTTCACATTTTGAAAATTCTGACTTAGCGCCAGCTACAGAAACGAAGCTGGACGATGGTTCAACAATATCTACGAAAGTCAACGAAAGTCCAGATTTCTTGTTTCGTTTTGGCTTCGGTGTCCTTCGTCAGTGCCGTGTGACCGGGGCTTAAATAAGCAAAGTCACTATCTCAGCAGGAGGACGTGCAGGTCCCGCTAGCTCTTCCGGTCAAAGGTCACCTGGAAATAGAACAGTGCTCGTGTAATGTGTATACACACTGACAATGTTTCACAGACTTCACATCTGTGGCATATTGAAATATTGTGAAAATATCAAAGGTCGGGTGTCTGTGCGTCCAAATTTAGTGTGAACTAACTTATAAATTACTGAAAGCGGAGCATATTAGCGCACAAAGAGATCAGCGTTTCTGGGAAAGATTTGTTCATGTTCAGGATGATGCTCAAAACCACCTGTTATATCACTGTTTTTCAAATAATTTCATGTGTTGTTCCACAAAATGAACTGTTAATATGTTCTAGAAGCTTGTTTCTGTGTAGGCTCTCACTTCCGTCCTGTCATTAGGAGAGTGCTAACTAGCGCACAATAGGTGCTAATTAGAGCTATTGTTTAGTCACTAGCCTGTAGCAGTCAGTCTCTCGGTAGGTGGGGTCTGGTTAGGTTAAAAAACTCCAGCTTTTGTTGGCTTCTGGTTTATTCTTCTCTACAAGAGTCAAGACAGAAGTCAGACTACCAGAGCAAGAACTTTAGCTGAGGAAGCTTCTGTGATTTAAAGCGAAACGTCCTCACGTCAAGCAACCCAGTCCAGTCGAAGATTCAAGCTTCTCTACTATGTTCTAGAAGCTTATTACTTAGGTTTTCACCCATTTGTTTGTAAACAGCCTGTAACCCACAATTTTTCATGTCGTTATGAAATGTTTACAGAGGATTCATATCCTGATAGGCAAGACCTGATTCAATTTTCAAGGCCATAGGTCAAAGGTCAAAGTCAGGAAAAATCTTGGAAAAATCCCTTAACATTGAACAAATCTTCAAAAATTCATAACTGTCAAAAAAAAAAAAAAGATTGTATTTCTTTCATATATGAGAGCGTTATGTAGGACAGTGTCCTTCATCGACTGAAAGTTTGATTCGGACCCCACGCATTCTGACATTTCATTAAAACCAGAGTAATATTTCTGACACAATGTGAAGGACTGATGTTCAACTCTGAGGCCTGTGTCCATATAGCTCCCCCCCCCCCGGACACAAGCATCTTTGTTCTGTTGCTCTAAATGGGAAGCTACATGTAGTTTTCTCAGGGGGTCGGGTTTGTTCGGCCACTCAGCATGCCTTTAAGTTGAAAATCCCAGAATTTTTTAGAAAATACACTGGGGCATCACTGCAGCACCTTTATAACCAGGAGGAGAGATTTATTTTTGCTGATTTGTCACTCAAAATATATCAACTTAGAGGAAAAAAAAAAAAAAAAAAAAACATCTGTGATAGCAGATTGGACAGACGCTTGGTTCTTGCTGAGGGTGAGTACTTTTAAATCGCTGTACATTGTAAAGTAGTCATTAGCTGCTTGTCACAGAAATGAATCCCCCCCCCCCCCCCCCGCGCTCACTGGCATTAAGCATTAGTGGGGGGCTCTCTCAGCACTTTTTCCCCAGGAAAAGAAAATAAACTGTGATATAAAACACTATGTTGTTAACAATAAAAAAAAAAAAAAACAGTAAGACAAATGGCAATTTTAGCACATAAAACTTTGACGTAAGAATAAATTCAAATAATGTTGAAAATCACTTTGAGCATGGTCAAGGGTAAAGTCTGGAATCATGTGTTGGTGTCATGCATTGCTGCGTCAACCCCACCACAGAATCACCCCCTTGAGTCCTGGATGGCAACCACACAAGTTGACAACCGGTCCATATATACACCTTTCAAAAGTACCCATCTATCTGCCATAGCCAGGTAAAACATGGGCACCCCTTTGGCCTTTTCAAGTTTTTGCGGTCCTCAACACTCAGGCAACTGTGAACTGGATCATGGAGAGAAACGTGCCACATATGTCCAAAATGTCATAACTGACATTCCAATGTAACAGATACGCCTCATCTTAGTCACTCGAAATCTAACCATTTTTTGACATAAAGTCTTTGTAGTGGCACCCAAGGATCCCCCAAGCAGACAGGGAACTTCCCACTAGTCCTAGGGTCCAATAGTCCTGGTTAGGCTTAGGGGTTAGCGTGAACGTCCTGAGTCCAAAAACTCTTCCCAGGCGTCCCTCAGTCTCAAATAGTGAGGATAACACACAGGTGAACGTTAAGGATTTTGGAGTTTTGTCATGCTGCAGCTAAGAGGAAATAAAAGTGATGGAACAGCTGCTGTGTCGACCCTCACCTGCAATTATCAAGCTTTTTAGGTCACAAACAGTTATGGGCTATAAAACACTGAGCTCCAACACGCACTGCAGCCGAGGTTAAGGTCACCTCACTTTGAACTCAGTGAAATGATAACAAATGTGAGCTCAAATCATTTACAGTTATATTATTTTGCAGCATTCTGTGTGAGCTGAATATTTGATGATCCACTTTTTTTTGGTTGATATTCTCAACATTTCATTCTCTCTTGACGAAGAGAGCTGAGAACTAAAGGTGGGGTCCCCCATTACAGGTTGTTGACCCCAGTTTGCATGCCAATTGCAAAAAAAAAAAGAAAGAAAATCGGGCCTGATGTATTGCAATACTATTATAACGGCTTACAAACAAGTGTAACAACAACTGCTGAGTATTGCCTGTTACTGCAAAATACAGCGGAGTTAAGACAGGACTACAACTCACTGCCAAGTGCCACTTTATTGCCAATTTTCCACAAAGTAACAACGCATCTTTTCACATCTCACGGCTGCCTTTTGTTGAAAATACACTTTTCATAGGATTTATTTTGCAGAAGAGGTTTTGAGACTGGTACATCCTGATTACTGCATGTTGTAATATTTGCAAAATGTTACCCTCACACTGCACAAATTACACCAAATCGTTCACAGTTTTGGATCATGATGTATCTCAACATCACAAATTGAACATTCATTCATTTTCTCACACTTGTCCAGGTCCAGGTTACAGTGGCAGTAGACCATGCAGCTCATACCACACTTCCCTATCCTTGGCCAATGCCTCTAACTCTTCCCAAGGCATTCCCAAACCAGTTGGGAAATATAAGCCCTCCAGCATGTCCTGGTTCAAACATTTCCCCATAAAAAATGTTCTACAATTCTACTTTTACCATCGCTTACACACTATGTCAGGCTGTGAGTGGGTGTCTCATTTTTTTGTGCACCATAAACGTGGCAGTCGGGCACCATAAATCACCCGAACAGGGTCCACTGATCCTGTTGCTTATCTCCAGATTCCATAACGTGAAACAGATTCGACGTTTCCAATAATCAAAACCTCATCATTGTAAGGCTTTCTCATGTCTTAAGACACTTAAATTAGAAGAAAAGATATGCAAAAATAAATGAATTTGTGGCCATTTTGGATGCCATCTTGGATTTTGGAAGTAAATAAATAAATCATGAGATTTCCAGGGACTTTTAGTCTATGATTCTACACATTTTTTTCTGGCTCTATCCTGAAAATTTGTTATGCTAAAATTTGCTGTGATTGTTTTTATTTATAAATTCAGGCAGAAGCTCAAACTAAGTGGAGTTTCTGCAGCTTTAAGTTCTAATTACACTGACTGCATCACCAAAGCAATTCCTAAAACTCAGTGCCAGTATCCTCACACAGATTTATGTCACATGCTATAAACCTGTCTTTGACGTGAAGGGTTGTGTCACCTTCTGTCCCCTCTTGTGGCCAAACGTTGAACCACAGTTGCTGCTGCGGTGTGCGTTTGAATCTGCGCAGCAGTGTGTTCTGAATCCTAATTATTGTGAGCAAGTGCACGGTGCCTTCAAGCCATAATCATCTCTGACCCAATGTTCCAGTATCCGTGGCTGCAAGGAGGTCCCAAAGCAATAAGCAAAAGCCCGGAACAAATCCTGTGCTGTTCTTAAGCGGTATTCCCACAGTACAATAATCCATTTACAATGAACAGAAGGCAGAGTGTGGTGGTGTAGTGTTCAAGGCGATCAGAAGTTTGTGTTAAAGTGTAGGTTCAGCCCACCGATTGGTGAGCTGAACCCAACTGTGCTGATAGAGACGGTGCAGTGCCCCTATTTAAAGAAATATCAGTTATCATCCCAGGCCACAACGAGTGCCGTTTGTCCAGATTACATCGGGTGAGGAGCAACGTAGACCAAATATCTGGTTTTCCTCACTCTGCCATGGAAGCTGCTTGCATATATTACTCGTACACATCAGTAATAGTAAGTCTCTTGACTAAATGCCTGAATTAACAAACTGTTTATCTATGCAGTTTCTCCAATCACAACCAAACAAGTCTAATTATCCTTCAGAGCTGCCAGAAGTGTTTTGAAGGCTTCGCTAATTAACCTTGCAGTTAAGATGGGCTTACACTGTGCGAGTTTTGGCCCTTTTTCCAGCTGATTTTTCACTCGTGCAAGAATTTTTTGGATGGCGCCGAGTTTCAGCTTAATCATGCATCCTGCATCATGTAGTATACATGTAGTAACAAGCTGCGTTTAACCTCTCACGTCCGCCTCCCGATCGGCAATCGTATGGTCGGGTGAAAATCAAACCTGTCTGATATTCTGGTCGGCCCTCGTGAGGGTATCACGCAGTTGAAGCAGCGCTACAAGCGTCAACGAGCTCATGTGCAAACACCGGACAGCATAAACAGTGATCATCTCTTTGGGAGAGCAGCTTCTGTTTCTTTTTTGCCCCTTCAACTTGTGCAAAGTCTTGTATTGTTACCCATGTCCGTGTGGATCAAATTCATCTGATAGACTTCATACATACAACTCGAACTCATGCCTCCTCCACACTCAACACCTTTTTCCTACATATCCCTTTTTGTTTCATCCTGTCCTTCCCTCTTTCTTTTCTCCTTTATGAATGCTTGCTGTGCTTTTTCAGAAACAACAATCAATAGTTGAACTCATGCACAACCAAACAAATGTCACATCACACTCTCTCGCCGCTGCGCTTGAAAAGATAAAGGTGCTGTGGATGATATGAAACGCCGGTGGAAGCTGGTCTGCAGGGAGGGAACAAGGACGTGGCTTTGACCTGGTTTGAATGGGAAATGGCCAATTAGAGGGGTGATTGCAATCGTCAGCGCCACACTGGCGACACAACAGAAACGATGTGAGAGGGTTGGTGCTGAGCAGTTAATGCTGTAAAGGAGAAATAAAATGGAACAGGAAAGAAAGCAGAGATGGTGAGAGAGAAGGTCAAGCATTAAAGAAACAAACAAAGTGATAAAATGAGCAAGCGATAACTGCGGGGAAAAAGTGAGAAAGATACATAAAAGCAGATGAAAAAAAGTGACAGAAAGGTAACAAAAAAGAAAGATAATTAGCAATAAATAAAAAGTCACCAATTGATTTGCAGCAAATGCTAGAAAATAATGCAGTTGTTTTGAAGTCAACATATTAAAACACAAGTGAAGGAAGTTGGATTGTACTGTTTTTGAATTTCATATTTAAACAAATTATGTTCTAGTGCACATACCGTTTGTGCACAGACTGTATGTGTACCAGAGCATTTGTTGCACGAGTACAATGAAAAGCACACAGAGAGACACAGCACATGAGAAAGGATTGTTAACAAGTTTATTCATAGTTAAATCAAAATATAATGATAATTACGCCAATAACAAAAGAAAACGCGACACTGCATCAACAAGGATTGGGGCACCAAAGCTTTTAAAATAGAAATCCAGGTGTTGGTGAAATGCTAAATGTGTTTTTGCGTCAGTAGAGAGTAGTCTAGCCTGGAGTGAGGTTCTGGATGGTCTCGATGCTCTGATGGTACAGAGACTGGAAGGTCCGAGCTAAACTCAGCAGTGGGGCGTCATAGTTCTCCATCTCTTTCTGCAAAACACAAACATGAATGCAGTAACATTTCATACAAAACACACAACACAAAAAATACCAAAAAGAAAAAAAAAAGGGGGCCCTATGGAATTCTCCTAATGGGTGACAAATAATCATTCACAAAATAAAACCAGACCATCACATAGTGGCCATGCTGAATGCACTCACAGCAGATGTCTCATAGTACTCCAATCCCTGGCTTTGGGCCCATTCTTGGGCCACGGATGTCTGCACCTCCCTCCGAGCAGACAAGTCTGACTTGTTGCCCACTAGAACACCTGAGCGCCACACAAAAATAAAACAAAAATGACTTGAAAAGTCTTACCGTCTACATAAAACCATGTACCATATTTTCCAGACTATAAATTGCATTTTTTTGTTGTTGTTATTGCCATTTTTACTTGTTTTACTGGTCCAGTTACTTATGTTTCAAAGCAACTTATGAATGAAAAAAATACTGAATTATCATCTATGGCCACAAGATGGCATCATCTATATGTTTGACAAGCTGATACTGTATACTGATGTGTGAGAGGTCCGGTGATTCACACTCCGGAGCAGAAAGTGACAATAATGTACTGCTGGATGTCAACTACCAACTACAGATGTGCGAGATCTTAGAGAAGTAGTAAAATTAATAAATCATGCTCTCAAACTGAAAGAGTGTGAACTTGAATAAAAAGAGTGAATATAACATTCATACTACTCACTGCTCCATTTGTTTGTAATGTGTGGGACAGCCAGAACAGTAACAAGCAGGACAGCAAGACTACGGTAAGGATAATTACGTTTTAAAATGAAATGGAGTTTGAAAATGTTTAATAACGTTTAATGATGTAAACATACATGTTTAGTTCTGAAAGAAAATTTCTCTGACTTCTTTGTCACTGTTACAATAACATTAATTAATCTGTTAGCTTCTGCTCGATCATGCAGTGTTTACATTATACTCTGTATCTTCTGGAGTATAAGCTACACCGGAGTATAAAAAAATGCCTCTTGAAGACGAAAAAACATAATTCACACAGGAGTATATCCTGCACCTGTTTTTTTCCTGTATTATCAGGTCTTTTACATGGGAGTTTTGTACATTGTTGTGGTGTTCTTTTATTACTGGCATTTATTGTTTTATTATTGTACTTTATTTTGTATTATGCTTTGACTCTTTGGAAAGCCCTATATATTTGGGGGTATATTAAATCCCACTGGAGTATAAATCACAGGACCTCCAAACTAGTAAAAAAAAAAAAAAAACTCTGGGAAATACAAAAAAAACAACGTGCTGATCAGTGCAAATTTAGACATTTTGCTGTTGAGACACATATTTGTACAGATGTGACCAATACCCCGGTGCGACTTACAGTCTGTAAAATACATTACATTTCTTGGAACAAATTTGTTAAACACTGAAGTTAAGGCTTTTTCCAAAACTAGTGTGTTCCACAAGGATTTGTCTTGGGACCTTAAGTACATACACACATCTTTGAATTACACCTGAAAGAACCACTACAGGCACTTCATTGTTTCATTTCAACTCCAATGTGGTGGTGTGCAGAGGTGAAATTACAAAAACCGCGTCAGTGTCCAAATACTTATGCACCTGACTGTAATTTCTAAACATTTGTCAGTTTCCCATTCATTCCTTAAACTATAGGGACAATACCTGGAATATGGTGGTCCTGGCAGTGGGCATGAACTCTTTCCATCCAGCAGCTGCAGTTGGAAAATGACTGCTCATTGGTCAGGTCAAAAACCAAGCATAACAGTGACGGTTGGCCCCACTGTGGTGGTGAACGTTATGTGGTGGACGCAGAGAGGTGGGGGAACAGTTCAAATGACAGCTCAGACACAGTGAAGGCAGACAATGATAGCAAAAGAGCGGTCAGCATCATATCAATCATACTCACGATGACATCAGAATGTATCCATAAAATGAAACAATAGCAGCGCACTTTTTTACTGGTTTCAAACATTAATTTTGGATCATTACTCACCATTTTCTCACACGCTTCAACAAATGTCTCCTTCCCTGCAGAGTCGATGATATAAAGTTCCTTGTAAAAAAAAAAAAAAGAGACAAAATTAAAAAAAAGTGTCTTTTACACAGAGAACAAGTCAAATTGTACCATTTTAAAGCTAATGTGTTGGATGTAGTTTCATCTAGTGGTGAAGTTGCAGACTGCATGATGTCACTGCCAGTCTCGTGATACTGTTTCCCTTCATGTTTTCACTTCTTTGGCTGAGGGGGTTCATGCTCCCTTGCCTTCTCTTGTTATAAGAAATATGTATGAGCCTCAATTTCACAAAAATGAGGGTTCTTAAACTTGTTAGCCTACACAAGCTTCTAGTATACAGTGTTTATGAATCAGTGGGATCCTCTTCATTTTTCTTCAGTCTTCCAGCCACACTGCAAACTGTGAAAGACAGAGGCTTCATCTGAATATGCACACTAGCTGGTAAGCAAAAAGCAGTGTGCACCATCCATAGTTAGCACAGAAGGTAAAGGTACCTAGATGATTTACTACCTCTATAGTGTGCAAAGTTGCTAGAGAAGGATTGTAAAACAGATGGAATTAAGGTGTGGGTTTCCCATGTGACTTATGGCAAACTGCAGCTGAAATTTTGCAAGTTCTTTTTGAGAAAATCCTCCTCTATAGGTTTTTGGGGATAATGGCGGTGACACAATAAGGATGCAAAAAATGATGGGCTCACCACGCTGTCATTTGTCTCTGGGATATTGACACATTTCACCAGCAGCTCAATTCCTGTTGTCTGTAACACAAACACAATCAGCACAGAAATGAAAATATATATTAAAAATACATCCTAAAAGATGCAAAGATATGATTACTTATAATACACAAACTAGGACAATTAAGTAACCACCTCCCTCTTTAAAACGTTTGAGTCAATGGAAGCCAAAAGTGTTTGTTAAAGCCTTGCTCAAAAGCAAGCTTCTCAAGTGCTGCAATCAGGGTACCCATCGATTTTGCAAAGATCGCAGCATCGTCCGAAGTCAAGGCTAGTAAACCTTTCCTCACCAATAAAGAAAGCCACCTAAGTAACTGGTTTCCCCAACAAATACCAAGCACACAGTCCATGGGAGCAGTGAACAGTAGAGGGGCCAGAACACATCCCTGATGAACGCCAGTTTTCCCTGGTAAAAATTCAGAGTTTGTGAAAAAAAAGGTCTCCCTCACTGAGGCATCACTCACCACAGTGGAAGTGTTGACAGAGACAACAGACCTAACAACCTATTGAACGAATGCTTGAGTCTGAGCCTCATAACGCACACAATGAAACGGGTGACATATGAAACAAATGGAAAGAGCTGATCTGTCACAGCAACTGCCACTGCCTTAGTACACCATGATGCAACCAGACCAAAAGTGTATCTACCAAATCTGAGATCTGGTCACACCCAGCAGCTGAAAAGCAGAGCAAACAAATGGAGTGTCTGTGTTTGTGATTATCCTGGAACAAGACTAAGATCCAGGTTTTCACTGACTTCTTGGACTCGGTCATCACTAGCTGTATCAGGCAAAAGTGCCGAACTTGTGATATTCATATCCCTGTGTCCGCTGCATTTGAGGTTGAGAATTGTCTGGGAAGAGCTTTTGGAGTCATGAAGTCTCTGGACGGAGGTGTTAGGTGATTCTGATATCTTTGCAGGAGAGGAAGGTCCAACTCCTTCGGGTTCTGGTGCTTCCTGTTTCACTGTTTGGATGTAAGACTTAGATGAGAACCAGCGACTAAAGGAATCAACGAGATGTCTTTGGTACTAGGTCTCAATTCAATTCAATTTATTTATATAGCACCAAATCATAAAATAAGCTGTCCCAAGATGTTTGACAAGGACAAGGTCCAACTTTACCCACCCCCTGAGCAAGCACATTGGCAACAGTGATAAGGGACAAACTCCCTCAGGTCTCTTTGGAGCATCCTTGTGTACTGCCAGAATGGCTTTGTATCAAGTGAGCAATTACGCCTCAGATGAGGAGTTTCACTTGCATTGTGAGGGACCATCAGCTACAACAGATTGGACAATAACACGTTTCTGTGGGCGTGATTCAGCATGTAGGTGCCTCAATGTTAGAGAAGGCCGAAAACACGTCCGTGGATGGTTACTTTCGAGAGGTGGGGATGAACTGATTGTCTGCCTGGTTGGTTGCATCCAGGACCCAAGGCATCATTATCACTGTAATTGTATACAAAGTTAGTTTAGAAAAAGTGGTTCCAGATTATCATCTATATGTGTCTTATATTATATATATGTCTTTATATATATCTATAGTGTAGTCGTGAGGGTGATGGTCAGCAGACCCAAGGATTCTGGACCTTATGTGAGATGGAGACCCTGACATCCTGATTACAAATTGTTATACATTGCTAAATACAAACCAAATTTTTGGGAAATTATATAATACAGCACAAATACATATACATATATGTTTAGTTCATATTTTGTACATTATATACATATTTGAATGATATCTGTGTGATAGTAACTTTTTGAGTAATTGAATATGAAAAGTTGAGAGGTTATACATCTGATGATGGACTCGCCTAATGTTGGGAAGAGAGTCCTATGATTCTTCAAAATGTGCCCATATTAGTTATTGGGGATTAAACAGGATGGAACGGCACACAAGTGCTTAAGATGTGAGCAGTTGGAAAATTTTTACAGAAAAGGGGGCAAATAAATGACAGAATTATAAAAGGGGGCGGCTGCACAGGGTGAATCTGATCTCTATTTATACCAGATCAACCTTCTTCAAAAACATCAATAACTTGGAAAAAAAAGTCCAGAGTGGACTGACTGCTTAAGGAATCTTGGTATCCTGCCCTGAGTTCTCTGTGGTAACCTTGAAGAATCAAACAGGCCTTTTCACATCAATTTCAAACTGATCTGGTCTTCTGAGTTTATCCTCAGCCGAGCATGTCAAATGCTTGAAGCTGCAGAAAAGACACACTTTTCACACACACACACACACACACACACACACACACACACACACACACACACACACACACACACACACACACACACACACACACACACACACACACACACACACACACACACACACACACACACACACACACCTCTGTGCAAACACTGATGTGCATCCACAGCCTACAGAGCACATTTTTCTGACTCGTACACAGACATGGCTCATAACGGCAGCACACATACACACATGCGGATGCGGGCAGTCTCATTCGGGGCAGTCTAATGAGCTGATGTGATGCACAGGAAGCCTTTTGCTGGAATGCCAATGACGGCCTATTAGCTACAAATAAGCTCGGAATATTGCTAACAGGCCGTCTGACATTTTCAAAGCAGGACGTGAGCAGAATGGCCAGCAGCATCATCTACCCTTCAAAATCCATAGCTGAAGAACCAGAACTCTGCCAAGAAATCTTGATGATGGTACCGGTTCCTTTTTCCCACACAATTCAGAATGGAAAAGACAAATGGTTTCCATCCTACGAAAAGAAAGAATAAGCAGAGCGCCAAGCTCTTCACGTTCTGATGTGAATTTGGTGAGATAAGGTTCCATAGACTGGAACAAACAACACAGAAAACAAAAACAAATATTGATTATTTTAGAGCTTTATCAGTAGTTTCTGTGCAAATTGTGAAGTTCCAAAATTAAAAGGGTCTATCTCCTTTCAGAGCAAGGGGGCAGCATTCATTCAGTTAGTGCATTCACTTATTCCACTTACTAATGTCATCAGCGAATAAGGGCTGGAGCTAACAGTCATACAGTCCTGGTGCATTGTGCCACAGCATCCCAAAGCAAAGTTTCTCTTGCATGAGTGAGAAAGAAGTTAAAAATATTTTATCTGTCAGCAAGAGACTGTCCGCTACAAATAGGTGTTTTAACTGTTGCATAGCAACAGCAGAAGCTGTGAGCAGGATTTCCTCATAAACATTTGTCCCAGTGCAACAAGCTAATAAGACGCTGTGTGCTTGACTCGGGGCCTCGGTCTCCAGATGTACATCTTATCTCCTTCAAATTTTGTAATTTTAATTCGTCACTTCAGACTGTGTGTACGATATAGGATAAGACCTGGGCTACAATATGGGTTAGATTCCCGGTCACACTGCCAGTCTGTGTTCTTAGACAAAGAAAAAAAGCACTGTACATGCTTACTAAAATGTATTTAATACTTCGTACAAAAGCCTTTGTTGGTAATGAAGCTTCAAGACGCCTCCTGTATGGAGAAACTACTCACATGCATTGCTTAGGTGTGATTTTGGCTCATTCTTCCACACAGTCTTCAAATCTTGAAGGACCCATTGACTTCTTCTATTGTGGTGTCGTTTTCAAAAATGCATACTTAAAAAAGGCCATGAGGCAAGAATTTTAAATTAAGCACTTATTTTGAATTAAATCAAACATACCAGTGGGAAATTATGATTCTTTGGACTTGTTAAAAAAGAAAGGGTAAATTTCCATGACCCAGAGTTGAACTCTCCAGACCTGGGTACCTTCCAGAAAAGTGAAGTCACCAAACCCATCAACAGCTGTTTTTGGTTCTAAACGTGCGCTGACAACTGCAAGATTTGGATGCCCGACCTGTGTCGTGCAGGAGAGTAAACTCGTATTTAACAGGTGTAGACTGAATGTGAGAGGGGCACCGGCGCGTGCAATTGCACAAAGAGAATTATGTTAAAAAAAAATCTTTCATGCATAAATGTCGTGCAACATGGCGCGATCTGCTCATCAACACTACATGCAGCTCATCAAGTGGGGTAAAGTCAACAGACCGTTGCGTCAGCGCTCCGCACCGCATCAGAGCGCAGCTCATCTGAAGGATTTTAACGAGATGTTAAATCTATCATAAACATACTTTTACAGCTGCACAGAAGAAGAAAAGAACATGCAACTGTTTTACCAAGCCATGGCAATGTAAACATGACAAATAATTACTTTTTAGACAGCTCCAAATGCTTTCTCCAGCTCATTCAGCGCACGTGTGGACAGCTGCTGCTGGAGCAGTCCTCTGTGATTCACGAAGTGATTAGAGCCATTTTCAGCAGCCAACTTGCAGAGAAAATGATTAAGCCACTACGAAATAATTATTTTATATACGCAGCATCCAGTGCAGAGCACGTGGCAGCCAGCGGAACAAAGCTGGGAACTCAGTAGGTGGGATCGTCACGACGACGTGCATGCAACTGCGTGCATCAAAGTCATGCAAGAGTCAGGGGGCCTTAAGATTTACTATATTTAGAATAGACCTCCCTTTGGGGTGGAGAAATTGCCCTCTTGTCACTATTGAAGATGACCACAAACCAGTATAAATCGTAGTTGTTCCTGCTCTTTGAGGACTCTCTGAAATTTACTTCCTTTGCCAGCAAATAAAAATGACTGCTTTGAGACTTAGATTTTTCTCTGACTTTTCTGGACACCTTTAAGAAGATATTTTTGAACCATTGAGCATTGCTAATACACTTAGACTTTTGTTTGGTGATCTATGATTTTTTATTTATTTCCATAAATTTTCTATTGGATTCCAGTCAGGTGATTGGCTGGGCCATTCTAGCAGCTTTATTTTCATTCTCTGAAACCAACTGAGTTTCCTTGTCTGTGTGTCTGGGATCAGTGTCTTGCTGAAATGTCCACCCTTGTTTCATTTTCATCATCCTGGTAGATGGCAGCGGATTTTAATCACGAATGTCTCAGTACATTTTTTTCATTCATCCTTCCTTCAATTATATGAAGTTTGCCAGTCACGTATGCTGAAAAAACAGCTCCACACCATGATGGTCCCATCTCCAAATTTCACTGTTGTTATGGTGTTTTTGGGGCCATTTTACCTCCAAACATGATATGCATTATGGCATCTGAAAAGTTGAACTTTGGGCTCATCTTACCAGACTATGGTCTCCCAGTATTTCACAGGCTTGTCTAAATGTTCTGCAGTAAACTTTAAACAAGCTTCAACATGCTTTTTCTTAATCAATGGAGTCTTGTGTGGTAAGCGTGCATACAGGCCATGGTGGCTGAGTGCATTACTTATTGTTTTCTTTTAAGCAATTGTACCTACTAATTCCAGGTCTTTCTGAAGTTCTCCACAAGTGGTCCTTGGCTCTTGGACAACTCTTCTGGTAATTATTTTCACTCCTCTGCCAGAAACCTTGTGAGGAACACCTGGTTGTGGCCAGTTTATGGTGAAATGATATTCTTTCCACTTCCAGATTATAGCCCCAATAGTGCTGACTGGAACATTCAGAAGTATAGAAATCCTTTTGTAGACAATGCCATCAGAATGTTTTGCAACAAGGTTGCAAAGATCTTGAGAGAGTTCTTTGCTTTTACCCATCATGAGATGTTCCTTGTGTGACACCTTGGTAATGAGACAACTTTTAATAGGCCATCAGTTGGGATTGAAACAGTTGATATTAATTTGCACTGACAAAGGGCAGAATTGCTTTCCAAATTACTGATAGATTTCAGCTGGTGTCTTGCTTTCCATGCCTTTTTGCACCTCCCTTTCTTCAAGTGTTCAATACTTTTTTCTTGTGTCAGTTCACATTATTACACATAACTTAATTTCTATACTTGTTTGTTTTAGTTTCTTTGTATGCATATATAACTTGGGTTGTTACTGACATCTGGTGAAAATTTGATGCCAGTAGCACCTTTAGAAATATATTTACTGAGAAAAATGGTGGTGCATAAATACTTATTTCACCGACTGTATATGCAGCTAAACTTAAGTAAGGAACACTGTGTTCCCCTAACTATTTTGAGCAGCATATAAACTATGAATTCATTAAATTTAGAGAAAAATGTACTATATCATGATATGCACCTTTATAGGGTTGCTAAGGTATAGGAGGAAAAAAATAAAAATCAAATGAGTCAGGTTCATAAGAACACAGCATCATATTGCCATTCAAGGAACTCCAGGTGTGGGTACTTCCACGAGGGCTTTAATTTTAACACTGGAGGTTACTGCTTATTTACCAGCACAGAAAATTGCACATCAAAATTGTTCAGAATTATTACAAATTATTGCAGTCATACATGCCGGTGACAAAGGTTTCAACAGCTCAGATGTGTTTCAGCTCAGTGTCAAGTTCACACAACCTCCCACAAATGCCAACCTTAATACAAACTTTAAAATTCTTTGGAAATGTTGGATTTTAATATTCTACCGGTCCAACGTGGACAGACATGCACAGCATTACAAACAAGTGGGTAAATCCTATCCTGTACAAAGAACCTCAACACTGCCACGGTGTAGTGTTTGTGTGCTTGTTAAGTGCATGTTCTGGTAGCGTTCCAGAATCCCGCTGTATTAATTATCGATGGTCCTGTCACCTCCGAAGCCCCAATACTGCTGACACAGTAAGAGATGAACACACACACACACACACACACACACACACACACACACACACACACACACACACACACACACACACACACACACACACACACACACACACACACACACACACACACACACACACACACACACACGACTGGCTCTGGTCCAGTACTGGACTCAATCCTGTTCTGTTCTGAAATGGCTTCAAGGCATAATGGTGAACTTTAGATGCTTTTTCACCAGAGAGACCAATTCCTGGGTATGCCATTAACCCAAACATTATACCCAGATGCACCTGCAAATGCCCACAACTTTCTGCTAATTGGCAGCCATACAGCTGAGATAAATCAAATGAGTATCCAATGATTACATCTTAATTTTTTTCCCATCCTCCTGATCTTAGTGATCACTTATTAAAAAAAAAAAAAACGCCCCAACATATAAATGATATGAAGTACTACAAATTAAAGAGGCAGTCATGGGTAAAAAATAAATCTCACACACAGCTTTATCTCTTCCTGAGACAATTATTTTCATTATCAATTAATGCAATGATCTTTTTCTGGATTAATGAATTAGTTGTTTGGTCCACAAAATGTTAGACAACGGTGAAAAAAAAATCACAAGACAATGTCCGTTGATAAACACGCGTACTGTGTGTGAGTGACACGGTCAATGACGTCTTTGGCCAAAGCATATTCTCCACCTAGCGGAAGTGCCAGTTCTTACACTAGCTGTACTAGCATCAATGAAATTGGCCAAAATAATAAAATAAAAAAATTGATGCTGGCCGATTTTGGCATGCGGGTGGGGATGATAAACTAATGTTTTTTGTTTGTTTGTTTGTTTTGTTTTTTAAATGGTGCCTAATCAAGAGCATTAGACAGTGGCCAAAAGAACAAGCATCCTCCGTTGAATATTTGGGCTAACACTCAGGAACAGGGTGAGATGCTGGAATATCTGGGTGAGACTGAGTACAGCCATTGCTCTTTCGCACCGAAATGAGCCAGCCGAGGTATCTTCAATTTAGTCCGGGACAATCAAAAACAAGAGACTCCAAATCCTCCAACTTCTCACTTGGCTTGTCAAGTGCTGCTAACAGGACCCCCGCTGATTCCTCAAAGATCACTGTGATGAAGGAACTGAGCTGAAAAGCATCAACTGCAACTGAAACTGGAGCAATGTGCTACAACTTACATGCTAATAACCAAGAATTGCAAAGTTTAAAAACAGCCAAATGTATCAATAATTAAGTTAAACATAACCAGAAATGGAGGTTCTTTAAGTTAGAGCACTGAAATCATACTTTTTTTTTTCTATCAGCTACTTCCTTTATGTTTGTAAATACCAGCTGCATTAATTGCTTCAATGATCTAACAGCTGGTGTCATAAATCATTATGCTTATTAATATTTACAGCTAGATGTTCGGATGACTCAGATCATCCAATCACATTAATCCATGCATTGGAATCACTGTACATATTGTGAGTTCTATATTAGTACTAACTTCAGTGCAGACTTCACCTCCGCCAGCCTCGTCTTTATGCAATTCAAGCTCTGATAAGGTTGCTCAGCAGACTGTTCACGTGTTCAGCTAATGCTGGGAATTAGCTCACTCAGCAGAATACTCCATACTGCTCGGATTCTTTGAGGGTTTTTTTGTTTTGTTTTGTTTTGTTTTTTTTAAGTAATTTCTGTCCAAGTGAACTGCACAACCGTTTTCTGTAAACGATCAATGGCTTGATGTAAGTATCCGACAAAAATGAGGGTCCTACAACAAGAAAACAATGTCCTACTTTCTGATATATCAGTGCCTGACAACAAACCAGTGTTGAGTACCCAGTAGCCCCCTTACCACAAAAGTAGGACTGGTACTTTGAGTACTGGCTGTGGTTCCACCAGTGGTAACATTCATAGTCCAGTACTAGTCTCTGCAGTGGACAACTAACTCATATGAATGTATGTGTTCAAACAGCGTTTTTTTGTGTCTTCCTGCCAATAGGTGAAAGCTGACCCACCACACATGCACACACTTCCATCTGCAGCCTGTGAAACACTGAGAATCAGTGCGTAAGCACGACCCCATATATATCACAGAGTGAGGTTAATGACACGGCTCCCTTCCGCGTGCAGATTAGAATAAATAATGCAGATAATCAGCTTTAATTTGGCAAGCTGTGCTGTCTTGGTCTTCAGCATCTCCTGCAGTGAATTTCAAAACCCATACACGATTCAGATCTGTGCAAGCTGTTTCAGTGGCTCATGCATGGGTTTGACTGTTTTGAATAAGCATAGTCAGGTCACGCAGTCAGAACAGAGATTTAGTAGAATCTCTTCTCTACCCACTGTAAACACATAAACATGCTCAATGCCATGTGCACAGCAGTGCTTAAAATCTGCCCGAGAACATGATCTGAGTCTTCTAAGTAACATCAATGTTTCAAGTTCTATAGTTTATTTTGGTATTTACTGTAGGTTTGAATGTGTAAAAACATGCACAAACACCACATCACTTGCCAAAAAAGTGCATGCTGATTTAATAATGGTGTGCATTGAGGACAGTGCCTTTCCAATGTGCAAAATAGCACATTATGAAGACACTATCAGACACTATGTGCACAGAACTGTTCTGTGCACTCATTTCTCTGTGTGTTCCACCAGCAGAACACAGCAGTTATTCACCAGTTGGCTTAAACACCATTGATGGAACAATAATACAATATCTGAAATAGCAGACTGACTTGATTGAGATGGACTAACCCACTCACACCTACACATTTTTCTTGTCCAAGCACTGTACTGGTATCAGCTGTCTATTCTGGCCTGCTGAACTGCTTCTTTACACCAATCCAAAAGTTGCACAACACCACCTGAAATTTCAAAACCAAATATTTCTCTATGACTTGTCCCCGAGTCAAATCACAGTCCAATCCTTAAATCTGTGTGGCGAACAGCTGTTTTAAACATAAGAAGCAATACAAAAGGAACAAGGTGGTTTTCAGGTACACGTGAAGTATACAACTATGTACATCTCAGCATTCTGTGTTGTTATTCTCACCATGCTGTAGTTGTTCTGGAACAGACTTCCATCACTGTGAAACATGTGACAGAGGGTGCTTTTTCCCACTGCAGCATCTCCTGCATAAGATAACAAAAAAAGAGAAAATCCATAATATATAAATTGATATGTTTCTTATATGGTAAATGTATGTTAATTGAACAGGAGGACTTTGATTATTAAGATTTTGAGTTGTTGTTTCTTCAGTGTTGAATTTAGTTACCAGTCTTATGAATGAAATGCCCAATTTTCTCTGCCAGCGTATCTGTCTTTAGTCATGTTGAGCCCCGTGTTGCTATAGCTTTACTTTTTCTGTGCAATGACATCTTTTTTCAATTGTCCCAAAAAATAACAAGTAAAAAAGGAGTATCTGCACGCTTGGATCAATGCAAGTCTCTTTAATACACCAAGCTTTCAGTTCAAAGGACCTTCATCAGGGTAAAGATCCAAAAAAGAAAGGAGCAAAAAAAAAAAAAAAAAAGCTGCACCCAGCATTTTTTTTTTTCCAGAACACTCCACTTTTTGGGGCAGTCTCTCCAAGTGCTTTTAAGTTGAAAATTTCTGAACATTTCAGAAAGACACTGTGACATCACTGCAGTGCTGAGTTTTGCTTTTGCTGTTTCTAATTGTCACTCAAAATCAGAAAAGATTAAAAAAAGTAATTTGTGATATCAGATTAGACAGACGATATGTTCCTGCTGAAGGTAAGTACTTTTTAATCACCGCATAATATATGGTAGTCATCAGTTGTTTATTGTTGTCATAAAAACAAATCCCACATAAGACCCCCAACTGAAACCACTGAAAATGCTAGGATGGCACATTTGTGGGGATTCTCCAAGGGCTTTTCTTCCAGAAAAAAAATGTGATATGGAAATAAGACCTTATCACTTGTATCAAGAAATCGTGTCAGTCTACTCTTGTTCTGTTAGCAGATATGTTTTGCTTAAAGTCAGTAATATTTTCTTGTATGTGTGCGCTTTAATGAAAATTAGTCATTAGTTTAGCAGGATGATTTAGGGAGTGACTGAGACTGCAATAATGATTTTTTATTTTTCATTATAATCACTTTGTTTACAACAAATTCTGATATCTTATTTTATCTGATCAACAGCCTCAAACCATAAGATATTTCACTGAAAGTGACATTAAAAGATATACCAACGCATCCGCCAACTTCAGCCTTTTTTACTTTGATAAATACAATTAGCAGGCTTCTCTCCAAAGCTATTTGAAACCTTTATAAAGTGTTTTTAATGTATGCCGGCCATCTGATTTAACCTCAAGAACAAATAAAGTTTACTGAATGAAAGTGGATCAATTCTCAAAATAAATGATTTGAATTATTTTGTGGAGTGATTAATCAATCAATAAACTAGTTATTGGTTATGGTTATGTAAATAACTAATAATGAAAATGTGTCATTTACAGGCTTCTAATAAACATTGTTTCAAACTTTGCAAAACATGTTTCAGTTTAGTCCTTACGTTTACCCTTTAACACGACAGGATACACCTTCTTTATTGCTTCTCATCACATATATTGCAGTTTTTGCTTTAAGTGGTCCCCCATCATCACTTTGGATAAAAAAAACTGAATTATCCAGAGGAACAAGTATAGGCTTTAGCTAAAGCTTCAGCAATCTTAAAAAGCACATAAATGCACTAAACATTTTACCTACCGACGAGCAGACACCTCGCTCTCAGTTTTACCATTCCAAAAGGTAACTTTATGGAAAATTAAAGAAAGCGTTTTCATTTAACGAGTTGTATTTTTGTTTTTACTCTGTGGAACGCCTCTTCCTTCTGTTTCCTGACTCAGAAGCGAAGCGCCACTTAGCAACCGAATATAGAGCAGTCTCATTGGTCCAGCCGTGCACAGAGCTGTGCGGTTATAGGCTGGTGGTGATGACGTGGTTAAAGCAAAAGTAGCGATTAGTCTCCCGATTTTGACAAATAGGCGTTTCAATTTACGCGGCGGGGTGGGAGATGAAGGTGAAGCTGTATGCTTATATTTTTGTTGCTGTTTTTAATAGATTCCTGTTTTTCACGCCATTAGATTTATGCGATGTGATAACAGCACACATGTAATATTTAAGTGGTGATGCTGTGCGATTGTTTATGCGGCGCTTAAAGCGAAGCGATCTTAGCCTGACAGATAAAATCCAGGTTGAAATAACCCTCATTTATCAAAATAGATCATCTTAAGGCCACTAGAGGACGTGACTTCTTAAACAGCATCATCAGGTTTAATGTGACCACGTGACCAAATTTGTTTGATGCGCGTGTGCTGTAGTCCTTAAAAATGAATACATTTAGGATATACCATCTGGAAAGACCCCGATTCAGTATCACAAACCAAAACATTTATTTTATTTTATTATTTTTTTTTTTATGTTTGAGCACATCACTGAGGAATCTAATTTATATAACAGGCATCAGTTTGTTCTCCTCCTGTTGCCTGTATGTTATATTATATTATATTATATTATATTATATTATATTATATTATATTATATTATATTATATTTGCTATTGTTAAAGCTACAGACAAATGCCAAACATGAACACCTGCTATTTGGTGTAATGGGATCTGATCACTAAGTTTTATTCCATTTTTTATTAGTCTGTTTTTTTTACTTTGAAAAATATTAATATTCATGCTCTTTGATGAAGTTCTTAAACAAATGTGAACTTTATAAACTTAAATTTAACCTTTATTTAACCAAGTCCTATTGAGATTGAGATCTCTTTCCTCCGGAGCACCCGGAGGAAACCCACGCAAACACGGGGAGAACATGCAAACTCCACACAGAAAGGCCACGGGAATTGAACCCACAACCTTCTTGCTGTGAGGCAACAGTGCTAACCACTAAGCCACCGTGCTGCCCCAAAAGGAAAACATAGTTCTGTAAAAAGTAAAGGAGTTAGACAAAAAAAAAAAAAAACAAATAGGCAAAACTATGCTCACTGTCCAATAAATATAACATAGTGGAATGGGGCTGTGCAAAGGCATGCAGATGTACAGTACCTTTCAGTGCAGGGAGGAACAATCTGTACTTTGTGGGAGTGGGGAGGGGGAAGGCAGAGTCAAAGGGGGTCTCTGGCATTATTTATAAGTCTAGAAGCTGTTTTGTGTCTTGGGGTTTTGGTCCTGATGGACCTCAGCCATCTGTCAGAGGGGAGGGTGACAAAAAGTTTGTGTCCTGGGTGAGAGGGATCAGCCACAATCTTCCTTGCTCACTTCAGGGCCCTGGAGGTGTACAGGTCCTGTAGGGATGGCAGATTGCAGTCGATCACCTTCTCTGCTGTGTGGATAATACGCTGCAGTCTGCTCCTGTCTTTGGCAGTGGCAGCAGCGTACCAGACGGTGATGGAGGAGGAGATGATGGACTTGATGATGGCAGTGTAGAAGTTCACCATCATTATTTTTGGCAAGTTGAACATCCTCAGCTGCCACAGAAAATGCATCCTCTGTTGTGCTCTCTTGATGAGAGAGCTGACATAGACCTTGTTTGACCTTTACTTTGGAGACCAAGCATTCAACACTGTCAACAATATTCCATTTATTAATCCTATTAGCTCAACCAATCATTTGCATCACTTTTTACCAAAATTGGAGCAACTTTAACTTTTAACCCCTGTACAAAACAACACTGACCTTTGTCACCTTTCTTGCTGTTTTTGTCCCGTAACTCCATAGAATTCAATCACAAATAGTCCAAACTATACCTTTTTGGAATCCTTATGATCAGGCAAATAATGTGGAATATTTTTCAATATGATTGAAGCATCTTTTAATTTTGACCTCTGTGTAATTCTTCAATTGACCCCTACCTGACCACCGATTCAGAAGTCAAGTAGCCAATTGGTTTTTTCAAAAGAGGATTGTCTGAGGAGTATTTCTGCCGAATTTGATGCTTTTATCACCATTTGCAGGATTCCCCTCTAAATATTCTTAGTGGTGCTTAGCGCCCCCGCAGGTAACCTCAGGTACTGCACCCATAGAACCTTTCAGATACCACAGTGTCCTCCCCCGCAGACCTTAACTGCACTTGTCTTTTGTTCTTTTACATACATGTGCAGTTTTTCTTAACTTACTGCAACTTTCACATTATTCTTATTTACACTCTGTTACAAGTCAAGACGTTGTGGAGGGGGGGGGGCACACTCTCCTCGGATGCTTCCCATGCCGTGTAGCCACAAAAACCTGAGGAACATCATTTTGAGGACAAATGGTTTGACTCATTTTGTTCATTGTCAAAATCAAAACAAAATGATCATCATCATCATCACTGACAATGTCTGGATTTGCGTTCTTTTCTTTTCTTCCAATAGTTGATTCACATGTCGTTTGATGCTATTTCCATTCACTGACACCAAATACGTAACAGGACCCAAAACCTGGGTAATTTCACCATGCACCCATTTCTCTCCTCGCCTGCAGTTTCTTACAAGCAGTGCTTGTCCCACAGAGAAACTCGAGTCTACCCTTCACATTTGACTGTTTCTGAACATGTGGATCCTGGATAAATTGAGAGAAATTTAGTTGCGGACTTGTCTTTTCAAAAGCATATTTCGATAACCACACAAGAAATTTGCAATACATTGCTACAAAGGCATACCGCCAAGTACTCTACTCTACAAGCTGTTCAGTGTCACATTAACTTTAACCTGAAGATTGGTGCATGATTTGCTGTTGATTATTGCTCCTGTGGGTGTCAAAGTCCAACCCCTCATTCACGGTGTGACACCTGGGTAATAGATCATGTAGGGGATTGTTTGTTCGGCTGAAATACAGTGGAGACATTGTATGCCCTGTGGCCACTACATGATGGCCAAACAGGAACCCTGAACATGAGATGGCTAAGGGGGCTCTGGTGAAACAAGAAGATCAGGCAGAGGAGGTGATGACCTATAAAGGCTCCAGCAGGTCCTCAGACCACAATCATCATTTCCCAGCCATCTGACCAGACGAAGAATCTGTCAAGGACCATGTGTTTGTCAGCACACAGCAATCCCACTTTCAACAAATCCACTCACAGGCTCCTCCAGATGTGGAATTCCACCATCCTGCAGGAATCAGACAAGAGACAATCTTCTGGTTGCCTTGACAATTGCTCCTGTGGGTTGGGCTTCAGTCATGATTGTAATGAGGTGATTTGAGTATTTACACATAGTTTCTCCAAATCATATTTCCTCCCTTGACCATCAGGTTTGTGGCGTGTGAGACCATCAGCTGGACTCGGTCCTGATGGAGACACAGCTGAAGCTGTTCTTCTCAGTTTGGCTCTATTTTATTTTTTATGGGCTTTTTTTGTTTGTTTTGATTTTTTTTGTATTTTTTGTTTCTATAACTGTGGCACTGCATGTCTGTTCTCATTCTGTGAAGAATTCCACATACGTTAGGTGTTGAATGACGCGCACGGCGCTGACACACTCAGTGCGTAAATCCCCTCTGTTGAAAATAAAAGTTATAATTTCAAAAGAGAGAGAGAGAGAAAGCTCGTGACTCCGTGTGGTAATCCTGTGAGCCGAAGCGCGTGCCGTGTTAACGCGTGCGCGTGCTCGAGGCCTTTTTACGTCCAGATTGGAGGAGTGCGCTCCGACGCAAACTGCCGACGCGCGCTCACGGTATTCGCCAACGGCTTCTGCGCACACGCACAGAGAGAGAGAGAGAGAGAGAGAGAGAGAGAGCAAACGCCTCCTCTGCTAGACCTGCGTGCACCATCAGGGAATTTAGAGGTTAAATTAAAAACAACAACGGGAGAGGCCGTGCGTCACGGGGAAGCGCGCATCCACGTCGGCGCTGCGCCACACGGGCCAGATTTTCCGCGTCGGGACCCGGTGCGCCGCACACCCTGCGCCTTTGATCCAGCAGCGGGGAGGAGAGGTGGACCAGAGGAGGCGCACAGAGGAGGAGGAGGACCATGGAGGGGATGCAGGCGTACGGAGCCGGCAAAGCCGGAGGAGCCTTCGACCCCATCACCTTCTTCCAGCAGCCTCAGACCATCCTGCGCGTCGTGTCGTGGGTGAGCCGTCGCTCCGGCGGTTTCTTGATTGCATATCATTTGCATACGTCACCCAAACGCCTGTGTGTGCGCGCCTTTGGACTGCGTGCGCGCATGTGAAATCCATTTTTGATTTATTTGCGTAAAATAGCCTGAGTGGCTTCGAGCAAACTCCCACCCAGCTTTACCCCGTTTGTTTATTCCGGGAATAACTATTCCGTATCACAGGTGTTTGTTTGCATCAGATTTGCATGAAATTTACTACATGTTGATCGGATCCTAACGAATAACAAATACTGGTTTTACTGATGTCAACAACAGCCTGTTTATTCCACAAAGTCCACACATCATTAACTTCATCAGAGATTCAGAGCATGTTTTGTTTTGTTTTTTACATGTGGAACAAGAGAAAATACACAAACTTTACTCCTCTCTCAATACTGAGTAGTAATTAAGCAATGCTTAGTCATAATTATTCATTTCTCGTCTACAATTATGAGATGCCAGTTATGGTTACACCCATAATGAAGGCGTGGTTATGACTTGATACTGACCAGTTATACCATGAATTACTGTTTACTATGTTATAAGTACAACTCAGTATGTCATATTTATGACTTGGAATAAGTATTTCATAATTATGTGGGTATCCCATAATTATTACTATCTCATAATCCTGATTGAACATTTAATAATTGCAATATAACATCTAAAAAAATGTTACTTACCATCTCAGTGTTATGAATGAGCATTTCACAATTATACCTTAAGTTCATATGTCCAAATGATGTATATGGCCTATTGTGATATATCCCAATATTATCTCATAATTGTGGCTTACTATATTGTAAATGTAACAGCATCTCATATTTATCACTTTGTATCTTATTTCATGTTTATGATTTACCATTTACATTATTCTGACCAAATGTTTCATACTTATGACTGAGTATCTCATATTTATGAAGTAATATCTCATCATTCTGACCAAGCATATCATACACAGTAAAATCACCAGTGTAAAACTAACAGTGAAAGTGTTAAATTTACACTGGTGATTTTACTGTGTACTTATGATATAGTAGCTCATATTTGTGATGTAATATCTCATAATTTTGACCTACCTTATCATAATTATGACCTAGTATTTTATGTTTAAGCCATAATATTTCATAATTCTGACCTAGCATGTCATAATTATGACCTACTATCTCATGTTTAAGCAATAATATTTCATAATTCTGACCTATCATAATTATGACCTACTATCTCATATTTAAGCAATAATATTTCATCATTCTGACTTAGCATATCATAATTATGACCTACTATCTCATATTTAAGCCATAATATTTCATAATTCTGACCTAGCATATCATAATTATGACCCACTATCTCATGTTTAAGCCATATTTCATCATTCTGACCTAGCATATCATAATTATGACCTACTATCTCATGTTTAAGCCATATTTCATCATTCTGACCTAGCATATCATAATTATGACTTACTATCTCATGTTTAAGACATAATATTTCATACTTCTGACCTAGCATATCATAATTATGACCCACTATCTCACGTTTAAGCAATAATATTTCATAATTCTGACCTAGCATATCATAATTATGACCTACTATGTCATGTTTAAGCCATATTTCATAATTCTGACCTAGCACATCGTAATTATGACCTACTATCTCATGTTTAAGCCATAATATTTCATAATTCTGACCTACCATATCATAAATATGACCTAGTATCTCATATTTAAGCCAAAATATCTCATAATTCCTACCTAGCATAATCAAACTTATGACCTAGTTTCTCATATTTATGCCATATACTTATGACCTAATTTTGCATATTTGTGATATAATATTTCATAATTCTTATCTAGGATATCATGAGCTAGTATCTCATATTTCTGGACAAAATATCTCATAATTGTGAACTAGCCCATCTTACTTATGGCCTAGCATCTCATATTTTTGACATATCTCATAATTCCTCACCTGACATTACTACGTATGACTTAGTCTCTCCTATTTATGATGTAATATCTCATACCCCTGACCTAATGTATTATACGTATGGCCCAGTTTCTCATATTTCTCAAGTAATATTTCATACATCTGACCTAGCATATCATACTTATGACCTAGTATCTCATATTTGTGACGTATTAGCTCTAAATTCTGAGCTAGCATATTAGCATATCATACTTGTGAAAATTCTGCGTTAAGTATCAAACGTATGACCTAGTATCATATTTATGAAGTATCTCATAATTCTGACCTAGGTGGCATACCATACCGATGACCTAGTATCTCATATTTAAGACATCGCATAATTCTGCCCTAAGCATCATACGTACGACCTAGTATTTCATATTTATGAAGGAATATCTCATAATTCTGACCTATAGCATATTATACCTGTGACCTATATTGCATATTTAGGAATAAATATCTCAAAATTCTGACCTAGCATATCATACATGTGATGTATTCTGGCCTAAGCATCATACCTATGGTATAGTATCTCATATGTATGATGTCACTCACTCACTGACTCATCTTCAACAGCTTTTCCGGGTCTGGGTCGCGGGGACATGATGTATGATGTAATATCTCATAATTCTGACCTAACATATCACATTTATGACCTAGTATCTCATATTTATGACGTGATATATCATAATTCTTACCAAGCACATCATACTTATGACTTACTATATAGTATTTAAGACATAATATCTCATTATTCTGACATAGTATATCATATGTATGACCTACTATCGCATACTTATGAAGAAATATCTCATAATTCTCACCTAACGTGTCATGCTTATGACCTAGTATATCAAATTCATGATGCAATATTCCACAATTCTGATCTAATTGTTCATATTTATGACCAAGTATCTCATACTTGGTCATAAATTACATACATACATACATTAAGTACATACATGTATGAGGTGTCCTGAGGTGTGCTCAGCTGGGACGTTTGCATGTTGTGTGCTGGGCTGCGCTCAAACACAGACTCTGTTGATACTGAAGCTGACATGATGAAAAAAGAGCCATGGAAACTATCACTGTCAACGGCAATAGAGTAAATGTAAAAACACACACATATAGGCTATAGGCTATATCAGATAGATAGATAGATAGATAGATAGATAGATAGATAGATAGATAGATAGATAGATAGATAGATAGATAGATAGATAGATAGATAGATAGATAGATAGATAGATAGATAGATAGATAGATAGATAGATAGATAGATAGATAGATAGATAGATAGATAGATAGATAGATAGATAGATAGATAGATAGATAGATAGATAGATAGATAGATAGATAGATAGATAGATAGATAGATAGATAGATAGATAGATAGATAGATAGATAGATAGATAGATAGATAGATAGATAGCACATTGCCCAAGGGGATCCATGGGCGCTACATTGGGTAATGTTTTTAAATAGGTAGCTGACATTTTGCAAGGGTGGTAATAAATTGTGCAAAGTTTCTATAATGATTTGGAATGGTGTGTGAGTCCAAAATATATCAACATCCATTGTTCACTGTTGTTACCTAATATCTGTCATTTCTCCAAAAATATTAGTCCTATCAACGTTCATCCATGACTTAAAGTACATAAGTATACCAAACGGAAAATGTCAGCTCTCCCCAGTTTATCCGTGTACGAAGTCATACACGTGCATGCATGCATACACGTACACACACACACACACACACACACACACACATATATATATATATATATATATACACACACACACACACAGGATATACGGATATAATATGCACATTTTAGTTAATTTTATTGTTAATTTTTTTATTTTTAATTTTTGACTACTGGGGTTTTATCTATCGTGATTCTATTGTATGTGCAGCACTTTGGCAGCACATTTTTGTTGTTAAATGTGCTATAAAGTGGATTGGATTGGATTGGATATATAAAATGTCCAGGTATGGTGTAAGCAGCTCGGTCTTTATCTGATGTCCACCTCAGAGGTGTCAAGTATCCATAGTAACAGCCACATCCTGAGCTGTGATATTTTGTGCGATGCTGCAAACAAACACGCTGTGTTTTATCCTCTGAGGTAACAACAACTATTTGCATGGCCACAAGCTGTGTGAAAACATAGTTAAAGAAAGAAGGAAGAAGTGAGAGCAGATGTGAATTGAGTGTTTTTTATCCTTTTGTGTGTCCATCTTGGCGGTGACAGTGAATGTGTGCGAGTGAATCCACTTCAGGGAGGCTGTGATGACACAACGGTGAATGGACAAGTGAGTCACGATAGTGACAGATGGATTCAGGAGACCAACCATTAGCGTTTCCCTGTTATCCTGATGAGGGTAGCACCAGGGGGTGGAGCTTATACTAGCGCACACCGCCAAAGGTCCATCACAGAATCATGAATGCCGTGAAAATGGAAAGTTGATAGGACTAATATTTTTGGAGAAATGACAGATGAACTATGGATGTTGATAATTACATTCTGGACACACGCCATTCCAGCAGGGGGCGATAAATCATCTATATCTTAAAAACGAAGTGGCTTCTGTGTATGTGTGTGTGTGTGTGTGTGTGTGTGTGTGTGTGTGTGTGTGTGTGTGTGTGTGTGTGTGTGTGTGTGTGTGTGTGTGTGTGTGTGTGTGTGTGTGTGTGTAATTTTGATCACAGAGAAACCGGGGAGAGGTCACATTTGCTTTTGGTATGTTTATGTATTTTGGGTCACGGATGAACGCTGCAAAAACAGAAAGTTGATAGAACAAATATTTTTGGAAAAATTAGGGATATTAGGTGACAACAGTGAACACTGGATGTTGATAATTACATTCTGGACACACGTCATTCCAGCAGGGGGCGATAAATCATGTATATCTTAAAAACAAAGTGGCTTCTGTGTACGTGTGTTTGTAACTGTGATCACGGAGAAACCGGGGAGAGCTGACATTTGCCGTTTGGTATGTTTATGTATTTTGTGTCAAGAATGAATGCCGTGAAAATGGAAAGTTGATAGGACTAATATTTTTGGAGAAATGACAGATGAACTATGGATGTTGATAATTACATTCTGGACACACGCCATTCCAGCAGGGGGCGATAAATCATCTATATCTTAAAAACGAAGTGGCTTCTGTATGTGTGTGTGTGTGTGTGTGTGTGTGTGTGTGTGTGTGTGTGTGTGTGTGTGTGTGTGTGTGTGTGTGTGTGTGTGTGTGTGTAACTTTGATCATGGAGAAACCGGGGAGAGGTCACATTTGCCGTTTGGTATGTTTATGTATTTTGTGTCAAGAATGAACGCCGTGAAAATGGAAAGTTGATAGAACAAATATTTTTGGAGAAATGACAGATATTAGGTAACAACAGTGAACACTGGATGTTGATAATTCAATTCTGGACTCACACGCCATTCCAGCAGGGGGCGATAAATCATCTATATCTTAAAAATAAAGTGGCTTCTGTGTATGTGTGTGTGTGTGTGAGTAACTTTGATCATGGAGAAACCGGGGAGAGCTGATGTTTGCTGTTTGGTATGTTTATGTATTTTGTGTCAAGAATGAACGCCGTGAAAACAGAAAGTTGATAGAACAAATATTTTTGGAGAAATGACAGATATTAGGTAACAACAGTGAACACTGGATGTTGATAATTCAATTCTGGACTCGCACGCCATTCCAGCAGGGGGCGATAAATCATCTATAGCTTAAAAACGAAGTGGCTTCTGTGTACGTGTGTGTATATAACTTTCATCACGGATAAACCGGGGAGAGCTGACATTTGCTGTTTGGTATGTTTATGTATTTTGTGTCAAGAATGAACGCCGTGAAAACAGAAAGTTGATAGAACAAATATTTTTGGAGAAATGACAGATATTAGGTAACAATAGTGAACACTGGACGTTGATATCACCATGAATCAGTCCCTGGTAACCAGACAAGAGCTGAACAAAGGAAATACATTTCAACCTGGCCAGGTGTAAAACATGACATCAACTAAATGTGCCAAATAATAAATACAATTATTCAGAAAACTTTCTCATTTTAATTTTCTGAACTTTGACTTAAAATCATGTGCACCTGTACCTGCTGCGTTTCTCTCATCATTTCTTTCAGTCTTTCCTTTCATAGTATGTCATAAGTGAATATGCGCCTGTCCAGATGTTTGCAGCACACTGACTGGAGGAGTGAGTGGCTGTTGACTGGAGAGCACAATAAGGGTGTGTGTGTGTGTGTGTGTGTGTGTGTGTTACTGCTGAGACTGTGATTATGTCTGTCTGTGTCATCGTATACCCTTGGTGCTGCAGTGTATCTCGAGTTGCACTCTTTTGCAAGCTCTCTCTCTCTCTCTCTCGCTCTCATTGCATGAGCCACTGCTGCCATGGTGACCACAGCAATCAGGTATTCCCGGTCCAAGCACGGCTGCACACAATAAGCCGATGCCCATCCTCATGCATACACATATAAAAGAATAGAAAATCCACCAGCAGTGATGCTGCATTATTCAGGAGTCCGACTCGCTCTTTGCTATCTGCAGCATTTGCTAACTGCACTGGTGTGAGGTTATGTTTTGTCAGTCTAGTTGGCTTATTAGTAGGATTATTAAACCATATTTTCATAAAACTTTGTGAAAAGGTGGGGGCTGATGTGGATTAAAATCCATGACATGTTGGGGTGAAGTGACTGGGTGTTTTAGATGATGGTGACACCAAAAGACTAAAATCTCATCACCTTTAGGAATCTATCAAAATAATGTTCCCATCAACTTTTTTTAAATTTATGTTGTCCTCAGACATACTCACATGCCAGGGAAAACAATACCCTGCACGCCTCTTTGCTGATGCCCAGGTTAATAATCATGTACACATTTAACGGTTTCAATGGAGCAAATGGACATTTTCGCAACATGGATGACCCAGTTTTCACCACTAATGGATTTTATTCAAATTTTATGAATTTAATGAAACCACAAGACATCCAGCTGGTGCTGGTGTACGATATCATTTTGCAGATATGTTCTTTTGCAATGTACATGTGTGCCTTGCAGCTCCCAGTGGGTGACGCTGCTGCACTGCACATACATTATTTTATTTATTTTTTAATACGAGGTCTATTAGAAAAGAAGCCGACAGTTTTATTTTTTTTTTAAACTATATGGATTTGAATCATGTGTGATTACATCAGCCAAGCTTGAACCCTCGTGCGCATGCGTGAGTTTTTTCACGCCTGTCGGTGACGTCATTCGCCTGTGAGCACGCCTTGTGGAAGGAGTGGTCCAGCCCCCTCGTCGGATTTTCGTTGTCTGAGAAGTTGCTGAGAGACTGGCGCTGTGCTTGATTTTTTCAGAAACTGTGAGGCACATCCGAGTGGACGCCATTCGACAAATTAAGATGTTTTTCTGTGAAAATTTTAACGGCTGATGAGAGATTTTGGATTGTTTCTATCGCTGTAAGGACTTCCCACTGAGCGGGACGTTGCGCAGCGCTCAGAGGCGACGTCGTCATCCTGTTTCAAGCTGAAAACCTCCAAATTTAAGCCTCTGTAGACCCAGGACGTCGTGAGAGAACAGAGAACTTTCAGAAGAGGTCGGGATCAGCAGTTTATCCGGACATTCCACTGTTAAAGGAGATTTTTTTAATGAAAGACGTGCGGACAGGTCCGCGCGTCGGGATGCAGCCGGCGCGGTGCGGCGGCACAGGAAAAACACCTCCGTGTTGATAACCATTTGTAAAAACCGGGCGGCTTTCAGTTGAGTGAGTATCTGAGAAAGTGTTTAACAGCAGGGCATGTTCCAACTTGTCCTTAAGGCTTCCAACGGAGGTGTTTTTTCTGTGGCGGGTGCGCCGCGCCGGCTGCGAGCCAACGCGCCAATCCGTCCGCACGTCTTTCATTAAAAAAATCTCCTTTAACAGTGGAATGTCAGGATAAAGTGCTGATTCTGACCTCTTCTGAAAGTTCTCTGTTCTCTCACGACGTCCTGGGTCAACGGAGGCTTAAATTTGGAGGTTTTCAGCTTGAAACAGGATGACGACGTCACCTTGGAGCGCTGCGCGACGTCCCGCTCTGTGGGAAGTCCTTACAGCGATAGAAAGAATCCAAAATCTCTCATCAGCCGTTAAAATTTTCACTGAAAACCAGCTGAATTTCTCGAATGGCGTCCACTCGGATGTGCCTCACAGTTTTTGAAAAAATTTTGATCAAGCACAGCACCAGTCTCTCAGCAACTTCTCAGACAAAGGAATTCTGACGAGAGGGCTGGACCACTCCTTCCACAAGGCGTGCTCACAGGCGAATGACGTCACCGACAGGCGTGAAAAACTCTCGCATGCCCATGAGGGTTCAAGCTTGGCTGATGTAATAAAACGTGATTCAAATCCATATGTTTTTTTTTTAAATAATAAGGTCGGATACTTTTCTAACAGACCTCGTACATTGCTTGAATATCATTGCACTATGTTTGTAACCAAAATATTTTGGTAAAAAAGTTTCTAACATTAAAACAGTTTGTCAAGATGAAGGAAAGTCCCTTCAGTTTGTCCCTTATTCTACACAGGGTCACCACAGCAGATCCATGGTGGATCTGCATGTTGATTTGGCACAGATTTTACACCAGATGCCCATCCTGTCATAACATAGAGAATGGGTAGCGGTGGCCTTAAAACAGGAACTGCCACACTTGAAACAAGCGCACTGTTTCATATCATTTCAAATATGTCTCACATTCAGAAAGCTGAGTTGTTTTAACATTTTGATATGCAACACATGGACATTATGGAAGTACCTTAAAAGGGGAATATCTGAAGGTATCGTAAAATGACCTGGGTGTGTCATTTCAATTCTGATGGCAAACAAGAGAAAGTTCTTCTTTGCTTGTCATCAAATTGAAATTTCTCAAGTCAGTTTGTAAAAACCTCTGTTACGGTCACAAAACCAGAAATCTGTGTGTGTGTATGTGTGTTTAACCACAGCCTGCTTTCAGTCTTGTGATCTGCTTTTGGATTAGAAATGCGATGGAAATCCACCACCACACACACGGCTAAAGCAGTCAGATACAGACACAGTAGGGGAGTACACGCCCGACCGACAGTCATGTGTGAATTCATATCACATGCTCCACATTTCACACCTCTGTAATAAAAAGTGGTTCTGGAACTTGTGGGTCATTTGCTGAAAAATATGTGCAACAAACCCCTTCAGGCATTCATGGAGGATCTGTGTACTCACTTTTCTAATCTGAGAACCAGTTTCTGCAGCCTGACATTGGCACACCAAGGCCCTCACATCACTTTGCACCCAAACTCTAAGCCCAATCCTGTGGGTGCTGGTAGTGACGGCACGTAACCATTTTTCCACTGAGTCCATACATGCTATAGAGGTAGGCCTGTGATCTCCTTTCCAAACCCTAGCTTCAAGAAGCTACACCACTTTCTATATTTGATGCAAGGTAACTAAATTACTAGCAGATTTGTTGAGGTTTTCAGCTTTTCAGAGCAGAAGCTTAAAGAAACATCAGCTGTAATGCTGTCACGAGAAGAACAGGATTTCAGCCAGGCAGAAATTCCCTCAAAGTTCAAGTTGATCTACAATAGTGTTCAGAATAAAAGTAGTGCTATGTGACTAAACAGATTAATCCAGGTTTTGAGTATATTTCTTATTGTTACATGGGAAAAAGGTACCAGTAGATTCTCACAAATCCAACAAGACCAAGCATTCATGATATGCACACTCTTTGTTGGCAAAGGGTCGTAACACGGACCCGCAACAGGGGGCGCAAATGAACGGACAATGGATAAGACAAAGAGTAACAATTTAATGTTGTGAATCGCACAACTAAATACAGACACAGATAATGCCAATTGTACACAAGGTGACGTGCGGGCAGCCTCGAAGATAGGAGACCTCTGGCGATCGGAGAGCCGGGACCCACACAGCTTCCACCACCAACGGCCTGAAGAACACCGGAGCCGCCAAGTCCTGAGTCCCCAGGTGGTCACCGTCTTCGGTTGCAGACCCTGGTAGTGCTGGCAGAAGATGACAAAACAGTTATGGTGAGTGTGTATCCACACACCCAGTAATCCTTTTTCTGCAGGTCTTCAAGGAGGGAAAACCTCCACCTCCAGACACAATTTCACCCGTGCAGCTCCTGCTAGTCTCCTCCCTGGATGGAGTAAGAGGCGAAGAACGTTGCATTCCCACTATCCGCCAATCCAGCTTCAGACTCAATCTACAGGAATGCGGCTGCACACAGTTAGATCCACAATTATCACAGCAGAGAAGATTACCTTCAACGGTAGTTGATTTCTCGGCGAGGAGGTGGAGTAATGATCCGGCTTTTGTAGAGATGGTGGTGATTGGTGACAGCTGGTGTAAACGAGTGACAGCTGTCACTCTCTGTCTCGGCGCCCTCTCATGCTTGAAGCCCGCACTCCAAGCAGGGCGCTGACTGGTGGTGGTGGGCCAGCAGTACCTCCTCTTCAGCGGCCCACACAACAGGACCCCCCCCTCAACGGGCGCCTCCTGGCGCCCGACCAGGCTTGTCCGGGTGTCGGCGGTAGAAATCGGCCAGGAGGGCCGGGTCCAGGATGAAGCTCCTCTTCACCCAGGAGCGTTCTTCGGGTCCGTACCCCTCCCAGTCCACCAGATATTGAAAACCCCGGCCCTTCCGACGGACGTCCAGGAGCCGGCGAACAGTCCATGCCGGCTCCCCGTCGATGATACGGGCAGGAGGTGGTACGGGTCCAGGAGTGCAGAGTGGTGAGGCGTGGCATGGTTTTATCCTTGAGACATGAAACACTGGGTGAATCCGCAGTGAAGCTGGGAGTTTCAGCTTCACTGCGGCCGGACTGAGGATCTTGAGTATTGAGAATGGTCCGATGAACCGGTCTTTGAGCTTTTGTGATTCAACCTGCAGTGGGATGTCCTTGGTTGATAACCACACCTCCTGCCCAGGCTGGTATGCAGGGGCCGGGGAACGCCGGCGATCTGCATGGGCCTTAGCCCTCGTCCGGGCCTGCAACAGGGCAGAACGGGCGGTCCGCCACACCCGGCGGCACCTTCGCAGGTGGGCCTGGACCGAGGGGACCCCAACCTCTCCCTCCACAAGTGGAAACAATGGGGGCTGATACCCCAAACACGCCTCGAAAGGGGAGAGGCCGGTAGCAGATGAGACCTGGCTATTGTGGGCGTACTCGATCCAGGCCAGATGGTCACTCCAAGCCGCCGGATGCGCGGAGGTTACGCAGCGGAGAGCCTGTTCCAACTCCTGGTTCGCCCGCTCTGCCTGGCCGTTCGTCTGTGGGTGATACCCGGACGAGAGACTCACGGTGGCCCCCAGTTCCTTACAAAAACTCCTCCAGACCTGCGAGGAGAACTGGGGACCACAATCCGAAACGATGTCCGATGGTATCCCATGCAGACGCACGACGTGGTGGACCAGGAGGTCTGCTGTCTCCTGGGCCGTCGGGAGCTTCGGGAGAGCCACGAAGTGGGCCGCCTTGGAGAACCGGTCCACTATCGTGAGGATGACGGTGTTACCCTGGGACGGCGGGAGGCCCGTGACGAAGTCCAGGCCGATGTGAGACCAGGGGCGATGAGGTACAGGCAGGGGCTGGAGGAGGCCCCTGATCTTGTGATGATCCGCCTTGCCCCTAGCACAGGTGGTGCAGGCCTGGACATAGTCCCGGACGTCGGCTTCCAGTGACGCCCACCAGAAGCACTGCTGGACTACTGCCACGGTCCTACGCACTCCGGGATGACAGGAGAGCTTGGATCCGTGGCAGAAGTCCAAGACGGCAGCCCTGGCTTCTGGTGGGACGTAAAGTCTGTTCTTAGGACCGTTTCCCGGGTCCGGGTTCCTGGTCAGGGCCTCCCGGACGGTCTTCTCCACGTCCCATGTGAGGGTGGCCACGACAGTGGACTCGGGAACGATGGTCTCGATGGGGTCTGACAACTCAGCCTTGGCTTCCTCTTCGTGCACCTGGGACAGTGCGTCAGATTGTTGGTTTCTAGTCCTAGGACGGTAGGTGATCCGGAAGTCAAAGCGTCCAAAGAACAGGGACCAGCGGGCTTGCCTGGGGTTCAGCCGCTTGGCGGTCCGGATGTACTCCAGGTTCCGATGGTCCGTGAAAACCATGAAAGGCACCGTAGCTCCCTCCAACAGGTGTCTCCACTCTTCAAGAGCCTCCTTAACCGCGAGGAGTTCCCGATTGCCCACGTCATAGTTGCGTTCAGCGGGGGTCAACCTGCGGGAAAAGTAGACACATGGATGGAGAACCTTGTTGGACTCCCCGCTCTGGGACAGAACAGCTCCTATCCCTGAGTCAGAGGCGTCCACCTCCACTATGAACTGGTGAGTAGGATCAGGCTGCACCAGAACTGGTGCAGACGAAAACCGGCGTTTCAACTCCCTAAACGCGGCTTCGCACCGATCCGACCAAGTGAAGGGGACTTTAGTGGAGGTCAGGGCAGTCAGGGGGCTAACAACCTGACTGTAACCTTTAATGAACCTCCGGTAGAAATTGGCAAAGCCGAGGAACTGTTGCAGCTTCCTACGACTTGTTGGTTGGGGCCAATCTCTCACCGCCGCAACCTTGGCCGGATCCGGGGCGACGGAGTTGGAGGAAATGATGAACCCCAGGAAGGACAAAGAAGTGCGGTGGAACTCACACTTTTCGCCCTTCACAAACAACCAGTTTTCTAGTAACCACTGCAGGACCTGACGTACATGCTGGACATGAGACTCAGGGTCCGGAGAAAAGATGAGTATATCATCCAGATATACGAAGACAAACCGGTGCAGGAAGTCCCGCAAGACATCATTAACCAATGCTTGGAACGTCGCGGGGGCATTAGTGAGGCTGAACGGCATGACCAGGTACTCAAAATGACCTAACGGGGTGTTAAATGCCGTCTTCCATTCGTCTCCCTTCCGGATCCGAACCAGATGGTACGCATTCCTAAGATCAAGTTTGGTGAACATTTTGGCTCCATGCAGGGGCGTGAACACCGAATCTAACAGGGGCAACGGGTATCGATTGCGAACCGTAATCTCGTTCAGCCCTCTGTAGTCAGTGCATGGACGGAGTCCGCCGTCTTTTTTACCCACAAAAAAGAAACCCGCACCCATCAGGGAGGTGGAGTTCCGAATCAACCCGGCGGCTAAGGAGTCCCGGATGTAGGTCTCCATCGATTCGCGTTCCGGACGTGAGAGGTTGTACAACCTGCTGGACGGGTACTCAGCGCCCGGAATCAAATCGATGGCACAATCGTACGGTCGGTGTGGGGGAAGAGTGAGTGCCAGATCTTTGCTGAAGACGTCAGCGTACAACCTGCTGGACGGGTACTCAGCGCCCGGAATCAAATCGATGGCACAATCGTACGGTCGGTGTGGGGGAAGAGTGAGTGCCAGATCTTTGCTGAAGACGTCAGCAAGATCGTGGTACACCTCGGGCACCGCCGTCAGATTGGGGGGGACTTTGACCTCCTCCTTAGCTGTAATTCCGAGTGGAACTGAGGATCCAAGACACTCCCGGTGGCAGGTTTCGCTCCACTGCGTCACCACCCCAGACGGCCAATCAATCCGGGGATTGTGCTTCACCATCCATGGAAATCCCAGAATCACTCGGGAGGTAGAAGGTGTTACATAAAACACAATCTCCTCCCTGTGATTCCCAGACACAACCAAGGTTACTGGCTGTGTCTGATGTGTAATTAACGGGAGTAGAGTGCCATCTAGTGCTCGTACCTTCAATGGTGAAGGCAGGGCCACCAGAGGAAGCCCTACTTCCCTGGCCCATCTGCTGTCCAGCAGATTCCCTTCTGACCCCGTGTCTACCAGTGCTGGGGCGTGAAGGGTTAAATCCCCACTCAGGATTGTTACTGGGATTCGTACTGATTTATGTGTTTTCCCTGTGTACATATTATGGCCCACCCTTAACCCAGTTCCTAAGGATGGGCGTTGGAGTTTGATTGTTTGGGGCAATCTTTTAACATGTGCTCACAAGAGCCACAGAAAAAACACTCCCCGCGGGCCAGCCTCCTTTGTCTGATATTTAATTTTAATTTGGCCCTGCTCGTGTCCATAGCTTCGTCAGCAGGGGGAGCTGTTGCCACACGGAGCCCTCTGGCAGTGGAACGTGGGGAAGACGACACCTTTTCGGACCCGGAGGAGAGAGGGACAGCTTGTGCCCAACCACGCCCCCCGGCCTGCTCCCGACGGTGTTCATTCAACCGGTTGTCTAAACGTATAACCAAACTGACAAGCCCATCGAAGTCTTGCGGTTCGTCCTTAGCCAGTAAATGCTCCTTCAGAACTGGAGACAGTCCGTTTATGAAGGCGGCGCGGAGCGCAACATTATTCCAGCCGGACCTTGCAGCCGCGATGCGGAAGTCGACTGCATAATCAGCTGCGCTTCGGCGCCCCTGTCTCATTGACAGCAGCACGCTCGAGGCGGTCTCGCCTCTGTTGGGATGATCAAACACCTGTTTGAATTCCCGTACAAACCCAGCGTATGATGTCAGGAGCCACGAATTCTGTTCCCAAAGCGCCGTAGCCCAAGCGCATGCCTCACCTCGAAGCAAATTAATCACATAAGCCACCCGGCTGGCATCTGATGCATACATAACTGGATGCTGTGAAAAAACGAGGGAACACTGCATTAAGAAGTCTGCGCACATTTCGACACAGCCTCCGTACGGTTCTGGAGGGCTTATGTAAGCTTCAGGGGACGGTGGGGGGGTTTGTTGAACGGCCAGTGGAACGTCTATCTGTGGCCCAGAGCCAGCAGGAGGAGTCACTGCAGCAGCGCTCGAGTCGCGCGCTTCCACTCTGGCGGTGAGAGCCTCCACCCTCCAATTGAGGACTGCATTCTGCTTGGTTACCAGATTTAACTGAGCGGTGAAAGCGGTAAGGATTTGCTGCAGATCACTTACCACGCCTCCTGCTGACGCCTGCGCTCCTTGTTCTCCCATTGGCTGTTCAAGCTGTGGTTGACGCCCCTCGGGATCCATGACGAATGGCCGAGAAATCCTGTTGGGAAAGGGTCATAACACGGACCCGCAACAGGGGGCGCAAATGAACGGACAATGGATAAGACAAAGAGTAACAATTTAATGTTGTGAATCGCACAACTAAATACAGACACAGATAATGCCAATTGTACACAAGGTGACGTGCGGGCAGGCTCGAAGATAGGAGACCTCTGGCGATCGGAGAGCCGGGACCCACACAGCTTCCACCACCAACGGCCTGAAGAACACCGGAGCCGCCAAGTCCTGAGTCCCCAGGTGGTCACCGTCTTCGGTTGCAGACCCTGGTACTGCTGGCAGAAGATGACAAAACAGTTATGGTGAGTGTGTATCCACACACCCAGTAATCCTTTTTCTGCAGGTCTTCAAGGAGGGAAAAACTGCACCTCCAGACACAATTTCACCCGTGCAGCTCCTGCTAGTCTCCTCCCTGGATGGAGTAAGAGGCGAAGAACGTCGCACTCCCACTATCCGCCAATCCAGCTTCAGACTCAATCTACAGGAATGCGGCTGCACACAGAACAATGTTAGATCCACAATTATCACAGCAGAGAAGATTACCTTCAACGGTAGTTGATTTCTCGGCGAGGAGGTGGAGTAATGATCCGGCTTTTGTAGAGATGGTGGTGATTGGTGACAGCTGGTGTAAACGAGTGACAGCTGTCACTCTCTGTCTCGGCGCCCTCTCATGCTTGAAGCCTGCACTCCAAGCAGGGCGCCGACTGGTGGTGGTGGGCCAGCAGTACCTCCTCTTCAGCGGCCCACACAACACTCTTAAGGCTATGAAATTGGGCTATTAGTAAAAAAAAAAAGTAGAAAAGGGGGTGTTCACAATAATAGTAGCATCTGCTGTTGACGCTACAAACTCAAAACTATTATGTTCAAACTGCTTTTTTTAGCAATCCTATGAATCACTAACTAGTATTTAGTTGTATAACCACAGTTTTTCATGATTTCTTCACATCTGCAAGGCATTAATTTTGTTGTTTGGAAGCAAGATTTTGCTGGTTTACTAGTGTGCTTGGGGTCATTGTCTTGTTGAAACACCCATTTCAAGGGTATGTCCTCTTCAGCATAAGGCAACATGACCTCTTCAAGTATTTTGACATATCCAAACTGATCCATGATACAATTGTATGCGATATATAGGCCCAACACCATAGTAGGAGAAACATGCCCAATCAAAAAACGGCCCTTGGACCCAAAAAGAACAGTTTTACTCTCATCAGTCCACAAAATATTCCTTCATTTCTCTTTAGGCCAGTTGATGTGTTCTTTGGCAAATTGTAACCTCTTCTGCACATGTCTTTTATTTAACAGTGGGACTTTGCGGGGATTCTTGCAAATAAATTAGCTTCACACAGGTGTCTTCTGACTGTCACAGCACTTCCAGGTAACTCCAGACTGTCTTTGATCATCCTGGAGCTGATCAATGGATGAGCCTTTGCCATTCTGGTTATTCTTCTATCTATTTTGATGGTTGTTTTCCGTTTTCTTCCACGTGTTTTTTTTTTTTTTTTTGTCCATTTTAAAGCATTGGAGATCACTGTAGATGAACAGCCTATAGTTTTTTGCACCTGCGTATACGTTTTCCCCTCTCCAATCAACTTCTTAATCAAACTACGCTGTTCTTCTGAACAATGCCTTGAACATCCCATTTTCCTCAGGCTTTCAAAGAGAAAAGCATGTTCAACAGGTGCTGGCTTCATCCTTACGTAGGGGACACCTGATTCACACCTGTTTGTTCCACAAAATTGACAAACTCACTGACTGAATGCCACACTACTATTATTGTGAACACCCCCTTTTCTACTTTTTTTTACTAATAACCCAATTTCATAGCCTTATGAGTGTGCATATCATGAATGCTTGGTCTTGTTGGATTTGTGAGAATCTACTTAATCTACTGGTACCTTGTTTCCCATGTAACAATAAGAAATATACTCAAAACCTGGATTAATCTTTTTAGTCATATAGCACTACTATTATTCTGAACACTACAGTACTTTCCAACCACCATGTATAACCATCCACCTTGTTGATACAGTACAAGCGGATGAAATGAGGTTCCCTCACGTTTCTGGGAATTACCTTCAAGGACACCAAAAGGACTTTTGACATTCAGAACTAGTTTTGAAGTAGAATAGGTGCTCCTTCATGTTAACACCAGGCAGCTGAAGTTTAATAGGGATGTCTCATGGATCTCTGCCTTTGAAGATTTTCCAGGCATGTTCAACACAGAGAAGATCTTGGGAAAAACTTGAATATGCTCAAGGGATTGCATCTCTCAGCTTGTCTGGAAATGTTGCGGGGGGTCCTTCAGGAAGAAGATACTACTGGGACAAGGTAGTCTCACTGTCATACTTACCCTGCTACATCCATTTCCGTTATACCTTGTATGATATTGCAGTTGTTGTTTGTCATTGATGTCCTAGTCCAGACAAAAAAAAATAAAATAACTTCCTTTTTGCTGTTGGCTGGAAAAACTGTTCAGTAATCTGCCATGAGACAGGAAATATTATTGTAACTCTGAAGATGGTGCATGTTTTAAAAACAGAAAGAACTAGGATATGTCAAAATGAATCTTTATTCTGAGTTTGGCCACTGTGGATGTGTGTACAGTGAGCCTCTGAGAGTTCCTGGTAGTGAGTTTATTTCCCAGTGGAATTGCTCAGGGAAGCATTAGAAAACCAAATTGTGTCACACCATTAAAAACAAGTTGCCCTGCAGGTCCTGTCGTCCTCATTTCACTTACTGACAAAGAATTTTCTGTCTCGAAATCCAGATGGGAAAACGTAAAGTCCACAGACACTGTATGTGCCAAAAAAAAAAAAAAAAAAAAAGAGACTAAGACTAAGAGTGTAGGACACCTTATAGCCAACTACCACAGCAAAATCACCAAGAGTGGGAAGTATTTCAATTCAATTTCAATTCATTGTCATTATACAGTGCAGCACAATGCGACAAGTGAAACAGTCTGAAATAAAGGAAAAAAGCCAATGCACTGAGATAACAGTATAAAATAATGATAAGTGTGTAGGTTTGTTCAGGGTAGGGTGTGTTTATATATATATATATATATACGAGGGCTGTCAATAAAGTAAAGGTCCTTTTTATTTTTTTCAAAAACTATATGGATTTCATTCATATGTTTTTACGTCAGACATGCTTGAACCCTCGTGCGCGTGCGTGAGTTTTTCCACGCCTGTCGGTGACGTCATTCACCTGTGAGCACTCCTTGTGGGAGGAGTCGTCCAGCCCCTCGTCGGAATTCCTTTGTCTGAGAAGTTGCTGAGAGACTGGCACGTTGTTTGATCAAAATTTTTTCTAAACCTGTGAGACACATCGAAGTGGACATGGTTCGAAAAATTAAGCTGGTTTTCGGTGAAAATTTTAACGGCTGATGAGAGATTTTGAGGTGATACTGTCGCTTTAAGGACTTCCCACGGTGCAAGACGTCGCGCAGCGCTCTCAGGCACCGTCGTCAGCCTGTTTCAAGCTGAAAACCTCCACATTTCAGGCTCTATTGATCCAGGGCGCTGTGAGAGAACAGAGAAGTTTCAGAAGAGGTCGGTTTCAGCATTTTATCCGGATATTCCACTGTTAAAGGAGATTTTTTTAATGAAAGACATGCGGATGGGTCCGTGCATCGGGATGCAGCCGGCGCAGTGCGGCGGCACAGGAAAAACACCTCCGTGTTGATAACCATTTGTAAAATCCAGGCGGCTTTTGATGGCTTTCAGTGGAGTGAGTATATGAGAAATTGTTTAACAGCTGGACATGTTCCAACTTGTCCTTAAGGCTTCCAACAGAGGTGTTTTTCCAGTGGCGGAGCGTCGCAGCGGCTGCGAGGCGACGCTGCAATCCGTCCGCACGTCTTTCATTAAAAAAATCTTTAACAGTGGAATATCCGGATAAAATGCTGAAACAGACTTCTTCTGAAACTTCTCTCACGGCGTCCTGGATCAATAGAGCCTGAAATGTGGAGGTTTTCAGCTTGAAACAGGCTGACGACGGTGCCTGAGAGCGCTGCGCGACGTCTTGCACCGTGGGAAGTCCTTAAAGCGACAGTATCACCTCAAAATCTCTCATCAGCCGTTAAAATTTTCACCGAAAACCAGCTTAATTTTTCGAACCGTGTCCACTTCGATGTGTCTCACAGGTTTAGAAAAAATTTTGATCAAACAAAGCGCCAGTCTCTCAGCAACTTCTCAGACAAAGGAATTCCGACGAGGGGCTGGACGACTCCTCCCACAAGGAGTGCTCACAGGCGAATGACGTCACCGACAGGGGTGGAAAAACTCACGCATGTGCACGAGGGTTCAAGCATGTCTGACATAAAAACATATGAATGAAATCCATATAGTTTTTGAAAAAAATAAAAAGGACCTATACTTTATTGACAGCCCTCGTATATATATATATATATATATATATATATATATATATATATATATATATATATATATATATATATATATATATATATATATATAATACAAAAGTGTCCAAAAGTGCACCATAAAAATCATATTTACTTTTGAAATGTGGTGCTGCCACATCATGCAACCAGAAGCAAAATCAATTTAATCTGTACATTATTTCTTTATAAAGCAAACACTGTGTTAACAGGCAGAAGCTAATAGGCTAAACAATCTTACAAGGCACAAAGAATTCAAGAGTGAAGTACTTTTTGTGGTCACTGAACAGTCTGTAAAATTTAATTTCTTCTCTACAAGAGTCAAGACAGAAGTCAGACCACCAGAGCAAGAATTTTAGTTGAGGAAGCTTCTGCGATTTGAAGCGAAACGTCCTCGCATCAAGCAACCCAGTCCAGTCGAAGATTCAAGCTTCTCTACTATGGAAACCACCTGGACAACTGAGAGCCTACACAGAAACATTGCGACCAACTGTGGGCATGAGGCCCTGGCACTGGTACGTAAGCTGGAAAAGACTGCTAAAAAGATAGCTAACTTTAGAAACCACTTAAGATTTAACCTGAGATGCAAACAAAACAATGTTATTCCCAAATGCATGAAGCCAAAGGCACTAGAAGCAGGTCACACAGCAAAAAAGATCCAGCACAGTTATCTTAGGAGGATTTTGGGTCTTAGAATTAGAAGGCTTCATTTTAAAATATTAGACCTCCAAAATAATCTTGATAGTCTGCACAAAATGTTAGAAACTTTAGTGGAGGAAGAGGCCCATAATAAGATCACAAAGTTCATAGTTAAAATTCAAATGGCTGAGCATTTAAAAAGTAAGGAGCGGCAAATCAGGACGTTTCACAACCTTTTAGTGCAGAAAAGGCGTACTTTCAGTGGGAGTATTTTTAAAGATACACCGAGACAAATTAGTGACAACAGGGAAAATTGGGTAAAGAATCTCTCCAACAGGGTTCTTACACAGACAGAAAAGGATGTGCTCGCTAAAGGACTAAATTTCTCAGTGACCCCTAAACATATACCGACAGTAGATTACATCACTGCAGTAGAGTCAGCCATTAAACATAACAGTTTGTCAGAGTCAGAAGCTGGGGACCTCCGACTAAGAGTCACAGCAGCGCTTAACACTGCTAAGCCTCCACTGTCCAACATCACAGGAGAAGAACGGAAAGCTTTGTCAGCACTGCAAAAGGACCAAAGCATCCTTATCCTGCCAGCGGATAAAGGCAGATGCACGGTGGCCCTGAACACATCTGACTACGAGGCCAAGATCAACAACTTGCTCAGTGACTCCAATACATACGAACGTCTGAAGAGAGACCCCACGAGCGGCTATAAGAAGAAAATCATTAGCTACCTCCAAAACCTGGAGAAAGAGGGACTCATCGACAGGCAGACATACTACAGACTGTACCCTGGGAATGCCACTCCGTGCATCTATGGACTGCCCAAAATCCACAAACAGGACTTGCCACTCAGGCCTATTGTATGTAGCACAGATTCCATCACGTACAATGTGGCCAAGCACCTCAAGTGGATTTTGGCTCCTCTAGTGGGTAACTCAGAACATCATGTGGAGAACACACAAGATTTTGTGAACAAGATCAAGGACCTGCAGCTGGAGGCAGATGAAACAATTGTGTCTTTTGATGTGACTTCGTTGTTCACCTGCATTCCCACTGCTGAGGCCGTCTCAGCTGTGAGGCAGAGACTGCTGTAGGATGTGTCTCTACTTGAAAGGACCAAACTCACACCAGACCACATCTGCCAGCTCTTGGAGATCTGTCTTAACACCACGTATTTCCTGTTTAGGGGGAATTACTACAGGCAGATTCATGGCTGTGCAATGGGGTCTCCGGTATCCCCCATTGTGGCCAATCTGTACATGGAGCGAGTGGAGAAGACAGCCTTGACGTCTTTCACGGGCATCTCTCCCAGTCACTGGTTCAGATATGTTGATGACACATGGGTTAAAATCAAGCAACAGAAAGTTGAGGACTTTACAGAACACATCAACTCGGTGGACGCCAATATTAAGTTCACACGTGAGGATGCCAGAAACAACCATTTAGCCTTCTTGGACTGTGATGTTACGATTGGAGAGAACAGGCAGCTCCAGACAGGGGTTTACAGAAAACCAACTCACACTGACCAATATCTGCTCTTTGGCTCAAACCACCCCCTTGAACACAAGCTCGGGGTGATCAGGACGCTTCAACACAGAGCCCTACAGGTGCCCACAACTGCAGAGGGAAGGGCTAAAGAACAACAACTTGTCCGGAAAGCCCTCACAGTATGTGCACATACTGTGAGGGCTTTCCGGGTGGGTGGGTATCCACGATGGTCCCTGGACAAAGTGCAGAAGTCCCAGAGAACAAAGAGACCAGATAGACAGGAGACGGAGACAAGAAGAAGAGGAGTGTCTCTTCCTTATTTAGCAGGAGTAGGGGAAAAACTACAGAGGATCTTCAGACAGCACAAAATCCCAGTTTACTTTAAACCGGTTAACACCTTGAGACAGAAATTAGTTCACCCTAAGGACAGGATCCCTAGTTACAAACAGAGCAATGTAGTGTATTCTATCAGATGTCAGGAAAACTGTAACGAACACTACATAGGTGAGACTAAGCAACCTTTACACAAAAGGCTGTACCAGCACCGCAGAGAGGGCGCCAGTGGACCTCAGTCTGCAGTTCATCTCCACCTTAAAGACACTAACCACACGTTTGAGGACAAGGAAGTTAAAATATTAGCCAGAGAGAAGAAATGGTTTGAGAGAGGGGTCAAGGAGGCATTCTTTGTGAAACGTTTGAAACCTATCCTTAACCGGGGAGGGGGTCTGAGACACGCTTTATCCCCTGTTTACAATGGGGTACTCAAGTCAAAGCAGTTTCAGTCTTTTGTTCATGGTAATGAGTCATTCACGTCATCAGCAGAGTCGTCAAGGGAGCCATCAGGAGAGGGACAGCTGCCCTGTCATTAGGAGGGTGTTAACTAGAGCACAATAGGTCCTAATTAGAGCTATTGTTTAGTCACCAGCCTGTAGCAGTCTGCCTCTCGGTAGGAGGGGTCTGGTTAGGTTTAAAACTCCAGCTTTTGTGACTTCTTGATTATTCTTCTCTACAAGAGTCAAGACAGAAGTCAGACCACCAGAGCAAGAATTTTAGCTGAGGAAGCTTCTGCGATTTGAAGCAAAACATCCTCACGTCAAGCAACCCAGTCCAGTCGAAGATTCAAGCTTCTCTACTATGGGTTTGAGGTTATGAACCGCCATAGTGTACTTTATATTTATTTGATAGCTTTTGTTGGAGCAGGAGACTGGCGTTGTGTGTTCGCCGCTCCTCCGGTTTTTCTCCAGTTTTCTCCTTTGTAACTTGGTTTTCAGTGGCTTGAGTGTAATTTTTTTTCTTTGGGTATGTACTTGGTGTGGTCCTTGGTGCTTCAGTGTGCATTTTTAATTATTTTTGATTGTTTAGTGCCTTTTTTGCACTGCATGACGCTGCACTTCACTCCCTCGGCTAGCACGATGCTAAGCTACTCTGTAGCTGAGCTACGGAGCCTGAACAACAATAATCTCCCTTGGGACATTTTCCCTATCAGAGAGCTTGGTTTGCTCCACTGACCTTGTTGCGGAGAAAGTTTGTATTCCGTCGGACTGGGTCGTCTGTGCCAGTATCTGGTCAGCTGAGCGCATCAGCGATTGGCACTCATGTCATCAGAGCGCTGCAGCTTCTGGGACTCGTAGTCCTGATGTGACGACTGCGGTTTCTGACACTCTTCAGGCCCTGGATGGAAAATGTGGAGTGGGTTTTAAGCTACTCAGACCTATTCAAAGATGTCAGTCTGTCAACCCCACGGAAGTCGTCAGTTTGAGTCTCATTAACATCAGATCACTGTCCTCGAAATCCCTGTTGATTAACAATCTAATTATGGATCATCACTTGTACATGATTGGGTTATGTGAAACCTGGCTGAAACCCACAATTGTTCTTCCTCTGAATGAGGCCTGCCCACCGGCGTATACATTTAGTCATGTGTCTCGTGGTAGACTCTGATACCACTACAGTCTTGGTGTTGTTGGATCTTAGTGCTGCGTTTGATACTGTGGATCATCATATTTTACTTGATAGGCTGGAGAATCATTTTGGGATTACTGGAACTGCCCTTGCATGGTTGACATCATACCTGTCCAGTCATCCTGTCATACCAAATTGTATTACAGAGATTAGAGCATGCCATAGGTATTAAAGGTACTGCGCTGCGGTGGTTTGAATCATATTTATCTAATAGATTACAATTTGTTCATGTAAATGGGGAATCTTCTTCACAGACTAAGGTTAATTATGGAGTTCCACAAGGTTCTGTGCTAGTACCAATTTTATTCACTTTATACATGTTTCCCTTAGGCAGTATTATTAGACAGCATTGCTTAAATTTTCATTGTTACGCAGATGATACCCAGCTTTATCTATCCATGAAGCCAGAGGACACACACCAATTAGCTAAACTGCAGGATTGTCTTACAGACATAAAGACATGGATGACCTCTAATTTCCTGCTTTTAAACTCAGATAAAACTAAAGTTATTGTACTTGGCCCCACAAATCTTAGAAACATGGTGTCTAACCAGATCCTTACTCTGGATGGCATTACCCTGACCTCTAGTAATACTGTGAGAAATCTTGGAGTCATTTTTGATCAGGATATGTCATTCAATGCGCATATTAAACAAATATGTAGGACTGCTTTTTTGCATTTGCGCAATATCTCTAAAATTAGAAAGGTCTTGTCTCAGAGTGATGCTGAAAAACTAATTTATGCATTTATTTCCTCTAGGCTGGACTATTGTAATTCATTATTATCAGGTTGTCCTAAAAGTTCCCTGAAAAGCCTTCAGTTAATTCAAAATGCTGCAGCTAGAGTACTGACGGGGACTAGAAGGAGAGAGCATATCTCACCCATATTGGCCTCTCTTCATTGGCTTCCTGTTAATTCTATAATAGAATTTAAAATTCTTCTTCTTACTTATAAGGTTTTGAATAATCAGGTCCCATCTTATCTTAGGGACCTCATAGTACCATGTCACCCCAATAGAGCGCTTCGCTCTCAGACTGCAGGCTTACTTGTAGTTCCTATGGTTTTTAAGATAGAATAGGAGGCAGAGCCTTCAACTTTCAGGCTCTTCTCCTCTGGAACCAGCTCCCAATTCAGATCAGGGAGACAGACACCCTCTCTATGTTTAAGATTAGGCTTAAAACTTTCCTTTTTGCTAAAGCTTATAGTTAGGGCTGGATCAGGTGACCCTGAACCATCCCTTAGTTATGCTGCTATAGACTTAGACTGCTGGGGGGTTCCCATGATGCACTGAGTGTTTCTTTCTCTTTTTGCTCTGTATGCACCACTCTGCATTTAATCATTAGTGATTGATCTCTACTCTCTTCCACAGCATGTCTTTTTCCTGGTTCTCTCCCTCAGCCCCAACCAGTCCCAGCAGAAGACTGCCCCTCCCTGAGCCTGGTTCAGCTGGAGGTTTTGTCCTGTTAAAAGGGAGTTTTTCCTTCCCACTGTCGCCAAGTGCTTGCTCACAGGAGGTCGTTTTGACCGTTGGGGTTTTTCCGTAATTATTGTATGGCCTTTCCTTACAATATAAAGCGCCTTGGGGCAGCTGTTTGTTGTGATTTGGCGCTATATAAATAAAATTGATTTGATTTGATACCTGTCCAGTCGTTCTTACTGTGTGTTGTGCAATGGCGCTTCCTCTGATCTTAGGGACATGAAGTTTGGGGTTCCGCAGGGATCTGTTTTAGAGCCCCTGCTTTTTTTCCTTTATATAGCACCCCTTGGGAATATACTGTGGCATTTTGGGATTCCCTTACATTGCTATGCTGATGACACCCAATTGTATATGCCGATAACTGCTGGTAATCTCATTCACATAAAATCTTATGTGATCTTATCTTATGTGAAATCTTATCCAAAAAAGAACCTATTGACCTAGGTCAGTGCACTTTCTTTATAAATGATACAATGCATCATTTATAAAGAAAGTGCCCTGACCTAGGTCAATAGGTTCTTTTTTGGAGTGGCCAAAGTTGCCCCCTAGGGCCAAAGTAACCCCGGTTTGCGGTACTACAAATTTGAAAAGAAAATTACTATACTATTACTACTAAGAAAATTACTATAAATTTGTAAAACAGTTTTTTTAAAGTCCTCATTTAAATTCTATGCCAAGATATAAAATCTTAAGATAACTGATAATAATTGTAACATTGTAAAGAGGTTTGACAGTGTCCTCACATGCAGATTTCTTAAGATGCAATGTCCTTCAGCAAGCATCCTCATATAATAAACTGTAAATTACACACGTGTAAATGGTCTGTATTCTATATTTGATCGCTATGGGTTTCTGCCCAAATATATATAGTCACCAATGAAAACTCCATCTCCTTGTGGCTTGTAAATGAGGATTGGGTTGTACTTTTCCTGCTCCAATTTGTTGATCAGAAGATACATCATGATCACATCAATCTTCTGATCATACATGATCAGAAGATTGGCAAAGCTTCTGGGGAAAACCTGGTCTTGTTAGGAGAGACGGCATCCATCCCACTTTGGATGGAGCAGCTCTCATTTCTAGAAATCTGGCCAATTTTCTTAAATCCTCCAAACCATGACTATCCAGGGTTGGGACCAGGAAGCAGAGTTGTAGTCTTACACACCTCTCTGCAGCTTCTCTCCCCCTGCCATCCCCTCATTACCCCATCCCCGTAGAGATGGTGCCTGCTCCCAGACCACCAATAACCAGCAAAAATCTATTTAAGCATAAAAATTCAAAAAGAAAAAATAATATAGCACCTTCAACTGCACCACAGACTAAAACAGTTAAATGTGGTCTATTAAACATTAGGTCTCTCTCTTCTAAGTCCCTGTTAGTAAATTATATAATAATTGATCAACATATTGATTTATTCTGCCTTACAGAAACCTGGTTACAGCAGGATGAATATGTTAGTTTAAATGAGTCAACACACCCGAGTCACACTAACTGCCAGAACGCTCGTAGCATGGGCCGAGGCGGAGGATTAGCAGCAATCTTCCATTCCAGCTTATTAATTAATCAAAAACCCAGACAGAGCTTTAATTCATTTGAAAGCTTGACTCTTAGTCTTGTCCATCCAAATTGGAAGTCCCAAAAACCAGTTTTATTTGTTGTTATCTATCATCCTCCTGGTCGTTACTGTGAGTTTCTCTGTGAATTTTCAGAACTTTTGTCTGACTTAGTGCTTAGCTCAGATAAGATAATTATAGTGGGCGATTTTAACATCCACACAGATGCTGAGAATGACAGCCTCAACACTGCATTTAATCTATTATTAGACTCAATTGGCTTTGCTCAAAATGTAAATGAGTCCACCCACCACTTTAATCATATCTTAGATCTTGTTCTGACTTATGGTATGGAAATTGAAGACTTAACAGTATTCCCTGAAAACTCCCTTCTGTCTGATCATTTCTTAATAACATTTACATTTACTCTGATGGACTACCCAGCAGTGGGGAATAAGTTTCATTACACTAGAAGTCTTTCAGAAAGCGCTGCAACTAGGTTTAAGGATATGATTCCTTCTTTATGTTCTCTAATGCCATATACCAACACAGTGCAGAGTAGCTACCTAAACTCTGTGAGATAGAGTATCTCGTCAATAGTTTTACATCCTCATTGAAGACAACTTTGGATGCTGTAGCTCCTCTGAAAAAGAGAGCTTTAAATCAGAAGTGCCTGACTCCGTGGTATAACTCACAAACTCGCATCTTAAAGTAGATAACCCGTAAGTTGGAGAGGAAATGGTGTCTCACTAATTTAGAAGATCTTCACTTAGCCTGGAAAAAGAGTCTGTTGCTCTATAAAAAAGCCCTCCGTAAAGCTAGGACATCTTACTACTCATCACTAATTGAAGAAAATAAGAACAACCCCAGGTTTCTTTTCAGCACTGTAGCCAGGCTGACAAAGAGTCAGAGCTCTATTGAGCCGAGTATTCCTTTAACTTTAACTAGTAATGACTTCATGACTTTCTTTGCTAATAAAATTTTAACTATTAGAGAAAAAATTACTCATAACCATCCCAAAGACGTATCGTTATCTTTGGCTGCTTTCAGTGATGCCGGTATTTGGTTAGACTCTTTCTCTCAGATTGTTCTGAGTTATTTTCATTAGTTACTTCATCCAAACCATCAACATGTCTATTAGACCCCATTCCTACCAGGCTGCTCAAGGAAGCCCTACCATTATTTAATGCTTCGATCTTAAATATGATCAATCTATCTTTGTTAGTTGGCTATGTACCACAGGCTTTTAAGGTGGCAGTAATTAAACCATTACTTAAAAAGCCATCACTTGACCCAGCTATCTTAGCTAATTATAGGCCAATCTCCAACCTTCCTTTTCTCTCAAAAATTCTTGAAAGGGTAGTTGTAAAACAGCTAACTGATCATCTGCAGAGGAATGGTCTATTTGAAGAGTTTCAGTCAGGTTTTAGAATTCATCATAGTACAGAAACAGCATTAGTGAAGGTTACAAATGATCTTCTTATGGCCTCAGACAGTGGACTCATCTCTGTGCTTGTTCTGTTAGACCTCAGTGCTGCTTTTGATACTGTTGACCATAAAATTTTATTACAGAGATTAGAGCATGCCATAGGTATTAAAGGCACTGTGCTGCGGTGGTTTGAATCATATTTATCTAATAGATTACAATTTGTTCATGTAAATGGGGAATCTTCACAGACTAAGGTTAATTATGGAGTTCCACAAGGTTCTGTGCTAGTACCAATTTTATTCACTTTATACATGCTTCCCTTAGGCAGTATTATTAGACGGCATTGCTTAAATTTTCATTGTTACGCAGATGATACCCAGCTTTATCTATCCATGAAGCCAGAGGACACACACCAATTAGCTAAACTGCAGGATTGTCTTACAGACATAAAGACATGGATGACCTCTAATTTCCTGCTTTTAAACTCAGATAAAACTGAAGTTATTGTACTTGGCCCCACAAATCTTAGAAACATGGTGTCTAACCAGATCCTTACTCTGGATGGCATTACCCTGACCTCTAGTAATACTGTGAGAAATCTTGGGAGTCATTTTTGATCAGGATATGTTATTCAAAGCGCATATTAAACAAATATGTAAGACGGTTTTGCATTTACGCAATATCTCTAAAATTAGAAAGGTCTTGTCTCAGAGTGATGCTGAAAAACGAATTCTTGACCGTTGGGGTTTTTCCATAATTATTGTATGGCCTTGCCTTACAATATAAAGTGCCTTGGGGCAACTGTTTGTTGTGATTTGGTGCTATATAAATAAAATTGATTGATTGATTGAAGATACGTCGACATGTTGTCCTGTGGGTGCAGTCTTGCATTGGCATTTAGTTTCCTATTCATTTCATGGAGGACGCATTTGCTTACAAATTGATATGCACGAAGTTGCCCAGTTGAAGTTGCCCCATCACTGCGGTTGTCTCTTTCTGCTAAACCACCTCGTAAGTCGCACCTGATTTGTGTCAGTGGTGTGCCAAGTGCCACCTTAGACTCAATCTCCATTCGGATCGATTTTGGAATGGGGTGATGTACAGTATCTTTGAAGGTAGGTTCATGGCTGTGCATTCTCAGATACTTGACTTCAATCATTCCTGTCTCGGTGTTTGTGTACACAGACATCCTTGCTGGACAGACAAAGTCGGTCTTCACATGGCTGTTTACGTTTATTCTGTCTGTTTTCCGGGCTGGATGATCATGAGCACGATGTGGTTGGCCTGACCCGTCTAGTTGGCAGATGAAGTAATTGTACTTCGTTGACTTCCCTTCTTTGTCCCCACACTGTTTACTGAAATACACATGGTTAGCCATCTCCTCTTTCTCTTTCCATTCAAGAAACTCTTTTTCTGAAGAAAAGTTGTAATTGCTGGACGTATTCTGAGCTCCATGTTCTTCTTCCATGTGTTTAATCATTTTTGACTTGTGGTAAAACATCTTAACGCAATTTGGGTGGAGACATTTCGATTTGGAAACTGTGGAATCATCCTCCATCGGTGTGTCCTTGTGTTTTCATTCATGATGCCGCTTCAAGTTGGTTTTGCGCGTGAATGTTTCTTCACATACACTGCATTGAAATGACTTGGTAACTTTACTCTGAAAGACACAAAAAATGAAGGTCAAACCAAAACTCCTGAAGATATAAATGTTTTATAAATGGGGAGAAAAGTTTTTTATATGAGTATTTAAGTACCCAGCCAAACCATCATATTATCATTTTTCTGTAATCAAGCATTATTTTGTTAACATGGAATATAGAAAACTCACTTAGTCCTTTATCTAAGACCTGCATATTTATGAATCTGGTTTACTGTTTTTGTTTTACTATTCAACAAACTGACTACATACTAACATGTTCTTTGCTGAACAAATGAAGTTTCATACATGCTGCCCATCTAAGTGGAATACATACAACTGTTTATCAAGTTTACTTTGATATAGTCAACATATTACAGTGACTAATTTCTTTTCCTAAAGGCAATAATTAGGAAATTATATGCATAAATGCCTGATTGGCTAACTCACATGTTCAGCAGGTGCATTTGACACAACCGATACTTGGTCACAAGTCTCTCCTGCCTCTCCTGATGTAATGGTATTTCCAGAGTCCATAGTACTGGTAATTGCAGTATTCAAGCTAAAAGGAATATTTCATAACTGTAAGATCCTTGATTTATACACCTATTCATTGTACGTCTTCCAGAAGCAAAACAATAACAACTTTTAATGTCAGGAAAATCACCTGGACAGAGTATCTAACAATTTTTAATGTTACAGACATGGAATACATTGAACCTAAAACAATGATGCTGGTACACTTTCTAGTTTTAACTGGTGAAGAGAGTGTTTGAATCACAGAAGCGCATAATTAAGAATTTTATCAAAAATATAAAGATAATTTATGCCTTTAGCATTTGAAAATACAAAAATGTTATTAAAATTTAAAAATTAACACACCTCTTGCCCTTCTGTTAAAGGCAGCATAACTGTGATCTTGAAATGTTACGCTATATATCTTTTTGCCCTCTGCCAAGTATTTCAATATTCTTCACATTTAAGAATGTGAAGAATATTATGCTCTACTTAAGAGCATTATGCTCTTAAGTAGAGCATAATGCTGCTCATCATTAGTAAAAATTACAATAAAATTACCTACCTGACATCTAAGGTTATTTGGGAGTATATAATCTTGTAATCGTGAAGACATTTAGATGAAACTGAAGAAAATATGGAAATTTGGAGAGCTATTTATATGATAGCCAGGAACTGAAGACAATCAGATAATAAAGATTAGAATGTCTCCATAAATATAGCTTGAGGAACAAAAGGCACAAACAGAAAACACCAGTCAAACTTTACCAGTGAGTTTATGTTTAGACAACAATTTATTATGTGGTGAATTTAGATTATTGCAATAAGTCTGGGATTACTGCAGATTCAACAAAATGTCTAATTACACAGTCAGAATTAGGAAATATTATTTTAGGATTTTTGAAATCAAATGAATGGTTATTCTCAAGAACATGGCATCCAAGCTAAGCTAAGCTTTTTGCATTTTTATGCTGTTTTGGCATTCATTCTGGTTTAGTCATGGTCAGATTCATTTATATAGAGCTTGTGGAAATTATTACAAGAAATTTTTATAAACACCAATATTTTGAAAGGCACCAGGTGGATTCACTTAGACTTTGTTTTGTTTTTTTGTTTTTTTGTTTTTTTGTATATTTTGAAAAAAATTATGAAACTGCACTCTACTTGACCATCATTGCTTAAATGGACTATTATTTTTGCTACAAAAACAATAGTATTTGATTTCATGTTATTACCATAAAACTATGATAATAAATTAGCTCACCTGTAGGCCTTTTGGGGATGATTCTGAAGTCAATTTCATGTTGTTACACCATTAGCTAAATTAGCTCACCTTTTTGGGGGTCTGACTGTGGCCTCCACCACTAAACATTTCTTGCAATGCTTAATTGTCATAGTCGGGTTGTTGACGGTTGTTGTTAATCAAATGAATCTTTCAGCAGAGGGCTTCCGACAAGATCATCAGTAGTCTCCAGCAAGGTAAGTGCCCCGGGACTGAGAAGGGAGTGCCTGCAAACTATGCCGGAGAATGTGTAGTAATTTTCCCATATCAAACTACATGTTTTACTATAGCCGTGCATCAAGTGTCTTCGGAACCATTCGGGTATTTCCGGAAGCGAGTCGCGCATCAAGTGTCTTCGGAACCATTCGGGTATTTCCGGAAGTAAACGAGTCATTTTCATCATGGCGGCTGGTCGGAGCTATCTCTCCCCTAATTGACCCAAAATATTGGATTATAACAGTTTAATAGTAATTTTAATATGAATTACGCAAGTTTGGTGGTAATAAAAGAGGATATTTTGGCCTTTTGTATCAGATGTGTTGCAGTGGCGATGTTGGAGAAACTAAATATTTTACATATTTTTCTTGAACTTGTGTATGATAAGCACCCGAAAATTAGACCTTATTTTAGAGGGGTAAAAAAGAGAAATTACTGTAGCAATGTACTAAGAGGACCCTTTCTCCAGCACAGTGCAGAGGTTTGTGTTGGCACAGATGCGCTGTGGAGGTTCGGCTGCTTCGCCTGCAGGCCACTTAAGAGGCAAAGTTTGACTGATGCAGCAGCAGCTGGCTCCTGTCATTTTCAATATGAAGGTAAGTTCCCACTTAAAATTGTTTCTTTAAGTTCTTAATGTAAAGTAGTGAATTATTATGATACAATCACATTAACTGTGAACCAAGAGCCCTGCAAGAAATTTCTCGTTCATGAAGAATGTCATGTTCTTTTATTACTCAATCTATAATACAATCAGTGCCAACAAAAATCCCAATACTGCTCCCGATTCTTAAGATAATTATGCCAGTAATGTCGGTCTGACATTAAACACATTACTTTAAATCATGAAAAGACAAGTATCAGGAAATAAAATACAATCTACTGCACTCACAGAAATATTTAACCCTAACTTTTAAGGTTTATGTAATTTTATTACATGACAAATTCCCATTTACCATTTAGATAATTTTAATACAAACCTACCAAATAAACCTTACATGATGGTTATTCATTACTGTAATAAATCCTATTTATTTGAAATGCATAATCCTCAGCTTTATGTATTTAGTATTAATAAAATATAATTACTCTAAATCAATAATAATGACAGTATTTATTTAAAATACATAAAGTATATTGTTTGAACTGCATAATAATTATGTTACCTATGCCATTTATCTTGTATAGGTAACATAATTATTATGCAATTCAAACAAAATTCAACTGTAGTACTTTTGTTTGCAATTCAAACAAAAGTACTACAAATTGTACTTTTATCATAGTTTGGCTGGTCCTGCGACTTATAAATCAAAATATACATAATTTAACATGCTTTTAAACATTACTTCATGGGCCAGTGACAAAAAAAGAGTTTGCATGATGAGCAATTCAAAAATGTTTTAATAAATTGTTTCAAAACCTTCCGTCAGGTTTGCAAAATTGCATATTTTGTATTTCTGTTAGTTTTGTGTAAATGTAATAGTTTTTGAACCTTTTTTTTTTTTTTTTTTTTTACAAAAAAAGAAAATGTCAAGTGGTGTTAAAAGAAAAAAAGGTAAATATTTAATATTTATTTACACCTGGAGTGTATGCAAGTGTGCCTATAAAGGCTGTGACTCAATTTTAATTTATTATTTGAAAATACACATTTAAGGATTGTTTTAAAATTCAATTATATGCGTTTTTGCAGTATTGAGCAGGACCAATATTGAAAATCGCTTTGCTTTTCCTAAATAACATTTGACAAATTATGTAACTGTTAAAAAATGTTGTAGTACATTGCAAAAGAGGGTTACATCTTATTTATCATGCATTTTCCTGAAAATTACATTATTTTTATGAAAAATACCGGTTAGAAAATGGACAAAAACAGTTACACTATATGATCATGTTGCTTTTACAGAAGAAACTGGCACTAAAATTTAAACATGAAAGTTCAGTTGAACTTGTGCTTTTTATTATTTTTAACTAAGAAAAAATCACCAGGTGTTTTCGATTAATAATTTAAGAATTAAATAAATGGCCCTTGCTACAGGATCTGCATGGACTCGTGGTCTGTGTTGAGCCACGTTTTCTTTGTTTTAAATGGAATCTATTGGGAAGAAAGATGCTCCATTACATTGTACACTCGCATCTACACATTCAGGCACACGACAGATCTTTCTGTTGTTTATTGTTCATTCCTTTTACGTCTTTTTCATTCCTGTTTCCCCTTGCTCATTCCTATTACTTGATCATTTTATAAAAAAAAAAAAAAAAAAAGGTAAAAGAAAAAAAAACTTCATCAATTATGTTTGGTCCATCATTTATCTAATTGTTTATTAGGTTACATGATAGTAAATTTATTTCAATTGAGCTTTGGGTCTCACTGAAATGATAAGTATGGTTTTGGATGTTCTAGAAAAATACATTTTTCTTTTGAAAGTATTAATTTTTTAGAAACAAACAATTATTTGAACATCAAACCAACCATTCCATGAAAAGAGACACTTTCCTGAAGGGCATATGAATGAATTAAATGGCATGCTTCTAAACATGCTTTTAAAATGTAACATGAGTTTTGGTAACAGGACTGAAAAAGTGCAACTGTCTTTGTCTTAAAACTTGTGTAAAAAAAAAACTAAATAAAGTCACTTAAAGTAAAGACTGACCAATGTTCATTTTAAATAGTTAAATATGTGTGCTGCTAGATTTAGTTTTGAAAAATAAATTACAAGATACTTTAATTTGGTGGACTTGCAACATAGAAATGGCACCCATTTTGGTGGAATGACCCACAATGACCTGAAACCACTCCTTTTAAAGTCCTATTACTTTTTATCTTTGATTCCAGACATCTGACATTGCACAGCATCGGAAGAGAACCTGTCTAGAAGGTCTGCCCTTATTTGTCCGTGTCATTCCAGAGAAGCTTTTCCTGAAATGCTTGGTGTGTACATTATTGATAATTTTTCCATAAATAATAAGTGCACATTAAGTGTTATGCTCACTAGACCTGCTACCAAGTTATTAGTGAGGCAGTTGATGTGTAGAACCCCCCGTTTTTTCCAACAGGATTCTGATGTGGTTGATGGGCAGACTGCTGGTGTGAAGATGGGTATCCTTACTGTTGTCATAGATGATGATGCACCTACTTCGTTTCAAATGATCAACGGTATTGCTGTTGTTTTGGAAGAGGCCATCATCCTCACAGATCTACCTGACCTTTCCACTGCATTTGCCTACCTTTTTGGCCTACTCTATGCCCTGAACATAGAGTTTTCAAAGGAACTCAGGTACACATTTGAAACTATTCAGCACATCTTCATGGGACTTTCGACCAGTTGCTCACAGCGCGTCAGGAGCTTAAAAACTACGCTGTTACAATAAAATGGAGATGGAAATTGTCCTCATAGATCTAAAACTGCTCCCCACTGGATTTGCCTGTCTTTCAGGCCTCTACTGTTACTGTCCTGCATTTTCATTATGATGGACCTCTATTTTTTTTTTTTTAATGAAAAAGCATTTGAGTTTTCACTGTTTAGTAGAAGAGTTGAAAACCAGGCTGTTGGCACTGTGACTGTTAAGTGTGTTGCGTAACTTTGTCAATGTAACTCCTTCATCTGATCTTGGTCTGCCCTCAGATTGGCTATTTCCAAGAGTGGTTTGACGTGGATTTTATGTATTAATGTTTTACACAAACTTAGTTTTGAAGCATTCAAACTTAAGTCATTTCCACCTGTTTTAAAATTTCGCAACAGTTACATCTTTTTATTCTAAACTTGCTTTTGTACGGAACAAATAATCATATTATTTAGAAACTGAGACTGAGAGAGACTCTGTATGATACAGAAAAGTGTTTACAATTGTACATTTAACATTTGAACTGACTTGGTTTTGTTTATTTGTGTGACACACATGTTGACAAAATGAGTCTTAGTATGAAGAACTCAAAACTTGTAGTCTATACATGAAAGGTACATTTTCTGAACAAAAGATAATATGTTTTCACATCTTCTATTTTTCGGAATTCGTAGTTTGTCGAACTTGAAATTTGAAGTTATTATACATATGTAAGGTACATTTTCTGAACAAAAAATAAGTTGGCACAGCTTTCATTTATCTGAACTTTTTGTGTGTGCAGCTTAAAAATTTAAGTTACATTACACATGAATAATAAGTTAGCTCAACAAAAACTTATTTGTTGGTTAAATGAATCAACCAATTGCAGCCTGCAGTGATTGCAGGCTCAGTTTACCCATAATGCAGTTTGGCATCTGTTCAAAACTCTCAGAATTAGTTCATTAAAATTAATGTTGTTAAACTATCTGCATTAATTTGGTTTATAAATCAAAACCATAAGTCAAACCTGCTTTCCTTTTGAGGACTTCAGCCTCATGGCTGGACCACTGTATGCTGTAAAGGGTATTGGCTTTTGTTTTTTTTTTTTTTTTTTTTTTTTTTTGTGGCAGCCTTCTGCTGGGGTAGAGTTGAGCTCAGCTCCTCTTAGCTGCTTCACTGCTACAAAGTGGTCTGAAAGTTATTGGAAGCTAATTGGTCCACTTATGGTCCTTGAAGTTATCTGAAAAGCTAATCCGCTAAAAAAAAGTTAGGTTTGATAATTAGCGGTTAGCTGAACTTTGCCCACCACTGTTAACACCTTATTTAATGATTGTTTCACAGCGGTTACATTCAACATCACAAGCCATCTAGAAGTTGAGTCTTTTATTGATAAGTCAAGATAGTTAATTTGAAGAAACGCGATCCAGAAGAATATGTTAGTTTAATAAGTCCAATGAGGACTGGAAGGACTTCTTTTTTGAATCACCTCTTAATTTTGCTCTCAGAGTGATGCCAGGACGATGCATTTCATTTAAAAATACACATGCCCCCAAGTGTTTCTCAATTGTCCTCAAATGCAAACTGAAAGCAAATCTATACAACTTGATACAAATTAATTAAAAATTAATGGTTAGTACTGTTGCCTCACAGCGAGAAGGCCATGGATTCAATTCCCGCCTGTGGTCTTTCTGTGTGGAGTTTGCACGTTCTCCCCATATTTGCGTGGGTTTCCTCCCACATCCAAAGACGTGGGTTATAGGTGCATTGGAATCTTTAAATTGTCCATAGGTGTGCGAGTGGGTGTGAATGTGTTTGTCTGTTTGTGGCCCTGCGACAGACTGGCATCCTGTCCTGGCTGTACCTTGCTGGGATAGGCTCCAGCCCCCCACGACCCTGATTGGACTAAGCGGTTGAAGATGAGTGTGTGAGTGTGTATAAAATACAGCTTCCTGATGAAGTGGTATAGAGGAGGATTTTCTTAAAAAGAAGACCTGAAAGAGCTACAATTTATAGAAAGTACATCTGAGATGCAAGCCTGGTTTTGATGAAAGAAAATTTTGTATTTCTTCATAATTGATGTAAATAAAGGCTAACATGAAATTAAACAGACAAAAAGAGTGTTCTGTAAGTGGGCTAATTTCATTATTTTATTTTTATCATTCACTCTATTGGAGAAAATGGATATCTGGTTGGCTGTGGCAGGTGTGATTCTTCTTTTTTTGCCATTTTCTTCAGAGGAGCCAAAACAACCAGATGAATCAGACATATTGGTTAGGGACATGGTTGACACGTCTCTGCAACATTGCGTGGTGGTCGGGGACAGTGCCCCTGGATTGGCAGACTGGGCTGGTGGTCCCTTTGTTTAAGAAGGGGGACCGGAGGGTGTGTTCCAACTACAGGGGGATCACACTCCTCAGCCTCCCCGGTGGGGTCTATTCCAGGGTACTGGAGAGGAGAATTTGACTGATAGTCGAACCTCGGATTCAGGAGGAGCAATGTGGTTTTTGTCCTGGTCGCAGCACACTGGACCAGCTCTACACCCTCCATGGGGTGCTCGAGGGTCCATGGGAGTTCTCCCAACCAGTCCACATGTACTTTGTGGATCTAGAGAAGGCGTTTGACCCTGTCCCTCGAGGCGCCCTGTGGGGGGTGCTCTGGGAGTACGGGTCCGGGGTCCTTTGCTAAGGGCTGTCTGGTCCTGGTACAGCTGCAGCAGGAGCTTGGTTTGCGTTGTCGGTAGTAAGTCAAACCGCAGAATCCACAGAATCTCGTCTCTGCTGTTTGCGGATGATGTGGTTCTGTTGGCTTCGTAAAATCAGGACCTTCAACGTGCACTGGAGTGGTTTGCAGCTGAGTGTGAAGCGTCCGGGATGAAGATCAGCACCTCCAAATCCGAAGCCATGGTTCTCGACTGGAAAAAGGTGCCTTGCCCTCTTCAGGTCGGTGGGGTGTCTTTGCCTCAAGTGGAGGAGTTTAAGTATCTCGGGGTCTTGTTCACGAGTGAGGGACGGATGGAGAGTGAGATCGATAGACGGATCGGTGCAACATCTGCAGTGATGCGGTCGCTGTATCGGACCGTCGTGGTGAAGAGAGAGCTGAGCAGGGAGGCAAAGCTCTCGATTCACCGATCGATCTACGTTCCGACCCTCACCTATGGTCATGAGATTTGGCTCATGACCAAAAGAACAAGATCACAAATACAAGCGGCCAAGATGAGTTTCCTCCGCAGGGTGGCTGGGCGCTCCCTTCGAGATAGGGTGAGGAGCTTGGTTACTCGGGAGGAGCTCGGAGTCGAGCCGCTGCTCCTCCATGTCGAAAGGAGCCAGCTGAGGTGGCTCGGGCATCTTTTTCGGATGCCCCCTGGACGCCTTGCTGGAGAGGTGTTCCGGGCACGTCCCATTGGGAGGAGGCCCTGGGGAAGACCCAGGACACGCTGGAGGGACTACGTCTCTCAGCTGGCTTGGGAACGCCTTGGGGTTCCCCCGGAGGAGCTGGGGGAGGTGTGTGTGGATCGGGAGGTCTGGGCGGCTTTGCTTGAGCTGCTGCCCTCACGACCCGACCTCAGATAAGCGGAAGAAAATGGATGGATGGATGGTTAGTGACGTGTGAATTTTCTTTAACGGTTTGAAGAACAATGCACCGATAGACACATCAGATTGTATTCAGAAGTTGGTCTTCGACTTCATCTTTGTGCCAGCAGTAAGAGAATCTTGGATTCCCAGGAAGCTGAGACCACAGCATTGGGCCTGATCATGACCTGAAGACTGATCACTGTGTGACTCACCACTTTCCACATCTCTGTCATTGTCACTAGACACGTGGCTGGTTCTGCAGAATATATTCGATAAACAAACTTTGATCTTTAAAAACTTGACGAGCCCCTCGAAGGCCCTGAGCAATGTCAGATCCTGTGCAAAAGTAGGATTTCTCTTTCAACGTTGGCATCTTCAGTGAAGGAATTTCTAGAATCATATGATTCTGGAACTACAAACTTGTTGCTGGAGGGATGAACACTGGGAGCTTGATGGAAGTCAGCTGTGTCCACAGCACAGGCAGTATCAATGGAGGTAAAGTTGTCTCTTGGGAACTTATTTACCAAAGGCATGTCCATGATGCCTCCATTACCACTGAAAACTCTACCAGTAGCCATTTGTGCAGCGAGTTCAGGACTACCATTGTTCAAACCTCTACAGCTGGTCTCAGGAACAGGATGTCTACAGGCAGATTCCACATCCTTCTTTGTGATGAAATCCATAGCACAGCTCCTGCTGGAATATCTGGTCTTATCCTCCATCTGGTACTCAAAGATGCTGTTGGCAATCATCTCCTGATCAACAACAGCTTCTTCCTTGTCATTTGTGCACAATACCTGAGCAACAGATGAGTTTTCTTTCTCATGGTTTGTGTTCGCCAGGTGCTTCTTGGTGATGAAGTTGTGCTTCAGAGCCTCTGTGGGTGTAATCCTCCCTCAATAATCCACCCTGAGCATTTTCTCCAACAGGTCCAAAAACTCTTCCAAATCTGGATGTTCTTACCCATTAATGTGTATGCCCCAGGAGCATGTTTACAGTTAGCAAAACCTGTAGACCACATATCAACGGCTTCTGTAAATTTGAGACCCAGGATGACCTCAGGGACCCTCAAAGAGGATGGTTGACATATAAAGCCGGCATTTACCACTGAAGAAGGAAAGGCACAACCAAAATCAATCAACTTAATTCTGCATGGTTGTTCTTGATGATTTACCAGCATAATATTATCCAGTTTAATGTCACTGTGAATTATGTTGATGGTCTCCAGGGCCTGTAAGGCCACCAGCAGCTGTTCCAAGATTAACCTTATTTCCTCAAGGCTGAGTCTGTCTTTGTCACACAGAAAGTCGAAAAGACTCAGGTCCAGCAACTCACAGACCACGAAGAACGTTTCTTGAAGTGGGAAGCATTCAAGAAATCGAACCAGATGATGTTCATCTGGGTCGAGTGCCTGCAGTTTCATCATACTCTTGAGCTCTTGTTCACAGCTTCTTGAATAGTTTGAACTTCCATAGCAACTGGAGTTTCAGTCCTCATTTCAGTACACTGGAAAACTTGCCCAAAAGCTCCCTCTCCTTTCATATCCTTAACCAGGTACTTGAAGAACTTGCTCTGAATTATGAACTGATCATCATATCCAGAGGTCTGAGCCATACCAGAAGATTCATCCTCACCTGTGATACATGTGCAGCTCTTGCTGGAATATCTGGTCTTATCCTCCATCTGGTACTCAAAGATGCTGTTGGCAATCGTCTCCTGATCAACAACAGCTTCTTCCTTGTCATTTCTGCACAATACCTGAGCAACGGATGAGGAGCTTGATGGAAGGCATAATGTGAGGCATTATTTGTAAAGTGCTTTCAGTGTATGATGCAGATGGAAAAGCGCGATATAAATGCAGTCCATTTACCACTCTTTACCATATGAGCAACCGTTGGCGAACTCATGTGACTGAGTGCAAGCGTGCACTTGACTCATGTCCATCAGTGTGCCAGTGAACCTTCATGTAAGTGAAGCGTGTGAAGAAGCAGGAGACAAACAGTCCCAGCCGTGTGCGGTTAGACAGAACGCGCATGTTTCAGGGCGTTTTGGTGCACTCGCTCTTCAAACAATGCTCATGGGCAGAGGCAGGGCCACAAATGAGGGGAGGTGACAGGAGTGGGTGGGTATGACGCAGCGGGGCCTAAAAATAGCTCCACCCCCACTTCTGCCCGCCGCACTCTCTCCATCCTCTCATCACTCCATCAATTCATTACTGCTCTCCTTAATACAAAGGCTGCAGGTAGGTTTTTTTTGGGGGGGGGGGGGGTGACGTGACAGACAAACAGAAACACAAGAAGAGACTAAATCCTACAATTATTTTGTATGTGTCAGAAATCCTAAATTCCAAACATAAATTTTGATAAAACTGATGTTTTAACAGAAACAAATGACAGCCATGGTTACCAGAAGAATTCTGTAAAAATAAATAAATAAACTAAACTAAAATAAAACAAAGGAAAATGTACATAATGTCACAGAATAACCTTTAAAGTTGACATCTGGTATCTGGCATTTGGCAGTGAGGCTGCAGATTGAGACTAAGATTCAGGCTTTCAATGACTTCCTGGACTCAACCATCGGAAGTGTATCTGTACGTGGTGAAGGTGATGAACCTGCAGAGAGATCTACTTGTCTTTGAAAAGACATTCATGTCTCTGGGTCCTCAACCTTTGAGATCAGGAGATGATTTGGAAGAGTTTACAGAGCCATGAAGTTGCAAATATCTTTAGAAGAAAATGAAGGTCCAACTCTTTAGAGTCCTGGTATTTCCTATCTAGCTGGGTCTGAGACTTGGACTCAACTAGGACTAGGCAATGACTGGATGTCTTTGGTACTAGGTCTCTTCAGTCGAGGTCTCCGCTGGAGTGACTCTGTGTCAAATGAGCAGTTGCTTCAGGAGACTGAGCTGATGATTATCACTTGTATCATGAGGGAACATTTTGGTCATGTGGCACATTTCTCTGCATGATTGAGCACACAGGTGCACAAAAAATTGGCTCATTGGATGAACTCAATTCAATTATGGGCAGGATTTCCATCTAACAAAAATATGCAGCCCCAACTCAAATAAAACAGATCCATCCATCCATCCATTTTCTTCCGCTTTATCCGGAGTCGGGTCCCGGGGGCAGCAGCTCAAGCAAAGCCGCCCAGACCTCCCAATCCACACACACCTCCCCCAGCTCCTCCGGGGGAACCCCAAGGTGTTCCCAAGCCAGCTGAGAGATGTAATCCTTCCAGCGTGTCCTGGGTCTTCCCCGGGGCCTCCTCCCAATGGGACGTGCCCGGAACACCTCTCCAGCGAGGCGTCCAGGGGGCATCCAGAAAAGATGCCCGAGCCACCTCAACTGACTCCTTTCGTGGAGGAGCAGCGGCTCGACTCCGAGCTCCTCACCCTATCTCTAAGGGAGCGCCCAGCCACCCTGCGGAGGAAACTCATCTCGGCCGCTTGTACCCGCGATCTCGTTCTTTCGGTCATGAGCCAAATCTCATGACCATAGGTGAGGATCGGAACGTAGATCGATCGGTAAATCGAGAGCTTTACCCCCCTACTCAGCTCTCTCTTCACCACGACGGTCCGATACAGCGGGTGCAACATCTGCAGTAAAACAGATCCATGCAAGATAATCTACTTTAATTTAGTTGGGACTACATATATTTATTAGACAGAATCCAATGAGTCAGTTTTTGAGTGTATCACTCAAACAAATTACTCATTGGATGAACTCAATTCAATTATGGGCAGGATTTCCATCTAATAAATATATGCAGTCCCAACTAAATTAAATTAAGTTATTTTGCATGAATGTGCTTTATTTGAGTTGAGGCTACATATAATTTGTAAGTCCCTTCGGCTGCTCCCTTGTTTGCACTCGGGGTCGCCACAGCAAATCCAAGGTGGATCTGCATGTTGATTTGGCACAGGGTTTTTTTGAGGCTACATATAATTATTTGATGGAAATTCTGCTCATAACTGAATTGAGTTAATTCAATGCATTAGCTTTTTGAGTGTGTGTGGATCAAAGATGCTAGAGAAGACCTGACTGACATGTCACCTGACTGCAGAAGATAAATTGTTACATTGGAGAGATTGGGATGGACCTGTATGGGTCGTTGCCATTCAGGACTCAAGGCAGTTCTGTGATATGCTGGATGCTCCAACGTGAACATGCTCCCAGACCTAACTAATATAAAGAGTATACGTGTATATACGACATCACATCACTGCTTAACCCTCAGGGGTCCATGTAGTCACCAGCAAATCCATAAGGGTTGATAGGAACTATCTTTAACCAGTTCATTGGAACAGCAACTCAAAATATCCGCTATATGAAACCACTGGGGCAAAATTTTGACCTTGGACTTTGGCTTTTTACGGACTTTTCTCCTAAACAAATATTGGTTGACCATTATTTCACCACATTTTGTCCAGATTGGATCAAAGATTTCTGAGTTATTGTTAAGGACACAGGACTGAAATTAATACCACCACATGAGCTTCCTCTGCACGTGGGTATAAAAACTCATTTTGAGATCATTTTTATTTATTTATTTTCATTTATATAGTGCCAAATCACAACAAAGTTGCCTCAAAGTGCTTCACACATGTAAGGTCTAACCTTACCAACCCCTAGGGCAAGCACACAGGTGGCAGTGGTAAGGACAAACTCCCTCTGATGATTTGAGGAAGAAACCTCAAGCAGACCAGATTCAAAGGGGTGATCTTCTGCTTGGGCCATGCTATCGACACAATAGACAATACAGGAAATTATACAGGAAATTTGGGGAGATTTTGGGAGTCCATGCCTGTGCACAGGACGGAAGGCCTGCAGAAGAAGACACCACACCCATCTCTGGATGGAGCCTCACCTTAAACACTGAGAAAAACAGAATCAGGTGACAGAAAGACAACAAATACAGTATAATTTATCAGCATTTAGCAACAAGAAAAACAGAAGAAATAATAAGGTGATCGTGACTGAACTAAATCGGGCATTTTCACATTCTTCAGCTGGAATTCAGTGATGAAAATCAATTAATCATGTAGCTCTATACTGCATGATGTATAGATGTATTTTGTGCGATACAATGAGCATCCATCTTTCTGACGTCCTGGTGTTTCAGAACGGTTGTGTCTATTGTTTGTTCTACCTTTTGTATCGCTGTCATTTAATCGCACAAATACTGCACACACACACACACACACAACAGCTGGGTAAACTATCAAAGTAGCTCGGTAAGACAGACACACAGACTGACAGACTGCAAGCAAACACACGTCCACTCTCAGATGACGCAGTCTGAACAGGGTCTGTAGGTTGGAGTCACGTGACCCTCAGCAGAGCGCCGCCACGCTGCCGGGTCTCATATTTCTGTGATACCAGCTGAATGGACACTCAGAGAGAGAGGATTTGTTTCTTCCTGTCATTTGACTCCATTTTGTCGTCCTCTACCACTGCGGTCCCCGAGGAAAAGACAGAGCAGGAGATGAGAGGAAAATAAAAGAATGGAGGGCAAAGAACACAGCAGGCATTGAGAGAAGAAGAGAAAAGGATTGAGCAGTGCCGTCACAGGAACCTGCACCTTTGATTGACTCCATTTTGTTTCCAAATTGTTTCTTTGGAAGGAAATATTCCCAACAGTTTTCAGTTCATTTCAGTGTAATTTTCCAAATGATGAGGATTTGTTTAAAGCTCAGCTCACACAGTGAAGTTTTTGGAAAAAGTTATTTTCTAAAAACACACACACACACACACACACACACACACACACACACACACACACACACACACACACACACACACACACACACACACACTTATTGGACAAACTTAAAGTAGACCTGCATTGAAATAAAAGTGGTCAGATTTCAGAAAGAAATAGCTGATATGTATTTATAAGACCCTTGTGAATGCAGTAAAGTAAATCTGTAAGCCCAAATTTATAATTCAGCGGAGAAATCTTCGTTTAAAAATGACAAATTTGCAGCTAAAATTTAGCCCTCTGTGAAAACAGTTTGTACAGCCGTATCATTTCCATGACGTCAGGGACAAGACGACGCGCTCCCGCCTGCAGTCCGATCCCGCATTGAAATTGATTTTATCTGTTAGTAATGTTACTTATACATGTCCTGCTTTCAAAATCCAAAAGTAAGCTGCAATGAATGTGAGATACAGCTCTGTGTGCTCAGATCAGCAACGACATCGACAGCGGGCGCCGTTCTTCCTCTCCCGCTCTCTGCCTCCGCTGCACTTATTAAGTCTGCGGGCTCGTTAACGAGCTCGTTAACCGCTGACGCGGGCCACTCACACCGCCCGTGTCTGCTTTGCAGCCGGTGTTCAGCGCACAACACCGGCATCACCTGTCTGTCTACTGAATGGAGCTGCAGCACACTTGGCACAAGTCCTGAGATTACGCTCGCTGTTTTAATGCGAAGCGGCCGGTACACCTGTTGCTGCAAGGACAGACTTCTTGCGGCAAAATCCACAGCACCGCACGTCTCGGCAATCGGAGCCCCAGACCTCCATGGACGCTGAGAGAGGTTTATATATTTTTAATGACTGGGATTCTTTGCGGGTCTCGCCTCCATATCCCGCGATGATACCAGAGGCGAAAGACAGTAGATTTTCATTGCGACACCACTCAATCAAACGGGCGTATGAAAAAGTCCCCCAAAATAATTTTCAAGCACAAATAAAAGAAATGTGTACTTACCAAACACGCAAGACAATATGAAGTTTTAAAAAAAGTACATCCTTCCGTATAAGACAAGAAAAAGGTGCAGATGCAAACTGATGTAAATCCACAAATTACAATTGGCGCAATGCATGCTGGGAGATGTCCGTGACGTCTCGGCAGCGTCCATGATGAGAGGGACAATTTGCGGAGGGCTAAATGTTAGCTGTAAATTTGTCATTTTCAAATGAAGATTTCTGCGTTGAATGACAGATCTGGGCTTGCAGATTTACTTTACTACATTCAGAAGGATCTCATATGTAAATGTAAGTCATTTTTTGTTCAAAAAAATCTGACTGCATTTTTTTCAATGCAGGTCTCCTTTAAAAGTGCTTCAATTGGTAACACCAAAATCAATAAATTTGATTCAAATTAATTTCACAAGTAATATTTTTGCTAACTTTACTTAATTTGGAAATTAATTAGGATTTCTCTTCTTTCGGTGTGAGTTTAAACTTCAGGGTTAGTATTTAGCATAAAATTTTAAGGCTGTTAGCAAATGACGTTTTATGCTAAAAGTCTAGTTCATCTTCCCAAATGTGTTGAACTCGTAAGACATATATTTGACTCTTGTGGTGGACACAGTTAAAAGTTAGTTTCACTAACCACTAATCTGCTAACTGAATGGTTGACTGTGATAATGCTAAACTAATAAACTGCTAAAACATTTAGCTGAAGCAACCATAAGTTTTATGATACAAACTTAGCTTTGGCTTCTTCTTCTCTTCTTCTTCTCAACTCAAAGAGCTGAAATTAAAGTTTGAGCACACCAATTATTAAACAATAAATGGACTGCATATATATAGCGCTTTTCCATCAGCATCAGACGCTCAAAGCGCTTTACAATTATGCCTCGCATTCACCGCGATGTCAGTGTGTTGCCATACAAGGCACTCACTACACACCGGGAGCAATAGTAGATTAAAGGCCTTGCCCAAGGGCCCTTAGTGATTTTCCAGTCAGGCGGGGATTTAAACCCATGATCTTCTAGTTGCAAGCCCAACACCTTAACCACTAGACCATCACCTCCCCAATGGCTATTAAACAACTTTTTCCAGTTAACATACAGATTATTCACAGGACAAAAACTACTAAATTAATAGAAAATATTAAGAAATAAAAATAAAGGTGGAAAATAATTTTCATAATGTAATTAATGCATTTACTCCTCCGGTTGCTCTCGACTTGCAGCAATGCTTATTTGCTTATTGCAGGTTGTCAGTTTCCATCATTGGTTTAGTAACGTATATATGATTTTTGGGTTTACAAATGTTTTTGATGGTAAACCTTTATTTTTTAAAGATAGCTGACTTAAACTTAGCAGAATTAAATTCAAAGCTAATTGGTCTACAAACAGTGTTGTGAAAGTAACTTTGACAAGTTACTTTTTTAGTTGCTTTATACAGTTACTTTATGCAGTTACTTCATTAGCAGCTTTGTGCAGTTACTTTATTAGAATCTGCTGAAAACTTGCAACTAATAAGTAATGTAACTAATGAGGTAACTAGTAATCTAACTTGGTTACTCTTAAGATTGAGCAATCAGCAAAGTAACTAATCAGCAAAGTAAATAATAGTTGCTTTTCTGAGTACTAAATCTATGCTAATGAAATAACTGTATAAAGTAACTGTAAAATATAACTGTATAAAGTAACTAATGAAGTAACTTTTCAAAGTTACTTTGCCAACACTGTCTACAAATTGTTTTCAGTTAGCAAAAAGCTCACAGGCTAACAAAAAACTAACTTTGCTAACTAGCTGAGCTGTGGCCACCACTGCTCTCATAAAACATCTGCAAAAGCACCATACAGTGCTGCTGCTTTTCTCATTTTTTTTTACGTTTTGTCTTTCCCACTTCAGCTTTTCTCCATTGTAATTTTTGGCTGCATCGTCAACGAAGGCTACATCAATCGCCCCAACGAAGTGGAGGAGTACTGCATCTTCAACCGGAACCAGAATGCGTGCAATTATGGGGTTTTTATGGGCTCCATGGCGTTCCTCTGCTGCATGGCCTTCCTCGCTCTGGACGTCTACTTCCCACAGATCAGCAGCGTCAAAGACCGCAAGAAGGCCGTGCTGGCTGATGTTGGAGTGTCAGGTAAAAAAAACATGCTAATGTTGTGATGGTATACATCGTAAGAGTGTGTGAACCTCCAGGAAAAACCATAAGCATGGGCAGACCGTAGCACATTTTGGAGATTAAGATAAAGACTGTGAAGTATCTAATATTTAGCTCCCAAATTATTGTACATGTGCAGAACACTCAGTGCAGAACTTTGAAGCCTCTTGGAGTAAAAAGCTAAAAAAAAAAAGTGTTGACTTAGCGATACAGCGAGAAAGGCGGATGGATGTTCTGCAAAAGAAAAAAAGACAGTGTTCTAGGGAACTGATGTTAATGAACCTGGGAGACATGCGTCTAAATTGCAAAATCCCTTCAGGACAGCTTCAAAGAGCTTGAAAGTTACTTAAAAGATGATAGCGTAGTGTGATCTAAGAGGAGGGCAGCACGGTGGCTTACTGTTGCCTCACAGTGAGAAGGTCGTGGGTTCAATTCCCGTGGCCTTTCTGTGTGGAGTTTGCATGTTCTCCCCGTGTTTGCGTGGGTTTCCTCCGGGTGCTCCGGTTTCCTCCCACGTCCAAAGACATGCGGGTTAGGTGGATTGAACTCTTTAAAATTGTCCGTGTGTGTGGGTGTGTCTGTGTTTGTTTGTCTGTTTGTGGCCCTGACTGGCGTCCTGTCCTGGGTGTACCCGGCCAAAGCGCTCTATGACTGCTGGGATAGGCTCCAGCCCCCCGCAACCCTTAATTGGACTAAGCAGCAGAAGATGAATGAATAAAGATCTAAGAGGACATGAATCAGAAATGCTGTTTTACAACTTGTCCAGTATTACTGCGGCAAAATCAAACCGTTTATGTCGAACAAGTGCTCCATTGAGAATGATGATGGAGCACACAGTGAAAACTGGAGTGTGCCGGAAATAAATTAGTGCAGACGTGGCATTGTGGTGTCATGTGTGGTCTCTCAGGCAAAACGGGTGAGTTTGGTGTCAGCATAAATACTGAGAGCCCTATCAATTGTCTATTGTCAATTTATAGTGCATGTGCATTTGGGGTGTGTGCAACTCCACTTTGATATTTACACATCTTGTAATGGGAATGCAAAGTGCATAGTCTCTTAATTAAACATGGGTGTTTTGCGGGTAACATGAATTTAACATGCTATAAGCGATAATAGAATGGTTCAAATGTAATAGTATACAAATAATGAATGTTTATGAGTTCAATGGTATGAATATTTCATCTTTCAGAGAATTAAATATTCATTCCATTGAAAGAATGGAAAAATATTAATCATTTGTTTTAAATAACGGTGAAAATAGATCCTTGTCATTTGATATTTTATTAATTTATAAACACCAGAAAAGGGACTTTTCACTGGTGCTTAACAGTCCAACACGAACTTTAAATAGGAGTCCAAAATTGTTCTCAGTAGTCCATGATGCCATCCTCTGACTTCGTGTACAGACTGCTGTCTGCTTTCCTCACTCCAGCGGAAAATCACGTTAGAAATTTGTCCTACTTTTCATCCTAACTTCATCCTCTTCATCCTAACAGCTCTTCATGCCTCCAGCCGGCTTACAGTGTGGTGGATTTGTTCATCAATTAGCTCCTTCAAATAGTCATCTGCTAGCAAAACAAACTCCACTATGTTTAGCTAAACACTGCCTCCGGTAGTATGCACAGGCACGGTGGCCGGTGCGTGCAATAGCACATTTCATATAGCACCAAAATTGAAAAACTATTGCACGGTCAATGAAACACAGCGGGAAATGGTATGAATAATCCATGTCATGTGATATACAGTAGTGTTCAGAATAATTGTAGTAGTGCTATGTGACTAGATTAATCCAGGTTTTGAGTATATTTCTTAATGTTACATGGGAAACAAGGTACCAGTAGATTCAGTAGATTCTCACAAATCCAACAAGACCAAGCATTCATGATATGCACACTCTTAAGACTATGAAATTCGGCTATTAGTAAAAAAAAAAAACGTAGAAAAGGGGGTGTTCACAATAATAGTAGTGTGGCATTCAGTCAGTGAGTTCGTCAATTTTGTGGAACAAACAGGTGTGACTCAGGTGTCCCCTATTTAAGGATGAAGCCAGCACCTGTTGAACATGCTTTTGTCTTTGAAAGCCTGAGGAAAATGGGACATTCAAGACATTGTTCAGAAGAACAGCGTAGTTTGATTAAAAAGTTGATTGGAGAGGGGAAAACTTATACGCAGGTGCAAAAAAGTATAGGCTGTTCATCTACAATGATCTCCAATACTTTAAAATGGACAAAAAACCAGAGACACGTGGAAGAAAACGGAAAACAACCATCAAAATGGATGGAAGAATAACCAGAATGGCAAAGGCTCACCCATTGATCAGCTCCAGGATGATCAAAGGCAGTCTGGAGTTACCTGTAAGTGCTGTGACAGTTAGAAGACGCCTGTGTGAAGCTAATTTATTTGCAAGAATCTCCTGCAAAGTCCCTCTGTTAAATAAAAGACGTGCAGAAGAGGTTACAATTTGCCAAAGAACACATCAGCTGGCCTAAAGAGAAATGGAGGAATATTTTGTGGACTGATGAGAGTAAAATTGTTCTTTTTGGGTCCAAGGGCCACAGACAGTCTGTGAGATGACTCCCAAACTCTGAATTCAAGCCACAGTTCACAGTGAAGACAGTGAAGCATGGTGGTGCAAGCATCATGATACGGGCATGTTTCTCCTACTATGGTGTCGGGCCTATATATCGCATACCAGGTATCATGGATCAGTTTGGATATGTCAAAATACTTGAAGAGGTCATGTTGCCTTATGCTGAAGAGGACATGCCCTTGAAATGGGTGTTTCAACAAGACAATGACCCCAAGCACACTAGTAAATGAGCAAAATCTTGGTTCCAAACCAACAAAATTAATGCCTCGCAGATGTGAAGAAATCATGAAAAACTGTGGTTATACAACTAAATACTAGTTTAGTAATTCACAGGATTGCTAAAAAAAAAAGCAGTTTGAACATAATAGTTTTGAGTTTGTAGCGTCAACAGCAGATGCTACTATTATTGTGAACACCCCCTTTTCTACTTTTTTTTTACTAATAGCCCAATTTCATAGCCTTAAGATTATGTATATCATGAATGCTTGGTCTTGTTGGATTTGTGAGAATCTACTGAATCTACTGGTACCTTGTTTCCCATGTAACAATAAGAAATATACTCAAAACCTGGATTAATCTTTTTAGCCAGACTCTGCAGGAGCTGCTGACATCAGTTGTGCAACGCTGATGTTTGTCATGGTTGTTAATGTGCACAAGTTAAAACAACAATAACAATAACCCCTCCGATTACTGTCGCCGGGTAATATAAAAGTTAAATTAAGCAGAGGAATCTTTTCTACTTCCTTTTTCCTGTACAGACTAAGAGAAAATATTAGCACCACTTTTAATCAAACTAAAAGTGACACTTTGCATTGTTACATTAGGTTATCATTACAAGCAAAAGTGGGGATGTGCGGGAGAGACGGTGGATCTCTGGTGCTAACGAGCCTCTGAGACATTGTACTTGGGTGTCTGTTATAATGGTTTCCACTACTTCCTCGCTGCTGCCATGAAACTCGAGACATTGTGACAAGATGTTCGACTGTTGAATCCGGTAATGAGGCTGTTACTGTCACAAATCAGTCTCTTGCGCTTTTTTCCATCACTCATGCTTCCTGTTTCTCCTTCTCACTCCACTTCTTCAATATGAGACATTTTGTTCACGATGAAGCAAGAAAACACGCCAGACTTGTGTCCTGATCCGACCTGGATTTTTCTTGTCAAGCTGATCCATTTCCAGTTTGGCGTCTCTGCTATGCTCTGTTAGCGTAGTACCCATGCTTACCGTCATTTCATCAGGATAGGGTCGCTTAGAGAACTCTGTTCTTTTCCCCCTGCAGATACCTGGAAACTGTCAGGTACAATCTCCTGGCATCGGAGCGGCAACACTGGAGCAGTTTGCCAATTTTACAATACAGTGTGCTGCTACTGGTCGCTCAGGAGAAGCACTTATGGCATTGACGTTGACACTAGTGTGGGTTGTAAAGATGGTGCAGAGAGCAGACGTGACGAGTGCAAACAGACAGATGAGTTGGGCTGTCAAATTTATAGACATGAGTTCAATTCCCAATAACATAACTCCTTTGTGACCTTGGACAAAATATTTAATCTAAACCTTGACTGGGGACTTACTATGCACCGAGTATAGTGGGCGTGTAGGGCGCCCTGGCTCTGCCTGGGTATCACCTGCCTCTGGCAGACAGATGGTCATTTTTGGGAGATAAGGATGGATCATTGGTCCTCTTGGTTGCCAATTCAGACGTGGTGTAGAATGCGGTGCCATGCACACTAGTGCATACTGCCAGACCTGATCTGACATTTGTCTCCAAGTTATACAAACTGCCTCCCTACATTTTCAAAGCCCTGACCATAAATTCTCCTCTTCACACCAACTGTCATGTCACAGTATAATACAGAAATAGCAGACAAGTAAAAAAAAATTAAAAAATGAAAAATATGATAAAGTTTGGGCTCTCCAATTGGTTTAAAATGCTGCTGCCAGACTTTTGACAGGAAGCAGAAAGTTTGACCACATTACACCCATTTTGTCACCTCTTCACTGGCTTCCTGTCCCAGTGAGATCAGACAAGCACCTTCCTAATTAGCTGACATAATTAAACCCTACGTACCGGCCCGGGCTCTGTGTTCTCAGGGTGCAGGACTACTTTGTGTCCCTAGGGTGAATAAAAGTCTGTGGGTCACAGAGCTTTCTTATATTGTGCCCCTGTTCTGTGGAATGATCTCCCTGCATCAATAAAACAGTCAGATTCTGTCTTTCATGTCCAGACTTAAGACACAATTATTTTCCCTTTCGTATGGCTAGCATACTGGCATAGTATGTTCCTATGCATTCTACCCTTTTAAATTCACTTTATTAGTAAACAGAGCATCTCAACTTTGTCTAAATTCTGGGTCTTTTAGTGAAGCTTAGGGCTAGTGGCCAGCGATCACCCTGGTATTTCTTTTTTGTTGTTGTTGCTTAATGCTGACAAATTATATTGTATTTGTTATCTTTCTGCTGCCTGATTCTGTTTTTTTTTTTCCTCTCTGTTTGAGGTGTTTCTCCATTCAGAGGCGGGAGTGATGTCCTGCACACCGGCACGGACTCCCAAAATTTCCTGTATATTTGTTTTGTAAATTGGTTTGTCAGTTGTGTCGGTAGCATGGCCCAAGCAGAGGGTCACCCCTTTGACTCTGTTGTGCTTCAGGTTTCTTCCTCAAATCATCAGAGGGAGCTTTTTTCTTACCACTGTCACCTGTGTTCTTGCTCTGGGGGTTGGTAAGGTTAGACCTTACCTGTGTGAAGCGCCTTGGGGCAACTATGTTGTGACTTGGCATTATATAAATTAAATAAATTAATTAAATGAATAAAATTAATTAATTAGTATGAATAAAATCAAAAATAAAATACAGAAATTGGGGTTTGTTGATATCAAGTCATAATTACATCATTCCTCTTTAAATAGCTCATAATAAATATTAACCGATGTAAAAATTTTGGGACAATAAATTTGCGCTTGTGCTTTATATATTGTTTAAATTTGTTCAAAAAGCTGCTGAAATTTGTGGGAGTTTTATTAAAGCTGCTTTTATGAATATAAAATTTGCCATATATAATTGCTACATTAGCTATGCATCACTTTTTTATTTTTATATTGGTGTTGTGTGGGCCGCTGAAGAGGAGGTACTGCTGGCCCACCACCACCAGAGGGCTCCCTGTCTGGAGTGCGGGCTCCAGGCACCAGAGGGCGCTGCCGCCTCACAGGAGCAGCCGGGGTGACAGCTGTCACTTATCACCTACAACAGCTGTCACCAATCATCTGATCAGCAGTGGTATATCAGCAGGACGACATCTCCACCTCTTTGCCGAGATATCGCTCTACCTAGAAGGTACCGTACTCAGCTGATTGTGTTGTCTTTTGACAGTAACGCTTTATTACTTTTGTACGTTTAATAGCAGACATTCTTCCAACGAGAGGTGGAGGTGGTTTTCCCGCCATACGGATTGCTGGGTGCAAACGCACCCACATTTAACTGTTTTTGTTCCTCGCCAGCAGTACCAGATCCGACACGTGGAGGCAGTGGCCACCTGGGAGTTCGGGACTTGGCGGCTCCAGTATTCCCGGGGTTCGGTGGCGGAGGAAATCGTGTGGTTCCGGTTCTGCTTTGGACAGACGTCTCTTATCTTCGAGCCTGCCCACGTGACACATTCTTGTGAATTGACTTCTTTGTCTATTGTTGTGATCCGTTGTGTTTGTTGTGCTTATTCACAACAGTAAAGTGTTGTTATTTGACTTCCTCCATTGTCCGTTCATTTGCGCCCCCTGTTGTGGGTCCGTGTTCCTACACTTTCACAACAATTGGAAATAAATTATATATATTTGCAGTCAATTTTAATCTTTGTATTTAATTCACATTAAAATATGGTATTTAAATTTATTTAAAACAAATATTTATCTACATAAAAATCTGTTGTGATTTTTTAAAAATTATTATAATATCTATATCTGTTGCTCAGAACTGAAAGAAGTAAGCATTTCTGAGATATATATTGTGTAAATCTGAAATTAATTTATTTTATTTGTGATACAGGAATGGTTTGCCAGCCAATTTCCTTAAAAGTAGCTCTTCCAGAAACCTTCACTTTCTGACACATTTTCTTTTTTCATTTAGATGTCATGTACGAGGTCTGTTAGAAAAGTATCCGACCTTATTATTTTTTTCAAAAACCATATGGATTTGAATCACGTGTGATTGCGTCAGACAAGCTTGAACCCTCGTGCGCATGCGTGAGTTTTTCCACGCCTGTCGGTTGCATCATTCGCCTGTGTCATTTGCGTTGCTGTGCGCCATGCGGCACCGCCACGACGCGCGAAGCCTCCGCTCCTCTTTCCATGACAAAAACTCCTGTAACAGTGGAATGTGACGTTCATTTCTAAACTGGATGCTGTGTTTTATCCGGGACGTCGTCTGACTAGCACAGGAATTGTGAAAAGACGTGGACATCAGCACTTTTTCGGCACATTGAGACAGACGTGCGGAAGAATTCCGCGCATCACGGCGGTGCCGCATGGCGCAAAGCAACGCCGTGATGAAGCCTCACAGGACATGTTCTGGCATGTCCAGGCACATCCACAATTTCTCGGATAATCACTCGATGGAAAAATCACCGACAGCTGTCTGAACGCCATCTGAAAGCCGTCCTGTGAGACCAAAACGGAGGTGGTTTTGTCTCGCTCCAGTAGCGAATCCATCGTGATGCGCGAAGCCTCCGCTCGGCTTTCCATGACAAAATCTCTTGTTAAAAGTGAAATCTGCCGGAAAATGGTTGATGTCCAGCTCTTGTGATAACCAGAGAAATGGCACACGATGGTCACGGATCCAGACAGCCATCCATTTAGAAATGAAATGGTCGTTCAGCCTGTTGACGACAGCTTCGGAGCGCGGCGCGCCCCACAGCCGCTGGGGGCTGTCCTTAAAGCGACAGTAACAAGCTTATTCTCTACCAAGCCCGTAACATTTTCACTGAAAGCCAGATAAATTTTTGTAATGGTTTCCAGCTGCCAGTCTCTAACAGTTTCTGAAAAAATTTCTGATGGAAAAAAAGCCCAAATCATTCCGCCATTTCCTGGCAATGAAAATCCGACGAGGGAGCTGGACCACTCCTCACTCAAAGCCTGCTCACAGGCGAATGACGCAACCGATAGGCGTGGAAAAACTCACGCATGCGCACGAGGGTTCAAGCTTGTCTGACGCAATCACACGTGATTCAAATTCATATGGTTTTTGAAAAAAAATAATAAGGTCGGATACTTTTCTATTAGACCTTGTATGTACCCGTTTTTAAGTTTGGCTTTTAAGATGTCAACAACATAAATCATCAGTGAGGATCTGATTCATAAGACCCCATGAGATGGAAGATGACTCCATGAGATGGAGAAGACCATCAAGGATTACTTTGATATGTAATTTAACTCTTTACTTGTGATTGGGAAGGAATAAACCGAAAGAAATTATTCAGAACTTACACGTTCATCATTTGAGTTAAAAAGATCACCAACAAATATATTATCCATGTCTGTCCAGCTTTGCTTGATCATTTTTTTTAATTCACTGTAATATCACACTTATAACCTACTGAAAGCTGGAGCTCAGGTGATCCAGTAGCAGGACGTATTTAGTTTTGTAGGCTGCACAAATCTATTTCTGTCTTCATATGAAAACCACTGGGGGCAGCCTGGTGAAGTCTGGACATCTCCTTGGCCTTCTCAAGCCGTTGAGGTCCTCAACATTCTGGCAGTGATGCTCTGGTTATGTAATTATTATAAAGTGCCTCTATTTCTGCCACATATTGTAAAATAACAGATAATGCAGTATTTCTCTTGTAGTATTATGAGTCTGACAGGCCACCAGGTTCACCAGCTCCCCTGCCGGAACATAAGTTTCTTTTTTGTTTGTTTGTGGCACAAATTTTGTTTTTCTGCCTGAGTCGGCTTCGCTCGTCCTGATTCGTATTAAGTGTGATGGGGGTATAAATGACAAAATCCTAGTGGGACTGAAGAAAATCCTTTTTTTATGACTTTCAATGGTTACAAAAAAGGAGGACCTACATGAGAACATCTCTAAAGTATTGCTTATTAATTTTGGTTTTTACCCCCCCACCAAAAAAAACATGTAAAAAGGCGACATTACCATTGTCCACACTCTCTCTGTGTCTCCTCCCAGCATTCTGGTCCTTCATGTGGTTTGTGGGTTTCTGTTTCTTGGCCAATCAGTGGCAGGTAACCAACCACGAGGACAATCCGCTGAGAGAGGGTGGAGACGCTGCCCGGGCAGCTATCACATTCGCCTTCTTCTCCATCTTCACCTGGGTAAGGACCTTCATGGATCCACAGCTTCACACACTATTGACCTTATTCAGCCCCGCCCACTTTTACAACAGAGGCATTTCTGTTTTGTCTTAGGACTTCTGCTGAGCTGTGTTTTCAATATAGAACAATGGAAGTCATTCCAAGGGTAGAAACAAAAACCTTCTAGCACCACTTCTAGCGTACCGTGTTCCCACGTACAGTACTGTTCAGAATAATAGTAGTGCTATGTGACTAAAAAGATTAATCCAGGTTTTGAGTATATTTCTTATTGTTACATGGGAAACAAGGTAGCAGTAGATTCAGTAAATTCTCACAAATCCAACAAGACCAAGCATTCATGATATGCACACTCTTAAGGCTATGAAATTGGGCTATTAGTAAAAAAAAGTATAAAAGGGGTGTTCACAATAATAGTAGTGTGGCATTCAGTCAGTGAGTTTGTCAATTTTGTGGAACAAACAGGTGTGAATCAGGTGTCCCCTATGTAAGGATGAAGCCGGCACCTGTTGAACATGCTTTTCTCTTTGAAAGCCTGAGGAAAATGGGACGGTCAAGACATTGTTCAGAAGAACAGTGTAATTTGATTAAAAAGTTGATTGGAGAGGGGAAAACTTATACGCAGGTGCAAAAAATGATAGGCTGTTCATCTAAAATGATCTCCAATGCTTTAAAATGGACAAAGAAAACAGAGACGCATGGAAGAAAATGGAAAACAACCATCAAAATGGATAGAAGAATAACCAGAATGGCAAAGGCTCACCCATTGATCAGCTCCAGGAAGATCAAAGACAGTTTGGAGTTACCTGTAAGTGCTGTGACAGTTAGAAGACGCCTGTGTGAAGCTAATTTATTTGCAAGAATCCCCCGCAAAGTCCCTCTGTTAAATTAAAGACGTGCAGAAGAGGTTACAATTTGCCAAAGAACACATCAACTGGCCTAAAGAGCAATGGAAGAATATTTTGTGGACTGATGAGAGTAAAATTGTTCTTTTCGGGTCCAAGCGCCGCAGACAGTTTGTGAGACGACCCCCAAACTCTAAATTCAAGCCACAGTTCACAGTGAAGACAGTGAAGCATGGTGGTGCAAGCATCATGATATGGGCATGTTTCTCCTACTATGGTGTCGGGCCTATATATCGCATACCAGGTATCATGGATCAGTCTGGATATGTCAAAGTACTTGAAGAGGTCATGTTGCCTTATGCTGAAGAGGACATACCCTTGAAATGGATGTTTCAACAACACAATGACCCCAAGCACACTAGTAAACGAGCAAAATCTTGGTTCCAAACCAACAAAATTAATGCCTCGCAGATGTGAAGAAATCATGTAAAACTGTGGTTATACAACTAAATACTAGTTTAGTGATTCACAGGATTGCTAAAAAAGCAGTTTGAACATAAAGGTTTTGAGTTTGTAGCGTCAACAGCAGATGCTACTATTACTGTGAACACTCCCTTTTCTACTTTTTTACTAATAGCCCAATTTCATAGCCTTAAGAGTGTGCACATCATGAATGCTTGGTCTTGTTGGATTTGTGAGAATCTACTGAATCTACTGGTACCTTGTTTCCCATGTAACAATAAGAAATATACTCAAAACCTGGATTAATCTTTTTAGTCACATAGCACTACTATTATTCTGAACACTACTGTAGCTAATCATCAAACGCAGTGGCAAACTGGAAGTTGTTTGACAAAATGGAGCCACCCACCCTGACTTCCTGAATAAGGTGAATATGACCACATGGGTGGTTTTATTCAAATTTAGGCACCATGCATCTCATCTTTTGCTTTGTGGAACTGGATTCTTCTCCAGACATGTTGCAGATGTACCGATGCTCTTTGTTCCTGTTTATTTTTTAGTTCAAATGTAATTTGGAGAGCTGTTGGTTTTTTTGTTTTTTGGCACTACCAACAGTTCTGGAGTAGCACAGAGCACAAGGTTCTCTGCTTTGATCACACCAGATATTTGCATTGCAAATTTAATTTGTGCATCCTCAGCTGGTACTGTGTGTTTGGTAACCATGGTTTCTTGCAGGTTTTGCAGCAGTGTGATGTTAACCATCAACCTATAGCACAAAAACTGCAGAACGGGGTCACTGGCTAACATGTCCGGTTGAACTTATATTAGCAGAAGGCTGTATTTACAAGCTTGTTTAAAAGAAAGCTGCATGACAACTGTTCAAAGCTAGCTGGCAAGCAATGTCACCGAAGGTGCAGCTTGTAGATAATAACATTGTTTAATCATAATTTTACTTTCTACATGGTCTCAAATTTGATTTAAAATATCAAATCTCTGTATGCAACATGAATTCTATTGAAATTCACACTGTCAAAAATTAAATATTGCATTTACTTAAGCTAGTTTTGTCAACTGGACTTACAAAATGTGGTTCTTTAAATGGAAAAGCAAATTGTAACACAGTGTTTCAGTTTATTGTATGGTTACCAGGTTTCGTGGGACCAGTTGACCAACATATTCTCATGACATGATACGAAAAATTAAGCAAACTTATGTCCAATGAATTGTGATGCGATTTGCACAGAATATTGAGAAATGTGCATTTGCATTTTGCTAAAGGTTAGCTTTAGAATAACAGTAGTAAATAAAGGATGGGTTTATCACTTTTTTCCACTCATCTGCCATCTTGTTGTTGTTGACATCGTCACCACCTCCTGGCGGTGAAATATGTGGGATATTTACAGATTACACTAAAAAATAAATATTTTTGTATGTTTTCCGCTGATTTTTTTGTGATACACTCAACAAACTGACTCATTGGATGAACTCAATTCAAGGACTTGCATCTAATCCTTCTTGAATACATCTGATTCTCCTGAACACATAGTCAGCATGTAATCCTCAGATGTTCCGGGTCTTTCAGCAATCATACATCCTCTTCCAGGTGACCCCACCACATTTGATCAGACCGTGGTGTATGTTCAGGTGGCATTCACTTGTCCCCATTGACCTCCTCTCCAAATCCAGAGCCATCTCAAGACTTTCTCTGCTGCTTCAGTGATGTTCTTGATGAATAAATATACAGTAGTGTTCAGAATAATAGCAGTGCTATGTGACTAAAAAGATTAATCCAGGTTTGAGTATATTTCTTATTGTTACATGGGAAACAATGTGGAGGGGTGGTGGCCCAGTCGGTAATGCGCTTGGTTTCAGTTTGGAAGGTTCTGGGTTCAAATCCCACCCCTGCCACATTTCTCCATGTAATGTGGAGTTGCGTCAGGAAGGGCATCCGGCACAAAACCTGTGCCAAATCAACATGCAGATCCACCTTGGATTTGCTGTGGCGACCCCGAGTGCAAACAAGGGAGCAGCCGAAGGGACTTACTTTTTTACATGGGAAACAATGTACCAGTAGATTCAGTAGATTCTCACAAATCCAACAAGACCAAGTATTCATGATATGCACACTCTTAAGGCTATGAAACTGGGCTATAAGTAAAAAAAGTAGAAAAGGGGGTCATTGTCTTGTTGAAACACCCATTTCAAGTCCTCTTCAGCATAAGGCAACATGACCTCTTCAAGTATTTTGACATATCCAAACTGATCCATGATACCTGGTATGTGATATATAGGCCCAACACCATAGTAGGAGAAACATGCCCATATCATGATGCTTGCACCACCATGCTTCACTGTCTTCACTGTGAACTGTGGCTTGAATTCAGAGTTTTGGGGTCATCTCACAAACTGTCTGTGGCCCTTGGACCCAAAAAGAACAATTTTACTCTCATCAGAGGTACTTTGCGGGGGATTCTTGCAAATAAATTAGCTTCACACAGGCATCTTCTCACTGTCACAGCACTTACAGGTAACTCCAGACTGTCTTTGATCATCCTGGAGCTGATCAGTGGGTGAGCCTTTTCCATTCTGGTTATTCTTCTATCCATTTTGATGGTTGTTTTCCGTTTTCTTCCACGCATCTCTGGTTTTTTTTTTTTGTCCATTTTAAAGCATTGGAGATCATTGTAGATGAACAGTCTATAATTTTTTGCACCTGCGTATAAGTTTTCCCCTCTCCAATCAACTTTTTAATCAAACTACGCTGTTCTTCTGAACAGTGTCTTGAACGTCCCATTTTCCTCAGGCTTTCAAAGAGAAAAGCATGTTCAACAGGTGCTGGCTTCATCCTTAAATAGGGGACACCTGATTCACACCTGTTTATTCCACAAAATTGACGAACTCACTGACTGAATGCCACACTACTATTATTGTGAACACCCCTTTTCTACATTTTTTCTTACTAATAGCCGAATTTCATAGCCTTAAGAGTGTGCATATCATGAATGCTTGGTCTTGTTGGATTTACTGAATCTACTGAATCACTGGTACCTTGTTTCCCATGTAACAATAAGAAATATACTCAAAACCTGGATTAATCTTTTTAGTCACATAGCACTACTATTATTCTTAACACTACTGTAAGTAGTCCCAATTAAATGAAATAAAATTATATTCCATGAGTGTGGCTTATTTGAGTTGGGGCCACATATATTTATTAGATGGAAATCCTGCACATAATTCAACTGAGTTGAGTTTTTTGAGTGTAATAGGATGGCTTTTCATAACTACATTAAGTTAGTAGCTTTTTTAGATTGCATATATGTAGTTTGAAAATACGAGGGCTGTCCATAAAGTATAGGTTTTCTGCTTCAAGCTGAAAACCTCCACATTTCAGGCTCTATTGATCCAGGACATCGTGAGAGAACAGAGAAGTTTCAGAAGAAGTCTGTTTCAGCATTTTATCCGGATATTCCACTGTTAAAGGAGATTTTTTTAATGAAAGGCGTGCGGACGGGTCCGTGCGGACAGGTCCATGCGGACGGGTCCGCGCGTCGGGACGCAGCCGGCACGGTGCGGCGGCACAGGAAAAACACCTCCGTATTGATAACCATTTGTAAAATCCAGGCGGCTTTTGATGGCTTTCAGTGGAGTGAGTATATGAGAAATTGTTTAACAGCTGGACATGTTCCAACTTGTCCTTAAGGCTTCCAACGGAGGTGTTTTTCCTGTGGCGGAGCGTCGCGGCGGCTGCGAGCCGACGCTGCAATCCGCCCGCACGTCTTTCATTAAAAAAATCTCCTTTAACAGTGGACTATCCGGATAAAATGCTGAAACCAACTTCTTCTGAAACTTCTCTGTTCTCTCATGACGTCCTGGATCAATAGAGCCTGAAATGTGGAGGTTTTCAGCTTGAAACAGGCTGACGACGGCACCTGGGAGTGCTGCGCGACGTCTCGCTCCATGGGAAGTCCTTAAAGCGACAGTATCACCTCAAAATCTCTCATCAGCTGTTAAAATTTTCACCTAAAACCAGCTTAATTTTTCGAACCGTGTCAACTTCGATGTGTCTTTACAGGTTTAGAAAAAATTTTGATCAAACAAAGCGCCAGTCTCTCAGCAATTTCTCAGACAAAGGAATTCCGACGAGGGGCTGGACGACTCCTCCCACAAGGAGTGCTCACAGGCGAATGACGTCACCAACAGGCGTGGAAAAACTCACGCATGCGCACGAGGGTTCAAGCATGTCTGACGTAAAAACATATGAATGAAATCCATATAGTTTTTGAAAAAAATAAAAAGGACCCATACTTTATGGACAGCCCTTGTAGAGAGGTCTCAATTTTGTGTCCTGTGGATTTACTTTGCCCCCTACACAGTCAAGTTTACAATTTATGGCCAAGATGTCCATCCAGAAATTTACTATAACACATCAGTAAAGATGGCGATGTGAACCTGGAGTCTATCGTTAGGCCGTTCTGTGCTAGGTGACCTAAATGAATGTGCACTAAGTGCTGTTCCTCTGTCATATTTCTTGATTAGCCTGTGTGTGTTTCTAAGCTAACTCAGTGTGTGAATGTGATTCCAACAGGGCGCCCAGGCTCTCTTCTCTCTGGAGAAGTTCAAGAATGTGTCATTTGAAGAGGAATACAACAAACTATTCCCCCCTAAAGTCCACCAACCCTTTGTCTGATCCTGCTCAGCCTTTCCCGCTACCTCACTGGTCATGCTAGCTGTAGCCACATTTACTTATCGGTGGCCACTAACTTCCTGGTCATATGAGAGGCAGACACCAACACTAATCCAGTAATAGAACAAATGTCTGTAAAGTTATTAAATGTTATCTCCACCCTGATGTCGTAGTCCAATACCTTCTTTCTTCTTTTGTGAATATAGGCTAATTTGATGGTACAATTATCTGAATATTTTAGCAGAAGTCAAAAGATTGGAGTTACTTATTAATTCATTTTTTTATGTACTCAAAATAAGTAAGAATGTAAATATTTTAAAGTGGTGTTACATATATGTTTTGATTGCAGCTAAATGAAGAAATACTGATTAAATTAACTCTTATTTATGTGAATACTTTAAGTTGACTCAACAAATATATAACATAACAGTTGACACTGACATAGTAATCAAAGAGTGATCCACTCACTTTCCAATTTCAGAACAACATTCTTTACTGTCCATTGCCCAAACCAGTGTAGTCCACACCCCCCATGATGTATGAGTGTAACCCCTAAACTATTTTCCTTGAGGTGATTGATTCCAGTATATATACACACACCATATGAGTCTGTGCATATAAACCAAAAACAAAGAGAAGAACATCTAATCAATTCTTCTTTCTCAGACATTTTGGCCTTCAGGGAAAACAAGATAGTTAAAATATATGTTTTTATAGCAATACATCTGTCTTTCTGTTAATACCTGACTGTTTCCATGTGTCATTTAAGTTGGTTCAGCTCAAATTAATCAAGTTAATTTTACTTAAACAAAATAACTTTTGAATTTTGAGTAAATTGATGTTGCTTCAAGTTCCTGCCTTGTAAAATTTCAAAATGCTCCCAATGTTAATTATTTAAACAATGGAAAAAGAAAGCTTATTAAGTTCTTAAGAAGCCAAATGCCCAGATAATGGGCTCTGAGTGTTTTTTAAATATTTGCTTAATAAATTCTCAGGCTCACAACAAAGTGTGTGTTCTCCATCTGCATAGAATTGTGCCATTGGTCTTTATCAAGGTAGTTGTTAATTTACATTCAGAGCATTAACATGATAAATTACAGGATTCACAAAATTTGTAATTTGCAGTTGTGTGGTTTTCACACATTTAGTTATGAAGTTATATGTTATAAAACAAACTTGCAACTTGTTTGATCAATGAACAACTGCACTTCACTTGAGTAAACTTAAAGGACACCAGCCTATCACAGGACAACATATAGACAAACAAGTTAATTCACACTCTCGCACATGACTATGGCCAGTTTAAAGTTTCCACTTTGCCCAACGTTCATGTCTTTGGAAGTGAGAAGAAGCCGGAGCACCCGAAGGGAACCCATGTGAACATGGAGAGAAGATGCAAATTCCACACAGAAAGGGCCAGGTGGCAAGCAATCCCACCACCTCCTTGATATGAGACAACGGTGCTAATCACTACGCCATCATGCTGCCCCCTCTGTATTTAACCTATCCTAATTACAGTTAGACACAATCAAACCATTAGGAGCAATGGGCAGCTACAGTCCTGCACTGGGGGACAAACTCCAGATGTAGAGACTATGCCTCGTTCAGGGGCAGAGAAAGGAGCAGAAACTAAATAAGCATTAAGGTTAAGGTTAGTGTAGCAAGGTGAAGTCCAGATTGAAAAGATGTTCCTGCTAGCTTGGCTAGCGGGGAATTCCCCTTTGGTTAACCTGGTAGAGTCTTGGTCTCGAGTGTGAGCAATCCGGTATTCGAATCCCACCGCCATTTCTGCCACAAAATTACAAGTAAGTCCTCTGGTCACATTAGCCCCTTTCACACCGGGGCTGCTCCCAGTTGCTTCCTGTGGTGTCATGACGATGCAGGAATATCTATGTCAGGTGTGCGCAGCAGGTGGCAGAGAGGAGGTGAGAACGCAGCCTGCTGGTTCTCTGCACAGAGAAGTCAGAGTGCACAGTCTGGCTCTTCTAGTTTATATTTGTTCTTGTGCTGAGCTGCAGGTCTACGCTCTGAGTTCTGTTATAGTTTATCTTTCCTCCTCTGACCTCGAGATGCATGCGCATGAATGAACCGTCCGTGAGTAAATATGGAGATGTCTGGAGTTACAGTCAATGTGGACATGTCCTGTCTCTGGCAATCAGTCTGTGAGAAGGACTTAGGTCCTTTTTTGTCCTTCTTAACAGTGATGAGAGCACTTGAGGGGAGAACAAGGAACTAACTGCCTGCAGCCAGACAGTTTTTTTTCTTTCTTTTAATTGTTCACATGTGCGAGCGTGAATGAATCGTCTGTGAGTGGACTGGAGAGGTCCAGATTTTTTACTGGATGTCTCTGGCAATCAGTCTGTGAGCAGGACTTTTATGGATTTTATTTAAACACATTTGTGAGAGAAGACGTTGCAGCTGCTTCACAGTGCCTCTCTTCACCAGACAGCTCCACACAGAGAAGGAGCTGCAGCTTCGGGAACAATGGAACACAGCAGGAATCATAAATTGGAGTCGGGTAGTAACGTCTTGTGAGTGTGTGGCTTCCAGTCATGCTGAGTACCATCCTGTTGCTCTGACTTGCTCTGAAACCACTTAATTCTGCATTGAGCAGAGAACGCAAAAAAAATTAAACAAGTTTAATTTTTGTTTGCACCCCTCATGCTGTTGTGGCACCGAGCTGCATCATCTCAGCACTAGGTTGCTTCCACACGTCGTCGTCATAAAAACGCACGACGCAACTGGGAGCAGCCCCGGTGTGAAAGGGGCTTAAGGTTAGAGGTTAGGTTATGATACAGGTTTGCCTAAGGTTATGGGAAAGGTTTGGTTTTCCTAAACTAGAGATTAGGTCAAGTTTTGCATTAGGCTAAGGTTAGAGGTTTGGTTAGGGTTTGTGATTATGCTACAGTTCAGGGTTGTGCAGAGGTTCAGGATTGTATTAGGATAGGGTTGGTATAAGGCTGTGATTGGGGTTAAGTTAGGCTAGGGGTTAGGCTAGGTTTAACGTCTGTGTAGTCTTTCCCATTAGCCACAATCACTTCTGTGTGCTTGGGATTGAAGAGGTTTGTCATTCAGATGGTTAGAGGATATGTTGGGCTATAGCCTTTCTCTTGAAATGGCAAAGTGGTGGAAATGATTTGCTAAATGGTTACTTGACTGCCTGACATCAAGAGAAATCTGACTGAGGGACAGGATTTATTTTGGCGAAAAAGCAAAGGTTACTTCCTGTGCTTGTTTTTCTGTGTATCACCGCCACCTCCTTCTCTCTGCTGTTGTCTTATAACATCTCTAAATGTTGTCCAGCAGTTTACAGTGCAGGGCCTCAGCTGTTCCACAATGCACAGACTCAACTTAATTGGCTATTACAGTTGTCAGATGTGAGGTATTATTTGTCAATGCTTTTAACAAAGCTTTTTGCACCTAGCTTCCTCTGACTGACCTAATGGCTCACTGAAATAATCTATTAAGCCTCACAAACTTTCCATCCAACTAATCAACTTTTCTCTCTGTTTGTTCTCTTCTGGCTTTCCCGCTAAAACACCTAATCCTCTGCTCTAACACTGCTGCATCTCTGCCCCTCCCACCTGCACCTTCACCGCTCCTATCCATCATCTCCCTACTGCTTATGCCTTCCTGTCTTCTGTCTCTGTCCCTGCATCAACAAGGCGGGCCAGTCCTTCCTGGCCTTCCAGAGGTACAAACTAGGGGCTGACTCAGCCCTCTTCTCCCAGGACTACACGGACCCCAGCCAGGATGCAGCCGGAGCCCCCTACACTTCCTTCAGTGGTGGGGATGAGATTGACAGCCCAGAAGGAGGCGGCCAAGCCAACAGCGACGGGGCTTTTGATGGGACCGGAGGCTACCAGCGCCAGGACTACTGAGACTCTGGAGAAATTCATAAAAGAGAAGGAATTGGATGAAGTTGAACATAGTTTCTAAACTGGAGTGGGCTTAAAACAGTTTAACTAAAGCTCTTCTTAGTAAGACTTACAGTTTCAGGAGGACAGGTCCGGCAGTAAGTGATTTCATAAACCAGCGAGGTGAGCGCTTATACATTTTGACTTATTTATTTATTAAATTAAAAGCGTTGGTCTACTGATGTACTTATCTACTTGTAGGAAAAGTGATCTCCCGCCGGAAATTTTGTGCAATTTTGGGATTTTGGGACTCATTGGGATTTGGACAACAGGTCAAACAGGGGTACTGCAGCTGAATGAAAAAGTATTAGACAGGAGCTCCACCAATGACTATTCTAACATTGATTCCCAACCATAGCCACTTAAATCAGGTGTCAACAACCCTGCTCCTGAAGATCACTTGCCCTACAGGTTTCCCATGTGGAAAGGCTGTAGGGCAGTTGATCTCCAGGAGAAGGTTGGTGACCCCTACCTTAAATCAATTTCAGCCTATGAACCATCGTGTTAATGCCTGAAAGGTTCTTGCAGAGTTTCCCAGAGCTTTGGAGAAGGGTGGGAAATATCAAGAACTCAAGGATCAAGGGACACCCTATGCTGTGGGAGGGGAAAAATGCTAAATATTGGTTGTCACTTCTGCTGCACTCTGTCAGGTGAAATGACGGAGCAGTTTGTTGGTTCTAACAAGCCGATGCCTGCTCATATACCTTGCCCAGGAAGTTTCAAACATTTTTTTCACAAATGCACACGCTCCGTGTTATCAAAACAATATGTGTTCAATTGGCGAGAAAATTTATTTTCTTTATAAATTTATTTAAGATAAATATATACAGATAAAATTTTCCATGTGATTAGCTTTAGCATAGGTTTAATGCTATTTCATTCCGTAAGTGGTTCTGCAAATTTTTCATAAGTAACCCCTTAAAAACTACGGAATATTCCCCTCTGGAACTTTGGGTTGTGACAGATAAAAATGAGGACAAGTGAGCCTCCGATTTTGGGCCATGTTGGCATCTTTTAACATGCCTAATGACCATAAAAGAAATTAAAAACAGACAGGCCTATCAAGTTGCTTGTGAAGACTTGTTGGTAAACGCCGGGTTCTGATGGCCACTAGAGGCCACTGTCACTTGTTAAAAGCAATTCCATCAGTTTTTGGAATCTTTAAAAAGTTTTAAGAAACAGTTGTGTTTTGAAGTGTGGTGCTGGTCAGCCAAATAACAGCTATCAGTGTTCAAAGAAGTTTCATGTGACAAAAACACAGAAGCGCACATTTGCAGCATATCGATGCAGATTTCTGCTGACAAAACTCCTCTGAGGTGCATTACAAGATTTCAGCACAGACAAAGCAGCAGCAGTCGCATATCCGGCAACTAATCCCCTGAAAAATGGGAGTGTGTTTATATGTGAGGAAAGGCCGCAGGAACTAAGGAGAGTGTTCTCGTTTCTCAGATGAAACCCCTTTTCCTTAACGGTTGCCTTAGTGCTGACTGCCAAGCAAAACCTGACGAAGGCGACACACACAGTGTTACACTTCTCTTTAGCTACGGGCAAAAACATCACTTAAAGTAGGGTGACCATATTTTGATTACCAAAAACCAGGACACTCGGCCCGGCAATGAAATACTCAAATGATACTCAGTTGACAGCGGGTACTAATCGGCACAATCGGAATGATAATACAATTAATGGAATGATTGACAGAACAACACCTTACTATGCCCCCTACTCTCAAGATAATGCAATAAAATGTTATCACACAAAGCAGAAAGTCCCCGCCTTGTCCCATCATGTTCAAAGCACAAAGTATCTCTTTTCTGTCCCAATTAGCACTAATTGCCGAAATAGCAGATCGCCATATTGGAAAATTTACCCTCACTAACACTAGATGGCACCACACAAGCTCCCCTTCTGCCATTCCGTTGCTGTTCTGTCAAGAGTTTGGGACTTCTAAACTTATAGCTTTATATAGTGGTAAGTAACTTCATTATTTCAATGGTGAGACCTGATCATCTCATCAATACTTGTTTTGGGTGTAATATAAGTGAAAACCACCCATTCCATCAATTGTCATCCATTCCGCCATTTACCAGTTGTTTCAGTTCCATTCCGCCTATAGTTCCGGCGATTAGTAGCTCCCGAATGGTGGTCAGTTTAATGCCCCAATGAAAAACAATGAAAACCAGGACATTGTCATCACTTTCTAAAAAAACCCCCAAAAAAAACAGGACGGTCATGACAGGACATGTCCTGGGAAAACAGGACATTTGGTCACCCTAACTTAAAGGTACAGTGTGCAGGATTTATTTGCATAAATGGAATATAGAATTGAAATGGAGGCCACCATGTTGCACCACCAAATTGATACAGAAGCCCAAAAGGGACGGACTTGTTCCCCCTTTTGCATTTTGCATCACGGATTGAAAGACTGAAGAAAAATAACAAGAATCAGCAGTTGCTCTCCTGTGCACTGTGTTACAGGTTGTTAGTGCAGGCTACCAAGTTTGAGAACCCTTGATTTTGTGAAATGGAGAATGAGAGATGCAGTCTGCAACCCCACCACTGGATGGCACTAAATCATACACACTGTAGCTTTAATGTGTTTGTTTTTGTCCTTATACCTGCAGAATGTGTCATCATCATCCCAAAGAAAAAAAAAAAAAAATGAGACTTTCAGGTCATTCGACCTGCTGTTGATGCTATTTAAGAGCTGCAGTTTAAATTTATTGTGTTTTCTGCTGTAGTTGTTTTAAACAAATCTAAAGATGAGGTAATATGAACATCCTGAGTATTTATGAACATGCATTGCTCTGTTTTCTGAAAAGAACATAAACAAAGTATATCTATCTGTATAAATATGTGTAAATTGATATGTTGAAAAAGATTATGCTTTATTTTAGAGAATTATGTTAGTACTGTAAACAACAACAAAGAAATATTAGTATTCTCAGTGTTCTTGTGCTAAAACACTATATGATGAAGTACTCCATGCTTCATTTTTAATGTTGATTTCAGAGTAAGGAGATGCTTTTATTTTGGAATAATAATGCTTATAAAAAACATACAAATTAAAAAGTGACCAAATTATCAAAGTATATACACAGCAAAAAGGTCGGTGTTAAATCAACTCTGGCAGAGTTCATTTTAACACTTGTTCAGTGCTTACATATTTCCACACTGTTAGATTTCAAATTTTTATCTCCTGGTTGAGTAATTGTCATCACTGTAGTACTGCTGAGATTTAAAATTGTTCCAGTTTGGCTCATGGGTCAAACCCACCATGATAGGATTTGTATGTTGTGTTCCAAATTCTCTACCCAATCAGCTTGTTGGCACCACTTAAGGTGCCAAAACATCACTTAATCCAACCTCGGTGTACCATGGCCCACACAAAAATGTGTGCTGTCCATGTCCAGGTTGATAGCTATAGCCATGTATGGGTCATGGAAGGGTTACACAGGGGTCAAAATTTTAAAATGCTCCAATCATATTGGGATTATTGAGGTAATAGGTTTCTAAAAAGAAATATTTTGCACTGTCCTGCTCAATTAGCATGTTATGGGTAACATATGTCATTGTATCCAATAGATGAGAGCAAACAGTCAACACAGTCACCCCTTTGAGTCTGGTCTGCTTGAGGTTTCTTCCTCAAATCATCAGAGGGAGTTTTTTTCTTTCCACTGTCACCTGTGTGCTTGCTCTAGGGCAGGGGTGGCCAAGTTCGGTCCTCGAGAGCTACCTTCCTGACATTCTTAGTTGTCTCCCTGCTCCAACACACCTGAGTCCAATGAAAGGCTCATTAAAAGTCTGCTAACGAGTCTTTCATTGGATTCAGGTGTGTTGGAGCAGGGAGACAACTAAGAGTGTCAGGAATGTACCTCTCGAGGACCGAACTTGGCCACCCCTGCTCTAGGGTTTGGTAATGTTAGACCTTACTTGTGTGAAGTGCCCTGAGGCAACTTTGTTGTGTTTTGGTGCTATATAAATTGAAATTAATTGAAAAATTGACAATCAAAACCTTTCCATTTGAGAATTCTATTAGCTCAACCAATAATTTGCATTTTTTTTACCCAGATCGGAACAGCTATAACTTTTGACCACTGTTCAAATTGAAATTGACCTTTGTCACCATTTTTGCTGTTTTTCCCTACTAGCAGAAATACCCAGAGGTTAGAATGCAGGGGGTGGGGGGTGTGTGCAGTAGTCTGAATTTTTGAACATGTAAATTCTGGTAATGGGTACAGAATACGATCTATTTTATAGGAAACTAATGGTTATTGTCATAATTTTTGGACATAAGAGTGCACAATACTCTGTTGAAGCAAGGTAAAGAAATTAAAACAATTTAGAACAAAATACATGTAAGATCGAGCATTTTATTACAAATATCTTGAATAGTTGATAGTTGTAAGGTTTTTTTTGTAGCATCAATGACGTCTACTTGATGTCATTGGGTACAGTTAATCCACAATTACTGAGGAAATAAGTGGGTCACAATTTTTAAGTTATACAAAGGATCACCCACGTGTCAGCATTTTTAAATTCTCACCCCCTGTGTAATCCTTCATCACTCCCTTCCTGCCCAGGGGTGTCAACAGGACTTTTTCACACTATAGGGGAGAATTTAGCGGGGCATAGCCATGTGACGAGCGTTGTAGGTGCGAGTATTGCAGGAGGGTCCGGGGGCATCCCCTTGAGACATTTTTTTAATTTATAACCCTTTGAAACACTATTTCCTGCATTTTAAAGGCCACTTTGTGTTGCTAACAGAGATGTTAAATAATGTGTGACATGTCCTTTAAACAAAAAACAGAAACGCCCCCTTATGCTGGTTAAATCACAGCGTTGGGGATCCAAATCACAGCATAGGGGCCCCCTATGCTCAACTGCACTAGTGAGAACCCTGCTGCTATAACTACCACCCTGGGATGGCCACCAAACATTTTTGTGTAGACCATGGTAGGACGAGGCTGGAGTGAAAGTGTTGTTTTGACACCATAAATCGTACCAATTAGATAAAAATTGGCTTCAGGCTCATGGGCCATTAAGGAATAGCAGTGTCATAGCAGCACAAATGATAGCTCAGTGGGATAGGAGCTGGGTTTGATTCCCTGTCAGTCTACCTATCTGTGTCTTTTTCACCGTTCCAGTGCACCTAGATATAAATGGGTACCAGCATTGGCTGGGGAAGTAACCTGCAATGGACTGACATCCTGTCCAGGGGGAGTCATAGACTCTAATCCGTTTTACAATGATACCAATGATCCTCTAGGGCCTATATAGTGGTAATGCTCTTTCATGCTCAGTGTTAAACATATTTTGGCCATATATGGATTAAATGAAGTAATACCACTGGAAACTGCAGGGCAAGATGCAACCATCAACATTATACAGTGTTAGATCACTTTTTGAATGTCAACATGTTTGATGCTGTCAGAAACATTTGCGCTTGTGCAGTGCCCTCTTGTGGAAGCATTGCTTAACATCCATCCCAACATAAAGGCTGTATGGAAGTATGAAATGCACAATGAGATTTGTAAAACTGAGCTTAAATAAACTTTTATATTGTAATAGTATCACCATCAAAAACTCCCATGACAAAACTCATTTTATTCCCATGCCATTTTACTCCAAAACAGGTTTAAATTACACCTTTAGAGAGTTAAGTAACAGCTGTAGAGATGTGAATCAACACTAATATGACCACCTTGAAGAAACAACACTTTTCAATGTTAAGGTAACAGTTTAAGAGTTAAAATTAACTCCGACATTTTAACACTCCAGTTTTTTGCTGTGTACGCACACATGTACTTTATACCATACAAGTGTGTAAGTAGTGTAGTGTGTTTGTGAAATCTGTTACACACATATATAAATATATATATAAAAATGTAAAATTTAAAGAAAGATTGTCTACAAATGTATGTTTTTAAGTGTTTGATTTTAACCAATAAAATCCAATTATAAATTTGAGAAACATTTATTTGCTCCACTGCTCCTCCCAGATGATTGGGTGAATTTCCACCACCTTGCTGTATGCATCTCTGTTATCCCCAAGATTGTCCTTAAGGGGTTTGTTTTGGCAAAGGTCCAAACCATTAGGGACAAAGGTCAAAATTTATGTTTATCTCATGGTTTGTTCTGCTACTCCTCCCAGGTCTCATTTCCACCAAACTTAAAATGTGGATGATTGCAACCTCAGAATTGACCTTAAAGAGTTTCTTTTGGCAAAGTTCAAGTTCATTGGGGTCAAAGGTGAAAATTAAGATTTTTTTGTTAACTTTGATGTCTCCAAAATTGGTACACATATGTAGATGGTTTTTGGAATTGCCCAGGTGACATCAGATTTGCCAAAGGTCAACCACTGGGGTCAAGGTTATTGGCAACAATAGTCTAAATTGAAGTTTTTTTCACTACAGTTTGCATCGAGCTTGGCACACACAAATGGTTTGGGTTCCAGATATGCCCAACAAGGTCAAATTCACCAGTGGTCAATCACTGGGGTCAAGGTCATATGTTCCTGTCTGTTTGTTGGCCAACTCCTCCAAGGTCATCTTTCTGATTTCTACCAAGCTTGGTATGTTAGTGAAGGTTGAACCCAAAATTTCTGCAAAAAAATTTATTTGGGCAAAGGTCAAGCTACAGCAGGTGGCTTAGTGGATAAGGAGCTGGCATACCACTATGTAGACCTGGGTTTGAATCCTGCTCATCCTACCTGTCTCTGTGCAAGGACATGAGTAATGTTGTGGCTGGGGTGCCTGGCGTGCCTGGCTGCTTTTGTTTCTGCCTTCTGTTTCTGTCTTTTGTTTTTCCTTCCAGGTGGTATGCGTTTAGGACTGAGTGGCTGTGTGGCTGAGTTATCAGGACCTCACCCTGATCACCTGAGGCTGATCATGTGCAGCTCGTCAGGACTCACAGCTGTGGTGCATCTACACGGATTGGAGCATGGTGGCATTTAAGTCTGGAGTACACAGTGTGTATTTGCCAGAGACTCGACCTTGTGACCAGACGGGTGAGATCGTTGTCTTGAGAGCCATCTCATCATTATGGATGCAGAGAACGTCCAGGTTTGATGCCATGGTCTGTGAAAGAGGAGGGGGTGAGGTCTCACGCTCGTCAGCACACTTCCTGAGGTACGTTAGGTTTTGTGACAAACATTTGTACAGTCAGTAAATGTGGTGTCCCTCACACCTTATTATATTGAGCTGTTATGTTAGTCGTTTATTCAGCTTCCACTGCAGTGATAATGTGAACTGGGTGTTCCATGCCTGCAGGGTGGGAAGCTGATTACGTGATTAAGCCAGGAAGTGTTTGCTGTTTATGTACACCTTTGAGTGGTCTCTCTGTGTGTGGACTCACATGATGGTTTCTTCTTTCACAGACTTGGTTTGTCGCGGCCACCTGGGGGGTGTCGGCGGGGTCCTTGGGTCCGAACTGTTTCTGGCTCCGGACCGTTTGTGCAGCTGGGAGCGCACCGTAATCCACCTCGCAGACCGCGCACTAATTTGTTTGTACTTTCTTCACATCACTGTTATGTCATTAAATTCAGTTATCCTTTGTACCGTGCTCTGCTTATTTCATACTGGGTCCTTCAAACGCTGGTCGGTTCTCCGTACTGCGTCCGACACATAACAAGTAAGCTGAGAATGAATTTTTTTGTACAAGGGTATCGGACGTGGCTGGTGAAATAATATACATCAGACTGACATCCCATCCAGGGGGAAACATGGGCTGAGGACCCAGAGACACTGCTGACTGCATGCTGCAAAAGTGTGGAACTTGGAAAGACATTCACTTATGGTCAGAGACACTTTTGAACTAATTCAAAACCTGGATCTTAGTTTTGGTCCACAAATCCAGACATTCCGAGTCCTCGCTCAGGTTGTCCATTGATTCCACAAAGATCACAGTATTATCAGCAAACTTCTCTTGATCATCAAAGGCACCTGAGCTACTCGTCCTCACAATCTAACCCAACACCAATTTGGGACATTTATGAACGTGTGCCTTCACCTTGACATCCAGTTTGTTAGGAGTGATTTTTTTTTAAACCTTTCGATATCTATGGAAGTGCAAATTGAAGTCAAAATGTTTACTTGAGGGGACAAAGATGCGCTTTTAAAATCAGAAAAAAAATCAACTTAAATGGTTATTAATGCGCCATGAAAGTGGAAATGCAGTATGAAGCTGTCGTAGTTTTCAAATAAGCACACATGGTGGCGCTATTATTGTGGAAAAATACAACAAAGAATTTTTTCTTTCTTTCTTAATAAAATGAAGAATAAGCGAGTACAGAAAATTAATGAATGAAAACAGATACTCAAATTATTCCCCGAATTTTGACAGTGATGCAGGCGATGCCTTTAGAAACTATCGGATTCTGAGCCTCTCACATTGATTAACCCGAACATGATGTGGTATGTGAACATCTGAAAATTACTGACTTAGTGATTATGGAAATATTTTGTTCTTTATTTTTGAAAGAACATACGAGGGCATTTATTAAAAGAAACACCTTGCCAAATTTTATGCAATTACGTATTTGATACATTACTTTACTGCTACATTATCTCCTTAAATCCATCAAATCACCCACATTTTACATTTTTATGAACAACATCAACACTACCACCACTAATAATAATAATAATAATAATAAGTACGACTACTACTATTAATTATATAATAATAATAATAATAAGTACGACTATTACTATTATTAATAATAATAATAATACTAATAATAATAATAAATCATGATGATGTTCCTCGCCTCGGTGTTCGCAGTACCGACTTTGCGATGAAACCCTGAACGCAGCAAGTCCCATCCAACATGGCGGCACAGCGCAGGAACTTGATACAGAGCGTAAGAGGAAAAACTTCCGTTTCTCGGCGTGTCTTTGGCATCGGTTATATCATTTTATATGTTTACTTAGTAGACCTGTTGTGATTCTGTCTGTCTTTACCTTTACTTGTCCTCTTTTGTTTCGCTCCGTGTTTGTTTGAGCACTTCAGGGATGCTAGGTTTGTTTCCCTAAGCTAACAGTTAGCCTGGCTAACCATTGCTGTAATAATGTAAATGATGATGTTTAATCACTAAAACGTAGCTGTTGAGTGATGTCAGGAATATATTTATGGGTTTCCCATCACGCTGCTGTTTGGCTTTAGTTGCTAAAGTGCTCAGGTACGTTGAAATGGTTCTGTATCGTTGTTATTGTTGTGTGTCTGTTTAAAGAAGCTGCCACAGAAGGTGACTCACTGTTTAATTTCTGGGATTCAGTCAGTTAACATGTAATAACAGCTCATTACAATTTAACAGCTCCTAAAACACAACGACATGCTGCAGCTGACTGGTGTCTTTCATCTTCATTCTCAAAGTCTTCATTGTTCAGCTTCATCTTCAAAGTCGTATAGCTTTTGTCATTCTGACTTGATACACCACCACACTGGAGCTGGAATTAAACAATGAAATATGCTGCTAGTCCTGTAAACTAGTAGTCTACAGGACTAGCAGCTGACTGAGAACTAGTGCGGATCAGGGGAATCGGACTGTTTAAAAACAAAGTATTGTGTACATGTTGGAGCCTTGACACTTTGATCCCAGCTTTAGTTCAAGGGGTTTAAACAAAATATTCATCGTTGAAGAAATTAAAAACACTTTTATATACAGATGTTCCATTTTCAAAGGCCATAAGTAACTGGACAAACTAACTCTCCAGAGACAAGTCAGGGGATGTATACATGAATATTTCTTAGACTTAATTTATGAAATACAAGCATTATGGTCTTGTTTGGGATGTGAAGATCTCAAGGTTAAAGCGGTGGGGATTCTCAGTCCAAATCCCCATCAGACCTGATCATCACGAAGGGCCCTTGGGCAAGATCCTTAACCCCTAAGTTGCTTCCAGTGTGCAGTTGAACACATTGCATGCAGACACACTAACACCAGTGTATGTGCATGTGTGAGAGTGAGTGAATGTGAGGCCTCACTGTAAAGCACTTTGAGCATCTGTCTCAGATGGGAAAGAGCTCTATAAATGCAGTCCATTTACCATACGGCAAATCTGTCCGCAGTTCTCAAACCTGAGTGGGCATTCACATGGCTGTGAATGGAGAAACTGTTTACTGCATAGTGCAGCTTTGATGACACAAGGTGTAAAATTTCAGAGGCTGTTTATCAGAAAGTACATGGAAGACTTAAGCCTGGACTTAATCTGTTTTTTGTATGAAAACCATTTGTACCACTCCTTTTATGCAACAGGCAAATGTTGCCCACTTTCTCCAAACACAGCCACATCCATATAATAAAAGGGAAGTGGTCTCTTTGTGTTTGTGTATCCAGAACATCACTTGAAATCCAGAAAGATCTGGCATTTGTCCACACTTATGTATTTTTATGTCCTTTTTCATGAGGATTGTAGTCATGAGCCATACCAATATTTTTTGAGAAATCAGTCATTTTTGAAAACAACAAGCCTGTTTAAGCCACACTTCCACAGTAAGAGCCTGTATTTCCACAATAAGAGCCTGTATTTCAAGATAAAAGCCTGTGAGGTTGCAGCAGACCTGTCAGATTCAAATCTGGGCATTTTCTGTTTGCATGTGACCCCAAACCCAGAATTAACAAGTTCACACTCGGGAGAAAACAGCACAGTTGTGTCTTAACAGTGTCTCACACAGCCCCCCCCCCCCCCCCAAAAAACAAACAAACAAGAAATTTGATCTGATGTGAACTCTGTCACACTGCAAATATAAAACTTCAGTTATTTGTAATTTCTTTACATGGAATAATTGTACTGGGTAAGCAGCTTCAGAAAGCTTATTGATGGCAAAAATTCAACTGAAAACAGTTTAAACCTTCAATAAAGACTTTCATAAAAGCCAAGAAATATTACTTAAAAAAATGTTGCACAACTGTAAACAGATTTTCCCCAAAGGTCAGCTGTCCTCCGTATATAGTACAGACGGCCACATCTAGAATTGTGGTTCCCCACGAGTCAATGTTCTAGTTAACCTATAACTTCTTCAGAGTTGTCATTGGTGCCTTCCTTCACTAGTCTCTTTCTTACACAGTCATTTTGTTTTTGAAAACAGCCTACTCCAGATATACTGTACCATGTGTGAAGAAATATGACTGTAAAAGTGATGAATTCTATTTGTAATTATGATATTTAGTTTACCTAATTGCCCCACAACCCAGTCCTGGATAAAGTGGTTGAAGATGAGTGAGTGAGTTTGCCTAATTGTTTAAGGCTTTTAAAAATGGTGAATGTGATATTTTTTGTTAAACCCCTTGATTTAAAGCTGAGTCTGCACCACAAACATGTCTTGATTGTTTCATTTCAACTACATTGTGGTGGCGTTGTGGACCTGATCACATGTTGTAACTGTACACTTGACCCTTCCTGGGTCACAGCGCAGAAGACACTTTTAAATTTCTTTGTTGATTTAATGCTGACATTGTCCAAGTGATTTCCAAAATATTAGCTGGTGATAATTAAGAGGACTTCTGCTGTGATGCAAAGAGGAAGGCTGTTTTCGATGTACATGGATGCTTTGTGTCTGTGACAGCATCAGAGCTGGACAGATGACCTGCCCCTGTGTCAGATGTGTGGGGTCGGGATGGCGCCAAACTGTGTGTATGGCCCTGATGGGAAAGGCACCCAGAGCCACCCCAGTGAGGATGGACACTTCAGGTTCAGGTGAGATACTCTGGGATCTCTGCAGTAAGGTTGAAGTCATTTTAATAGTCAGTGGTTATGTTATGTCAAACTTTCAATATTTGCTGCTTCTCTGTTCTGTAAGTTTCAAATCCTTGAATTTTGGACTTTATCTTTCGAAGAGGCCTTCTGGTATTGTGTAAAACTGTCCTGTTTTCTCCACCAATCAGAGGGGAGGATGGCTGTTTCCTGTACGGCGTCTTTAATGGTTACGATGGCAGCAGAGTGGCCAGTTTTGCTTCCCAGCGTTTGACAGCTGAACTGCTGCTTGGGCAGCTGAACTCCAGTCACACGGACAGTGATGTCCGCAGGATCTTCACACAGGCAAATGTCCTTTTCTTATTGTTTTATGTGGTAACAACAACTATACTATAGTGTGAGTTACAAGTATGTGTGTATAAGTTTTGTGACTTACTGTATACTCCTGAAAATACAGTAGTCTTTTTTCCTCTCTCTTCTGATGAGTTAAAACACATGAACAGAATGTATTGTAAAGTAAGTTCCATAAAAAGATCTAACAGTCATGGAAATGGTTAAATTGTGATTATTTTGTCTAATCGGGCGCTGGAAGGAACACTTTGAGGAACTCCTGCATCAGACTGGAGCTCCCTGTGTAGTAGAGGCAGAGCTGGAAGCTGATGGGGGATCATCATCAGTTTCTCTGGTAGACGTCACTGAGGTAGTCCAACAGCTCCATAGTGGCAAAGCCCGGGGGTTGATGAGATCCGCCCAGAAATGCTGAAGGCTCTGGGTGTGGAGGGACAGTCCAGGATGAGACATCTCTTCAACATTGTGTTGAGGTCTGGGACAGTGCCAAAGGATGACCAACCGGGGTGGTGGTCCTCATATTAAAAAAAAAAAATGGGACCAGAAAGTGTGTGCCAATTACAGATGCATCACATTACTCAGCCTCCCTGGTAAAGTCTACTCCAGGGTGCTGGAAAGGAGGGTTTGGCCGACAGTCGAACCTCAGATTGAAGAGGATCAATGCGGGTTCCGTCCTGGCTGTGGAACAACAGACCAGCTTTTCACTCTCACAAGGATCCTGGAGGGGGCCTGAGAGTATGCCCAGTCAACATGTTTTTTGTGGACTTGGAGAAGGCGTACTATCGGGTACCCCGGGAGATACTGTGGGAGGTACTGTGGGAGGTGCTGCGGGAGTATGAAGTGAGGGGGTCCCTTCTCGGGGCCATCCAATCTCTGTACTCACAAACTGAAAGCTGTGTTCGGGTACTCGGCAGTAAGTTGGACTCGTTTCCAGTGGAGGTTGGCCTCCGCCAGGGCTGCGCCTTGTCATCAATCCTGTTTGTGATATTCATGGACAGGATATTGAGGTGTAGTCAGGGGGTGTAGGGTCTCCAGTTTGGTGGGCTCAGGGTCTCATCACTGCTTTTTGCAAATGATGTGGTCCTCTTGACTTCATAGGCCGGTGACTTCCACCACTCACTGGGTCAGTTAGTGTGTGCCAAGTGTGGAGCGGCTGGGATGAGGATCAGCACCTCTAAATCTGAGGCCATGGTTTTCAGCAGGAAACCGATGGATTGCCTACTCCGGGCAGGGAATGAGGTCTTGCCCCAAGTGAAGGAGTTCAAGTATCTGAGGGTCTTGGGGCAGAAGATTGGCGGGACATTGGCCGGAGAATCGGCGCAGCAGGAACGGTGTTGCATTCACTCTACTGTACTGTGGTGACGAAAAGGAAGATGAGACAAAAGGCGAAGCTCTCAATCTACTGGTCAGTCTTCGTTTCAGCTGTTAGCTATGATCATCAGGGTTGGGTCATGACAGAAAGAACAAGATCGCGGGTACAAAAGGTCATCTGTGGGGTGCGTGGAGTAGAGCCGCTGCTGCTTTGCATTGAAAGGAGCCCACTGAGGTGGTTTGGGCATCTAGTAAAGATGCCCCTTGGCCACCTCCCTCGGGAGGTGTTCCAGACGCATCCAGCTGGGAGGAGACCCCGGGGAAGACCTGGGACTAGTTGGAGAGATTATATCTGCACACTGGTCTGGGAACACCTCGGGATCCCCCAGTCAGATGTGGTTAAGGTGGTCTGGGAAGGGAAAGTTTGGGTTCCCCTGCTGGAACTGTTGTCCCCGCGGCCCGAACCCAGATAAGCAGTTGAAGATGTATGTATGTATGTATGTATACTATGTGTAAGTAAAATATACATGACAACCTTCCCAACACATTATTGCTTGATAAGATTTCTAGTTTTATTTTGACCTGCAGTAAGGTCAAGTTTGACTTCAACATAAAGGTCACAGTCAAACCAAGTATGTTTACAAAACATTTAACACGGTGATTTTAGCTGAATTACAGGAAGGAAAGATTCACTTCGGTGCAGTTTTTTTCCCATTAAAGATGCATTTCTCAGATTCGCTTCCTTTGAAGTGCTACAGCAGGTTAAAAAGAGGCCAAACTCTTAAGTGGTTTGCAAGAATCTTTATAACGTACACGGAGGATATGAATATAAACTGGTTTTCTCCTTTTTGTAGGCCTTTGATGTTGTGGAAAAAAGCTACTTTGAGACGATCGATGATGCTTTGGCTGAGAAAGCTCATTTGTCCAACTACCTCGTACCGCACAATGAGGTAAGTATGCTGTTTACATGCACTACAGATGGCTTTAACTGGAAGTGAAAATGCATTACTGTCAGTTAACATGCAGCCATTTTACCGTTTCATTCATTGCTCACTCCCCTGCATCACCACAACCTCGACAAGGCAGCTTCCCACTGATCGTATTTTAAAAACACTTTAGCGAACAGGGTGTGATAATAGTGCTTTGTAGCGATATGAATTCTTGCGTAAATGTTCAAGCCTCGACACTTTATCCTCTCAGCCAATAGGGCACTGTCATCTCGTTTGAACCCTGCGTGATATCGTAGGATTTGACCACTTATGGGGACCTCCGCTGCCGTTGTGCAATATATCACAGCATAACTTCACACGGACAAACGGTGTACTGTTTTGTTTTTGGCTGCAATCACCGACACAGTGGCGAAAAGTGTTTTTATTTCAGTTCCCAGTGTAGAAGGGAAGACGAAGCGAGTGGGAGACGTCGTGTCGGTAAAGCCCCCGTCACACATAGCAAGAATGTGGAGGAGCCATTCCGATACAGCAAATATTGGCATTATCCGACGCGGTCGGTAAGAAAAGAGGCATGGCCAGCCGTGGTCCAAACGCATCCGGAGTACTTCGTCTACACCTGCATGATGGCATCCGAACCCTAAGTAGACAGCAGGTGGATGACACAGATTACTGTCAGGTGGCCATAACAGGCACTGCAGACCGCCCGATCTCCAAAACTCTGCAGGGCAGACCAGAGTGCTGTTTTCCTCACGCACGTGTCCATGTGTGTGTGCGTGGCACACCTGCGCTCCGTGCACATGCGTGGGGCTGTAATTATCACTCAGCTTTGTTTGTGTGTGTGTGTGTGTGTGTGTGTGTGTGCGTGCGTGCGTGCGTGTGTGCGTGCATAACACTGCATGGGCCATGTGTGCCCCACGCGTGCCTGCCCCTGGACAAGTGGACAGCTTCACTCCGAAGTTTTCAGTTGGGCCGTGCAGTCCCTCTGACGGAGCCTTTCCAGGAACTTTCTTTTTTCTTATTTGCCCACTTCAGCAGCACAATGCATCTCTGGACACCACGATGGTTGGATTATCACATGGAATTAATTTTTTCTTTTGGGTGAGAGGATTCTAACCGCAGGCTGCTGTCACAGCTTCATGGTGCTGTGAAACACTCCTGGACCACTGTTGGAGTTAAGATGCATGTTTATTAATGCGCTGTAATGGCTTGGCACAAGCTCCATGTTATATCTCCTACAGAGTTACATGGTGAGCATTTATTACAACGTGAGTCCCGTTCAGCTCCGAGCCCGAAACGTAACATAACGTAACGTAAATGACGCGTAACTGCACACCATGGAGAGGCAGCTGCCCGTGTTATGATGGAGACAATAGTTCACATTATTTATGTCACCCATGGGAAGGAATGGATAAATATCTGTACTGTAAGGTCTATTGATGATATAACAGCCCGTTCAGATTTGCGGCACCCTGCGTGCAGTGGTGCACGGAGCTTTCGGTTTGATAACTGCTCACTTTCACTGTACGTGATAATAATTATGAATTATTATCATGATGAAGCATGCCACATGCAGTTCAACAGTTCCGTCATCAGAATATGGAAATTGCAGTTAGATGGTCCTCAGATAACATATGGATCGCTGTTGGATGGGTGTCCCATCTCGACCGCGCCCAGAGAATTATGAACATGTGCGTCATGCTTGGGGCCACCGGCCATTTTAACCAAGTGTGTCGAGTTCCACGGATGGCTGTCAGAACATTTTGGAACAGAAATCTGACACCTTTCGGATGTGTGCCATTTCATAAGTCCGACGCCACTCTGCGTGATTCCGGCGATGTGTGACGGGGGTATAAGTGTTAGCCTACACAGCTAACCAGAGTAGCTGCATTCTCTCACCTGCAAAGCTGCTTCTACATGTTTGTGCTCTGGGTCATAAACAAACCGCAACACATGTCCACTTTCCCACCGCATCGTCACTTTTTCTTTGCATTTTCACTTTGTTTGCGTGTCATTTGCCCAAAAACTCAGAGAAAATGCCATGGTTTTTTCCCCCAGGAGGAGAGAAATTATATCATATGTGCCATATTTTACCCCATTAGTGCCTGCCCTCAAACAAGACTGCAGTGCCCAATTGCTTCACCAAAAAAAGTATCAGTATCATTTAACAGCCCGTTGGAGACAAATGATATCTCTCAGTTAAATAGCAATAGCAGCCAATAGCATAGCACACTTACTGTGTTACCACAAGTACAAATCTCAAAATGTTAAATGCCAAAGTTTGGAATGAGCTTAAATTGAAGATGCTCTTTGATAATGCTGGAGAAGGTCCACATCATTCTGAGCATCTGACATATTATTAATTCCTGAAAGTAGCATGCAATGTGTGCTGTTTTTTTTTTTTTTTTGACAAGACAGGGTGTTTGTGTGTTTACACACTGCATTATGGGACAGCTGTGGGATTTAAAGCAGAGCAGATGATGCGAAACGTCCTTCGTGAATCTCTGCCGCTGGTGTCTGGAGTCTGTTTCTTTTGATGAGCTTGTCTCTGTTGAGTCTCTGTTTTTTTTTCTCCTCCTGCTTATTTTGCCAAACTTTATCTCTTACAATTTTTTTCCTTGCTTCGTGTTCCTGTGTTTTTGTCTTGTTGGAAGTTTATTAAGAACTTTTCTGTTGTTCTGAGATGTTGTGTTATATAAGCTGAAGTCATATTCATGAACCTTTTCTTGTTTTTCTTTCGTATTTGCTATCTACTGTTTTTCTCTCTTATCTCTTTCTGTTTTTCATTTCACCTGCTTTTATTTCAGCCTCCTCTACTATTTCCAGTGTATCTGCTCATTTTCACTGACTTTTCATCTTGTTCTTCCAACTTTCTTGCTCCATTGGCTTTTATTTATCAGCTGTTTTTAATAACCTAATATCTTGTTTGTTTTCTTGAGCCTCTTTCTCTTTAATCTTATTGCTGTTTGACATTATTTTGTTCTTCACTTATTCTCAGCACATTTTTCATTCCATGACTTACTCTGCTCTTTTTTATTATTATTATTTTTCTATCCCACTGTTTAGAACGTGTCATTCCAGCAGCTTTCTCCTCAAAGCCAGAAGGTTCAGGAGCGTCTAAAGGAGCTTGAACAGGAAGTGTCAGGTGGCGCTACAGCCGTGGTGGCATTGATCCTCAACAACAAGCTCTATATTGCCAATGTTGGTATGGATACATTTACACACACACACTAGTGATGCTACACATTTAATTATTATTAGTAAGTCCCTTCGGCTGCTCCCTTGTTTGCACTTGGGGTCGCCACAGCAAATCCAAGGTGGATCTGCATGTTGAATTGGCACAAGTTATACGCCGGATGCCCTTCCTGACGTAACTCCACATTACATGGAGAAATGTGGCAGGGGTGGGATTTGAACCCGGAACCTTCTGAACTGAAACCAAGCGCATTAACCACTTGGCCACCACCCCTGCTACATTTAATTATTACTATATTTTAATATAAGGATTACAACAATTGCATCAAAATTTGTGGTTGTGTAACCAACAGAATGAGCAAGAGAAAGAGCGTACAGGCAGGTTTGGTATTATTGCACAGAGGAAAACTGCAGTATAGTAACAATAAATGCTAAACATTCTGCACAGTATTTTTGTTTTCGTGTTCTTGGTCAAAAAATGTAGGTATGTGTTTTCTCACAGACAAGAAAGACAAATATTGTGTTGGATATGACAAAAAATGTTTATTTACATTATGTAAATTTAAATATGTGCAGTACTGAGTGTATGTTTTGGCATATGGAATGTAATATGTCGATGTATTCAGACAGTTCAGTTTTTTTTTAATATTTGGAAGTAACTTATTTGAAAATAATGCTAAGAAAAGTACTCTGAATACAGCAAACCGTTCACTCCAACGTAGGACAAAAAGCACAAAGAATTCTGAGAGAAATGTACCGATAAAGTAATGATTAATAATTCAATTTTGTGCCTTCATCCGCTTTGCAAACAGAAGGCACAAAATTGAATTACTTAACCGGGGAAGAAAGTTGAAAGGCACTAACGTTTACATAAATGAGCATCTTTCCAAAAGTAACGCGATATCGCCAAGAAAGCTAGGCTGCTTAGAAAACGGCAAAATTCATTCAGTTTGGGGTCACAAATTGTAAGGTTTTTATCAAACTATGGTGTGCATCTGACTGTGGATCAGGAATTTGAGTCAGTTAGAATGTTTTGAGTAAGGATGTTTCATCCTTTATGGGACAAACCTTGACAAATTCTGCACCATGTTCAGATTCACATCATGAAGTTAGACTTAGCTGCATTTTTGGATCGTGGATTACAACCACAAAGACAAGATATTTGATGTTCAAACTGATAAACTTTATTGTTTTTGTGCAAATATTTGCTCATTTGAAATGGATGCCTGCAACACGTTTCAAAAAAGCTGTGACAGTGGTATGTTTACCACTGTGTTACATCACCTTTCCTTCTAACAACACTCAATAAGCATTTGGGCACTGAGGACACTAATTGTTGAAGCTTTGTAGGTGGAATTCTCAATTCAAAAGAAAAATAAGTAAGGAATCTATGGCCAATCTTAGAATGGATTTATCGCACCAAGATCGGTGTGGCGTCTATGTACCACAGGCTTTTAAGGTGGCAGTAATTAAACCATTACTTAAAAAGCCATCATTTGACCCAGCTATCTTAGCTAATTATAGGCCAATCTCCAACCTTCCTTTTCTCTCAAAAAGTCTTGAAAGGGTAGTTGTAAAGCAGCTAACTGATCATCTGCAGAGGAATGGTCTATTTGAAGAGTTTCAGTCAGGTTTCAGAATTCATCATAGTATCAGCATTAGTGAAGGTTACAAATGATCTTCTAATGGCCTCAGACAGTGGACTCATCTCTGTGCTTGTCCTGTTAGACCTCAGTGCAGCTTTTGATACTGTTGACCATAAAATTTCATTACAGAGATTAGAGCATGCCATTGGTATTAAAGGCACTGCACTGCAGTGGTTTGAATCATATTTATCTAATAGATTACAATTTGTTCATGTAAATGGGGACTCTTCTTCACAGACTAAGGTTAATTATGGAGTTCCACAAGGTTCTGTGCTAGGACCAGTTTTATTCACTTTATACATGCTTCCCTTAGGCAGTGTTATTAGAAAGCATTGCTTAAATTTTCATTGTTACGCAGATGATACCCAGCTTTATCTATCCATGAAGCCAGAGGACACACACCAATTAGTTAAACTGCAGGAATGTCTTTCAGACATAAAGACATGGATGACCTCTAATTTCCTGCTTTTAAATTCAGATAAAACTGAAGTTATTGTACTTGGCCCCACAAATCTTAGAACATGGTGTCTCACCAGATCCTTACTCTGGATGGCATTACCCTGACCTCCAGTAATATTGTGAGAAATCTTGGGAGTCATTTTTGATCAGGATATGTCCTTCAATGTGCATATTAAGCAAATATGTAGGACTGCTTTTATGCATTTGCGCAATATCTCTAAAATTAGAAAGGTCTTGTCTCAGAGTGATGCTGAAAAGCTAATTCATGCATTTATTTCTTCTAGGCTGGACTACTGTAATTCATTATTATCAGGTTGTCCTAAAAGTTCCCTGACAAGCCTTCAGTTAATTCAAAATGCTGCAGCTAGAGTACTGACAGGGACTAGAAGGAGAGAGCATATTTCACCCATATTGGCTTCTCTTCATTGGCTTCCTGTTAATTCCAGAATAGAATTTAAAATTCTTTGTCTTACTTATAAGGTTTTGAATAATCAGGTCCCATCTTATCTTAGGGACCTCATAGTACCATATCACCCCAATAGAGCGCTTCGCTCTCAGACTGCAGGCTTACTTGTAGTTCCTATGGTTTTTAAGAGTACAATGGGAGGCAGAGCCTTCAGCTTTCAGACTCCTCTCCTGTGGAACCAGCTCCCAATTCGGATTAGGGAGACAGACACCCTCTCTACTTTTAAGATTAAGCTTAAAACATTCCTTTTTGAAAAAGCTTATACATAGGGCTGGATCAAGTGACACTGAACCATCCCTTAGTTATGCTGCTATAGACTTAGACTGCTGGGGGGTTCCCATGATGCACCCAGTGTTTCTTTTTATTCACCTCTTATTGCTCTGTATGCACCACTCTGCATTTAATCATTAGTGATTGATCTCTGCTCTCTTCCACAGCTTGTCTTTTTCCTGATTCTCTCCCCTCAGCCCCAACAAGTCCCAGCAGAAGTCTGCCCCTCCCTGAGCCTGGTTCTGTTGGAGGTTTCTTCCTTCCCACTGTCGCCAAGTGCTTGCTCATAGGGGGTCGTTTTGACCGTTGGGGTTTTTCTGTAATTATTGTATGGCTTTTGCCTTACAATATAAAGCGCCTTGGGCCAACTGTTTGTTGTGATTTGGCGCTATATAAATAAAATTGATTTGATTTGATCTCCATTATCTCCAAGTTGTATGATAAACATTGCTCACTGATATCAAATGTTGCACACAAGTGATATACTGACAAACCCTGGATTACTAAGGGACTGCTGAACGCATGCAAAAAGAATTTTTTTTGTACAAAGAGTTTTTAAAGCGTAGAAGTAACAATTTAATGTTGTGAAATGTACACAACGGATACAGATACAATTCAATACTACGGTCAATTATAAAGTTGGTGTCGTGTGGGCAGGCTCGAGGATAGGAGACGCCCGTCCAGAGAAGAGTCGGGACCCACACAATTTCCACCGCCAACGGATCTGGAACACTCCAGAGCCGCCAAGTCCTGAGTCCCCAGGTGGCCACCGTCTCCAGCTGTCAGATCGGGTACTGCTGGCAGGAAACAGAAACAGTCAAGAGTGGGTGTGTGTGCACACACCCAGTAAAACAGTCAGCTGATTATTCCTGGTGGAGGGAGAAAACACCACCTCCTTATCTCACTACTTCCTCCGGTTATCCGTGCAGACTCCACTACACAAGTGTAAGAGTGAAGAGTGGAGAACGCCAACTCTTACCACTCCCTCCAACTCGGCTGTCAGTGGAGAAGCTGCGAACTCAAAAGGTGCAATAGCTACCAGCACATATGTGAAAGATGTCACAACTTAGCTGAATCAATAATATGGCTGAGTGTCTACCTGAACGGTTTAGACGATTTCTCGGCAGAGATGTGGTGTCTTCTCCCGGCCTTTATGGGTGAGGTGTGATGAAGGTGATGAGTGACAGCTGTCAATTCCAGTTCCTGGCGGCGACTGTGCCCTCTGGTGCCTGAAGCCCGCCTACAGGCAGGGCGCCCTCTGGCAATGGGCCAGCAGTACCTCCTCTTCGGGCGGCCCACACAAAACATCCAAGACTATCTATCATATTTTTACTCAAATACTGATACAGTGGTTAAAGAAAAGAAAGTTATAGTAGATCATGTTAATGATTATTTTGGCAATGTGGGGAAAATTTTAGCAAATGCAATTGTGCCTTCTACCATGAGTTCTTGGGATAACAGGACAATGAGGACTAACCTTTCAGATTTAATATTTATCAGAGAAACTGATGAATATGAAGTAATTAACATCGTACATAAACTAAAAGGAAAAAAAAAAATCAACTGATCATGAAAATTTTAATGTCTTTCATAAAAAATATAATCAATTGTGTCATTAAACCTTTAACTTATATCTATTAACTTGTCTTTAATGACTGACAGATTTCCTTTCAAAATGAAAATGGCTAAAGTGGTACCGCTGTTCAAATCCGGCGACAAACACGTTTTTTTTTTTTTCAAACTGCAGGCCAATCTCACTGTTGCCTCAATTTCCAAAAAATCTGGAAAAAGTATTCATTAAGAGGTTAGATGATTTTATATCCAAACATCACGTACTAAATGAGCAGCAATTTGGATTTAGGAAAAATCATACCACTTCACTGATTTTGTGGAACATATCACAAAAGCAATTGAAAACAATTCACTGTTTTGTTTTGTTTTTTTGTTTTTTTTGACTTGCAGAAAGCTTTTGATACTATTGATTGTACTCTTATTGAATAAATTATGGAAATATGGCATCAGAGGATTAGCACATGATTGGATAGCCAACTACTTGTACAATAGGTATCAGTTTGTTCACTTGGGTGGGATAAATTCAGAACTTTTGAAGTGCACTTGTGGAGCTCCCCAGGGCTCAGTCCTTGTGCCTTGCTGTTTCTTTTATATATTAATGACATATGCTTGGTTTCCAAGTCTGTGGTTGTATTTGCTGATGACACAGCTGTGTTTTGTAGTGGGGATCATTTGGGACAGGTTCTGGACATGATGGAGAGGGAACTACAGAAGTTTAAGGAATGGTTTGATTCTAACAAATTGTCGCGTCACTTTGGTAAAACAAAGTGCATCATATTTGGTAATAAGCCCAGGAACGCATGTAGAAATTTATGAATATGCGATGTTGAAATTGAACTCATTAATGAAACTAAATTTCTTGGGGTCTTTATTGACGATAACTTAAGTTGGAAAGCACATTTAAATTATCTTAAATCTAAAATGTCAAAGATCATTGCCATTTTGTATAAAGCAAAAGACGTCCTCCCCAAACACTCATTAGTTACCTTATATCATTCATTACTTGTTCCGTACATGACCTACTGCATTAAAGTTTGGGGAACCACCTACAAATCTAACACAAATCCCATATTTTTACTTCAAAAGAAAGCTGTGAGAATTATTAGTAAGAAACCTTATCGTGAGCCAACAAATCTTTTGTTTGTCCATTTGCATATTTTGAAATGTTGGGACATGATTGATTACATTATAATACAAATTATTTACTTGATTACCATGACCTGGATGACTGAGACTCTATACAGATGTTGTTCTTGGCAAACAGTAGTTTAAAGGTTGTGGCTGCTCTCTGCTGTTGTGGATGTACGAAACATGGAAGTCTAATTCACGATTTTGCACCAACCCTGTATTTTTCAGATGTAAGTCCTGGATCAAAACCTCCTCTTATACTTGCGCCAATACATGCGATCAACTAGTATGGAAAAGCAGTGGGGGTGGGGGCTTTTTCCCATATTTAAAATTCAAAATTCTGTATGTATCAAAATTCTAGGGTGCCTAAAACCTTTTAGACAGTACTGCCTGTGTGGTTGTATTACTGAGTCTTTATTCAAACATATCGATGGTATAATATGAAACAAGGCTTCTGCAAATAAAAGCTTTATGTGCAGCAGCATGATAGCTGCTTCTTACTGTGCAATCTGCATGTGTGTGCATGTAATGATGTGTCTTCTCCAAAGACCTTTAACAAAGTGCAGAGTGAAAAATGAACACTGTTGTGATTAATATTTTATTCCTCTAAACTCCAAGACATTTTAGATCCTTAGCTGTGAGGAAATTAAAATGAGGCTGTGGGAGAGACACATTTATACTCAACATCCTGCTCCTGTGGAGCTGCTTTCATTTCTTTTAGAAAGATTTTAACAAAGTACCACCTGCCAACTCTAAAAGGAATCCATTCAACAGATTTTGTGGTCCCTGTGCCCTTTTGTTGCATGAGCACTTGATGTAGAGCTTTTTTGTTTTGTTATATAAAAGCATTCGGTTGATTTGACACTGGATTACGTTAGTGCAGGTGAACCTCGTTAACTTGCGCAAGTTGGGGTCCACAAATTCAAACTGCGGGTTATCTGAAACTGCCAGTTAATGAATCAGAATCAAATTCATTGCGAACTAAGTTCTCACATAAAAGGAATTTGATCTGGTGTCATTGGTACATAAACAACATCAAAAAGAAAAGGTAAAAATACTTCTGTTAGAAGAGTCAAATTTACAAAATGGACAAAACTATGTTCACTATCAAATAAATGTAACATAGTGGGATGAGGCTGTGCAAGGCATGCAGGTGTGTAGTACCTTTCAGTGCAGGGATGATCAATCTGTAGTTTGTGGGAGTGGGGGGAGGTGTGGTAAGTGGAGGTCTCTGGCATTATTTATAAGTCTAGCTGCGGACAGTCTTGAGGTTTTAGTCCTGATGGACCTCAGCAGTCTGCCAGAGGGGAGGGTGACAAAAAGTTTGTGTCCTGGGGTGAGAGTGATCGACCACTATGTTTCTTGCTCGCCACAGGGCCCTGGACGTGTACAGGTCCTGTAGGGATGGCAGATTGCAGTCGATCACCTTCTCTGCTGCATGCATGGTTCTCACCAGCATTATAACAGTGTAACAGTCCATTATGCTGCTGCATGAAAAAAATTACACTGCAGTTGGGCCGTTACTCTGTTTCCAAGGGTGTGTAGAGACAATTTGAATGTCTGATGATCACAAATGATGACCATTTGTGATTGTGGTCCTGCAGCGGGTCCAAAATCAACCTACAGAAATGATAATTTTTTTCCATCAACCTCAGTCAAACCCATTTAAAGATCAATTGTGACTCATGTTTCTTCTGATTAAAGGCGCTACCTGACTATTGTCTGTTATTGCGTGCAAGAAAAGAAAATCCTCCACCGTTTCCCATCGCAGTTTTTTTTTTTTTTTTCCGTTCCTCATGACATGCCTTTTCCATTTGACTGTCCACAAAGGTTCTCTGGTGTGGATCATTGCGCGTATGGGAAAAGTTCTTGGAGAAAAAGTTGTTGTACAGCTGCTAAAGTTGTCCTTGCAGCGAGCCGCGTGCAGAGTGCTGCAGGATAGGGGAGAATGGGGCCAGCTTCCCCTGCTAGATTTTTAAATTTATAACGCCCTGAAACACTATTACCTGCATTTTGAGCACCGGTGTGAAGTAAAGTCATAGTTTTTTTTTTTAATCTTTGTTACAGCCTTACTTTAAAGCCAAAAGAAACAATGCATGAGGCCAAAACACAGAATAGTGTAAATGTGTGTCAGGAACATCAGAACTTCTAATTTATACCCAGCCCTTTATTAAATCAAATCCATCCATCCATCCATTTTCTTTCATTTTATCCGGAGTCGGGTCACGGGGGCAGCAGCTCAAGCAAAGCCGCCCAGACCTCCCGATCCACACACACCTTCTCCAGCTCCTCCGGGGGAACCCCAAGGCATTCCCAAGCCAGCCAAGAGATGTGTTTTTTCTTACATTAAATAACTTGTAATTAAAATATTAAGTAAAAAAACAAACAAAAAGAAGATTCTTTAGAAATATTTTATGTTTGCTTGTAAATTAAAACCATAACTTATCTGTTGTTGTTGTTGTTGTTTCAGGTGAGATGATTTTTTGATTAACATGATAATGACCCTTGGACATTTATTTTTAGACAAAATAGCAATAAAAGTAATGTGTACATTTTTATGTCTGGTAGATTCATCAATTCATATCTGCATTTCAATCAGGAAAAAAGACCCGGAAAAAATAAATATAAATATTAATTATAAACATAGCAAGAGATGATGTAACAATGACTGCAGTGTGTTTTTTCATTAGGATTTGTCATGATTAAATCATTTTTAATTTAGTAATTTCAACATTAAATCACACCCTCGTTGACTATGTGATTGCTTTTAATGTTGTAATCAGGACAGAGTGATTACTAAAATATGAATTTCACTATTGTAATGATTGTGAATATTTTAAAATTATGCGCAGTAGGACTGAGACCTCTTCTACCTGTGCAAATGTTTTAATGACTGAACTTTGACTTCATGGACATGTTGAATGATTCCTTCATTTCATGTTAAAATAAGGAAAAGGTTTTTAAAATAATAAAATAGTTGCTGTTTGAAGAGCCTTTGCTTTATTTAGAAGCGTAGCAGCAGGTGTGAGTTTGCAGAGATGACAGGTGAGCTGGACTTTCAGAACATTTGACCAGATGAAGGTCTTCTCTGCAGCTTCAACCTCAAATTGGTGGTATTTTTGGAAACACTTTCCTCACATTTTGAAACACAGAGATGTTCTGTTCTTCTGTCTGGACTTCAGATTTTGGAATATTTATTTTGACTAACAAAGAAGGCCCTTTATAAGCCCATAATGCAAAAGCTTCGAGTCCTCACACTTTGAAACACAGAGATGTTCTCTTCTGTCTGGACTTCAGATTTTGGTATATTTATTTTGTCTAACAAAGAAGGCCCTTTGTAACCCGAACCCCCAGCTTTTTAGTTGATTTTTCTGTCCCATTACACTGAGAAAAAATCCTGATGAGAATCCTGGCTTGGATAATACGCTGCAGTCTGCTCCTGTCCTTAGCAGTGGCAGCAGCGTACCAGACGGTGATGGAGCAGGAGATGATGGACTCAGTGATGGCAGTGTAGAAGTTCACCATCGTTTTTGGCAGGTTGAATGAATGAGGTTGACCAAAAACATACAGTAGTCTTTATGCAGTAGTCTAAATTTTCGAAGCCATGAATTTAAGTTGCTGCACATGAAACATGTTGTTCAGGTTTATTCATTTATTAATTAATGTTACAGTCATATCGTTGTAGGGCAGGAGTGGTGGCCAAGTGGTTAGTGCACTTTGTTTCAGTGCGGAAGGTTCCCGGTTCAACCCCACCCCTGCCACATTTCTACATGTAATGTGGAGTTGCATCAGGAAGGGCATCCGGCATAGATCCTGTGCCATTTCACCATGCAGATCCACCCCAGATTTGCTGTGGCGACCCCGAGTGCAAACAAGGAAGCAGCCGAAATTTTACATATACTGTTTTAGAGGTTACATTGTTATTTCTGACGCCTTTGATTCCCACACATGGCAAAGGGAAAATAATCTGGCACACTGTAGTTTTTATTTATTTATTTATTTATTTTTTGTCCACTAGGGCATGGCAGAGCAGAAAAATCAGGCAGGAGTGAGTCAGAAGCAGGATGTTTTGCTGTGTAGCCCATTGTGTGAGGGTCAAGAATTAATTCTTTTCCGTACGAGTCCCAAATTAAATTTGTCACATGTATGTTAACACAGTTGTCAACCTGACAATAAAATGCATTTGTTGAGAAAGTAGCATGCAAGTCACTCAGTGATATGTCTTAAAGACAATATAAAATGATGAGAAGTACATAATAAAATGAAGAAAACTTCAAAAAGGGAAGAAAGAGAATAAAAGGGCATAAGTAATAAAAGCATGCAAAGTAAAGTTAAGAAAGGTCGAAAGTAGCTGTGTTGCATTTTGAAGCTGCTGACGAAAAACCTCAGCGCCAGTGTTCCATGGCTTGATGCGTCTTCTGTAGTCCACTATCATCTCCTTAGTTTTTACTGATGGCAAGAGAGAGGTTATCCTGATACCAATTGGTTAGTGCCTTAGCCTCCTCCCTGAAGCTGTGCTTAGCCTTACAGTCATGAATGAACGAGTATAAGAGGAGACTGAGCCCCAGCCCTGTGGTGCACCTGTGTTCAGGATCAGCATGGAGGAGGTGTGGCTGCCGACTCTCATCGCCTGTTGCCTGCCCACCAGGAAACTGAAAATCTATCTGCAGATGGATGTCTCCAACCCAAGACCCTCCAGCTTGGAGATGAGCTTTCAACGGATGATAGTATTGAAAGCTGTGCTGTAATTGATGAAGAGCGTTCTCACATACGCTCATGTAAGTGCAGCGTGGTAGTAGTCATGTAGACAGGTGGCTGCAAGTTTTTTGAGGGCAGGGATGATGGTGGAAGCCTTGAAGGAGGTCGGGGCCACAGGCTGTCTCAGGTAGAGGTTGAAGATGTTGGTGAATACCTCCACCAGCTGGTCATTGCATGCTTTAATAGCATGGGCTGGAATGCCATCTGGCCCCGGAGCTTTGTAAGGGTTGACCTTGAAGGCTCGCCTTACATCAGAAGAATTAAGAGAAGGCTTTATTAAAAAAACAAAAACAAAAAAGAACCAGCTTGTACAATAGGTGTGAGATATATTTGAAAGTTAAGTTCATGTCAACACCATCAATCAACACCATACTTCCAGCTTTGCTCCAGGACAAGCTTTCTCTGCTCCACGTGCCCAACTCCACCTGCAGGTGGATCACAGACTTCCTGACGGACCGGAGTCAGCGTGTGAGGCTGGGAAAAAATGTCTCGAACACTTGGGCTCTCAGCACAGGATCTCCACAGGGCTGTGTCCTTTCCCCTCTGCTCTTCTCCCTCTACACAACTGCTGCACCTCTAGCCACGACTCTGTAAAGCTCATCAAGTTTGCGGACGACACCACCCTCATCGGACTCATTTCGGATGGGGATGAGTGTGCCTACAGGAGGGAGGTGGACCGGCTGGTGACCTGGTGCAGCAGCAACAACTTGGAGCTCAACGCCCAGAAAACAGTGGAGATGATCGTGGACTTCAGGAAAGCCACAGCCCCCCCGCCCTCCCTCGCCCTCACCAACAGCCCCATCACCACTGTGGTCTGTCACCGCTTCCTCAGCACCACCATCACCCAGGACCTCAAGTGGGAGTCAACCATCAGCTCCCTCATCAAGAAGGCCCAGCAGAGGATGTACTTCCTGCGGCAGCTGAAGAAGGCCAAGCTGCCTGTCCAGCTGATGGTGCAGTTCTACACGGCCATCATCGAGTCCATTCTCTGCTCCTCCATCACGGTGTGGTACGCCGGGGCCACAGCCAGGGACAGACACAGACTGCAGCGCATTGTGGCCTCTGCTGAGAAGGTGATCGGCTGTAGCCTTCCATCTCTCCACGACCTGCACATCTCCAGGACTCTGGGCCGAGCAGGTCGGATCACAGCTGACCCTTCTCACCCTGCACACGGTCTATTCAAACCACTCCCCTCGGGCAGGGGGCTACGGTCCATCCGGACCAGAACCTCCCACCATAAGAACAGTTTCTTCCCCTCTGCCGTTAGACTCATGAACACCTCATAACTCCGTCACCTTAAGCTTAACTCTGTCACTTTATCATTTTATCACGGGTCACTTTAGACAATGTACTTTGGTTTTTAATTGCATTCCTCCCACTGCACTGTTTTTTTCTGTTTCTCTGTTTTTCTGTTGCACACAGCCTTTCATATTTCATATTTCTTTTTTTTATCTTATATTTTATCTTATTTTGACACATATGTTATATTTTATCCTAGCATTTTATCTCTTCTTAATGTTGCACCATTGTACCGAAGCAAATTCCTAGTCTGTGAATCCTGTTCACTGGCAATGGCAATAAACTTCTTCTGAATCTGATTCTGATGTGAGTTGTTTAATGTGTGCGTGGCAAAGAGCCGTATACGAGCATACAGCAGAGGTGTCAGCATGTGAGGATTTGTAACTATTTGTTTCTCCATGTTTAACAGTAATGATTGTGGTTTTCCCAAATGTATAGAATGAACACTTTTTGTAACAAATAGATTAGGAAATAACCTTGTTGTGTCTGATGATTTGTGGAGATTAATGCTGGATTTTATGGTCGCAAATTGAGTTTTACCGCGACATGTTAGCAGAGCCAGTAAAATGGCTATTTGCAAACATAATCCAGCATTAAGGTCCGCTAATCATCAGACGCAAAGGGGGTTATTCCCATTCTAATCCAATTCCAACATTTGCACGGATCCGTGTCCACCACAGAAGGCTACATCTTAATCCACATAATTATATAGTTCGGTAAAAATGTTACGGAGACAAAGGGTGTGGTCAGCTCGTCAAAGCTTACCATAGCAACAGCGTCTTCATGCCAAACTGGAAATTCTGTGAATAGAATCCACATCAACATTTTTGTATGGTAACTTTTATCCATTTCTGTGTCGTTGCTCCGCCAGTTTCTCTCGCTTTTTTTCTTCTTCTTCGTGTTTAATGGCGGTTGGCAACCTCTTGCTCTCAGCTGACAGCACCATTATTGACATCTGCACAGCAACGCACGTGGACAGGGTGCTAACACATTAAATGTGAAACTTTTAATAATTTGCCACCATTTTTGCGATATTTTATCATCTGAAATCTCACACAGTTAACCAATCTGATTTGTGGAGAAAATGTAATTGATTAGAATCAGTTTTATATGTCCCTCATAAGATGGGATGTATTATGTTATGGCGTTGGCCATTGCTTTTGGGGTCACGATTGTCTGGAGCATTTCTTACAGCTGATGTAGATTTGAAGGAAACCTTACGTAAATGTTTAGCGCTCAGTCAGTGTGCACTCACTGTTACCATGATCACAGACCTATTGGGGGAGCCGGTCTGCTTTGTGTATGCCTGATCCCTTCAGATCTCAGAAGCTAAGCAGTGTGGCATCTGGTTAGTACTTGGACGGGAGACCTCTTCAGAACACCAGCGGCTCTGTGTGTGTTTCTCCATGTAGAACTGGAGTTTCAGGAGGAAGGGCATCCGGCGGATCTGCTGTATCTGCTGTGAACCGAACAAGACGGAACAGCCAAAATGACAACACACACAAATAGACCTGTTGGGGTCTTCAATATACAGATTGACCAGCTTGTTAATTCAGGCATTTCATCACAAAGAACCCATGTATAGGTGCCACTACTACGGTAGAGCAGGGATGATATTTTAAACTGCTTATCCTTCATTGCACTTGCATGCCCATCTTTAATTTTGAATATTAGACTATGGACTCAGCTGACCCGTTTGCCAGCATTCAATATATGTAAATAGCTGCACATGTGTATTTGGTTGCAGGTACTAACAGGGCCCTGCTGTGCAAAGCAAGCAGCGATGGCCAGAACCAGGTTGTCCAGATTGGACGACCACACAGCACCAACAATGACGAGGAGCTGCAGAGACTGGCTGCACTGGGTGAGACACACACACATACGAGTAATACAGTAGGACCATAAGTATACATGCATGAACTATGCACTCATAGTTCATGCATTGGCCAAAGCCCAAAACAGCCTTTAATAACCACCATCTTCTTATATTTGTATTTCTCCCGCTTCTTTATGTAATAAACTGCCCCTTTCCAAGAACCAAAATGTTATCTACCTCATTTTGAATTTATTGAAGGTCACGTTAAAACCGGGCCGGGTCCCCACAGATGGATTCCATCTTGTGAAGGGACCACGACCGTAGCTTGCACAACACTTTTATACAATGTGGGCGTTACAGTGGGTGTGGTTTAGGCTATATGTTACTGACTCTCACAGATAGGGGGAGCCCTCCCTGTATCAGAAACTTGCACATGCATGATGGAAGTGAAAATTAACTCTTATGTTTAAACTTTAAACCAGATCTCAGAGACCTCCAAACAGATAACAAAGGCAAATACTTGATCACTAACATAAAATAAGGAATTAGCACAGATATTATCCTACATATTCCAACAGTGGATGAAAATACATAGGTTTCTCTTGCTGTCCAAGCACATTAAACAAGCAGAGTACATACATACATACATATCCTGGTACACTTATGCTCAGTTGTGTTAAATATGGATACGGATGGAGCCTTCTGCCTGCACTATGTTACAGTGCAGCCATGAAGTATTCACAGGGCTTCACTTGTTTTACATTTTGTTGTGGTACATCCTTATTACAAAATTGATTAAATTTTTTCTTCAAAATTCGACACACAATACCCCATAATTACAATGTTATTTTTTTTGAGTTTTGCAAAAAAAAAAAAAAAAAAAAAAAAAAAAAAAAAATATATATATATATATATATATATATATATATGGAACACAAATGAGCTTTTGCTTTGTATTCAGCGTATCCTGTATGGACGCGCACACATAGTTGGGCCATTGTATTGAGGAAGCTAATGAGCCACTAACAAAGGCTGTGTATGTAACATTGGGATTAGCTTTGCAGAAGCATCAGGTGCAGGATGGAACCTCTTATGATTATAATTGGAAATTAGCTGCATTGTTTTCTCACTTCTCTCTCTTTCTCTTTCGCTCTCTCTCTCTCTCTCTTTCTTTGTTGTTTTGTGCTTTAAATTAAATGGCAGTCATTCCATTAACTTTTGTGACCTCTGTGACCTCTCCTCCTTCCCCTCTCTCTCATCCTGACACTCCTGGTCATTAGTAGCGCTCTTATCTGGCACACATCTATGCCTTTCAGTTATTTTCATTTCTGTCGGCTCCCGTTTTCTGTCCTATGCTGCCTCTCTGTGTCTCTTACCACATTCTTCTCCTTTTCATTTCAGTAATTTTACATCTCACTTTACTTACTCACATCACTTATTATTTTGTTTTTGACAATGTGGCATCAGTATATTGAGTTTGTTGCAAATAATTCTGCATAGAGCCAGTCTAATAATGGTTTGATGTTTTTCCCCTTCCATTTTCCAACAACAGAATAGATTTTATTGTTTTGTTTTGTTTTTTTATTTTTTAATTGAAAGATAAAATAGGTAACAGGACAAGGATCGTCCTCCGTAATAACTGGGGAGGTGATGGTCTAGTGGTTAAAGCGTTTCGCTTGAGACCAGAGGATCCTCGGTTCAAATCCCAGCCTGACCAGAAAATCACTAAGGGCTCTTGGGCAAGGTCCTTAATCCCCTAGTTGCTCCCAGTGTGTAGTGAGCGCCTTGTATGGCAGCACCCTCACATTGGGGTGAATGTGAGGCATTATTTGTAAAGCGCTTTGAGCATCTGATGCAGATGGAAAAGCGCTGTATAAATGCAGTCCATTTACCATTTATTTATTTGTAACTTATTCAACTCTGAACAGCTGAAGTGGCTTCAGAAAAGGAAGCGCAGTATCTCCAGGCTGCTGAGTTCTGGTTTGGGGACACTCAGAGCCTGCAAAAAGTCCTTCCACTGCAGCAGCAGCTTTCACACCACTTTATTTGACAGCACAGTGGGGACAAAACTGTCGTGTCCATGTGCAGAAACTCTTGTCGAACATAAAAATAAATAAATAAAAATCTCCCTGTATTTACAAATGATCTGAAACCACATCTTTTTTCTCTGTAATTATATTGAAATAAAGTTACATGTTTCTTTTGTATACTGATGATGTAATTCTGTGACATACAGAATGTCATGTCCTCACTCCAGGCTGTGCCTGTCCTCGTTATGCCATCTCTAAACCCCCGTGTCTCTTCTCATTGCTAAACCTCTGCTTCTCTTGAACAGGAGTGGATTCATCCCGTGTGAGGCAGGCAGGGCAGATCGCTGGCCAGAGCAGCACCCGGAGGCTCGGAGACTACAGAGTCAAATTCAACTACACGGACATCGACCTGCTGAGGTAAGTCAGAATATCATCACTTTGTAAAAATCTTTAAAGCACAGTAATGTCGTTTTTAACTGCCCGAGTGTCAATCTTAGTGTGTGTGTGTTAGGTATACTGACCACAAGATGCTGCTTGACTTTAAGGTCAAAGGTCAAGGGCACTGGAACATGCTTTGTAAAAAAAATAAAAATCTTGTGAGCACAATAACTTCTTCCTAAAATGCTCGATTGTCAGAAAACCTGGTATGTGTGTTCGGCATGGTGACCCCAAGGAGCCTGTTGATGTTGTGGTCTGAATCTCTGAACTATACGTCTGTTGACTGGGCACAAGTTGTACACCGGAAGGCCTTCCTGACGCAACTCCACATTACATGGAAAAATGTGGCAGGGGTGGGGTTTGAACTGGGAACCAAAACCAAGCACACTAACCACTTGTCCACCACCCCTGCGTTCTAAGTGCTGTAGTAAGGTGTGACTAAATACATTGCTGCATTTGGCATTTTTGTTTTAGACGTTCTAAACGTGCACACAAAATACATTTTCTGTTTGTTATTTATGAGTTTGAGAGCGACTTTCTCGTGTAAGGAAGGATGCGAAAGCAAAAATGATGAACCGCTTTGACAAGTAACTGCTGCAAGAATTGAAAAAGGTGCTGGATCTTCTTCTTCCTTATCTGAGGGATTTTCAGAGCAGCTTTGCACACAGTGCCAGTGATGATTCTGATGTTAAATTGTAAACTGTGTGTATTCATCATGAAACAATGCTTGTGCTGTCGATTCCCAGGCAAATGGACGGTCTGTCGTTAAGCCAAACTAAATGCATGTCTTGATGGGCAGATCTCACAGCATCCACCGCACGGTCGAGTGTGTTGGCCACAAGCGGCAATAGATGCCACTGAAGTCAAGGCACGAGAACTCCTCTCAATGCACGCAGGTTTCCACCCAAAGTCCAACACCCTGTGGCTCTATGAGCAACGGAAAGAGGGAAGGTGAGGATTAGTAAGTGTCAGAGCCACAATCCAGGATGAGACAAGGAGCATCCATGCATACATCAGAAAAATGGCCCCCTGAGATCAGTTGCTTCAAGAATGCCTCAGACAGCTGAAGACCGACAGTGATAAGGAACAGGGGGAGGACATATCATGGAGGACCAAACCTCTACATGGGATGTGTCATCGATAGATAGAGGAAGTGGCTGACATCAAGAAGACCTGCCAGTGGCTAGACAAGGCCTGCCTGAAGGACAGCACAGAGGGTCTGATCATGGCAGCAATAGAAGCAGTCTTAAGCACTAGATCCATAGAGGCAGGAGTCTACCACAGGTGGCAGGTTCCAAGTTGCAGGCGAGGCAAATGTTCCCCAGAGACAGTCCAGCACATAGTAGCAGGATGCAAAATGCAAGCTGGGACAGCATACACTGAGAGACACAACCAAGTTTCGGAAATCATGTTCAGGAACATCTGTGCTGCATACGGATTAGAAGACCCCAAGTCCCAATAGGAGACACAGCCAAAGGTGGCTGAGAACAGCTGGGCTAAGATCCTGTGGGATTTAAAATTCCAGACAGACAAGCAGCTGCTGGCCAACCAACCAGACATAGCGGCGGTTGACAAGAGAAAGAAAACTGCAGGTATGATCAATGTGGCAATCACAGCTGACGGCAACATCAGAAAGAAGGACTACCAGAAAATCGAGAAGTACCAAGGACTGAAGGTGCAACTGGAGCAGATGTGGAAGGAAAAGTCCAAAGTGGTCCCAGTGGTAATAGGAGCACTAGGAGCTGTAACCCCCAACGTGTAAGAGTGGCTCCAGCAGTATGACGTCAGAGGTCTCTGTCCAAAAGAGTGCAGTCCGAGGAACAGCCAAGATCCTGCATCGAGCCCTCAAACTCTCAGGCCTCTGGAGGAGGACCCTAGCTTGAGAAACACATCACCCTCCTATATGCTGTATAAACTGATAATTAGTGAAATGGCACTAATTTCCTATTGTGCCCATCATTTATCAGTGATGACCTCTGGGTCTAAGGTCACAGTTTGAGCCTGGATTTCCTCTAATGTTCAATATGTTTGAATTTTGTTTGACTATTTTGTTTTAAAGTTCTGTGATTTGACTGGTAGAAGAAACTTCATTTAATTTGATGGTCTTTGGAGTATTTGGAATTTGTGCGTGTGTGTGTGTGTGTCATTGTAACAGCTTGTTCCAATAACCCTTTAACCAGGATTTTTTTCTGCACCTCATGTGTGTATCACATTCACTTTTTGTTCATAACGTATTTATTCCACCTGAGCAGTGGTGCAGTATTCTGTACGTTGTAGATGTAGTGTCTGTCTGTGTGTGTACTCTGCACTGCCTGGACAGTGTCGGCTCTGTCTCCATATTATGGTTTTTCATATCAGATCTGACTCTGTTCCAGTGCCACAGCTGAGGCTGTTCAAATTCCATGATCCAAGCGTCTCCCCGCCCAGCCCAACAGCTTCTCATTTCCTAGTCCTGTACACAGTCCAGATCCAGCCAGTGAGGATCAAATATCTAAGTCACTCCAATTATGTTCCTTTTCAACAAAACAATTGGACTTTTGTAAAATTTCTCCTTAGTGCCATCAAAGGGAGGCCCGGAAATTGAATTTGGATAAAGCATGCAATTGTGATTCTTTGTAGCAATGAGATTAACTAAAGGTTTAAAGTATTTGGGTCAGGGGAACTGAAGTGACCCTCCTATCTTCCTCATTTAATTTTAATTCTTGACTTTCTCTCTGCTACTTAACCTCTCACACAGGCTTTAACAGTTTTGTTGTTACGGTCTGAGCAGGATCGGAGTTAAATTGAACCCTAACAGCAGACGGCCAGGACACAAAGGGATGAGTTTCAAAAATCCAAGGTGCTTTTATTATCCACAAGGGTATAGCAAAAACAACACAAACAGTTGCAGGGAACTCACAATGAAATTACAAGTCCAACACTAACTCACGGGTGAGGCAGACCAGGAGGTGCAGTGGAGAAGATTTAGCAAGAAACAGCTGACAATAAGGTGTGTGAGAAACCAGACAGGGTACTTACAACTACCACAAACAACGGAGAGAGCAAGGGCAAAAAACACCATCTAACACGAGCATAACGAAAGGTAACATTCAGTTAACTGACCCGCAAAGGAAAGACAAAACAGGAGTGGCTTAAATTCAGTAATGTAAATGAGAAACAGGTGCAAACCAACAATGGACAGGAAGTGACACGTGAGAACCACAGGGACTAAAAGAACACAGAATACAAAAAGACAGTGCCATTGAAAAACAGCAAAACACATGATAAACTCTCAAACACAAATCAAGAGACAGAAATGCAAGTTACAAAATAAAGAATTGTGTGAAGATGACAAAATCGCGGAACGCAAAAAACACACTGATGAACACAAGCACAAAGACAAGAAGAACCAAGGACAGAGGACAGCAGAGACATGACAGGAGCAAGAACACAGACGTAGGGGAACCGGAAACCGAGGAGGGTAAGGGAGCACAGACAGCAGACGGAACATGAAGAAGACTGACTGCGGGAGACACGTCCACATCCACGCACAATGAAAGACACTAGAGAGATACACACACCAGACCCACACGACAAAGACACACACACACACACATATGGGACTAACACAAGTAACGGACACAAAACAGGAAGGCAGACATACGATCACACATACACCAGACAAACACAGCCCAGGGGTGCACACACAACACAGGAACGACAGGTGAACCATACACGCAGAAACCCACATGGGCACGTGGCAACAGGCAAAACACATACAGACACGGATGCATGAAAAACACAAAAGACACAAACAGAGGCAGAAGAGCTCACACACAGCATTCGTCTTTTCATATGCATCCAAAACACAAAAGACACAGAGGCAGAAGAGCGCACACACAACATTTGTCTTTTCATATGCATCCAAAACCCAAAAGACACAGGCAGAAGAGCGCACACACAACATTCGTCTTTTCATATGCATCCAAAACACAAAAGACACAGAGGCAGAAGAGCGCACACACAACATTTGTCTTTTCATATGCATCCAAAACCCAAAAGACACAGGCAGAAGAGCGCACACACAACATTCGTCTTTTCATATGCATCCAAAACACAAAAGTCACAAACAGGGACAGAAGAGCGCACACACAACATTCATCTTTTCATCATAAAGACCCATTTATAGCTGCTTCTGTAACAAACTAATGCATATGGTTTCATCTTTAGATGTTTGCATAGTTTCTCCACCATTAAGACAAGAACATTCATACTGATGTGTCCAAAGTATCACTGCAAGAGATTAAGACAGAAGACAGATATTAATCTTAGAAGGATCAGTAAAGAATGCCGTACCTCACATAGTAGAGCAGATAGCTCAGCGAGATAAGAGTTGGGCTGTCATTATATAGACCTGGGTTTGATTCCGGCTCATGATGCCAGTCTTGTGTCCTTGGACAAGATGCTTTATCTGCATTGTCCCAGTCCACCCAGCTGTGAATGGGCACCGTCCTGGGCTGTGGAAGTAGCCTGTGCTGAGCTGGTGTACCATCCAGGGGGAGACGTAGAGTCAGATATGGAATCAGAGGTCCTCATGGCCTATATAGGACTTCTTCTTGAGATTGTTTATCTCCACTGTCTGTCTCCACCATCAGTGCAGCCAAGAGTAAACCCATCATTGCTGAGCCAGAGATTCATGGCAGTCACTCTTTGGACAATGTGACAGGCTTCCTGTTGCTGATGTCAGAAGGTCTCATCAATGCTCTGGAGTCCGCCCATGGAGCTGAACAAGCCAATCAGGTGAGCAGATTCAGCCTGTGAATTATTATCATTATCTTCTGCATTCCCCACACATTTTCTTTTTGTCCTTTGCTCAGTTAGGCCTTGCCTCTCTTATTTTTGCTTTATCAGTTCTTCATCTTAATATTGGTCTCCCTCTCACTGCCTTCCACTTCTCAAAATCATTGTAGGAAATTGTTGCCATGGTAGCAGCAGAGCTGGCCCTGCAGACCAGTCTGGAGGCCGTGGCTCAGTCGGTCGTGGAACGCATTAGGCGACTGCACCATGACGTCTTTGTGTCCGGTCGTCAGAGGGCAGCATACTGCTCTCGGCACGAGGACATGACCCTGCTCATCCGCACCCTGAACTACCCGCTGGCTGATGGAGTGCTCACACCCACGCAGGGTAGGATGACCAGCTGATGTTTCCTCAGCAAACTGACCTCAACTACACTAAGTAAATCAGCGCAGATTCAGAAGCCTGAGGACATTTGATGGTTTTGAACAGAAATTATATTTATGTGCGTGTGTGTGTGTGTATATATATATATATATATATATATATATATATATATATATATATTATACAAATAATGGATTGTAAGGAGTCCAACATAGAGAAATATTGGATGAAGAAAAGTTATATTGGACGAGGTGTATGTATGTATGTGTGTATATATATATATATATATATATATATATATATATATATATATATATATATATATATGTATGTTCTCCACTCAGATTGCAATTTTTAAGACTGTGCATTGAGACAAACAAAAAAGTTCTATATTGATTGAGAATGGAAACACTTAGAAACAGTATAGTTTAGGACCATATGTCAGTAGGAAGTTAAAATTCTTTTTTTTTTGGATCAAAGTTTTTTTTCATCTGAAGCTCAACACATGAATACTGACAAGGATACTTTGTTTTTCAGAATTATAATGGTTTTAAGATGAGCTGAAATTCATAATAAACCACCATTTTTCCTATAATGGCACTAGCATGTTAAAAACAACAACAACAAAAACCCTAAAATTCCTATTTTTTTAGTCTTTCACCAAGAAGTTCATATTGATCCCCAACAACATCCAAGCCCCCCCCCCAAAAAAATAAAATGAGCTCCATTTTCCAAAGATAGCCATTTTATTTTGTATCCAATCACCGGTTTCTCCTTTTTCATCATCACACTTTTTAATGTCCAAACACCTAAAGAACAATTTTCAGTGTGAATATTGTTCCTTCTAAATATTGCCATAGTGAACTAAGTATCAGATTTTCCACACTATGAGTCGCTTATTTTTAGCCACTGTATTTTCAAGAGTATAACTCAAAAATGTCTCCTGAAGAGGAGGAAAAACAAACGTGTAAGTTGCACCCTTTGTTCTTTTTGCAAATCGTTGTCATATACTTTTTATTATTTCCATTTATTCTTTTATTATTAGAGTATGTTTTATTTTGTCCTTTGATTCCTGGGAAAGTCATATATAAATAGTTATTATATCAAAAGTGTGATTTTGGAAAATATGATACTTTGGGAGGTCATGCAAATTATGTCAAAATATAGAGGTGTAACATTACACAAAAATCAAAGTTGGGTACATTTTCAGTACAGTGGAAACAAGAAACATTAAAGATTGTGGTTGTTTGTTGTGGCTCCCAGAATGCATGATCATCCAACGGAGTTTGGTCCGCTGTTTTGAACCCTGCTCTTGTGAAGTGCCTCGAGACAACCTGTGTTGTGATTTTTACGTTATATACATTTGGCTAATTTGTGAATGAATAGTCCTTTCAGATTGTTACAAAAAGTTTTTTTTCCTTGAATCCTTGTGAAACCTACATTTCAAAAATAAATGTGACATACTCCAATGAGACTTAGAATTTGGAAAGTGTGGTGCCTAACGTAATGTTAATCAGTGATCCTCGAAGAAAAAAAAATGCATTGGAAGTACTAATTTCTAAAATGAAAAATGCTCAGTTCAGATTTTAGTTAAGTTTAATTAGTTGATTAATTGTTTTTTCCCCACGAACTCTGGATTGTACAGAGTCACCAATTTACCAGTGGTGCAGATCGATATCTCAGATACGTCTGAGAAAATCAGCTTGTTATTTGATCCAATGTTTCACACGTGTTGGTCCTCTGCCCTGCTTTCAGGTGGTCGTATTTACCCCGTGTCGGTGCCGTACTCCAACAGCCAGAGCACCAGTAAGACCAGTGTCACCCTCTCACTGGTCATGCCCTCCCAAAGCACTCTGACCAACGGAACCAACACCGCCTCCACCCTGGAAGAAGGAACCCCCACTCCAGGGTAAGCTTCATTCATCTGACGCCCCCGTTGCTCTGAGTAAACCGGATTTATTCATCTTTTTGTTTTCATTACCGTGCACCTCTCACTAACATTTGTTCTCCCTCTGAGTGAGCTGGAATTCTCATCTCATTCCCTTGTTGTTGCTCGCTCTTGGTGAGCTTTATTGGGTTTTCTCTTCCTCCCTGCTGCTCGGTTTGTTTGGGATAAGCATGCTTTTCCACTGCCCCATCACTCCTCTGCTATATTTACTCTGAGCGAGCTGGTGTTTTTAACTCCCATGTGTCTTTTCCCTGCTTCCTTTGTGTTTATACACGGTTTCTCCCCGTCCTTCTGTACTGTAGCCTCACGAGCTCAGACCAGAATGGGATGATTGGTGCACCTTTGGCTCTATATTTCATAGACCAAAAACGCTGAAGACATTCACAGTGAGCCTGAAAAAATTACGATACAAAAAACTTTTCAAAAGTTGTATTTACATTCTGTGCAAGTGTCTTCTGCATCCTCATGTTTTTGTACAAATCTGATTTTTTTTTTTTTTTTAATGTTGTGGTTTTTTTTTTCCCCCTATCATTAATTAGTCTTAGTGAAAGTGTTGTGACCTTAAAAGGCAAATTTTACACATTATTTTGTCTCTGATGTTAAAGACAAAAGAAGCCACACTCATGCACCAAGCGTCCCCCGCCGCTAACACTAGCACACCATTGAATTTCACTTAATGTTTGTTTGATTATTTTTGGTGCTGTTTGTTGAAACGTAGGGGTTTTTGTGTATTTTGATATTAAAAACAAATGCTGTTTTTCCGACCTAAACGCACTACCACGTTTGGGTTTTGGTAAATATGATGTTAGCAAAATTTTAACTTGGGAGGTTTATAAATTATGTAGACTGAATATTGATGGGTTATTTGTTATTGGTTAGGGTGGTGATAGAAAAAAAGGGACGGGGGATTCTTCAGTTGCTGGGGTGCAATAAATGACCAGGATCAATACTCTGTTCAGTAAAGTGGGCCGGCCCTTAAAGGGTTTTGGTGAACACAGATCATGCTTGAATTGCAGCTCCTTTGAGATGCATTATTTGTGGACGTCCAGTTCACATTTAGTGAAAATTCAATAAATTTTGTTCAAGTTATCATGAGCCAAAGACTCAGTGCTCTTTTTGAACATGCAAGTGGCTCTTAGAGAGTTTTGATGAAGCCCGATCAGGCTCAGATGGCACCTCCTCTGAGATATCAGATGTCAAGACTTATGAACAGATGATGTGCCCCCTGCTGGCTGTCCAGCCAGTGTCTGAAAGTTATCAGGCCTTTGAAGATAAAAGAAAAAAAAATGGCCATTCTCTTTAATGAAGAGGTGATCAACATGATGTTTTTATAAATTTATGGAAGAGTCTTTTATACTCTGCACTCTTTATTGAAATATTTCACTTTAGGAGCTGTTGATTCTTTATGGGTCTTTTAGTGAAGCTTAGGGCTAGTGGCCGGCGATCACCTTAGTATTTCTTCTGTTTTTCTTGTTGCTTAATGTTGCCAAATTCTACCTTATTTATAGTCTTTTCTGCCGCCTGATTCTGTTTTGTTTTTTCTCTCTGTTTGAGGTGCAGCTCCATTCAGAAGTGGGAGTGGGTGTCTTCTTCTGGAAGCCTCCCATCCTGTACACCAGCATGGACTCCCAAAAATTTCCTGTATATTTGTATTGTCAAGTGTGTCGGTAGCATGGCCCAAGCAGAGAGTCACCCCTTTGAGTCTGGTCTGTTTGAGGTTTCTTCCTCAAATCATCAGAGGGAGTTTTTCTTAGCACTGTCACCTGTGTTCTTGCTCTGTGGGTTGGTAAGGTTTGACCTTACTTGTGTGAAGCGCCTTGAGGCAGCTTTGTTGTGATTTGGCGCTATATAAATGAAAATAAATGGAATTGAATTATGAGGCGTCTTTATGACTTTTTTATTTTATGCTTAACGTTATTGCACAGTTTATTTTTGCAGCAGCTGTGGAGCCACTGAAAGATTCTTGTCAACAGACAGATTAAGTGAGAGCCAGATGATACGATTTTCAAGTTAGATTAGAGCGATCAGATCAGGTGGATCTCAGGCCGACTGAAGCCATGCTGCCAACTTTTAGCTGTAATCCAGAAGTGCAAAAGCAGCGCATTCAGGTCTGCTATCCTGATGTTTATCGGGTAAATCGTCTTTTATTCAAACGTGTTTCAGTAGGTCAGACGGGAACTCTTGGATATATTTGTAAGAACTTCCACGTCGGGATTTTCAGCAGTTCTTTTATTTACAAGTCGCCAATTCTATTTGTGTAGTCAAACTACAAAACAGCCCACGCTTCCTCCAGCACACACAGTCAAAACCACAGACTGGAGGAAAGGACTCTGTCCCTCACTTGGTCCTTCTCAAAAACACGACGTTAGCTTGTAGGGAATTCTTACAGAATGTTAGACAACACCACTCGGATCATTCCGTCCACTTTTTCACTGTGTGCAAAGGTTGAAGGCAACATTAATCATCATGTTGGGAGGCAGCGAGTTCTTCTCCAGTTACAGTATGTGGACTTTGGAAAAGTAATGTAACTAATCAACACAAGAATGCTAGCAAGAAAAACTAATAACTTGTAATCACAATAGTGGACCTTAAAATCATAAATTGTGAATGTTCCCAACTCACCCTGCTGTCAAATCTTGTGAAAACTGTCTTTGCTTGCTGTCAGGGTTGCAATATTTCACCATTTCCTGAAAATATGTTAGGCTACAAATACAGCCAAAAACATGAACTAATGGAAGCTTCTTCAATTATTTAGTTTAAGGCAAAAAAAAAAAGAAATGATCAAGTTAAATAAATTGCATCATTTTACACCTGTTATTGAAGTTGTAGCCTTTTGAATTTTTTTGTTTTTCAATTATTATTTTTTAACCAAATAAGTCATTAAAAAAAGACTTTCTTCAGCACCACTATCATTTTGTTCCATCATATTTGGAAACTTTATCATTTTGACCCATGTAGATTAAAATGCATCCACAAGACACCATAACTTAATTTCTGCGGTGACATCACAAATGACATGAGGTTGTTGTTTGTTTGTTTTTTGACCGTCTAACAGTATGCTGTGGTACTGCTGTTCAAGGTTCGATTGGTCCAGAAATGTAGTAGACCATTATTTGTGACTGCAAGTACCAAAAAATTACCTAAATGTAAACACACACACAGAGTGAATAATCACAGGGCTCCCTTCGATAAGCGCTCCAGATAAAATCTGAACAAATTTAATGATCAGTTCACTGGGTGCCTCTGGGCCAGTAAGAGGACACGCACACAGGTCCCCAGGGAAGCTTGTTCATAGTAATGGTACATACAGTTCTAACAGTTTTACTTGGTTTGGTAAAATGACTTTCAAAAATTGGAGGAAACTGGGGCTGTTTTTATTGAAACAGTAGTCAAAATGTGCATTAACTTCTATCATACGATCACTTTCAAATGAGTGTAAGCGAAGATTGCAGAGTATTGCCAAATACACTCGAAAATGAACGAGTCCAATTACACTGGTGTTTAAGCGCATCCTCGCAATGCTACTCCTGCGTTGTTCCCACACTTTTCAACAAGGCTAAAATGTATCTGGTTACATCTCCAAAAGAGCGTGACATACTTTTCTTAGGCTTCATGTTGCAGAGAAGAATGAGAAGTAGACTCCTGCTCACAGAACAATCAGTCCCAATAAATGTCACCTACCTTTCCAAAATATCACACTCTGCACGAATTACATCCAACTATTCAGTGTTTTCATTGTATTCCAGTATCAGAAATTCTTTTTAAAACTTGCTGTGCAAAACTTTCCCCTATTGCTCACAATGTTCTACAACCACCGCTTACACCCGGTGTCAGGTTGATTATGGTTTCCCAGAAAAACATAGGCTTTGTCTCAATTTAGGGGTCGTATCTTTGGTGGGACTCTGTAACACGTGTTTCGTTTGAACCAAACAGTCCCAAGAGTCAAAAAAATAAAATAGGTAAAATAAAATAGACAAAATGGTTGGTAAATTAAAAATATTATGTATACAATGTTTTACTTATTTACAAATAAGGGTTGAAAAGTGATTACACGTTACGCCTACTACATTAGCTTGGCTACACAGCTAGCCTGCCCCTAACCCTAGCTAGGCGACAGGCGTTAGGGGCAGGATAAGCTAATGATGCAATCGCACAATGCTTCACGGGTTGACAGTCTCATTTAGAAGAGGTTGGCTCAGTCTTTGCTGTCTCTGAAGGCCAGCTCTTTCCTGAACGCAGCCTTCAAAGGATGCAGCCCCTGAATTCACACACAGTTGAAGATACTTGAATGTCGCACATCGGCAATGGGAGACTGCCGTTAGTGATGGGATTAACGTCTTATCATTATTATATATTTCCTAACTGTAAGCCAGAAATGGCAAGTTCCTAGTCTTCTTTGAATGCAGTGTGAACTTAGAACTTTGGTCATGTGCACATGCGGTTCCTCATTGTGATGTGCAGGATCTCATGAGGCAACTTACTATATTTGCCCTAGAACCCCCCCCCCCCCAACCAATTAAATACTTTGCGAGCAATAAAATTAGCTGTAATTTTGCAGTATACCACAGAAATAAAGATTTTTTTAATCTTGTGGGAACTCAAGCGGGATGACACCTTTAAAGCACTCAGTGCGATCACAGCAGGTCATAGGTCACAGTCTTATTACATAAGCAGCTAGCTAGCTAGCTACATTCTTTGTTTAGATGAAGTACGTGTACCGCTGAGTAATCGCCCGTCGTGTTGGTTGACTGAAGCGGGACTGAATGAGACGAAACGCCGCGTGTGCCGTTGTGCTTTTTCAAGCATGTGCTCACTTTCTCCAGCGATTCGTCATCCTGTGATTGTCCACATGTGGAGCTTCTTTACCTTCTCCTCCTTCACCACTTACACTCTGTCCTCACTGACTGTTTGACTGTTTCTCTTCTTCTCTTGCCAATATCCATCCTGTGTCCTACACTTGTCCTCGCCTTCCTTTTCTGATCCTCAGCACGTGTCACACGGTTGCCCGCCAAACTTCCGTCAACATCCTGCAGCCCATAATTGAACTCCCATCTTCTCCACTTCTATGCTCCTTCCACTCTTCCCAACTCTGTCTCCCTTTTCTCTCTTTCCTCCATCCATCGTCCTTCTCGTCCTCTCCCTCTCTCCACCTCTCTCTTTTCTTTCTCCACCCGTGACTTTGATGGCTCACTCACTTCTTTGTCCTTTTTCCCCACCCTTCTACCTTGTACTGCCTCTTACTCCACCTCCCCCGCCCATCCATCTCTCTACTCCTCTACATCCTCCTCCTCCTTCGCTGTCCTCAGCAGTCAGAGTCCCACAGCCACCCTCCAGTCCACAAACACCCAGACGCAGAGCTCCAGCTCCAGCTCGGGAGATGGAAGTCTGTTCCGACAGAGGGGCAGCCAGGCGGCTCAGCCCGACGAGACGGGCCGAGTTCAACCTTATGTGGACTTCAGCGAGTTCTACGTCCTGTGGGGAACCGATCACAGTAGCGGACAGAACACGCAGTCAAACCCTGGACCCCAGTGAGGACTGAAGAAGGGAACATAGTGTGACGGGGGCCAATGAAGCGCATGGATTTTGATGCGACTATAAGATTTTTAAGAAGTGTTTGTACATGGCTGTGATGACTGGTAGAATATATTAACAATATAGAATATCTAAGAATATGTGACCTAAGGTGCACGTGGACACATGGAGGAGGGAGCAGGGTTTTCTACGCACATATAATCCTTTATAAAGTGTGAACATAGTGTCAGGAAATGCCACACAATATTTTCTCTTTTTATCCAAAGCCTTAAAATTACAGTTGTGTATTTGAAAATAAACATAAAGCCTTAAAGGACATGTCGCAGCAAAATTGTAACAATTTAGATTTAGGCTGTTAGTGAGCATCCGATGATCCACCGGGATTACGTTATGCACTTCCATGACCGGTTTTAAAGTGTACGTCATTCGCAAAAAACAGCTACAGAGACGTCTGAAAACAAAGTACTCGTCAGTACTCGGGTGTTTCCGACAAGTGACGTCGCAACTAGAAGCGTCCCAGCATGCGCTTCAGTGGAATGCAGCTGATAACGTTAAGAACGGAGGCTCATATTAATTCACAAGTTGACATAAGTGTGATGTCATGTTATGATGACTCGTTTTTAAGTGATAGTAACTGTTAATTTTGATGGAGTCATGGTAAAATCTGCGGCTCCAAGAAGGTTTCTGTGCACCTGCACAGCCGTGAGTCATAAACGCAGCCTGTCAATAACCATCTCTGCTCCACGATCAGCTTTGTGCACAATTAACTATGAGTGTTGTTATCAATAAAATCTAAAAAAAATACATCTGCTGCTGGGGGAAAACAAGTGTCTCGTCAACTGCACAGCGCATGTGCGTACACGTACACACACACACACACACACACACAGTGAGCTTCGCAGCACACATACACAGCTCCAAATTTACACTCTCTTACAGTAAAAAAAAAAAAGAAATCTAGCCACAAAACACAAAAGGGGAACATGCCAGACTCACCGTCGTGTTGTGGATTAATTTCCAAATGTAAACACGATCAAAGAAACGGATGCACGTGAAATTGCCGGCTGCAGCTCTGCCTTTCTCTCGATCATGGCACGTAAAATAACCTCCATGAACTCCTGGAAATAATGTATTCTGACTTTTTCCAATGTAACAAATTCATCTCTGTGTCCAGGCAGTCTGTTAAAAACGGTGTCAGATGTCCTGCATCCATGTCCACAGCTTCAGTAAACCAGCATCCACACAAACAGAGCATCACTTTAGGCTCCAAAATCCGACACACTGAAAAAGTTAAGAGTTTCCGGGTGAAGCATATCATCTGCTCTCTGTAAATCCGAGCCATCACTTTCCAACAGCAGCTTAGAAACGTCATTTTTGTACGGAGCAGGTTCTTTTCCCTCTGTCTGTCAGTCAGTCATTGGGATGTTTCTGTTTTGCTTATAAGTGCATCAGACACTGAAAAATGCTGAAAATTGTAGAGTGAAACGTTTTCCGGAAATGCACCTGCTAACTTTCAGAGTGAGAGGAATAAAATACATCAGATATCACTATTTATTAGTACATGTGTGCAGAGACTCTTACAGTCATGAGTACTTTTATGTTGTCTTACTAACTGGGACGTTAAAAAAACGTGAGACATGTCCTCTAAAAAGTTTTTCAACATGAATGGATGTATTGAAAGTTACTTACTTTTAATTAACTTTATTCATTCCTGAGCAAAATTTCCAAATTTCCTTGAACAAGGAACAAAAGAAGATACATCTTGTAAACATTGTCCGATATAACAAAAAGTATTTAAAGAAAATTCTGATGAAACTCAAGTCAGCCTCTGTTAGCTCCTCTTCATCCCAGTACTCGGAGATAACCAATGTGTCACCATGGTTACATGCATCATAACTTCATTAATGGCAATTGTGGTTATTTTTAATGAATAAAGACCATGTCATTTTTCCAAACATGCCACATTGATGCCATAAAATAAGACTTTGAGACATAGTGGGAAGCCTGTCAATGCATTTTGCATATATATATATATATGTATTTAACTCTTGACTACGCTGTTCTTCCCCCAAACCTTTGGAAAAGCTTTCATATGGTTTAAAAAAATAATTATAGCAGTAAGAGTTGTTATGGACACCCCTTCTTGCTTTCCATTTCCCTGCTACAGGGTCCATTAAGCGAAATATGTAAAGCTACAACTGTGTTTCCGTGAACATGCTTCCCAATAAGAATAGTTTGCCATCAAAGGAGTGGCGGCTGCACAGTAAAGAGCCTCACTCCGAAAACCTTAGCAGACTGACAGGGCTAAGCTAATGCTAGTTAAGTTTTTTCTCCTAAAAACAGAGATGGGCATTAATATATTTTGTTTGGAAGAAGTTGAAAGACATTGCATGTGCTAAACGGAGCATACGGACACTTGTTTTGTCCTGGAGCAGGGCCGCTGATTAAAGCACGGAGAGTTTTCCAGTCTGGAAACTCAACCTTAGTGGAATATATTCTATTTTTTAACCATCCCCCATGTGTAGATCAAACTGGAGCTACAGTTTGTAAAATGTTGACGTAAGAGTAAATCAACGTCTTGAATAAAATTTTGGCATTGTCTGCACATGACAGTCGTGGTTGTTGCTATGAGGTTTTCTCCATTCATCCTAGTTTCCTGTTACCATCAAAATTCTGTGTGAGGTTTGTCTCCCAATGGTGTTTGGTGGAAAGACTGACAATTCCAGAACCATTAAAAAAAAAAAAAAAATATATATATATATATATATATATATATATATGAATAAATAAATAGTACTACTAATAATAATAATTCAGTTTGAAACCTTTGGAGGGTGCACAGCCTGATGTGGTACTCATGTCTTCAACGGAAATTAGCAACCAGCAACACAGTAGCGCATGTGTGTGCTACCTCATTTGCACCAAGTTGTTCAGTCAGTTGACCTCTTCAGAGATCCAAGTGGGGTTGAGAATGACTTCCAACTTTTTATGGAATTTGGAACAAACTCCATGCAGCACCAGCTGGATCCGGCTGATTGATTCTACTCTCCTCTGGTTGAGGTGCTGCTGTCAGGATGGACGCCTCAAGTTTTAGTGATGCCTGATGGACCCCTGGTTGAGGACTCACCTGTGGCTCCTGCATTGGGGATGTAGACAATTACAACAACCTACAATTGGACTTTTGTTTTTGTTTTGCATGTTTGATGATTCTTTGTTGTGCTTTGATTATTTGATCTCTGTTACCATTAGAATGGACTAAGCAGTGGGTCACCCCTCTGAATCTGGTCTGCTTTAAGTTTCTTCCTCAAAACAACAGAGGGAGTTTTTCCTAACCCCTGTCGCCTGTGTGCTTGCTCAGTTGGGTTGGTAAGGTTAGACCTTGCAGAGACTCAGTTGTCTTGACTGTTCACTGCGCGATAACTAAGGCACGCAGAGCTTAAGTGGAAGTTTAAACTTCATGGTTCCAGCAGAGTGAGCTCAGGTGAACCTCATTGTGAACCATGTTTTGACTTCTGTTTTGTGGGAACAAAAAATAACAACTTCCTCTTCCTCAGTTCTCACCCGCGTTTAAACCTCAATAAATAAATAAACCCGCAACCTCAATAAATGCTAAAAGAGAAAATGCATAATTAAAAGTTATGTTATTAGTACTGCCCACCCCCACCCCACAGATGTTGCCCACTATGATGAAAATGAGCCACCCAGCACATGAACCAGGTCCCACCCCACCCCCGCCTCTCGGTTTTCTTCTGTGTTGTGTGTTCCACTTTTCCTGCTCCCACCCTCATTTATAGAGTTTCTGTTGAGGCGATGTGGCCATAAAAATGTTCTGTGGTCTGGGAAATTTCGTCAGTCTCATGTGGACATTTTTCAAGTCATTCTGATGACAAACATAATGAAAATTATGTCATTTTCATGATGGAGAGCTACAACACACATACATACACAATCACTCACAAATGTAATATATTTCAGAAGCTTTTAGAGGTAGAATTGGTTAAATCTGGTCAAATTAAATTAAAATTTTTCAGTGAGACATTTTTTATCTTATTTTAAAAGATGATTGGATGAGTTTGTTAGATTTATGTCGTTCTGCTGGTTATTTTTTTCCTTCCAGGCTGATGGATTTCATCAATCATTTCATCAATTTCAAAAATCCATGCTTGATTCGTAATATCTGCTTTTATAATAAGGTCTACAAATAGTTGGACAGTGAAAAACCTTGACGCTGCCTCTCTACGCCTGCATAATGTAGTTAACATTAAACTATCAAGATGTGACTGTCGTGTTGACCTTCAGCTTTGAAAAGTGGTTTATGAAAATATCATTAAAATTGTCTGTCATTCCGAAATGGTTAGAGACCATAAATAATCAAACAAATGATGGGGTTTATTTTTCATGAAAATGATGACTTGTATAGCCACTTTTCTTTGGACGAGTCAGGAGATGGATACATGAACATTTTCACGTCGCTGAATATGTCTTGGAATTCATTTACAACAAACAGTATTGCAGTAAGCAATTCTCAAAAAACGATCGACTGTGCAAGGAGATTTGTGAGGGAAGCCACACAGACAACCCTGAAGGAGTAACAGGCTTCTGTGGATGTGACTGGAGAAACTAGAGATGGTGCAATTTTTGAGTGTTGCGCCACACAGCAGGTTACAACAGCAATCCCCAACTTCTCCAGTCACATCCACAGGAGCCATTAACTCCTTCAGAGTTGTCTTGGTGGCTTCCCTCACTTGTCTCCTTGTTGCACAGACACTCAGCGTATATTTTTCTTAAAAACACACCCTATAGTTAGATTAGTTAATGGAGTCTGAAAATGGTAGGACCTGTATAGAAATGGTAATAATTCATAAATGGTTAATTAGATTTTTTTTTTTTTGGAAACCCCTTTCAAGCTGAAACTCGACACAAGCACATCTCAAACGTGTTGTTTCCACTCCGCTGTGTTGCTACACAGAGACAAAAACTGTGTCACTGTCCAGTTATTTATGGACCTGCCTGTAGGCTGCACGCCACCACAAAGAGCCTACGCTGGGCATTTGTGGGCAGATCAATGTTGTGGTCAATCCAAATGCAGTTTGCCGTCAGCTGCCACAGTCCCCACTCAAAGTGGATCAATGTGGGAGCTGAATGTAGTTTTTCCATCCTTTCAAATGCACAGTTCATTACTTTCAGCTTTGCTCTTTCTGCCATTTGTGAAAATCACAACTAGAATGTATTTCAAAAGATTTGGAAAGTGAGTGAATCCCCCACCACCACCACCACATGACTACATGAACACACATGGTGACTGTGTCGGTTTGAAATACTAAAATTTGAGGCCTGCAGTCACATGAAAGGGCAGAACATTACATGTCTGTGATGGAAGGTAGTTGAACCTTCAAACCTGGAACGTGGTGGTGTTCAGTGCCGGACAACATTATGTAATAAGAAATGTACAATTTGTTCAGTTCATCCATCCATCTGTTGTCTGAACCCGCTTGTACCAGGTCATGGAGAAAACCTATTGTAATTTACACCCACTAGGGATTGATATATATGAACAAAAAAGGAAAAAATACAAAATATTTAAAACTGATTTCAAGGCTTTAGTATAGAACACATGCCATTTTCAGAAACATGATCAATGAATAAAAGAAATCACATGTACATAAGTATTCACAGCCTTTGCCATGAAGCTCAGACTTGAACTCAGGTGCATCCTCTTTCCACTGATCATCCTTGAGATGTTTCTACAGCTTAACTGGAGTCCACCTGGGGTAAATTCAGTTGATTTGACATGATTTGGAAAGACACACACCTGTCTACATATAAGGTCCCACAGCTGACGGTGCATGTCAGAGCACAAACCAAGCATGAAGTCAAAGGAATTGTCTGTAGACCTCAGAGACAGGATTGTCTCAAGGTACAAATTGGGGGAGAGGTACGCAAACATTTCTGCTGCTTTGAACGTCCCATTGAGCACAGTGGCCTCCATCATCCATGAATGGAAGAAGTTCATATCCACCAGGATTCTTCCTAGAGCTGGCCACCCATCTAAACTGTGCGATCAGGGTCAGGGAGGTGACCAAGAACCCGATGGTCACTCTGTCAGAGCTGCAGCATTCCTCTGTGGAGAGAGGAGAACCTTCCAGAAGGACAGCCATCTTTGCAGCAATCCACCAATCAGGTCTGTATGGTATAGTGGCCAGACAGAAGCCACTCCTTAGTAAAAAGCACATGGCAGCCCACCTGGAGTTTGCCAGAAGGCACCTGAAGGACTATCAGACCATCAGAAACAAAATTCTTTGGTCTGATGAGACAAAAATTGAGGTCTTTGGCATGAATGCCAGGCGTCATTTTTGGAAAAAAAAAAAAACAGGCACCATCCCTACAGTGAAGCATGGTGGTGGCAGCATCATGCTGTGGGGATGTTTTTCAGCAGCAGGAACTGGGAGACTAGTCAAGATTGAGGGAAAGATGAATGCAGCAAAGTACAGAGACATCCTGGATGAAAACCTGCTCCAAAGCACCCTTGATCTCAGACTGGGGTGACGGTTCATCTTTCAGCAGGACAGTGACCCTAAACACACAGCCAAGATATCAAAGGAGTGGCTTCAGGACAACTCTGTGAATGTCCTTGAGTGGCCCAGCCAGAGCCCAGACCTGAATCCAATTGATCATCTCTGGAGAGATCTGAAAATGGCTGTGCACCAATGCTCCCCATCCAACCTGATGGAGCTTGAGAGGTGCTGCAAAGAGGAATGGACCAAACTGCCCAAAGATAGATGGACCAAGCTTGTGACATCATATTCAAGAAGACTTGAGGCTGTAATTGCTGCCAAAGGTGCTTCAACAAAGTATTGAACAAAGGGTGTCAATACTTATGTATGTGATTTCTTAGTTTTATATTTTTATATATCTGCGAAAAGTTAAAAGAATAGTTTTCATGGTGTATTTATGAGGTGTTATGAGTAGAATTTTGACTGAAAAAATTAATTTACTCCATTTTGGAATAAGGCTGTAACATAACAACATGTGAAAAAGTGAAGCACTTTGAATACTTTCTGGATGCACTGTAAGAGAGTACTGACTGCTGACTTCTTTTTAACCTTAGGGACGCATAGTAATTCTGCATCCTGCGGGGCAGTACATAAAGCAGCCCAGTTTCATGCTTTTTGTGTGTGTGTGTTGTCATCACGAAATGAGTCACATTCTCATTACGCTTTTTTTTTTTAAATTTTACTAACCCTACACGTAACCCTAATTCTATTTCTTATTTCTATAATTTGTGCATATAAAAAACCGTTTTCACGTTTGAACAGAAATTATGACAGTTGTATTTATAATAGTTTCTAAAGGACTTGTATCACTATATAAGACACACATTACATAGCTGGTTTGATGGATTATAGTTTGTATATGCATCAGCATATATTTAATAATTTTGAAGTAATCTTTATAATCATGTGTTTTTTCATTGTATTCTCAGTTGATTCACTGTGCCCCGTGGATTAGAGTCCAGGGCACAGTGAATCAGAAATTTTTTAAATACCTGTAAATTACACTTGGGGAGACATAAATAACACAGCCTTATAAACAATAACTTGCTGTATTAAATCCACAATACAATGACCTAAACCTATGCATAATGTGTTTCTGCTGCCACAAAACAACATTTCTAATCTACTGTGCCCCGGTTTCCCCTACTTTTCATGATGCCATGACATTGGGTTGTACATTAGCCAGGTAGGGAAACACTAGTCTGTGAATGTTTTTGTAAGTTAATGAGTTAACAGAATAATCTAAGATAGTGAAATGCACACCAAGACAACTGTATTTCTGTGTAAATCTAAATATTTTTTAAAAGTTAACTTTTAATTTTTATACACTGTTTTTGTAACCAAATACTACAACACCTACTACACACCTTGGTTCTGCCAAGCAGTCAAAGCATGACCAAAGAGCCCATAGTGACTGTGTCAGGGTTCCCAGGCTTTTCTAATTTATCATTAAACATTGTGCACAACACCAAGTAAACATGAGCTGGCCTTGACTTGGCAATGCCTATCAAGTGACAAACGCTGACAACTTGTCCTCATTTGGAGCTACTGTGAGTACAGCCTCAGTGTGCCATGGTCTCTACAAAAACATGTGATAACTATCCCACAGTGGCAACTATAGCCAGATAGGAGTCAAAATGTGCACCGTTTCTCAACACACAGTTGTTTCATCACGTGGTTTGTTCACTGGCTTTGTGTCATTTGGATTACTGTTTGGTTTGGCCTACTGCATCAAACAGTTTTCTAAAAACACTACAAGTGGTGCAAAACGAAGCTGCAAGACTGGTTCTTGATTGTTCTCCAAGAACAAGTGTTGTAGAAATGCATGAACGTCTCTCCTGGTTGAGGGTATGCTATCTGCTAATGTATATATATATATATATATTAGAATTATTAACACTCAGACTCCTAAATTTCTTTATAATAATATAACTTACCGTTGAAACATTCACTCATATAACACTCGAGGGGCGAATAGTGGTCGGATTACGTTACCCTTACCTAAGTCTGACTCTGTGAAAAGGACAGTATTTTATAAATCATATATATATATATATATATATATATATATATATATATATATAAAACCATAATATAGGCCTTGTGTATTTGATTGAGTGAGATTAACACATCAAATTATATATGATTTGTATGATGTTTTCTTTATTTGTAAGTTTTATTTAAAATAGATCTATTTTATCAACTGATATTGTAATGTTTGACTTTGTATTTTATTGTCTGGACCCCAGGAAGACTAGCTGATGTTTTGGTGTCAGATAATGAGGGATCCTTTTAAATAACCAAATTAAGGCAAACAGAAGGTTAAATTTTTAAAATGCTTAGATCATGTTGAAATTATTCTACATTATTTGCCTGATCATAAAGATTCCACAAATGTATAAATTTTGATTATCTGCGTCTAAGAATTACAGATTTATGGGGTAAAAATTTCTGTTGGTATCGGTATCAAAAACTGAAGTTTCTTCAATTTTGCCGAAACAAATTATTGGTTGGGCCAATAGAATTTTTTAAAAAATGTACTTTGTTATGGTTGACCCAGAAACTGACAGACAGGGTCCAAAGTGCAGACGCAACCTGGAGACAGAAAATGGTTTTTACAGTTTATTTTGGGTGATATGCAGGCAGACGTGACTGGAGTGGTCTGATAGCAGAGGACAAGAACACTGGACAGGAGAGGCAGAGGAGTTGAATATGGGTGGACTGGACGTGGTGGATCTGAAATCAAAAATCATTAAAAATACAAAACATGGAAGGAAAAAAAAACTTAAGTGATGAGGCCTAAATGTCAGTGCCACAATGGAGACTGAAAGATCTGGCAGCATCTGGATGTCTGAACCTCGGTTAAATCCTGCAGGGCTTGATTGCAGATTGGTTGCAGGTGAGCAGACACAGCAGCTGCAGAGGATCAGATGGGCAGGCTGGAGGAGGGAACAGAGAAACACACAAGGAAAGGGGAAGAAGAAGCCTGAACCCTAAGATGGTATTGACTTGTTTGAATCCTTGGGATACAAAATAAGAGTCAAACAAGGTCAATGTCCATTAAATGTTATGGTATGTTACAGCGTAATGCTATAATTAAGAATAACAAATGGTGCAAAATATTCTTATTTTTTAAAATCCTACTACCTCAATCAGTAATTTGGATCAGTTATTATCAGAATTGGAGCAACTTTATTTTTTGACCCCTGTGCAAACTGAAATTGGCCTTTGTCACATTTTGATGTTTTTCCTCCACATTTTTCAGTCACAGATAGTCCAAACTATACACTTTTGGAAGCTTTTATGATCAGACAAATAATGTGGTATACTTGCCAATGTGATTGGAGCATTTTAAAATTTTGACCCCCGTTGTTATCCTTCGTTGACCCACCTGGCTGTGCTGTAGCTGTAGAATGGCCGTCATACGTTTTTATGTTGGCTGGATTGTGTTGTTGATTCACCTTCGGTTGTACGAAAAACTTGCTTGGCCTATGGACAACGTGTGAACACTGCCAGTACAAGTGGATCAGGTGCCTGATTCAGCTCATCTACATGGGGCAGTGAACGCCTCATAATCCAGTGTGGAGGCATTTGTGCCAGACGGTCGGCTGCCGAACTTTTATATTCTGCAGAAAATGTGCAAGTGCACTTTGTTTTGAAGCTGAGAGAACTGCGTAGAAGATGAGAGCTTTGTGTAAACAGATTTAAACTGCTGCGATCTTAGGGGTTTTTTTTTTTCCTCCTGATGTCTGTTGATATCGAGTCTACCGTGGGATTTGTCTGCGCAGCATTTGGCAGCATCTGCAGAAAAATCGTACACATTTGTTCACTTGTTTACGAGAAAAACTGATTCCTGTTTGAAAGGAATGTACTGTTTTGATATCCGGCGGTCACGGCTTGCCAAAGGGAGGAAACTGTAATCAGCAACATTAGAAGAGAGGCAGCGATGCTGCTTGTGGAAAAAGTCTGTTTGAAATTCATACTTTGGGTGCTTTTGTCAAAATATTGTGGTCAGCTCCCCCCCCCCCCCCCTTTTTCCTTATTGTTTTGTTTCTAGCACAGACAGCATTATATTTGGCTGCCCCTCAGCTATCTTTACTTTTTCTCCCTGCAGAGATAACACGCCCATTCGGTACACACAAATATACTTCCAAGCGTCTCTGGAGCTTTGCCTTGAATTCAGTTCAGACTGCGTGCAGTTCTCCATTGCTCTGGAATTTTATCTGATGGACAAACCTCAGGGGTCTCGGAGGTGAATTCTCTAGCCAGCAGGAATGCTTCGGTTTGTCTCGAGTCTGATTAAAGCCTCCATCTCAGAAGGCTCGGTTAGTGAATATTTTACATTTCAAGTGTGTGCACATGTTAAGTAATTGTATGGTTGTGAGACTTTGGTGCTTATCAGTGACCTTTGGTACCAGATCTCTTCAGAGGATCCCACTTAGTGGTGCAGCTTAGCTAAAATTTCCATAAAAATTGTTCATTTTGTGATAAAAAAACATGGAATTTGGCACACATATTCTAAATTAACTAATGTTTATTTTCAGATATGAAGCCAAATTTAAAAATGCTCCAATCTTGTTGAAATTTATACCAAATTATTTGTCTGATATTAGCGATTACAAAAAGGTATAGTTTGGACTATCTATGACTGAATGTTCTGGAGTTATGGGGTAAAAACAGCAAAAATGGTGACAAAGGTCAGTTTCAGTTTGTACAGGTTGTGGTAAAAATAATATATAAAATAAATAATAATTGTGGTAAGAAAATAATATTTAAAAGCATTTTACAAAGGAATAGTCTGCACTATCTGCCATGCTTAGTTGTCATGTCACAGGGTAACATATGTCATACATCATAGAATCCAATGGACGTTGACCTTGTTTGACCTTTACTGTGGAGACCAAGAATTCAACACAGTCATAACTATTCCATTTATTAATCCTTTTATTTCAACCACTAATTTGCATTACTTTTTACCAAAATTGGAGCCACTTTAACGTTTGACCCCTGTACAAACTGAAATTGACCTTTGTCACCATTGTTGCTGTTTTTACCCCATAACTCCAAATAATTCAGTCATAAATAGTCCAAACTATACCTTTTTGGAATCGTTGTGATCAGACAAATAATGTATTTTCAACATGATTGGAGCATTTTTAAAATTTTGAACCCTATGTAATTCTTTATTGACCCCTGTAGCTCATTAGAGGTCAGCTCCAGGATGGCATATCTGAAAATAAACATTAGTTAATTTAGAACATGTGTTTATTTAGAACAACTCAGCCACATGGGGTGTGCAGCCAGTACATTCTGAGTGCTGGTCCCAAGCCCAGATAAATGAGGAGGGTTGCGTCAGGAAGGGCATCCGGCGTAAAACAAACCAGCCCAACTATGCAGACTAAGAATCGAATTTCCATACCGGGTTGGTCGCGGCCCGGGTTAACAACATCCGTCACCGGTGCTGTTGCCCAACAGGGTGCCGGTGGAAATTGGGGTACTGCTGGGTGAAGATGATGAAGAAGAGGAGGAGAACGTTTCCACAAACAGTGGGAGAAGAAGAAAACTAGAAGGGTGGAAATGAGAGTAGGGACTTCGAATGTTGATAGTATGACTGGTAAAGGGAGAGAGCTGGCTGATATGATGGAGAGGAGAAAGGTAGACATATTGTGTGTGCAAGAGACCAAGTGGAAGGGAAGTAAGAGCAGGAGCATCGGCGGTGGGTACAAGTTGTTGTACCATGGTGAGGACAGGAAGAGAAATGGTGTTGGGGTCATTTTAAAGGAAGAGTATGTTAAAGGTGTGTTGGAGGTTAAGCGAGTGTCTGACAGGGTGAGTGTGAAGTTGGAAATTGAAGGGGTGATGATGAATATCATCAGTGCATATGCCCCACAGGTAGGTTGTGAGATGAAGGACAAAGAAGATTTCTGGAGTGTATTAGATGAGGTGGTGGTGGTGAATGGGAGGGAGCCCAGTGGAATAGTGCAGTTACAAGGAGTAGAAGTGGTGAAAGTAGATGAATTTCAATTTCAAACTGTCCAAAGTAATGGAGAGTGTGGTAGAGAGGTGAAGAAGAGAGTGCAGTCAGTGTGGAGTGGGTGGAGAAAGGTGGCAGGAGTGATTTGCGACCGAAGAATATCAGCAAGAGTGAAGGGGAAAGTTTACAAAACAGTAGTGAGACCAGCTATGTTGTACGGCTTAGAGACGGTGACACTAACAAAAAGACAGGAGGCAGAGCTGGAGGTGGCAGAGCTGAAGATGTTGAGATTCTCTTTGGGAGTAACAAGAATAGACAAGATTAGGAATGAACATATCAGAGGGACAGCTCAGGTGGGACGGTTTGGAGACAAAGTCAGAGAGGTGCGATTGAGATGGTTTGGACATGTGCAGAGGAGGGACCCAGGGTATATAGGGAGAAGGATGCTGAGGATGGAGCCACCAGGCAGGAGGAGAAGAGGGAGGCCAAAGAGAAGGTTTATGGATTTGTTGGAGGACATGCAGGTGGTTGGTGTTACAGAGGAAGTTATAGAGGACAGGGTGAGATGGAAACGATTGATCTGCTGTGGCGACCCCTAACGGGAACAGCCGAAAGACAAAGAAGAACATGGTGCCTAATCCCATGCTTTTATCACAAAATGAACAATTGGTTTGCTATGCTGCCCCACTAATTGGAATGACTTTGTGTGAAAGAGTTACTTAGGGAGACTCAGACATGCATGGTAAGGGGGCATCATCTACAGCATTTTGGCCATGTGGTGCATTTCTCTGGGAATGACCCAGCATGTAGGTACTTGACTGTAAAAAGCCATGTAACATTTTCCTAGCATGCCTGATCCTGAACTGTGGGTGTGGCATCGCTGTGCTCTCCGAGCACTTTTGAGCTTGTTCTTCACTTTTGTTCACAGTATGGTGCACAGGTGTCAACCTGACTCCAGAAAGGGCAAAGAGGGTGCAGGTTTCTTTGTAACCACCAACTCCACCAGGTGATTTCATTGATGAACTCATCCTGTCTTCTGTTAATCAGTGTATAAAAGACTGGGAACCCGACACTGTCACTATGAACTCTACAACCACAGTGCAAACAACTGCAAGCTCCCATAAGAAATTATTGACTAGCATTCTTGAAAGTGCTCTTTTGCCAATAAAGCCAGTGTTATAGGATTGAGAAGAGCCTGTTTTATTCCAGCTGAGCATACATGTGCAGTTGTTGTCTGGGGTGACAAGGGCATTGACGTGGACCTGTTGGAATCTGTACAACTCAGACATCTGTGAGTGGTAGATATGGGTAATAAATCTAGGAACTGACTGCATGAATACTAAAAGGCAGGCTGTGCTGGCAGAATTTTGAATTAAATGGTGAAATTCTTACTAAACTCTTCAAATGGCACCACATCAGCTGGGATCTGCAGTATCAGAACTAAACTCCTTCAGGCCAGTGGGGACACTGCTCTCCTGACATTGCAAGCAAGCTTTGTTACCATTTGAAAACAATGTATCGTCCCAACAGCCTGGAAGAAAGGATGCTTTGTTCCTCTCTGGAATGGAAAATTGTCTGGATTGTGACAATTCCAATGGTATTCTACTGCTCTCCATGTAAGGCAAGGTCAGTGTCTTAATAGGTGTCAGTGCTAGCTGTCCAGCAAACACAACAGTCTACTTTCTTGCACAAGATGTCTGAATGCCACCCTTTCCTATCCTTGTTCAAGTCCTCCAACTCTTCCTGAGTGATTTTGATGTGTTCCCAAGCCAGCTGGGAAATGTAATCCCTCCAGCGTGTCCTTGGTCTTCCCCAGGGACTTCTTCCGGTTGGACCTACCTGGAAGATCTCCCTAGTGAGATGACCAGGGGGCATCCTCAGCACATCAGCTGGTTCCTGTTGGCTCTAGTCTGAGTTTGTGGATTCTATTGAGATTGTGATTGCAGAAATTGGGAAGCTGAATGAGGAGTTTAAGTTCTTATGTTAAGATGAAGGTCCAGACATTCTGTGACCTCCTGAATTTGTTTGAGGCAGAAGTGCTGGAATTGATTTTTTTTTTTTTTTTTTTTTTTTTTTTAATCTTTTCAGTAATATTCATGTCTCTGGGGGCTTGGCCTAAGAAATTTGAGAGACCCTTGGGAAGAACTTATGGACTCATGAGTTCTCGCTACAAATTTGTATGGTGATGCCAGTAACTTTAGAATGAAGCTCTGAGTGTTTGGAGTTTTGGTGTTTCCAGTCTTATTTTATGATTGTGAGACATGGACTGGGTCCCGTGTCCTAAGCTGATGACTGGATGTGTATGGTACTACTTCAGGTCTCCCTGGAAAATCCTTGGGCACTGCTGAAGTGAGTTTGAGTACTTGAAGAGCTTCAGAGGACTCAGACTATGTGTAAGGGAACACTAGCGCCAACACTGTGGCCATGTGGAGTGATTCCCTGTGCATGATCCAGTAGAACAGGTACTTCAGCACCGACAACTTCAACAACTGCAAACAGCCAGTGGGGACACAGTCATACATATTACTGGTTTCAGATCCGCTCCTGCATCTGACTGTATGTATGAATTTACTTTTAAATTCAGGTTCTTATTAGTTCACGAGAAACTGACAAAATGTAAAATAAACTAGAAGCACTCAGAAAGTGCAAACCTCCACCAAGGCCATGGGGTCACTGACGCCATAACATCTACACGCCGTGGAATCATTGAACCTAAAAAAGTCTAACAATGATGTTTGCTCAGTAGTAAAAAAAAAGTTTCATCTGCTGTGACTGGATAGCATGTATCCTTAGCGCTTGGCATCACAGTTTATTGCAACTTGCACCTTTCCCAGAAGTTACTGTCATCTGATCACTGATATTGATATTGCATGTGCTTATAGACAAAACAAGACAAAATTCAATTTATTATTCAACTAAACTGCAAATATATGAATTTTTTAACATTTATGAAACACTTCTCTAAACAAGGCCATAGGGTCGCTGACCCTAAAGAGATTCCCTCCTTGGCACAGTGATCTATTTCTTTTTGTCTCTTTCTCTAAAATTGTATATAATAATCATTAGATTATTAATATATCAACAAAAATAAATTTAAGAAATATTACAATTTGAAAACAAATGCACCCGAACGTGATGACAGCTGCAACTGCTTAATGCTAACTTTTAACATTGAAAATGCCATAGACATGCTAATGCATTAGCATCGTGATCCGGATCACCACCAAAATTTAATCACTTGTTCCTCTTGTCATTTCCAACCACTCCACAAAATTTCATCAAAATCCGTTCAAAACTTTTTGAGTTATCTTGCTGACAGACAGACAAACAAACAAACGCGACGGAAAACACAACCTCCTTGGTGGAGGTAATAAATAAATTTCAAACAAACCTTCTCAAATAAAATTTGGAAATGCATTTTTTTGGGGGGGTTGGGGGAGTGGTGAGATAGGATTTGGTTGGCAACCCATCAACTAAGCATGATAAACATCTGTTTGAGTACTAATAAGCAGAGTTGAAGATATAACCTACACAGAGGTACAAGCAATTTAGAATCTGGATCCAGCTGGTCTTGGGGTGAGAACACTAACGTGTTCATATAGGTTTGATTGTTTGTCAGTTGTGAGAATGTTAAGAAAGGACTGGGTAATACATATCATCAATCCTCTTGGCTAGACTCTTAAACTATTTAACCAGAGTGGTTGGAAGGCGTTTGCTGACATATCTCAGTGCAGGGTTCTCACCAGGATTTTTTCACAGCATAGGGGGGAACTTAGCGGGGCATAGCCGTGCAACGAGTGTTGCAGGTGTGAGTATTGTAGTAGGGTCCGGGGGCATCCCCCTGAGAAAATTTTGAAATTTATAACCCTTTTAAACACTATTTCCTGCATTTTGAGGGCAACTTTGTGTTGCTAACTGGGACGTTAAATAACGTGGAACATGTCCTTTAAAAAAAAGAAAAAACTAAACAAAACAGAAAAGCCCAAATCACAGCATAGGGCCCCTGTGCTGGCAAGAACCCTGCAGTGGTTTATTTTCAAGTTTATTTAAATGGTTTAATCTGACTTTGTGGATGACACAATAAGTCAGAGGCATTAAAACATTTGGGTTTATTTGTACAGCACTTCTCAACAGCCTCTGAATAACTGCATTACGTAATGGCTTCTACTGCTATAGTCACAGAGCCGCACAATTTATGACAAACTTTACACTGCTAAACATTAGAAAGAAAAAAAATAAAAGTTTATCTTCACAAACTGTCAAATATTGGAAAGGTTCCCAGACGTGCAACCGAGCCTCTGAGACGCACTGAAACGACCCAGCTTTCAGACAAAGCAGTGAGCTGCAAATGAATTTTTTCCCCATCCATGCTGCAGCGCTGCTACATTTTGTGTTGGATTATTTTAAATGTTTGCATACATTTTCACTGCTTCTAGATCGTCTGTCAAATTTAGCCAAGCATCTCCCAACACTATGATGCTACTGTTAGTAGTACAGTATTCAGAACAGCCATGCCAACAGGCTTCAGCAGGAAATCCTCAATCAAATACAGCTCACAAAACAGCCACTTTTGTGCAAAAGTAATTTTATTACAGTGGCAATACTCACAGTTTGCACGTGGTGTATTTACCAAAGCAGTGCCCGTATTGATATGCGGGGAAATGGTTCCAGTACTTAGCTACATCACAAGTTCAGTATTATTTTTAATGCATTTTTGGACCTTCAGAGAAAAGTCAGACAGGAAATAAGAAGCAGGACAGACAGGGAGGGACAAATAAGCCAGAGGTCACCGAGCTCGGGTTTTGCAGATGTTGTGTACATGAGGTACACAAGCAACATCTCAACTGCTGAACCATCAGAACACGCAAAGTTTGTTTTGTGACTTCATGAATGTTCACACCCAAAGCAATGAAGCAGAAGTTGAGTCGGTGGTCTTAAAACAATCAGATGTAATAGTGAAGCAGATAACATCAATTTTACAGAAAAATCGGTGCAAATGCTGGTACAAGCAACAGATTTGTCATGATTTTTCCCAAGGTAGTACTTACCAAACCTGATTGGCCACGTGAAAATCCAAGATGACAGCCATCTTGGAAGATGGCTGTCAAAATGGCCTAGCAAAAAAATACTGTTTGCACAGAAATGTTTCTATCACAATGGATCTGTTCTATAGTGTCAATGAAAACCAAGATGGTGTCTAAGTTCAAGATGGCCACCAAATCAACCCCAGAATCATTTTTTCCTCACAAAAATGTCATGAATTATTTGATTTGTGTGATTTTGGTGTCAAATTGTAGGTTTTCAGGCATGCCGGATTTATTTTTTCATGACAAATGACACTCTTAGTGGCATGAATGGGCATTTAAGCATTTGGACTGCAGACATTAAAAATTAACACGACATAATCAAGATTAAACATTTTTTAATAGGCTGACATGCAGCAGTTTCAAGAGATGAACACTTTCAAAATGTGCTGGGTGGAAACCATTAATACTAAATATAAGAAATTTCACTCTGTTTCGGTACATAAGCAAAATAAAAGTCAAAGTGTCTTTATTTGTCTCCCTAAGGAGAAATTTGCCTTGGACAGAGGGCATAAAACATAATAAATATTATAAATAGCAAATAAAATACAGCAAAATGGATTTGACATCAATATCATTTTAAAATAGATCAAATATGAGCATTTCCATGCAAAAGGTGATTTTGGTGACCATTTTCCAATAAGGGCATTGGCCACCAAAATCACCTTTTGCATAGAAATGCTCATATTTGATCTATTTTAAAATGATATTGATGTCAAACAGATACGCTAAGTAATATCATGAGAATGACTATGCCACATTTGGTGTTTGTACCTCCAAATGCATGATTTTTTGGTTACCTGCTCCACTATAAGTCCTATGTAGGTCCTGTGGCTTATCCCTAAATACATGTGGTATTACAATTCATCAATACAAATCATGTAATAGGACTACATTGCTACATTAACCCCTTAGTCTAGCTAAAAGCTACTATGAATAATTAAATTAAGCTTGTTTTGTAGCTACTTCAGTGTTTAAGCTCTTGTACAGTTCACAGGTAAGCATAGGGCTCTTGCAAGACTGGTCACCGGAATGTTAACTTTGCGAGGTAGAAAAAAATTTAGCATGTCCAAACGTGGTAGGCGGTATAACGAGTAAATGTACCAATTTGAAATCTATGTTCACAATTTGCTAATACTCTCACACCGGTTCAGAACATGAACGTTATCCTTTGCTAACAACGGCTGGCTGCAGCACAGTAGTAAAACCCTGACAGCGGTTCCTGGTTTTTCATGAGAAATGTATGTGACGGTACTGTTCCTGAATTATATCATAGTCCATGTGTCTAGGGAAGAGGTCCACACCCATCCTGGATACCCTATCCTGTTCTCTTGCTTGTAAAAAGCAGTAATTGTCAAATGAAACAAACATGGGCAAAAGAAGCCAGTTATTTTATTTCCCAAGATTCACTTTGGCTTAAAGTGGCTGTCAAATGTGAAATGAATGTAAAAAAATGTATCGCCAAGATGTTCAAACACAGATCACATTACTATGGCCACCTGACAGATGGGAATATTCTCTATTTAAAACTGACATACAGATATTTAACTATTTTGTTTGTGAAATTAGGAAGGATCTGATTAAATTTGGTAGCAGAAAGGCATCTGCTTCATGATTTCCTTTTAATCTGTTTAATGTTGCTTATGAGGGGTTGTTACATCCCAGGTTGGATAGAGGAAATATAAAACACAGAACCAATGACTCTGGCTCACATATGTTTGCAGCTCCATCCAAAGATGGGTGTGGTGTCTGTTTCTGAAACCCTCCTGTCCTGTGCACCGGTAACATTTCCTGTATATTTGTTTTCTGAATTGTTTTAGAATCGGTGTCAGCAGCATGGCCCAAGCGGAGGGTCACTCCTTTGAGTCTGGTCTGCTTGAGGTTTCTTCCTCAGAGGGGGTTTTTCCTTGTCACTGTCACCTGTGTGGTTGGTGGGGTTGGACCTTGCTTGTGTGGAGCGCCTTGAGGCATCTTTGTTGTGATTTGGCGCTATATAAATTAAATTAAATGAAAAATGAAAACCATTAAAAATATATATATATATTGGCAAGGGTAGGTCAGCCATGATTTGAGTGGAGCCAACTGGGTTACAAAAGTAAAATAGTAAAACCCAGTTAGCTAAAACTGATAACTTTCCCTGGTGCTTAGCTCACTGGTGAATATCATATTAAAAAAAACAACAAAACACTTGCACTAGTGTGCTACTGCAAACTAAAACAAACACAAGACCATCATCGATTTTACTCTTCCAGACACAAACCACAGTAACAACAACTTCCTTTGAACCAAGCTTAGTCCATAGAACTTGTACCAATTCACAAAAATCACACTGACGTGCTGTTGACACAAACTCACAGCCACTGTGGGTGGAGCTTCAGTTGGCTTTCATCAGGTGGAGGTGACTGACAGCAGCATTGGACTGGACAGCGTCAGCGATAGCTCGGCCACAGGAGAGAGTTGCAGTTGGTGAATTCCAAGATGATGAGCCAAACCTCAACAACCATGTCATCGCGGTTTTTAGATCGGTTTCCTTGAGATCAGACTTTACAGCAAAGTAATACGTGGAAAAACATTGTATTGGCAAATAAATCCAAATTTGTAGCCCGCTGACAAATAAAGCAACAGATCACTTCTTGTTTCTCCAACACTTTGTCGAACACTATACATTTTGCTCATATTTTCTTTTTAATCCCAACTACATTCACATTTAGCATTTGTGATCAGGTGGGACTTGAACCCATAATTCCCAACTCCAGAGACTGATGCATTAGCCATGAGGCAGTCTCTCCAAAAATTTGTGATGCCAGGATTTCAACAATTAATTCAACCTATCTACAGTATCTAATACACACACACACACACACACGTGTGTGTGTGTATGCATCCACTCGAGCACTGTCAGTATTTGATTATATTTGCATTAAAGGTAAATGTCCACCAGGTGGAGGTGTTGCTCCATTTAAAAACCTTTAGTACAGGCTGCTGCGTAAAAAACATGTTGCTTATAGTAATACAGGTATGTTGATTGAATTAATTGTTGAAATTCTAGCATCACAAATGTCTGTAGGGTCGTCTGATTAGGTCTCATTAGTCCATTTTTACAAATAAAAAGATACAGAATTAAATATTATATGATTACACTTGCTGTGATCTGGTGGTGGCCGAGTGGTTAGTGCACTTGTTTTCAGTGTCAAAGGTTCCCGGTTAAAACCCCACCCCTGCCACACGTCTCCATGTAATGTGGAGTTGCATCAGGAAGGGCATCTGGTGTAAAACTTGTGCCAATTCAACATGCAAATCGACTTCAGATTTGCTGTGGTGACCCCGAGTGAAAACAGGGGCGCAGCCAAAGGGACTTATTTTCCACTTGCTGTGATTTGCAATGCAGGCATAGTGTAGGTCATGTGATTGAGGACTAAGTGGAAGTGAAGTTCTTATAATAAATGACAAAAAAAAAAAAAAAAAAAACAGGGAAAGACAAACAAAAAACCTCACAAGGGGCTATAACTAACCTACTTTACATGACCAAACCTTTCTAGGAGGAAGAAGTTCCAAGCCTTTTTTCCAGGTGCAGTTTGGGAGAATTGGATGCCACCCAGTGATATAATACTATGTTTGGATGTCTTTAATCTCTTTGGAAAACCCTTGGAGTCTGCTGGAATGACTTTGTTAAATGAGTTGTTTGATGGGGAAACCCAGCAGAGGTGTATTACTTGCATTGTGAGGGAACATCACCTGTGGCGCTGAAGGCCGTATGGTGCGTTTTCCAAAACACCATCTAGCATGTAGTGTGGACATTCCCAACTGGGTAGGCTAAGGCGATACCCACATGTCACATACGTACAGATAGATGGCTACTGTTTGGAGGTAGGGATGGTCTGTTTTAGAGCCAGGGTGGTTGGGAGTTGGGAGACTGTCTCAGGGGAGAAAATATAGCAACGTGCATCACTCCCTGAGTTGGGTCAGGTCATGTTGGTTTTGGCTTGTTGGGCATCGTCCACTTCCAGATGTGTTTTATACACATGCTGCTTTATTATTCTGATGTTAAAGCAGTTTTACGGCTGATTTTAGAGGGGAAACTGTGCATTGTCTCCCACTGCTTTTGTCTGCACAACTGGAGGATTATCAAAAGCAGGAACGCTTTGCCCTGATAAAGAAGTTTATTTCCATAAAGCACTTTGTAACAGCGTCAAATACAGTCGCGTAGCATTTGCCCACATTATCCGTGCTTGATAAGACAGCTCAGGATTCTGTGTAAAAGAAAATGTATTTTTCATGCAAGTACCTGCTGATTTTTTGATGGTTTGCATAAGGAGGGTCACACATCTCTCTGTGTGATCTCCTGACTCCTTGTTCACTGTGTAGCTGCCGGATTTTTTTATTTATGTATTTGTAGAGTTTCAGAATTCCAGGCTGTGACAAACATACCTTTCCAGTTGAAGATTTCTGAGCCATATTCTTGCAGTCCATTTTTTTCAAGCAAAAAAAAAAAAAGACACAAGCACCTTAATTTTTAGCAAGTCTTCAATTTGAGGGATTAACTGTCCCTCTGCAAGTCCACCCACTTGACGATTCTTCATTCCAATCAGTGGTGTCCACTCTGCAGATATAAACTGGTGCAGAGGCATTCTTTCAAAAAAAGGTTTTATAACAGCAGTTTTTAAAATAGTTGGAAAAATTCAAGTGGGGCACGATAACTTAATGACACTGAGTCCATAAGGCCGTGTTGTCCAGAGGTGGACGCATCAGCTAACGGATAATTATTGAAGCCATTCTTTGGATTGGACCAATGGACCAATTAGCTTCCACTAAATTTAGTTCCACTAACTTCAAGTCAGCTAACATTTTTTTGAATAACGTTTAACAGTCAAAGATGTTCGTAAACATAATTCATACCTTCATATGATCATCCTGTTGGAGTTTATAAACTAATCCGATAAATGGAACTGAAGGCAACAATGGAGAAACAGGAGGTCAGCTCAGAGTAATATATATATATATATATATATATACAGTCCAGCGCCCGGGGACCAACTCCAGATGTAGAGACGCTGCCTTGGTCAAAGCCAGAGGAAGGAGCAGAGCCTAAATAAGCATGTTTTTGATTGTGGAAGGAAACTGGAGTGCCTGGAGGAAACCCACATAGATGCAGGGAAAACATGCAAACTCCACACAGAATTGGCAGGAAGCGATCCCATAACCTTCTTGCTGAGACATTAGTGCTAACCACTCATCCACCATGCCACCAAAGACCCAAAAGTGCTGCATTAAGACTACCTTTCAGGCCACTGGCAGAATCAACCTGTCCAGGTACAGACTCAAGAACCTCTAGTAGATGGTGGTAGGATGTCCCATCCTTTCACCCCTCATTTGTTTTGTACACAAACATTTGTCGGAATCAGCATCATATTATTAAATTTGCTGATGACTCTGCCATCTTGTCACTGCTGAAGGGTGATGATCAGGACCAAGATCCAGTCGTGTGTGATGTCTTGGACTGGTGTAGGTTATCCTTTCTGGATATGAATGTGTCCTAAACAAAGGAGATGCTCATTGATTTTAGGAGGAATCAGTCGTCCATCTCCCCGGTGGCGGCCTGTGATCAGGGGCCTCCAGAATGCCAAGATGCAGGACAAAAAGGTTGAGGAACGCTTTTATACCAGTTTTAACAGACCCTTTAAATAAGATTAATGAGTTAATTATGAGGTGCATTTAAATTTTATGTCTTTTAATTATGAGATTTAATGTAACTTTTATTTGTTTTTAAGGTGTTTTCAAATTTGACAGGTGTGTGTGTACACACATCAAAACTGTTGGCTGCACATTATTTGCCCTTCGGGGATATAAAGCTTTTCAGTTGATGTCTCGTCCTTATTTCTGTTAATGTCTTGGGGCCAGTAATTGGAATTGATGATGGAACAGTGTTTGTAATTCAAGTGATGAGAACGAAAAGAAAAAAAAAAAACTTGGGAGAAGGAGCATCGTAACATTCAAAATGTCAATGTCTCAAGCTAAAAATCAAATCCAGCGTATTTCCACAGAAATGAGTAGGGAGTTTCACAAAATGCTAAATGTCAAAAATGTCCAACATTGACATAAATGCACTATATAAAGGTTCAACAATTCACCATGTTTCTCTAAAAACTCAGTATAATGACCAGGGTGCCAGTACAGCACCACTTCCCAAAACCAAGTGTGTTCATTATCCTGAGAATAATCATTCTTGGCTGAATTAAAAGGACGTGGAACTAAACCCTCAAAGGAACTGAAACTAAAACCAGGCTTAGAAGTGCAACTATAAATCATAGCTACCCTTCTACCTCATCTCAAGCAATTTGAGCGTTCGTGAAGCCGGCTGGAGAAGCCTCATTTCATGGCAAAGGATACTTCTGGCGTCAACCATATCTCTTCCAGACCAGTCTTATCAAGGTCATAGTAAATCACCAGATCTCTAATCAACAATGACTTGGACAACAACAATTGATTGCTCATGTAACCAAAGTTAAGATATCATGAGGTGATGCAGCAGAACTGTTACATACCGATGACATTATCTGATACACGTTGTTGCTGCTTGGAAGTAGTCTGTTTAGATGAGATGCCTGTGTGTCTTGAGTAGACTTTATTCAACCCAGTTCTTGCAAAAACTCAGACAAGAGACACTGGAGCTATTCCTCACTGACTTAGGTTGGTAGTATCAGCAGCAGTGGGTCCATACCCAGTTTACAGGGGATGGGGGGGGGCATGAAGCAGGGGTGGGACCCTGTCAGTTCTAGATGCCAGCATGGCCTGGAATTGTGATAGAAGTGAAGCTGTTCAACCCTGCTTGGATGGGTGGGAGAGTTTGGTGCCACATTATGATCTCGTTGACCTCATTTGTCTCTTATTTGCAAACAAACTAAGAAATCACGCGTACATAAGTATTGACAGCCTTTGCCATGAAGCTCAAAATTGAGTACAGGTGCATCCCGTTTCCACTGATCATCCATGAGGTGTGTCTACAGCATAATTGGAGTCCACCTGGGGTAAATTCAGTTGATTGGACCTGATTTGGAAAGACAAACACCTGTCTACATATAAGGTCCCACAGTTGACAGTACATGTTAGAGCACAAACCAAGAATGAAGTCAAAGGAATTGTCTGTAGACCTCTGAGACAAGATTGTCTTGAGGTACAAATCTGAGTAAGAGTACAGAAACGTTTCTGCTGCTTTGAAGGTCCCAATGAGCACAGTGGCCTTCATCTTCCATAAATGGATGAAGCTCAGATCCACCAGGACCCTTGCTAAAGCTGGCCGCCCTCCTAAACTGAGTGATCGGTGGAGAAGGGCCTTAGTCAGGGAGGTGACCAAGAACCCGATGGTCACTCAGTCAGAGCACCAGCATTCCTCTGTGGAGAGAGGAAAACCTTCCAGAAGGACAACTGTCTCTGCAGCAATCAACCAATCAGGCCTGTATGGTAGAGTGGCCAGACAGAAGCTACTCCTTAGTAAAAGGCACATGGCAGCCCACCTGGAGTTTGACAAAAGTCACCTGAAGGACTCTCAGACCGTGAGAAAGAAAATTTCTGGTCTGATGAGACAAAGTTTGAACTCTTTATCATGTTTGAAGGAAACCAGGCACCATCCCTACACTGAAGCATGGTGCTGGCAGCATCATACAGTGGGGATGTTTTTCAGCAGCAGGAGACTAGTCAGGATTGAGGGAAAGATGAATGCAGCAATGTACAGAGACATCCTGGATGAAAACCTGCTCCAGAGCGCTCTTGATCTCAGACTGGGGCGACGGTTCATCTTTCAGCAGGACAATGACCCTAAGAACACAGCCAAGATATCAAAGGAGTGGCTTCAGGACAACTCTGTGAATGTCCTTGAGTGGCCCAGCCAGAGTCCAGACCTGAATCCGATGGAACATCTGTGGAGAGATCTGAAAATGTCTGTGCACTGACGCTCCCCATCCAACCTGATGGAGCTTGAGAGGTGCTGCAAAGAGCAATTGGCAAAACTGCCCAAAGATAGGTGCACCAAGCTTGTGACATCATATTCAAAAAGACTTGAGGCTGTAACTGCTGCCAAAGGTGCATCAACAAAGTATTGAGCAAAGAGTGTGAATACTTAAGTACATGTGATTTTTTTTCTTCATTTTTAGTAAAGTTGCAAAATTAAAAAAAGCTTTTTTCATGTTGTCATTATGGGGTGTTGTGAGTACAATTTTGAGGGGAAAAAAATTATTTACTCCATTCTGGAATAAGACTGTAACATAATAAAATGTGGAAAAGTGATTAAGCTCTGTGAATATTCAGTCCACCCAGCTGTAAATGGGTACTGGCCATCATCTCATCTGCTTCATATTATGGAGTTTGGGTATAGGCATCGGTATCTCCAGACCTTCCAGGACTTGCAGTACTTCTTTCCAGTTACCAGTAGTGAGGTACTGGGGTTATAATTTAAGTGAGGCCCTCTCTCTTTAAAAAAAAAAAAAAGCCTACATCCATTCTGCAGCAGTTTTGTTGCACATAGAAAATAATAAATTTGTCAGTGATACTTCATTTTCTACCAGTGCATGCTGAATAAAACCAGGTGTTTAGTGCTGGCTAAAATGTTCAATTCCTTTTGTGATAGTTGGGTTTAAACCTGATACAAATATCTGAACTGAGACTCAGTGCAGAAACTCCATTAAGTGTATTTCTTTTTAACCGTGTCATTGCAGGATGAGTGTCATTAGTTCCAACATGCACAATAATAGTGCCTGAAGGATACATTACCAGTTGCGGCATTGTGTGGACCATGTTGCCAACTGTTGTCTTTAACCAGCTAACACAATAAAATTCCCAAAATGTTATAAGAACGTTTGTCAAATGTTATCAGAACATTAGCTGTAAAGTTCTCAGAAAGTTTTTGAGGAAAGTTTCTTTTCGTCTCTTTAATAGTGTCTTCTTTTTGTCTCTTTTAAGCTTTCTCCTCAGCAGACTAGTAACAAATTCCATAAGTTTTGGGATCCTATCAGAGATGGCACCCACGTCAGTAGCAAGATCTAGTGGGCATGCTGGAATATATTTGACTTAATATCTTCTATTTTCTCTTCAAAATAATCTAAGAAATCCTGAGCAGTAAACTGAGGGTGGCCTACAGGTGGCCACAGTGTCAAACAAGAACTATGAACTATGTTCATTTTTGTTTATCAAATCGGAGTAATAGGCAATTGGAAACAGCTGACGTAAACTAAACAATATCGATATCTGTAATGGTAATACCATAAGCGAGGACCAAATCCAGGGTATTTCTGCTGGCGTGGGTCGGTCTATGAATGCTTTGATGAAATCATAGCATTTCCATAATGTTTTTGCTGTGTGTGTGTGTGTGTGTGGGGGGGGGGGGGGGGGTCAGTTCTCTGCTTATTATTTCTGCATCTTTGTCACCCGTCTCTCCCTGGCTGCTCTTGGCTTCCTGTTCCCAGCTGAATCATCTGTTTAATTTTGGATAAACTATCAAATGGCAAGGATGCCTTTGGGTGTAATATAAAACAAATAATGAATGTTTTCCATTTGTGCAATGGAAAGTACATTGGCATGAGTTGAAAGATGGAAAGTGCCAGCTTTCAACTCATGCCAGTGTACTTTCCATTGCACTCAAACATTCATTACTTATATAATATTTAACATTCCTGAATATTCTTGCTGCTGAACACAGCCTGGCTGTTATGCATTGTTGAATATGAAAAATACGGGAAAGCAAAACCAGAACGAAAGAGTGGATAGAACATGTAGCAAAGTATACCAAATATTTTCATCAGTATTGCAAATTATCCCTTAGCAAACTCTAAGCACTGTTCTGGGACTTTTTGTGATCTTTACAGTATCTGACATATGGATACTGCAAAGGTTACAAATGGAGCCTCATTATGGCTGTTTCTCAATTCAGGGGCTGCATCCTTTGAAGGCTGCGTTTGTCTGCCACATGCGTCAGTTGGATCAGTCTCATTTCAAAGGCTCTTTCTTTGGAATGCAAATGATGAACGCAGCCTACTTTTCTCTGAAAATGAAGGCTACAAGTGTATCCTTCACAGCTCAAACAATACCAAGAGTCACTTTGTGAGGTTTTTTTTTTTTCATCCACAACAAAATGGTAGGAAAATACTATTAAAAAAGATTGTGTGCTCCATATGTACAATTACAAATAAGTAATGTTTATTAGTAAAGTATAAATAAGTATGGGAGAAAAAAGGCTAACCTACAGGATATGCCAAGTGCAGCTGTCAACAGTGGCGGTGCCAGGAAATTTTTGTTGGGGGGGCTGAGGGGGAGCTGGGGTAAAAGTTGGAGGGGCTCCACAAAATGTGGTCAAAATGACCAATATATAGTAAATTGCATTATAAATACCAAGGTATAGTTTAGTCACCCGTGCTCCTCTAACATGTGGTATCAATGCACACACACATCACTTAGAATGATTGCAAGTTCAGTAAACTTGCACATAGGTATACAAACTGAATTCATTGAAATGGTGCTCAAGACAATGCATGGAACAAATACAAATAAATGTTTATTTGCAAAACTGAAAATTTTGTTTGTGCAGGGTGATTCGGCATTGGCGGATCACCGAACACACACATTCATCACTTTGCTCAGTTACGCAATATTGAGACATTCTCAGCGCAAAACTGCAGTTGATTCACATTATTGGCAGAATTATTGGGGGGGCTGAGGGGGGCTTGGCTTATTATTGGGGGGCTAAGCTCCCCCAAGCTCCCCCCTTGGCTGGCTGTCAAGGTTGCTAAGAGACAGGGTAGGAGCGGGATCAATTAATGACGCCATTGAAGAACGCTCCGTGGGCTCGACAGTCTCACTTCAGAGTAGCTGGTTCGGCCTCCACTGTCTCAGAAGGCCAGATCTTCATAGATCGCAGACTTCAAAGGATGCAGCTCCTGAATTGAGACACAGTCTTTGTCACCAAATGCTCCGAAATGAATGTTTCGAGATGTTCCAGTTGATTTGTGCCGATGGAATTCGTACTGGCTCTGCTGTGGAGACCCTGAGCAAAAAAGGGAGAAGCCACAATAACCGTTACTAGTCACTGCACGGTTGTTACTCATCTGTAATTTGTAGATAATCTGTGCAGATTGACATGCGCAGTTGCACATCCTTTGATTCCCTGAAAATTAGGCCACTCCCTCCCACTGATGTTGGGCTCTGGAACTCGTTTCATATGAAAATAATGAAGGGAATGTCATTCTGTAAACAGACAGACTATTTGCAGTGATGGTAAATAAATGTTTGACTGAGGACTTTTGCAGTTCTGCAGAAGTCCTCGGGGTGGACACATTCAGGGAATGAAAGAAGACTCCTCGCTAAAAGTAGCACTTGATCCTCCTCCTCCTCCCTCCTCATGCTTCTCCTTTTATATCTCCCTCCTGCACCGCTGTGCCCCCCCTCGGCTCCCCCTCCTCATCCGCCGCTGATAAGCAGCATAACGGGGAGGAGCTCCTCTCCCGGGGCTCCTCCTACGCTTCCTTCGGTTTCTCTCTGTGTTGCCCCCACGCACTGGTCCCCTCCTTTTAACCGAGAGGGGCGATGATAAAAAAAGAAGTAAAGCGGAGTAACCCTGTTTTGTCGCGGAGCGGAAAAGGCGTCACGCGGGGCGCAGAGGACGCAGGAGGAGAAGCGGGACGCACCGCGGAGGAGAGCGAAAAGACGGAGGGAGGAAGCGACAGCGGGTCGTAAACACGACACAAAACGGCAAACAGCAGCGATCGTACCTCCCCTCTCTCACCCTGCGCGTCCCTCATCTCTCCATTTCCATCCTCCCTGCGCCGTTTGGCTCAGCGCGCTGCGCAACCGACGCGACTCGGTGCGCCTTCCTCGGTTTATAGCCGTTCTGTTGGTGCGGTAAACGGGAGAGGAGGCCGGCGGGGAGCATCCGATCCGGAGGGCGGGGAGGCGAGAGAACGCACCTCCAGCATCACCAATGCGATGGCACAGAGCTCCGTGCGGCCAAACTAGAGGCGCAGACTGTCACCAGCAGGGCTCTCATCCACCATGAACCTCTGAAAGACAACCGACACGGGCACAGATGGGTAAGAGGAGACGCTGCCTCCTTATTTCTGCAAGATTTGGGATGTGTGGACCCTGCAATGTCAGGGGGATTTACGGTGTCAGGTCAGAGAAATGAGCTAGAAAGGCACTCAGAGAGCGCAGATACCTTCGCCAGCGTCACTCTAATATATCCTTTACTACGCCAGCGTTTTTTTGTGACATCATAAAGGGAGAACATGAAGGAGGTCAAAGGAAGGTTTCACCAGCAAGTTGAACATCTCTGCAAATTTTCCGCGAGATCCGCATACTATTTTTATTTTTAATGCCTTTTTTTTTTTTTTTTTTTTTTTTAGATATCTTGCTTTCAAAGCTGGTCACATAACCCACGTCCCTCTTCTGTCAGCTGGAGGTAATAACAGCTTTCTGCTGCCAGTCAGACTGGATGCATAGCTAATCCCAAACATAAAGACGCCATGGCCCATTTTGAATTCTGAAAATGTTCTAAATTTTTAATCACAATGTTAAATCAACACACTTGTGTTCATCAATTCATCTTAGTCTTCTAAGATGAATTATTTAGGAATTAAAATAGGTCAGTTAAAGGAATAATATCACTTTTTTTCTTTTACTTCTAATGCATTTTTAAAGTAATTAAATATTTAGGGGGTAATTTTTAAACTTTTTACAAAAATGAAAATAAAATACGTGTTTAGATGTTGGTTATTAATGACCTCATGGCCCACGCTTTGGGAATCAATGTGCTACCTTATTCGATCCCATTGTTACATCTTTAACAGTTGAGTTTTTGCAGTGTTGCCCTTATCAAAAAAAAAAAATCAATTTTATTTATATAGCGCCAAATCACAACAAACAGTTGCCCCAAGGTGCTTTATATTGTAAGGCAAGGCCATACAATAATTACGGAAAAACCCCAACGGTCAAAACGACCCCCTGTGAGCAAGCACTTGGCGACAGTGGGAAGGAAAAAACTCCCTTTAACAGGAAGAAACCTCCAGCAGAACCAGGCTCAGGGAGGGGCAGTCTTCTGCTGGACTGGTTGGGGCTGAGGGAGAGAACCAGGAAAAAGACATGCTGTGGAAGAGAGCAGAGATCAATCACTAATGATTAAATGCAGAGTGGTGCATACAGAGCAAAAAGAGAAAGAAACACTCAGTGCATCATGGGAACCCCCCAACAGTTTAAGTCTATAGCAGCATAACTAAGGGATGGTTCAGGGTCACCTGATCCAGCCCTAACTATAAGCTTTAGTAAAAAGGAAAGTTTTAAGCCTAATCTTAAAAGTAGAGAGGGTGTCTGTCTCCCTGATCCGAATTGGGAGCTGGTTCCACAGGAGAGGAGCCTGAAAGCTGAAGGCTCTGCCTCCCATTCTACTCTTACAAACCCTAGGAACTACAAGTAAGCCTGCAGTCTGAGAGCGAAGCTGGACAATAGTCCAGCCTAGAGGAAATAAATGCATGAATTACTTTTTCAGCATCACTCTGAGACAAGACCTTTCTAATTTTAGAGATATTGCGCAAATGCAAAAAAGCAGTCCTACATATTTGTTTAATATGCGCATTGAATGACATATCCTGATCAAAAATGACTCCAAGATTTCTCACAGTATTACTAGAGGTCAGGGTAATGCCATCCAGAGTAAGGATCTGGTTAGACACTATGTTTCTAAGATTTGTGGGGCCAAGTACAATAACTTCAGTTTTATCTGAGTTTAAAAGCAGGAAATTAGAGGTCATCCATGTCTTTATGTCTGTAAGACAATCCTGCAGTTTAGCTAATTGGTGTGTGTCCTCTGGCTTCATGGATAGATAAAGCCGGGGATCATCTGCGTAACAATGAAAATTTAAGCAATGCTGTCTAATAATACTGCCTAAGGGAAGCATGTATAAAGTGAATAAAATGGGTCCTAGCACAGAACCTTGTGGAACTCCATAATTAACCTTAGTCTGTGAAGAAGATTCCCCAATTTACATGAACAAATTGTAATCTGTTAGATAAATATGATTCAAACCACCGCAGCGCAGTGCCTTTAATACCTATGGCATGCTCTAATCTCTGTAATAAAATTTTATGGTCAACAGTATCAAAAGCAGCACTGAGGTCTAACAGAACAAGCACAGAGATGAGTCCACTGTCTAAGGCCATAAGAAGATCATTTGTAACCTTCACTAATGCTGTTTCTGTACTATGATGAATTCTAAACCCTGACTGAAACTCTTCCTCTGCAGATGATCAGTTAGCTGTTTTACAACTACCCTTTCAAGAATTTTTGAGAGAAAAGGAAGGTTGGAGATTGGCCTATAATTAGCTAAGCTAGCTGGGTCAAGTGATGGCTTTTTAAGTAATGGTTTAATTACTGCCACCTTAAAAGCCTGTGGTACATAGCCAACTAATAAAGACAGATTGATCATATTTAACATCGAAGCATTAATTAATGGTAGGGCTTCCTTGAGCAGCCTGGTAGGAATGGGGTCTAATAGACATGTTGATGGTTTGGAGGAAGTAACTAATGAAAATAACTCAGACAGAACAATCAGAGAGAAAGAGTCTAACCAAATACTGGCATCACTGAAAGCAGCCAAAGAGAACGATACGTCTTTGGGATGGTTATGAGTAATTTTTTCTCTAATAGTTAAAATTTTATTAGCAAAGAAAGTCATGAAGTCATTACTAGTTAAAGTTAAAGGAATACTCGGCCAATAGAGCTCTGACTCTTTGTCAGCCTGGCTACAGTGCTGAAAAGAAACCTGGGATTGTTCTTATTTTTTTCAATTAGTGATGAGTGGTAAGATGTCCTAGCTTTACGCAGGGCTTTTTTATAGAGCAACAGACTCTTTTTCCAGGCTAAGTGAAGATCTTCTAAATTAGTGAGACGCCATTTCCTCTCCAACGTACGGGTTATCTGCTTTAAGCTGCGAGTTTGAGAGTTATACCACGGAGTCAGGCACTTCTGATTTAAGGCTCTCTTTTTCAGAGGAGCTACAGCATCCAAAGTTGTCGTCAATGAGGATATAAAACTATTGACGAGATAATCTATCTCACTCACAGAGTTTAGGTAGCTACTCTGCCCTGTGTTGGTATATGGCATTGGAGAACATAAAGAAGGAATCATATCCTTAAACCTAGTTACAGTGCTTTCTGAAAGACTTCTACTGTAATGAAACTTATTTCCCACTGCTGGGTAGTCCATCAGAGTAAATGTTAATGTTATTAGAATGATCAGACAGAAGGGGGTTTTCAGGGAATACTGTTAAGTCTTCAATTTCCATACCATAAGTCAGAACAAGATCTAAGGTATGATTAAAGTGGTGGGTGGACTCATTTACATTTTGAGCAAAGCCAATCGAGTCTAACAATAGATTAAATGCAGTGTTGAGGCTGTCATTCTCAGCATCTGTGTGGATGTTAAAATCGCCCACTATAATTATCTTATCTGAGCTAAGCACTAAGTCAGACAAAAGGTTCGAAAATTCACAGAGAAACTCACAGTAACGACCAGGTGGACGATAGATAACAACAAATAAAACTGGTTTTTGGGACTTCCAATTTGGATGGACAAGACTAAGAGACAAGCTTTCAAATGAATTAAAGCTCTGTCTGGGTTTTTGATTAATTAATAAGCTGTGGAAGATTGCTGCTAATCCTCCGCCTCGGCCCGTGCTACGAGCGTTCTGGCAGTTAGTGTGACTCGGGGGTGTTGACTCATTTAAAACTAACATATTCATCCTGCTGTAACCAGGTTTCTGTAAGGCAGAATAAATCAATATGTTGATCAATTATTATATCATTTACTAACAGGGACTTAGAAGAGAGAGACCTAATGTTTAATAGACCACATTTAACTGTTTTAGTCTGTGGTGCAGTTGAAGGTGCTATATTATTTTTCTTTTTGAATTTTATGCTTAAATAGATTTTTGTTGGTTATTGGTGGTCTGGGATCAGGCACCGTCTCTACGGGGATGGGGTAATGAGGGGATGGCAGGGGGGAGAGAAGCTGCAGAGAGGTGTGTAAGAATACAACTCTGCTTCCTGGTCCCAACCCTGGATAGTCACGGTTTGGAGGATTTAAGAAAATTGGCCAGATTTCTAGAAATGAGAGCTGCTCCATCCAAAGTGGGATGGATGCCGTCTCTCCTAACAAGACCAGGTTTTCCCAGAAGCTTTGCCAATTATCTATGAAGCCCACCTCATTTTTTGGACACCACTCAGACAGCCAGCAATTCAGGGAGAACATGCGGCTAACATGTCACTCCCAGTCCGATTGGGGAGGGGCCCATAGAAAACTACAGAGTCCGACATTGTTTTTGCAAAGTTACACACCGATTCAATATTAATTTTAGTGACTTCCCATTGGCGTAACCGGGTGTCATTACTGCTGACGTGAATTACAATCTTACCAAATTTACGCTTAGCCTTAGCCAGCAGTTTCAAATTTACTTCAATGTCACCTGCTCTGGCCCCCGGAATACAATTGACTATGGTTGCTGGTGTCGCTAACTTCACATTTCTCAAAAAGAGTCGCCAATAACCAGAGTTTGTTCCTCGGCGGGTGTGTCGCCGAGTGGGAAAAACGGTTAGAGATGTGAACGGGTTGGCGGTGTATACGGGGCTTCTGTTTAGGGACTACGCTTCCTCCTCACAGTCACCCAGTCGGCCTGCTTTCCCGGCTGCTCGGGATCTGCTGGAGGGGAACTAACGGCGGCTAAGCTACCTTGGTCCGCACCGACTACAGGGGCCTGGCTAGCTGTAGGATTTTCCAAGATGCGGAGCCGAGTCTCCAATTCGCCCAGCACTGGCCTCCAAAGCTACGAGTAAGCTACACTTATTACAATACCATTACTGCTAAAGGAGGCCGAGGAATAACTAAACATTTCACACCCAGAGCAGAAAAGTGCGGGAGAGACAGGAGAAGCCGCCATGCTAAACCGGCTAAGAGCTAGTAGCTGCGCTAAGCTAGCGGATTCCTAAAAACACACAAAGTGAATAATGTGTAAATAATTTAGAGGTGATTCAGCAGAGGGAGTGCTTTAGTTAAGGCACGTCAAGATTACACTGTGAAACAAATCGTTATCTAGTTAACTAGATCAATCTAACTGCGCAGATTAAACAGCTAACAAATACAGCAAAACACCGCTGTGCTCCGGAACAGGAAGTGATACAATACCGCAGTGAGAGCCAACCACCAGTAGAGTGGAGTCTCCACTCTATGTGAGTCTCCACTCTAAAGTGGGAACATGTGACCTGTACTCATGCTACACTTGGAGCCAGATGAAAGTGTTTGTTGTTTGTTTGTTTGTTTTCAGTGTTTAATGAGGTATCTTTTTTGGCATGCACGTGCGTCCGTGTTGCGGATCTTAGTGGTTGGTGGAGACCAATGGAACGCCATGTTTGACCAGGCTGCAGGGGATAGATGGTTACTATCGAGAGTCAGGGGTGGACCGGACGTTTGCCTGAGTGGTTGCCATCCAGGATCCAAGGCGGCACCACTGTGCGGTAGATGCGGCATCATTTTGTTAGGTGTTTGAGGAGTCGTATGAACAATCAACAGCAAATATTATGGTCTGTAAACCTGAGTGATGTCATGTTCTTTTGCTGTGTCCATCTGACACAAAGGAGGTATTGATTTAAATCTTAGAACGTCCAGACAACGTCTGTCTAAATGGATAACGTCTGCCAGTTACCTTGGCAACATATTAAACATTTCACTGTTATTTGCTACCTTCCAATGTTGACATGGTGATGGTTCGATGTAATGCCAACTGTTTATTGATTGAGAATAAAGTCCCCAGTGATGCCTGTTGGTTCCAAGGTACCAATTATAGTATACACCAACTGAATTTTAGCAGTGGTGCGGAGCTTTTGAGGTCAAAATGGTGTATTGTGAGGCTTCTTGATGGACCAGAACAACAAGATCCAGGGCTTTTGTCAGCAGGGGGTGTGGGGGGCCCAGAAAAGTTTGGGATTTTGATGTCCAGTGATGCATTTTGGAGGGGTTTTTTGCTGACTATCAGCCTCCTCCCTCACCCCAATTTAGTTGTACTGCCTAATATGTGTGGAATTTTGTATTTTTTGAACACCTTTTCTTTGCCTTTACTCCAAATTGATATTACAACCTACACATTTGTTTGAAAAGATTACTATCTATCAATCAATCAGTCTATATTTACAACCCCAATTACAATGAAGTTGGGACGTTGTGTAAAATGTAAATAAAAACAGAATACAATGATTTGAAAATCCTCTTCAACCTATATTCAATTGAATACACCACAAAGACAAGATATTTAATGTTCAGACTAATCAACTTTGTTTTGTGCAAATACACTCAACAAAAATATAAACGCAACACTTTTGGTTTTGCTCCCATTTTGTATGAGATGAACTCAAAGATCTAAAACTTTTTCCACATACACAATATCACCATTTCCCTCAAATATTGTTCACAAACCAGTCTAAATCTGTGATAGTGAGCACTTCTCCTTTGCTGAGATAATCCATCCCACCTCACAGGTGTGCCATATCAAGATGCTGATTAGACACCATGATTAGTGCACAGGTGTGCCTTAGACTGTCCACAATAAAAGGCTTCTCTGAAAGGTGCAGTTTTATCACACAGGACAATGCCACAGATGTCGCAAGATTTGAGGGAGCATGCAATTGGCATGCTGACAGTAGGAATGTCAACCAGAGCTGTTGCTCGTGTACTGAATGTTCATTTCTCTACCATAAACGTCTCCAAAGGTGTTTCAGAGAATTTGGCAGTACATCCAACCAGCCTCACAACCGCAGACCACATGTAACCACACCAGCCCAGGACCTCCACATCCAGCATGTTCACCTCCAAGATCGCTGAAGACCAGCCACTCGGACAGCTGCTGAAACAATCGGTTTGCATAACAAAGACTTTCTGCACAAACTGTCAGAAACCGTCTCAGGGAAGCTCATCTGCATGCTCGTCGTCCTCATCGGGGTCTCGACCTGACTCCAGTTCATCGTCGTAACCGACTTGACTGGGCAAATGCTCACATTCGCTGGCGTTTGGCACGTTGGAGAGGTGTTCTCCTTCACGGATGAATCCCGGGTTCACACTGTTCAGGGCAGATGGCAGACAGCGTGTGTGGCGTCGTGTGGGTGAGCGGTTTTCTGATGTCAATGTTGTGGATCGAGTGGCCCATGGTGGCGGTGGGGTTATGGTATGGGCAGGCGTCTGTTATGGACGAAGAACACAGGTGCATTTTATTGATGGCATTTTGAATGCACAGAGATACCGTGACGAGATCTGAGGCCCATTGTTGTGCCATACATCCAAGAACATCACCTCATGTTGCAGCAGGATAATGCACGGCCCCATGTTGCAGGATCTGTACACATTCTTGGAAGCTGAAAATGTCCCAGTTCTTGCATGGCCGGCATACTCACCGGACATGTCACCCATTGACCATGTTTGGGATGCTCTGTACTGGCGTATACGACAGCATGTACCAGTTCCTGCCAATATCCAGCAACTTCGCACAGCCATTGAAGAGGAGTGGACCAACATTACACAGGCCACAATTGACAACCTGATCAACTCTATGCGAAGGAGATGTGTTGCACTGCATGAGGCAAATGGTGGTCACACCAGATACTGACTGGTATCCCCCCCAATAAAACAAAACTGCACCTTTCAGAGTGGCCTTTTATTGTGGGCAGTCTAAGGCACACCTGTGCACTAATCATGGTGTCTAATCAGCATCTTGGTATGGCACACCTGTGATGTGGGATGGATTATCTCAGCAAAGGAGAAGTGCTCACTATCACAGATTTAGACTGGTTTGTGAACAATATTTGAGGGAAATGGTGATATTGTGTATGTGGAAAAAGTTTTAGATCTTTGAGTTCATCTCATACAAAATGCGAGCAAAACCAAAAGTGTTGCGTTTATATTTTTGTTGAGTGCATTTGCTCATTTTGAAATGGATGCCTGCAACACATTTCAAAAAAGCTGGGACAGTGGTATGTTCACCACTGTGTTACATCACCTTTCCTTCTAACAACACTCAATAAGCATTTGGGCACTGAGGACACTAATTGTTGAAGCTTTGTAGGTGGAATTCTTTCCCATTCTTGCTTGATTTACGACTTCAGTTGTTCAACAGTCCGGGGTCTCCGTTGTCGTATTTTGCGCTTCATAATGCGCCACACATTTTCAATTGGCGACAGGTCTGGACTGCAGGCAGGTCAGTCTAGTACCTGCACTCTTTTACCATGAAGCCACGCTGTTGTAACACGTGCAGAATATGGGTTGGCATTGTCTTGCTGAAATAAGCAGGGACGTCCCTGAAAAAGACGTTGCTTGGATGGCAGCATGTGTTGCTCCAAAACCTGGATGTACCTTTCAGCATTGATGGTGCCATCACAGATGTGTAAGTTGCCCATGCCATGGGCACGAACACACCCCCATACCATCACAGATGCTGGCTTTTGAACTTTGCACTGGTAACAATCTGGATGGTCTTTTTCCTCTTTTGTCTGGAGGACACAACATCCATGATTTCCAAAACAATTTGAAATGTGGACTCATCAGACCACAGCACACTTTTCCACTTTGCGTCTGTCCATTTCAAATGAGCTCAGGCCCAGAGAAGGCGTGTGGTGTTTCTAGATGTTGTTGTTGTATGACTTTCACTTTGCATGTAGAGTTTTAACTTGCACTTGTAGATGTAGCGATGAACTGTGTTAACTGACAATGTTTTCTGAAGTGTTCCTGAGCCCACGCTGTAAGATCCTTTACACAATGATGTTGGTTTTTAATGCAGTACCGCCTGAGGATCGAAGCTCACAGGCATTTACTGTTAGTTTTTCGGCCTTGCCGCTTATGGGTAGAAAGTTCTCCAGATTCTCTGAATCTTCTGATTGTATTATGGACTGTAGATGATGGAATCCCTAAATTCCTTGAATTGAACATTGAGAAACATTGTTCTTAAACTGTTGGACTATTTTTTCATGCAGTTGTTCACAAAGTGTTGATCCTCACCCCATCTTTGCTTGTGAATGGCTGAGCCTTTTGGGGATGCTCCTTTTTTTTTTCCAATCATGACACTCTCCTGTTCCAATTAGGTGTTCTTTGAGCATTCATCAACTTTCGCAGTCTTTTATTGCCCCATCCCAACTTTTTTGAAATTGTTGCAGGCATCCATTTCAAAATGAGCAAATAATTTGCACAAAAACAACAAAATTTATCAGCTTGAACATTAAATGTCTTGTCTTTGTGGTGTATTCAATTGAATATAGGTTGAAGAGGATTTGCAAATCATTGTATTCTGTTTTATTTACATTTTACACATGTCCCCACTTCATTGGAACTGGGGTTGTATATCTGGAGAAATAGGAGCCTTGAAAAAAAGCTGCAAAGGCTATGTTCCCAGTGTTGTAAGATCAAGAAAAAATCTAAAAGATTGGATTGTTTTTTTTACACAACGTCCAAACTTCATTGGAATTGAGGTTGTATTTCTATAGCCCTTTACAGCAGCCAGACGGTGTCCAAAGAGTTTTGCAGTAGGAACTAGGAACAAGGAACAAGAATTCACAAAGGAACAAGGAACAAGAATTCACAAAAGTAAAACAAGCGTACAATAAAGATAAGAGGCACATAAAATCAAACATGTCACAGTGCCACCAGGTGTTAAAAGTCAGTCTAAATAAATGAGCCTTGAGCTTTGATTTAAAAAGTGCTAGATCAGAAATAGTGTGTAAATCAGGAAGTAACTTGTACCACAGTCTAGGTTCAGCTACCGCAAAAACACAGTCACCCCAGAGTTTGTATTTTGACCTCAGAACATCTGAGTGAAGTTGACCAGACTCCTGTAATGTTCTACTGTAAGTGAGGAGAGTTAAAATTTCACAGAACTAAGATCGTGCAAGGCCATTAATGGCTTTAAAAAAAATAAACTTTGAAATCTTAAAATCAATTCTAAATGAACTGGAAGCCAGAGGAGTGAGTAAAGTACAAGTGTGAATGCTCACTTATTAAAAGGCAAGCAGCAGCATTTTGCACCAGTTGAAGGCCTGTAAGTAACAACTGGTTAACACCAGCATAAAGTGCATTACAGGAATCAAGTCTGGAGCTGATGAAAGCATGAATGACCGTCTGAAGATCACATCTACTGAGAAACGGCTTTGTTTTAGCCAGAAGACATAGCTGGAAAACAAAAACTTACTTTCACAACAGAGTTTATCTGTTGATCAAACCTCAAACAGTTCTCACCATAATTATTTTCTTATTTATGGCTTCCTGAACTCTAAAAAGCTAGACCACAAACAGACCCAATAATCTCTATTCTTGCCATTTACCCCTATTCTTGCCTCTCTACACTGGTTGCCTGTCTATTTTAGAATTAATTTTAAAATTTTATTGTTTACTTTTAAAGTTTTGAGTGGCTTGGCTCTCACGTATCTGGCAGACCTCTTACATATATACACCCCTCAAAGGTCTCTCAGATCGGCTGACCAGTTACTTCTTGCTGTCCCCAAGTCGAGACTGAAACACTGGGGTGACCGAGCTTTTGCTGTGGTGGCCCCCAGTGTATGGAATGAGTTGCCTTTGGATGTTAGGTTGGCTCCTTCATTAGAGGTTTTTAAGTCTTCCTTAAAAACACATTTTTTCTTTAAGGCATTTTAAAATTGTTCATGTTCTAGTTAGTGTTAGTCATGTTGGTCACTTTTTACATTTTTTTTTTTTTTGTTTTATCTGTGTTGTATTTTATTAATGTCTTATTTGGAAAGTACTTTGTCAACCTTGTTCTTTTAAAGTACTCTATAAATCAAGTTGGATTGGATTGTATAGTTCATCAATTAAATAGTGAAGAACTGTAGTAAAAGTCAGGCCTGGAGTAATACTGATTTAAACACTTTAGTTGTTAAAATAATAATTATTATGTTTATTATAAACAGTAGTTGTACTCGTAGCAGTATTGTATTAGTATGAAAAAATGTCTTCAAAAGTGGACCTTTAATTGAGGGGTGTTGAGGAGCATGACCCCCCCCCCAGAATGAGACTTTAGGCATGTTTGAGAAAAGAAAAGCATTAGTATTTGTTGTAACGCGTCACATGTTTGCAGCTATGTTTTTAGTTTAACCACAGCGAGGACACAGAGTGGCACAGAGTTTGAAAGAAAAAAAGTTTTAAAATATGTTTGTAACTCTGCACTCTGCTCTCTATGTCCACACGCTCTGAGACAGAGAAAACTCTTTTTTCCAACCCGGACCTGCTGGGAAAAACAGCGAACTGACAGCTTGCAGCATCACATGCTGATGTAAACACAGGGAGTGATTACAGGTGCACGTATTGAATGTGTTATACTGGTACTTTGATAATACCATGATCCGGTGAGACCCCGAACAGACACCAGTATGAAAATGATTGCAGAAGTGGGCTGTTCGACCGAACCCTCCTGGCTACGGACCAGACAACAGAGAATGGGAGCTGCATTCTTACTGTCATTTTGCCACGTTTTAGTATTTTGAAAATAAATATGCTGTTTTTTTTACAAATGGGTTTGCTATTTCCTGGCATCAATGTTACGTATTTACAGAAAAATCGATCACCGAGGGGAAGGCTGTATGCTAGGAATAATGCATTAAAAAAAATCGCAATTTTGACAAGGAGCTGCGGCACTCATATCTCCTGGTTTAGTAAAACCCCTCTTGGTGGATAAAGCACCATTTTGGTCCTGTTATGTGAATTCATCACAAAATTTTTATAACATGAAATAGCAAGATTATGGTTATTAAGGCAAAGCATGTCTCCTTTATAAAATGATCTGAAGCATATCTGGATGCATGATGCACAATATAAATTTTATTTTTCGCCAAATCTGTCTTTTAGTCATAGCGGTGGAATATCATGTTTTAGCATGAGAATGTGACAACATACTGAGTCTCACACCGAGTGCGTGAGACTTGACAAGATCATTTTAAAGCGCGAGTCTCATTCCGAATGAGTCAGACTTGAGAGCTCTGGATTATGGTGCAGTCAGATACAATTCAGTGTTTAATGCAGGGATTCATTTTCCGTGATGAATTAGAATAAACCAAAGTGGCATTTCTTGAATTCAGATGAATATTTCATTAAAGTAAAACCCAGAAGAAGAAGATTAGCATTAATAGCATAACTTTTCCCGTTCTGAACCAATGTGACGGTATTAAAGTGTGAAGTGAAGGTAAAGTGCAAACGGATAATTTATCCGTTATACCGCCTGCCACTATCAGGCATGTTGACTTTGCTTTTAACGTCTCCTCCCACGAGGGCGCTGCGCTGATCTTTGAACTTTTACGAGAGTCTGATGATGCAGAAGCAGCAGAAACAAAAGTAATCAACCAATTCAGAATTTGAAAACTCGAGCCATTGATCAAGTCAACAGTCCTTACATCGATGTTGTCTCATCTGTTACTTTAAAAATTCTTTTTCATATCAGATAATTGTTACACCGCAAGCGGTTATCAGTGAAATGTGGGGGAAATGATTGATATTCTCAATCCGGGGTTTTAAAGTAAACTAGAATGCTTCCCAAATTAAAATTATAATGTATCTGAGCACAACATTGAGTCTTTTAATGTAACTAATTAACATTGAGGTTTATATGACTTAAACATTAGAGTCTGTCTTAATATTGTCAGATCAGAGATTTCAAATACATTATCGTCTTGGATTATGTTTAATCGGAGTGCTTTTTCCTCACGTGAATTTTTTCAATTTTTTTTTTTACATTTATTCCAATAAAAGCAAATGCTAATTATCTACACCTACTTCAATAATGTGGAGATAATGGTTACATAATTGAACGGCATCCAGTTGTAAATTTAGCCAAGTCAACTGTGCAAAACTCATTGAATCTCATACCAGATCAACCGAGACCCGAGTTAACTGCAACCGGTTCTGTTATCCAGCAGGTTGATGGTGGAAAACTGTGTTCAGATGCATCTGCAGGCCATCTGATATTCTTTAGACCATGACACTTAAGATCGTGAGCTTATTTCACATTTTTACCCGAGGCCAAAATATGGCCATCGGGCATTGCGAAGACTTGTGTCCGTTTGTCCATCTGTCTATGCTCAGCATAACTCCATTTCTATTACTGCCAGGGTCTTCAAATTCACAGGGAGCATTCTTGGGACACAGACCTTGGACAAGTTAAGAATTTACGAACCTTGACCTATTATTAGGGGTCAAAAGCTCACATTCTTCTACACACTTTATTGATTATATGCTCATACAGCTGAGGTAATTTTAGCATTGTGTTCAATTTATATTTTGATTTACAGATAATCTTGCACTTTGTTTTTTTCTGGGGGTTGGGGTTGAAGACTAAAACTGCATGTTAGATCCTAAAGAATAAAAAACTGTACTTTTCTTCACCAGGTTATGCTAATTTCAATCAGCCACTTGGTTATCTTGGGGCTCCTTAAGGGAGAACTCTGATATTTTTCAACTTTGGCTGTATTTTTAGATGTTTTGGAGTTCATCTTTTCACATGGAAGAAAAACAGTGCTGTACTGATTTAGACTGCAAACACTGTCATGGGCTAACCGGCACACAGGGAAGCGCTTCCTGTCACTGCTGAACAGGTAAAAATGTCATTAGAAGTGTCTGGTAGTACTGATAGAATCCCTGCATAGGTAAAAATGCATATGTTTACCTCTCTCAAACAAACTTTCAAAAATGACTCATTATAATTAGTTGCTTCTCTTAGCCTTGCCATCGCCTAGTGGCAACAGTCACCACTGAGACAGTAGCAATCTATTGAAGATAAAAGGCTCATTCGTTTTTGGTTGATCACAACTATTTTTGAAACATATAAAAAATTGACTCCACATTGAAAAATACTGGAGCTCCCCTTTAACTTCACATTGCAATTGATTTCACGTTTCCAATCCCAATGCTGGGAACCATCACACTTCAGGTCTGAGTGTTTTAAATAGACACCAACACTATCAGCTATCCATGCTTGACATGAATAAATACTTTTAAGTAGTTGGTGCTGCACAGACATGTTCTTTCTTCCACACACTTGTGCAGCCTGTTTTTTCCCCTCCTTCCAAATACCTGAACTCATTCTGTGTTCAGACTTGTCGGCGGTACATCTTGCAGCCCAGAGAAGAACCCTGCTGCATGTCGACGTGCTGTGACTGAATCGCCGTGCCCCGGGTGGTTGTCTTCTTTCTGCAGTGACTACACGCCTCTCTGACAAAAAACATTTATGTCTTGTATCGAGACAAAAGCAAAACAAAAACCCCAGCATCACCGCCAAATCCATTTTTAATTTCCCAGGAGAGCGGGCTTGGCTCCCTGACCGATGCTCAGGGGCCGAGTATTGATCTAGGGGCCCCAGATGTGGACGTAAGCTGATCCCACATAGATGGTTAAGGGCAAATTTAGTGCAAATGATTGAGGGTGCAGTATTCGCCTGGAGGCTGGGGAGGAGGAGGTGAAGGTTGTTCCTTTCTGCTCTTTTTTTCTGGAGGAACAGGCTGAGTTTAGAGAAGGAAAACAAATCTGGTCGTGGGCATTAAATATGAACATTTTTCTTTCCTATTTCCAATCTGTTGACATTTCACCCTTGAGCAAGGTAATACTCACCAATAGCTTTTGTGGGGCTGCTCACTCGGTGGTTGTACCTGGCAGCTCGCAGGTGTGATTTGTGCCAAGCATTCTCACCCCCAGAATAAATACGAGTAATAAATACGTATGTTACGTACGTATACGTATGTTTTTAAAATGCGCGATGGGTGGAGATAATTATTTGATACTCTAAGGCTGAGATGGAGTTGGTACGGTGTCGCACAGAGGTTTAAACTCACCCTTGCAATTATTATTAAGATTAATTTTATGTTTTTAATCTCTAAAATGTCAAACACTAAACAAAAAGAGATTTGATTTCAGTTTTCCAGAGACACAGTTGAAGTCCTATACAACTACTGGTCAAAAAACAAACCCTGAAGAGTTTATGCTCATGTAATTAGATGAGCACTCATACTTTGCATACCTCTGTGAGGAGCCACAGCGTTAAACCCTTTAAAATGGACATACTGTCAGTTTTTTGACTTTCTGTGGAATTTTATTCACTAAAATTGATTCAGATTTCTCCAAACTTATCTTTCGTTTCTGCCCACCGTCCCATGTCTCAAGCAACGAGCTGTCCTGAAGCTAACTGGAAAACAAAAAATAACAAGAGCATTCAGAGATTTCTGATGTCTTCCAAGGGTTGATGAGGACCCCACCCCCCAAAATAAAATAAAAAAACAGCAGATGAAGAACCAGTGTTTTGTACCACCGTGTGAGCCAGAGACAAGACAGCCGCAATGCAATGTTACCATTGGTAATAAAAGTAAAAGCTAGCCAAAGAAAAAAGTCATAGTGGTGTAAGATATGACAATATTGCACTGTTTCCATTTAACTATCACTTGGTTTTGAAGTCTTGACTTCCAGGTCGGCTGATGGTTCATACTAATGGTGCATTCAAGACAACTCAGAAACAGACGCTGTAAACTACTGAAAACTGCATGACTTGATGAATTTGGAAAGCAATATGGATGTACACAGTACCCTATTAGAGCTTTGTTGTCTTGAAAAGCTTTCCTGTGGGAACCACAGAATCTCGTCTCTGCTGTTGTGGACGATGTGGTTCTGTTGGCTTTGTCAAATCAGGACCTTCAGTGTGCACTGGGGCGGTTTGCAGCCGAGTGTGAAGTGTCCGGGATGAGAATCAGCACCTCCAAATCCAAGGTTCTCGACCGGAAAAAGGTGCTTTGCCCTCTTCAGGTTGGTGGAGTGTCCTTGCCTCAAGTGGAGGAGTTTTAAGTATCTCTGGGTCTTGCTCACGAGTGAGGGACGGATGGAGCGTGAGATCGACAGACGGATCGATGCAACATCTGCAGTGATGCGGTCACTGTATCGGACCGTTGTTGTGAAGAGAGAGCTGAGTAGGGGGGCAAAGCTCTCGATTTACCGATCGATCTACGTTCCCACCCTCACCTATGGTCATGAGATTTGGCTCATGACCGAAAGAACGAGATCGCGAGTACAAGCGGCCAAGATGAGTTTCCTCCACAGGGTGGCTGGGGCGCTCCCTTAGAGATAGGGTGAGGAGCTCGGTCACTCGGGAGGAGCTCGGAGTCGAGCCGCTGCTCTTCCACGTCGAAAGGAGCCAGCTGAGGTGGCTCGGGTATCTTTTCCGGATGCCCCTGGACGCCTCACTGGAGAGGTGTTCTGGGCACGTCCCATCGGGAGGAGGCCCAGGGGAAGACCCAGGACACGCTGGAGGGACTATGTCTCTCAGCTGGCTTGGGAACGCCTTGGGGTTCCCCCGGAGGAACTGGGAGAGGTGTGTGTGGATCGGGAGGTCTAGGCGGCTTTGCTTGAGCTGCTGCCCCCGCGACCCGACTCCGGATAAAGCGGACGGAAAATGGATGGATGGATGTCTTGAAAAGCAACACATACAAATTTTATTCACACCAAGACATCCTAAACATAGTTTTTCAAATTTTGATAACACCCCAGTCGCCCTCTGCACGCTGTCTTCAGCAAACAGAGGAGCCTCTTCAGCCACAGACTGCTCCTTCCCAAGTGCAGGACCAACAGACTGAAAAACTCCTTTGTCCCTCAGACCATCAGACTATACAACTCCTCACTCAGGGGAAGGAGGAGTAACAGGAAGACAGAGGACAGGAAAGAGAGGAGCAGTAGTAGCCAGTAAACCAGTATTGATCAGTATGTCTGGAATTTATATGAGTATTTCTATTATATTTCTATTTGCAAACTGTTTTTCTTCTTTTTTTCACTTTGATACTCAGTGTGCTTCTTACCCTGTGTGCTGCTGTACAATGCTGCTGGAACATCAGTTTCCCTGAGGGAGTCTTCCCAAAGGATCAATAAAGTTCTGTCTAATCTAATCTAATCATAGTTACTTATTCTTATTGCTGTTAATAGCTCCACCCCTTTACCTGTACGTTAAATTAGAAGAGTTTCTACTCCACTCCAGCTCTGGCTGCCATCTTGTTGAAGGTGACTGAAGTTACACCACATAAACAATGCACACTGCTAAATGCTTACGTTCACCACAAAAGTTCGTGGAGGTGGACAGATGGCTCCTGTCTACTGTCCAAATACTGAACCCTTCAGATTCCGTGTCAGAATCATGACAGTGCCTCAGCCACCCGTCTGGGTGATAACAGTGCTAACTGAAAGTTTTGAAGCAATCGTAGAGATAAATATATATTATGTAAAGAGACCGCTGGATTCCATTTACAATAACTGATTTTCACCCAAAACTGCTCAGAGAATTCCCAGCGCAAGATGGTGAGCGAAAATATCAGGGAAACAAGCTCGACATCCGCTCTTGTCTTTTTTTTTTCACCTCTATAGTCTGGTCCAAAGGTCCAAAGTAAATTCTGTAGAAATGAGCTCCAGACTTTTCATACTTATAGATTTGTTGTTTTCTTCTTTATCAACACCTCAACAGATTATTCAGTTATGAACATGGTTCATGACGGTTTTGTGTTGGCTGCATTGGTTCAGTGCCGATTCTGTGTGAATACGACATCTGAGAAAACCTGATAGGAACACCACACACCGCCTGGTCCATTTGAGCTTGAAAGCAGCGTTCGATGAAAGGAGGTGTTTGATTGCTTTGACGGCACCTTGGAGATGCTGTTTGGACAGCAAATTGGTCCTGGCTCTTTACCTGCAGGGCGCAAAAAATGTCAGAAAGAGGTTGTTCCAAATGGATGCTGAAAGTACAGCTTTGGCTCTGCGCTCGCAAAAGCAGAGGCTCGCCGTGGTTATCTCGCTGTGACTCTGATTGGTGGATGAAGCCCCTGCCAAACATCTCCAATTCCAAAAATTCAAAAGAAACAGCACCATCATCCCAGATCACATGTCCTGGGGATGTTGGCCTTCTCGCTGTGCAGTGATGTGGATTTTTTCGTGACAGAGCGGTGGTGCGGAATACGTAAGTGTGCTCTTGCAGAAAGAAAAACTATATCAGGGTTGCTTCAGGTTGTTGGATAACAACGCGATCAATCAGGATGGAGATGACGAGCAGAGGCAGCATTTCCCCGATAGTATTATAGGCCTGGTGTGTGAGTGTGTGTGTGTGTGTTTTAATAATGCAGATGAAAAATAATGCCAATGAAATAATGACCACTCTCACTCTCTCACACACACACACACACACACACACACACACACACACACACACACACACACACACACACACACACACACACACACACACACACACACACACACACACTCAAAAAATGGCTCTTTGGATCAACTCAATTCAATTATGTGCAGGATTTCCATCTAATAAATATATGTAGCCCCAACTCAAATAAAATGCATCCATGCAAGATAATGTAATTTAATTGAGTTGGGACTACATATATTTATTAGATGGAATCCAATCCAATGAGTCAGTTTTTTGAGTGTATCACATAAACAAATAACTCATTGGATGAACTCAATTCAATTATGGGCAGGATTTCCATCTACTAAATATATGTAGTCCCAACTCAAATAAAATGCATCCATGCAAGATAATGTAATTTAATTGAGTTGGGACTACATATATTTATTAGATGGAATCCAATCCAATGAGTCAGTTTTTTGAGTGTATCACACAAATAACTCATTGGATGAACTCAATTCATTTATGGGCTGGATTTCCATCTACTAAATATATGTGTAGTCCCAACTCAAATTATCTTGCATGGATGTGCTTTATTTTAGTTGGTGCTACATATATTTATTAGATGGAAATCCTGCTCATAATTGAATTGAGTTCATCCAATGCACAAGATTTTTGAGTGTTGGAGGATTACATAAATAATGAGCATGTCACTTTATTTCAGCTTTTGCATTTTGGTTTTTGGAGGGGTGACACCAGGCTTGAAAAGACAAAAAAAATTCTCAGGGAAACACTTAGTGGGGAATGTAATGCTGTAGAATAGGTCAGAGAGTGAGTATGAAGGGGTATTGTGTAATCTCGTCATCTGCCTCAATAGTCTGTTGACTCCAGAGATCCACCTGAGCCCCATGGCCAAAGCTCGCAGCTTTTGCCAATTTTGGTTTAGACTAGATCATGACTTCTGCATCCCCCACCCCCACCATTGCATATTTGCAAATAAACACGCACAGATGCTGCTAAAGCGTTGAGCGAGAATATGAATGCTCGTGCAAAATGCTCCACTGCATTCACAGTCTTTCCCATTAACGGTCTATCATATGCGGGTTTCCATCTTTCCAGTTGCTTTCACACACCACGTTTTTTCACTTCCTTTTATTGAGACGAACCCTCTTCTTTGGCTGCATCCAACTCAGATGGTGAGGCTGAAAGCAGATTTGCTGGCACAAAAAGGCTGTCAGATGATATCTGGGTATGCAGAGATCAGCGGCCTCACTCTTCCTCTTCCACAGCATCCTGTTTTGCCGTGCTTTCAAAGAGAAGGCCTGCAAAAAAAAGTGCCTCTTAAAATCAGACTTTATGAAACTGTTGCACACAAATGTTGCCTGCGTGTAAATTTGTACTTCTTTAACTCTAATGCTGCAATCAGATGTTACTTCCTGTTTTGTTTTTTTTTGGGGTTGTTCTTTTATTTGCATTGGCCTTTTTTAAATGATAGTTGTGTTATTTAAATTATCTTGCTGAATGCTTAGTTTCACTTCTCACATCACAAAGTCAGATTTGAATAGACAACAGAAAGTTTTGCAGAATTTTTCTATTAAAATGAACGATGGTGTGCTTGAAAGTGAAACTTAACATTGCTGCCTCCAAACACCCACAAGAGGAGGGAAGTCAGCGTCAGAGTTTTTCCTTAGTCAGTCGTCAGGATGGCATAAAGCAAGAAATCCTCTGAGGTGCATTCAGTTTCATCTTAGCTCCAAGCTTTTGTGGGCATTTCCAAAAATGAGAGCCCACCTGTCTGTAAAATGCCATCCATACATGTCAAGTTTTGTGATGTTTGTTGAACGTTTACATTTAACAGACCGGTGGAGCGGATCATGTATCTCGGGGTCTTGTTCACGAGTTGGGGTAGGAAGTCGACAGATGGATTGGGGCTGTGACTGAGTTCTTTCGGGCACTGTATTGGACCATCGTGGTGAAGAAAGAGCTGACACAGAAGGCGAGGCTCCTGTCTTCACATATGAGCATGAGCTTTGGGTAAGGGCAGAAAGAAGAAGATCACCGGAAGTGAGATTCTTCCATAGGGTATCCGGGCTTACACTCAGAGACACGTCGAGAAGCTTGAATATCTGGGAAGGATTTGGAGTGGAGCCGTTGCTTCTTTGCATTCAAAGCAGACAGCACAAGTGGTGTTGGACACGCCCCAAATGCACTGGGCTATGTAGGCTAGACCATGTGTTATCAGGGTTCTCACCAGGATTTTTTCACAGCATAGAGGGAAGTTAGCGGGGCATAGCCACACGACGAGTGTTGCAGGCTGTAGGCTGGTCTGGGGTATTCCCCCCCTAAGAAAATTTTGAAATTTATAAAACTTTGGAACAAAGTTTGCTGCACAATGTTAAATAGCGTGCAACATCCTTTAAAAAAAAAAAACAACAACACAAAAGCTCCCCTATGGTGGTTAAATAACAGCATAAGGGCCCAAATCACAGCATAGGCGCCTCCCATGCTCAACTGCGCTGGCGAGAACCCTGTGTTATAGATCGTCAAGATAGGGCCCAAAGGGATTCATTGTGTGGGGGTAATCTCTGAGGTGTAGCTGGAGTTCTCCCAGGCTTAAGGATATCCCAAAGCATGGTGATAACTTCACCAACAGGTCACATGCAGCCAAGCATGTGGCAGCTGCTGGGGAATTAAGCTGTGCTTCACCTCTGATCTGGCATCTGTAGATACACACATCGCTGTGTCCACACTATTCCTGGAGAGAGAGTGAGAGAGAGATGCAGCATTCTGTGCCGCCTGTCTTGATTTTTTTAAAAAAAAAGAATACCTGTTTCTTGCACTGTGCAGTGCCCTGTGCACAGTGTTTAACTTATCAGTCTTGTGGTGCTCGATACGTGCACAACAAGACCTCTGCCCACACGTACTGCAGATTTGCTGTTGCATCAAAGGAAAGCAGAGGCGAGGATGGAGAGGAGGAAGAACTGAATGCGAGCTGAGCGATGTGTGCACATGTTGGACTGTCACCCCGTGAAAACAGCGGCGCGGAGCGTTCAGTCCTCATTAGGCGGTCGAAGGGTGTTTGATGGCTCCATGCAGGATCAGCTCCAGTCTTCCCTGTCTCTAACATGTCAGCCGGCAAGTTGCGGGGATAAAAATATCATCCCGCAGCTCGAGCACATGAAAGGTAGCACTCTGGTGTTCTACTTTGACTCAGAAAGCTCACGTTTTACTGCAGACTGACTGGCTGCGGTTTGTGTCGGGGGCTGAGCCCTTGAGCAAGGGATTTGACACAAAGTTAACAGAGCAGGTGTCGGCCACGTTTTCTGTCTGTCATGATGGTCACAGATATTGACAGTGCCTCTGGTCACTGGCAGCAGCGCTGGGCAGCGCTGGGGTTTTGAAGGAGGAACTGAAGACATTTATTGAATTTGGAGACAGAGGAAGGACGGCGGGATTGATTGATTCAAGAGGTTGTGGTGTGACAACGCGGTGACCCTCTGCAGCTGCATCACAGCTCGCTCAGATGATGTCATTATGATCACGGCAGAGTATCGATTACATTCTGGTGTTTGACCATATTGGCTTACTTATTTTTACGGTGGATGCATTCGCTTGTTTTGTTTTCTCACTTCGCAAACAAAAACACTCTTCAACTCCGTCAGTTGACTTTATTAGCTGAGAAGCAGCCACCCATTCCTACAGGAAGATTGAGTTATGAGATATTGAGTCAAACTACTAAACACAATTGCATATGAATTGCAAACTGCTGGTTTTCAGGCTTTGTTGCCAGATATTGTAAAAGAAACAAGCAGCAGAGTCTGCCTCTGTTTACAAGCAAACTCTTGACAAATGGTGGATTTTGTTTTAATAAAGACCAGGTAGTTCCGTGGATAAGGAGTTCGGCTACCACTGTGTAGACCTTAATTTGATCCCTGGTCGCACTACCTGTGTCCTTGGACACTTCATCTATGGGTGATTCTTAGACTACGGGTACTTATGTCCTTTGATCATATTGTATGAAAAACAGAAAAAAGGGGAAATTTCACACTTTTATAGTTATCTTTACAATGAAAGTGTGTTAAGAAATTTGTTCTAGTAGTCTATGACTTTTTCACCTTTTTTCAGCATCATTATATGCAAATATTGCCGTTTTGTGCTTGTCCCACACCCAGACTTTTGATCTTCAATGATAAAAATGAATGGTAAAGAAACGTTTTTTCTAATGTTTTAAAATATCTCTGTATAAATATCAGTAAAATAATCAAAACATAATTGGGGTATTCAATGTCATACAACTGTTGTGATTTTTTTTTAAAGAAAATGTAGTTGTCCCACACTATTGCTGTAATTACCACCACAACACTGTAATGTCCCTTTAAACAGTTTGTGTGAAAGATTGGGTAGTTTCTATGGAGATAAACAGTGACATCAGAGCACATGTATATAGCGCCAAATCACAACAAACAGTTGCCCCAAGGCGCTTTATATTGTAAGGCAATGGTGTGGTGGAAATTACATTTACAAGGCCAATAGTGCCCGTAGTTAAAGAATCACCCCTACATGGTCTCAGCCCACACATCGGTGTCAGTGATTGTCGTACATTTTGCCTGATTGCTGTCATTGTGTGTCCTTCCCACTTTATTTGCACTGATGTGACATCAGTATTTCACCTCCCGTGTCTCAAAACTGACCTTGCCAAAACGGGATCTTTATATGGCCCCAATGTTTGAATTGAATATTGTAAATATTAGGACTTGGGGAAGAAATGAGATCATGAGATCACAATATTTATTTTTATGATATGAGAATGAATTTTTAAAGCTCAAATTCAATTGCTGGTGGAAAGATCTGGAAATATAGCACTGCTTTCATTCAGCAGAGTATGTAATGTATTGTAGATGTAATCTGAGGATTACCTGGAGACGCATCAAACAGGCGCAAGAAAAAAATAACTGGTGACTGTCAGAAAAATCAAATTCAGCAATGATGAACATTTACATTAAGGAGTGATGGCTGGAGGAGGATGGGGGTGAGTCGTTATTTGTACGTTTAATTATGGAGACCCGTCGGCTGTTCAATAGCCAAACGTGGGCTGGGCCAAGGTGAGGAGGGTGAGTGCCTCCTGGCCGAATGTTTCTGCCAGATGCTTTGCTTTTCTGTTCAGAGCGGCCCGCTGCAGTTGCAGAGGTGCAACATGACATCTTCAAGCATGGGAAAAAAAATTGATTGAAGACATCAAGAAGAATTTGCCTGAATTTGCCTGCCTGCATGAAGCACCATGGCAGCAAACATCATAATATAACAATTAAGTAGACCAATATCTAATGTAAAATATTTTTTGCCACTTATTACATATACGAGGTCTGTTAGAAAAGTATCCGACCTTTTTATTTTTTGCAAAAACCATATGGATTTGAATCACGTGTGATTGCATCAGCCAAGCTTGAACCTTCGTGCACATGCGTGAGTTTTTTCACGTCTGTCGGTTGCGTCATTCGCCTGTGAGCAGGCTTTGAGTGAGCACTGGTCCTCCCCCCTTGTCGGATTTTCATTGTGAGGAAAATGTCTGAACGGCTGGAGCAGCGCTGCATCAAATTTTTCTAGAAACTGAGAGAGACAGCCAGGTGGACACCATTCGGAAAATTCAGATGGCTTTCAGGGATGATTTTATGGGCATCACACAGATTAAGGAGTGTTACAGCCGGTTTAAAGACGGCGCACAATGGCGGAGGGCGCACCGCGCTCCGAGCGGCGATCGACAGGCTGAAACGACCAGATCATTTCCAAACTGAATGCTGTGTTGATCCGGGACGTCATCTGACTACCAGAGAAATGGCAGAAAAGGTGGACATCAGCACTTTTCCGGCACATTCCACTGTTAAAGGAGATTTGTCATGAAAACAGGAGCGGAGGAATTTGCCACGGAGGCGCCAATGGCGCCGAACGAAAGCACCTCCGTGTTGGTCTCACAGGACATGCGACATGCCCAGATCTTTGACAATTTCTCAGATACTCACTCGACTGAAAAGCCACCCAAAGCCGTCTGAATCTTCCGAATGGTGGAAGAGCTGGGCATGTCCCGTGAGACTTCCAACACGGAGGTGCTTTTTGTTCTGCGCCATTACGCGGCTCCGTCCTGACGCGCGAATTCCGCCGCACGCCTTTCATTACAAAATCTCCTGTAACAGTGTAATGTGCCGAACAAGTGCTATGTCCACCTCTCTTGCCATTTCTCTGGTAGTCAGACGACGTCCTGGATCAACACAGCCTTCACTTTGGAAATTATCTGGTCATTTCAGCCTGTCGATGGCCGCTCGCTGTGGGCCGTCTTTAATCCGGTTGTAATGCTCCTTAATCTGTGTGATGCCCATAAAATCTTCACTGAAAGCCATCTGAATTTTCCGAATGGTTTCCACCTGGCTGTCTCACACAGTTTCTGAAAAAATTTTGATGCAGCAAAGCGGCAGTCGCTCAGCCATTTTCCTGACAATAAAAATCCGCCGAGGGGGCTGGACCACTCCTCCCACAAAGTGTGCTCACAGGTGAATGACGCAACCGACAGGCGTGAAAAAACTCACACATGCGCACGAAGGTTCAAGCTTGGCTGATGCAATCACACGTGATTCAAATCCATATGGTTATTGCAATAAATAAAAACATCTGATACTTTTCTAACAGACCTCGTGTGTGTGTGTGTATGTGTATATATATATATATATATATATATATGTGTATATGTATATATATATGTGTATATGTATATATATAAAACCAAGTATGCAGTATTGTTCTGCTGTGGGGAAGGGGGGGCTCAAAAAAGTGATGTGCATTGCTGTTGTAAATATTATTTATGATATACTGACTCTAGAATGCATTTGTTAATTTTTCCTTGTGGTCTAATGGTACACACACAAACAAATGCACCAAGTATCATGAGACATATCATACTGTGAGATAAGTGCATTGTACCAGCCCCAGTAAATACCAAACAGATGCCTCATAGGAATTGTGGACTTTTGTGGCTTTTGTATCACAGGAGGTCTTGCTGTTCTTCTTACATGTTGAGGGAAACAGGCATATTGTAGTCAACATAAAGTGTCAACTACAATATTTTAGTGACACTCAGTCAGCACTACAGGTGTGCAAGATGTATTGTCTACAATAATATTGTGATTGTTGTTTTAATGATGTGCCGTCTGACATTATTGAGTATTTAAGCCTCTGGTGCAGAAGGGCAGTCATGCTATTCTGCAGTTTGGGTGATTTTGAATTTTATTTTGCGGGCTGAAGGCGGTTTTTGAAAAGGCTATTTGACTGGAAATCATCAGCTGTATTTGGCAACATTGCAGCAGATTCACAGTCACGTGATCTCTCACTAGCAGCGTCACCACCATAGACATTATATACATAGACCCCTTATGGACTACCGCTGCCTATTGGAGCTGATGTATCAGCGTGGCCGCCATCTTGGATGGGTCCCTATTGCTCTCCCAGTGCATTTATTTGTACTGCGGAAGGTGTATCTCCAACTATAATAATCCATAACTCCCTAAATTTTTACCCGTTTTTCCCACAGTTGGCTTTGTTAGACACAGCAGAGATTCAGTTGGTATGGCATATATAGATGAATTAATTTTAGAATTTTGTAAAGAAACACATTTGGATTGTTCATTTTAATTTATTTCTCTCTCTCTCTCTCTGCTTTGCTCACTAGGTTTTGTTACAAAGATTAACATTTTTTTTTCAAGCCCAAAAAAAGAAAGCAATATAATTCCAGGTCATTCTAAGGTCTTAAACTACTTTGTTAGGCTTGCAACTGGGGCTGGGGAGCTAAAACCCTTGAAAAAGAACAGTTTTGAAGAGCTTCTTCCATGTGCTGGCACTCTATAACTCCACCATACGAGGTCTGTTAGAAAAGTATCGGACCTTTTTATTTTTTGCAAAAACCTGATGGATTTGAATCACGTGTGCTTGCATGAACCAACCTTGAACCTTCGTGCACATGCGTGAACTTTTTCACACCTGTCGATTGCATCATTTCCTGGTAACAGCCTTTGTGTGAGGACATGTGTTGTGTGGATTTTCATTGCAAGGAAAAAGACGGAACAACTGGAGAAGCACCACATCAATTTTGCCAGAAACTGGGCGACAGCCAGGTGGAAACCATTCGGATGATTCAGACGGCTTTCGGTGACTATGCTATGGGTGACACACAGATTAAGGAGCAGTACAACCGGTTTAATGATGTCTGCACAACAGTGGAGAGTGAGCCACGCTCCGGTCGCCATCAACGTGCTGAAATGACCAGATCATTTCCAAAGTGAACACTGTGGTGATGCGGGACCGTCATGTGACTAACCGAGAAATTGCGGAAGAGGTGGACATCAGCACTTTTTCGGTACATTCCACTGTGACAGAAGATTTGGCCATGAAAAGAGTGGTGGTGAAATTCATGCTGCTGCTGATGGCGGAGCAAAAGCACCTTCGTGTTGGAAGTCTCACAGGACATGCTGTGACATGCCCACCTCTTCCACAATTTCTCGGATAGTCACATGACTGAAAAGTCACCGAAAGCCGTCTGAATCATCCGAATGGTTTCCACCTGGCTGTCGCCCAGTTTCTGGCAAAATTTGATGCGGCGCTGCTCCAGTCGTTCCGTCTTTTCCGTGCAATGAAAATCCACTGAGCGCACAACACATGTCCTCACACAAAGGCTGCTTACCAGAAAATGATGCAATCAACAGGCGTGAAAAAGTTCACGCATCCGCACGAAGGTTCAAGGTTTGCTCATGCAAGCACACGTGATTCAAATCCATCAGGTTTTTGCAAAAAATAAAAAGGTCCGATACTTTTCTATCAGACCTCGTACAAATGCACTCTTCCTTTTGCCACATTAACATTCACTTAAGAGTTGCGATACCAGTTGGATGGAAACACAGCTAATGAAAGAGAGTACCAGTTCCTGTTGTAATATTGTTACACATAAGTACAGTTTGTTACGATGACATAATATTACAAATGGTAAAATAACCAAAATTATTTTTCAGTCTTACTTGTGAAAAGTAATACCACGCGATCTGGTTTCTATACTGCACCAGTTATTGCAGCCATAAGCAGCACAAAATACCGGCATATTTGCTCACTCTGGTTTTTGCAAGCCTATTGTGAAGAGACCCATCCAATATGGCGACGACACTGGTCATGAGGTGTCTACGTATATAATGTCTATGGTTGCCACAACACAGGTTGGCTTAGGTCTCAATCTACTGCAAAAGATTTAGTTTGAGTTGGATCAACCTCACAAGCAAAGGTAGTTTGGATTCAAAAGATGGATATCACCAAAAAAAAAAAAAGGCAGAAATCAGTGGACTTGTTTCACCAGTTGTGAATGAAGGAATGCGAAGAATATTAAACGCTTTGAGCTGCCCCCCACCAAAAGAAAAAAGAAAAAAAAAAACCCTAAATAGGCTAAGCTGCCTGCAAAACATACTCGGCAAACATTATTTGATCCAAGTAATATTTGTGATTACTTGTGAAAAATTTCTGGAGCACAAGTCACAATTAAAAATTAGGCATTTTTCCCTGTATTATCAGCTCTTCAATTTGGGATTTTTGTGCATTGTTGCAGTGTATTTTTCTATTATTATTGTCATTCATTCTTTTCTTATTGCAGTTTATGATGTTGAGTGATTTTATTCCTTGGAAAGTCATAATTTTTATTATTAATAATTTTTCAGTATATGAGGCGCACTGGAGTATAAATCACCTCCTAAACTAGTTTTAAAAAAAAATCAAACAAAAAACTGCGACTAACACTCTGGAAAATACCTTAATGTTTTTCTATCAGTTTTACTTTAGTCCTTAAGGTGCGTTTACACATAACCAAGACGCGTTACGAATGTCATTTTTCTGTCATTTGTGACACATTCCTGACAATCTTAATGTGACTTAACACATCTGAATAGGTTTCTTAATAGTGCTTGTTGGTGCGTGATATTCTTGATATTCGTGGAGCATGTTTTTGCCTGTCAAAAAATCTTCCACGAATGTCACACACCACCCTCATTTCATCTCACATCATGGAGGTCGCAACTGAGCGTATTGATCCGTCTTGATGAGTATTGATCCTTAATAGAACATGACAACGTTCGTAGTGGTTCCTGGGATGGTTCTTGGAGCCCAAACTGTCACGCGTTATTACGAAGTGACACGGAAACTGTCAAGTTTTTCTGTCACGTGCGCACAATTAAACTCGGCTCCAAGTGTCGTTCCACAGTTCCTGCTGAAGCTCCTCAGGACGCTTCTGCAGGTGTTCCACCTGCTGTTGTAACCGATGAGCGGGAGAATGAGTCTGAACCAGAGGAGCAAGAGGAGACTCACGTGCAGCCAGACATCTCTGCACCTCCTCCAGTCCGGTGGAGGAAGAAGCATGCGCACAATTAAACCCTGCTGCACCGCATTCAGTTTGATTGCTCACACCAAGTCGGCTAAAAGTCTCATTTCAGTGCTCTTCAGCACGCTCCTGCAGGTGTTCCACTTGCTGCATGTGCCTGATGTTTGGGGAAAATGCGCGAGACGAGACCCGCATGAAGCCACACATCTGGCTTTGTCGTCCTCCTCCTCGCTGCGCCACTCCATGGCACAGAGCCCAACTACGCATGCAGTCACAAAGTTCTTCTGAAAAACTGGAGCGATCTGAATTTGGTTTGATGAATATGGGTGTGTGTGTGGAGACAATTCATCTCGTTCACAACGTGACAGAACTTAACGGTGCGAACGCGGAACACTATTCTTGACCGTGCGTAATGGTTCCTGATAATTCTCCAGCAACACTTCCCATTAATCGTAACATGTGGTAACAGGTTGCAGCAGTTCCTGAGGACACCTGACGCCTCTGCCCCGAATAATTACATTCGTGATCAGCGGCCAAGAATGTATACGTGCTTCGTGGCATTCGTGACTTGTGGTCATTATGTGTAAACGCAGCATTAAGTTTTAAGGATGTGTGTAAGAGCAGTTTTCCTTAAACATTGTGTCCATTCATGTCATTAGTGAACGTCGAAGTCAGAGAAAAATACGGAGATATTATTTTTTGCCTGTATCACACACCCCTGGTCAGCCGCTTTTCACACGTCTAGCAGGTCTCTTGGACGGCGTCTCGAGGGAGGAGCTGTGTATGTATAGTGTCTGGATTGGTGCGCTGCTTTATGCGGGCGCGGATGAAGGTACGTTTCTCACATTGCTCCTGTCGGTCCAGGACGGGGACGAAACAGAACCAGCATTCCTTCACACTTTAACCTTTCCACTCTGCAGTTGCTTCCTTGCCCCAACACCCCGCTTTATTACATAGCGTTTTTCAAAATAAGACCATGTCTTAGCGTCCTTGCCCCCTACCCTCATTACTCTTGTCAGACAGCCAAGCCGAGTTTTCCACCAGCCAAAATAGAACTTGTGTGTCCTTGAAGGTCTCTCTCTCTCACTGTGACCTGCTTCCACTCTCGTCCCCTTTGTGTTCTTGTTCCTGCTCTCTCGGTCACCTCGGTGTTACCTTACAGTGTTGCCCCACAGTTCAACCCCTCAGGACACCCACCTACCAGGGAAAGAAAACAGTTCTGACCTGTGCTCGACACGGCATGTTTTGTTTATTGAGGCTATGGTGGTGGAATGAACCTCTAATATACAGTTTGTTCATTGTCCATTACAAACGTAGCGCAGCACCGCTGAGGCTGCAGGCAAATATAAATATGCAAACACATATTTGTATGTTCAACTCACATTTGAGACCTGAGAGGGGTTTTTATCATTTCACTGTGGTTTGCAAGTTCTTGTCTAAATATGTTGAACAGTGTCCGTGAGCAGCAGCTCTTTTCCATTTAAAGTGACAGTCAGTCACACAAATGAGTGGTTTATATGATTTCTGTTTACAGGTGAAATAAAATAAGCAAACATAGATTGGTTGAAATGCACTCTATACATCTACACTGAAAAAAAGACAATGTTTGAACCAACTTAAAAAAAAGTGCAGAGTGCAGATTTTCTCACCATCTAGTGGGCATTTTGAGCATTTCAGGGCTTCTCTACATTTCCTACTTGAAACCCAAAATTCAGTTTAAAAATAAAACCTTTAGAAATTTCAGAAATGCATGATTTTTTGGCAAGCAGATCTGTGACCTTCCAGTATTTATGTATAAAAAAAATCAATTTAGAGAGTTTGACAGTTCTTGAGTTTTAGGACACAGAATGTTTTACCATACGGTAGGACGGATGGAAGGAAGGACAATAATTTCTGTTGATAAACACAAAAAGTGTTACAATTTGTAAACATCTGAATGAAGTAAGTTGTTTGAACTTAAGTTTGTAAGTTAGAGTTGATTTAACTGTCAAACCTAAGTTCAAACAACTTAATTCATTCAGATTTTTACAAATTGTAAAACTTTTTTAAGTTGGTTCAAACATTCTCTATCTTCAGTGTAGATTGGATTTAAATACTGCATTGACATTGGTTATAGTTGCCTTAATTTTATTTTTAAGGCACATTTAGCCTAGTTTAATGTTTCTTTATACTCATATTAGCGCTGACTGGTTGTGATGATCAAGCATTGTGATTCTATCGGCCGGCTGCTGTGCTGGAAATATAATACTACTTCATGCCGGCAAGATCAATACTGAGATTACTTGGAAATACTATTAAAAGCAGATCTGTGGGCGAGAGGTCAGTGTGACATTGCAAGAGGATGGTAATAGCTGAGAAGGCTATTTTTCTCTGTGTGGTGTGTGTATTTAAAAAAAAAAAGTGCAATTGTTTTTTACTTCAAGGTCATCACCACAAAGTGCATTTGACACGCTTTGTGTTTTATCACGGCCCCATGAGCTGCAAAATGAGTCTGAAAAGGGGCCTTAAAATAGCACAAAGCTTTCTGCTTTTCTCAAACCACAGTCTCCAAAAAGGCAGAGACAAGCTAACACTAGTCATGTGTGTGTTTTAAACAGAGTATTTGTATGAGGTGTATCGCAATTATTTTGTACATTATGAGGTATACCTCATGATAAATTGACAGTTGTTGAACTTTGAATGTGCCAAACGTGCTAACTATTGTACACACAGCTAATTACTGTGCAGTAGAACAGGGAAGCTAATGCTAACAACATTTTGTGGAGGAAGTTGCAGATTTGTACAATCACAGAAGAGTTTCTTCTGAAGACCAAAGTTAAAACACTAAACAAACATGCACGCAAACCTGCTTGGGCTAATCTCAGCTTTAATATGCAGTTGTTTGGTTTGTTACCTCTGCCAAGGAGGTTATGTTTTCGGTCGAGTTTGTCTGTCTGTCTGTCTGATTGTCAGCAGGATAACTCAGAAAGTTTTGAACGGATTTTGATGAAATTTTGTGGAGTGGTTGGAAATGACAAGAGGAACAAGTGATTAAATTTTAGTGGCGATCCGGATCACGATCCGGATCCAGAAATTTTTTAAAGGATTCTTCACCGTTGCGGGATAGGGGGAATTTTGACGTTCTAGTTTCTAACTCCACAAAAACAAGGCAGAAAGGCTTGAAAAAATTAGGGTGTAACATAGTCAAATGTTCTATCAAACAACAAAGTTTGGTGATGATCGGATCCGGATTTCGGATCTGGTGATCCAGAATATTCAAAAATATAGGGAAAATAGAAAATGTGTCAGTGTGAGGTGACATGAAGCTAGAGATGCACAACTAACACCACACTGTAGCTGAATCTGTACTGATTGAGTAAGGTGTCATCAGATTTGATGTAGCTTCAAATGTTATGGAGCTAGATACAGAAGAAAACCGCCATTACCCAAAAATTTTTTTTATACAATAACGTTTGAACTAATAAAGACATAAAAGTGATTCCAAGTTCTAGTGGTATGTTTTCATGGTCAAGGATGTCAAATATAAATGGAAAGAAAAGTGTATGTATCATAGTTCTGGTTGTAACACTGAATTGTTGAATAGATCACTGTGCCAAGGAGGGAATATCTTTAGGGTCAGTGACCCTATGGCCTTGTTAGTAAACAATGTCAAATACAACACACTGGAAAGAGGAAATCCCTCATGAGAAACTATACAGGGCTGGGGAGCACAATGAATTTATTAGATGAAGGACTATCATTTGGCATTATTATATTTTAGTGGCAATGAATATCACTATCCAGATTACTTCACTTAGCAAAAGCAAAAGTGATGAGTCAGCAGTATACTCAGCAGTGGTTAAGTTCTGGTTCAGTGCACATCAGTGAACAAAGTACACAAGGTGCAAAACCCACTCCCAGGTGGTTTTTGGTGAATCACGCCTAGGATCCAGAAAACCCAGAGGCTGACATCAGCACCTTACTGTTGCATATATTCTGCTTTGGTGCACTTCACTGAATATATAGAAGGTGCACTTCATTATGTAGCACATGCAACACTTAAAAAATAGTTCTATTTCAGAATTTACTGTTATTTATTTAGAGAAGTGTTTCATAAATATTAAAAATTTCCTATATTTGCAGTTTAGTTGAATAATAAATTGAATTTTGTCTCTTATTTGTTTCTGTCTATAAGCACATGCAATATCAATATCAGTGCTCAGATGACAGTAGCTTCTGAGAAAGGTGCAAGTTGCAATAAACTGTGATGCCAAGAGCTAAGGATACATACTATCCAGTCACAGCAGATGAAACTTTTTTTACTACTGGGCAAACATCATTGTTAGACTTTTTTAGGTTCAATGATTCCACAGCGTGTAGATGTTATGGCGTCAGTGACCCCATGGCCTTGGCGGAGGTTTGCACTCTGAGCGCTTCTATTTATAAAAATATTTTATAGCTACAGTGTGTGTAGGCTTTATGGGCGTTCGCAACTGTAAGCTGTGCTTGTGAGGACACATTTTGTCCTTCCATACGTCCTTTCAGCAAACCTTCGTATCTTATTTATGCATTTCTGACGTTTATAAATGCTGGTTTTACTGAATTTTTGCAAAAACTCAAAGTGGTTATTGAGCTTGTCGCTAATTGATTTTGTCACTTGCTTGAACAATGCCATTGTTGTGAACATAAAGACAGAACAATGGGATTACGTCATGTAATCAATGGGGCATCAAGGATAATGGGGAAATTCACACACCAAAACAATGGCTCCGTCAATCAGAATCTTGCAATAAATATATTCATGTCACGTACGATAATTAGATGCTACATCACAGTACATACAACTACTACACAGATCTATAGAAGTAAATGTCACTGTTTTCATACTAAAACCTACTGCTGATTCATAAATAAATAATACTTATTTCTTACACTGGTGTTTAAGTATTACTATACATTAATTACATATACAGTGATGTAACCATACTAGTACAGATATGTAGTCATGCTCTTAATCCTAAGCTTGAAAGTCAAAATGTAATCACTTGTTCCTCTTGTCATTTCCAACCATTCCACAAAAATGAATCAAAATCCCTTCAAACCTTTTTGAGTTATCCTGCTGACAGACAGACAAACAAACAAATGTGACTGAAAACATAAACTCCTTGACGGAGGTAATAATGATAATAAATGAGTAAATTGCCCATAAGGGTGAGGGACACATCTTAAAGACAAGGGACACAGTCATCTTATTTTTGCCACTTCTTAAATGAATAAACAGTCAATCCTTGCTGTACATTTGAGCAGATTTTCTCTCCATCTAGTGGGCATTTTGAGCATTTCAGGGCTTCTGTACATTTCTTACTTGAAACCCAAAATTCAGTTTTAAAATAAAACATTTATAAATTTCAGAAATGCTTGATTTTTTTGGCAAGCAGATCTTTGACCTTCCAGTAATTATGTATAAAAATTTAAATTTTGAGAGTTTTACAGTTCTTGAGTTTTAGGACGCAGAATGTTTTACCATACGGTAGGACGGATGGAAGGAAGGACAATAACTTCTGTTGACAACCACAACTTACAGTTGTGAATAATAATAGTAATATATATATATATGTGTATATATATATATATATGTGTATATGTATATATGTGTATATATATATATATATATATATATATATATATATGTATATGTATATATATATATATATATATATATATATGTATATGTATGTATATATATAAGAGAGAGAGAGAGACAGAGATGGTGTAAGAAAATCAAGATAAGCCTTGTGAGATTTTTTAGGAAGCCTTGTGGTAGTATTTTGCTTCAAATTTTATGGGCTCAGAGATGATGTACTGCAGCAGAAGGAAAATACGTAGCAGTAATCTAGTTGTACTTGATCACTTGTGTCACTAGACAGTGGTGATGCCCATTAAAATGACTTAAATATGAAAGGAAGCTGAGCTTCTCCATCACCTTTGGGACAAAGCCAGCTGATGTTCAAACAGGATGGGTGGTGTCCCCTCTCTTCAGATGGAGCCCTGCACAGATTTCGAAAGGATGAGCTGCTTGTATGTTGTAATTTTATGAGCCAGCGTGTAAAGAGGAAGGGCAGTGGAGGCCAAGACAGTGCAAGTCAGACAGAAGAGGCAGGTGGTGCAGAGGAAAGCATGGAGGTGGGCTTCTGATTCATTTTAAACAAAAGCACCTCCGTGGCTTGCCGTCATCTCTCTAAAGAATGACACACGACGTAAATGTTTCTTCACGGCTGTGGCGAGAGATCTGCGTCAGCGATGAGTTCGCTGCCGTCAGTCCATCGGAAGCAAGACGGGAATAAAAAAAACCCAAAAGGTGTGAGAGGAGGAGTGAGTGAGGGCAGGCAGCCAAATGTGTGTCCACACATTAACTGAGACGTGGATGAAAGGATGATGGGAAGGGGAAAGACGTTTTCATCAGGATTATCCTGCAGCACAGAGTCACAACTGGGAAAGTGTCCTGATACTTCCTGAACACATTCTCACAGCCTTCACGATGCTGCAAAAACCTGGAGCAGCGTTGCTTCACCTCTTCTTTGCCCAGGAAAGCCTCCTGTTTTGGCTGCTGTTCCTCCGCTAAGACACTGCTGCTGGCAGTTAATGTATAATTGTGTGTTTTTGTGTGTCTGCGTGTGTGGTCCACTTGTTTGTTCTCGTCGTTGGTTCCAAGTGGTGTTCCTCCCACTTGATTACACTGTTTATCTGACATGCGTCCCCAAACTGGTGCCCACTCACCAGGAGGAAAGTCTCGACAGCAGTGTGGTGCTTTGGTCCATGTTCAGGACCAGATGCAGGAAACTGGCCTAAAAACTTGTCCTCAATAAAGCAGAAATTTGTCAGACTGAAACTGTGTGGGCAGCAGTTTATCGAGCAGTAATGACAAATAATTGCTGCATCAAACAAGAGCCATGTTAAGCTTTATTCCTTTCTGTTGTTCCTTATTGAGTCAGACACAATCAAATGGCATTTAATATGTATAAGAAGTTGTTACCGTTCTGTTGTGATGAGTTTTTCATTTGTACTAGTGTTTTCTTGGTTATAACACAAATAATTGCCTACTTGATCATTGCTTTAACTTATTACCTTGAAAGAATAAATGTTTTCTTTTAAACAGAATGTAAATTAAAGTAAAAGATGTTTTTTTTTTTTTGTCAGTGTTACAAATTTGACTTGATGAAATAAATACTTTGATTTTCTTTGAAACTTAAGATACAGTGTGGTAATCTGAACTGTCTGAGGATTCATGCGCTGTAAAGGAGCAGTCAAACGTCCGTAACGGTCTCATAATGAGGACACAACCTGAGTTAATTTCAGTATTAAAAGATAATGTCTGTTCTTGTATTCTAAGTATGTTTCTGCTTTGAATAAAATTCATATTGACACCTTTCGTTCATAAAATAATGAAAGAAATTACAGTAAATGGTAGTAATAATTGGCCTGTAGTCTCTTAATGGAATGGAAGTGATCATTTGAATGTCCAAATATTCTCTCAGAATCATAGTATTTGTCTAAATAATACCTTGCTATACAGGAGGCTATCTTAAATTATGATAATGTATACAGTGCCCTCCGAAAGTATTACAACACTTGGTATTGCACACATTTTAATTTGATTACGCCATTTCAAATACAAAAAATAAATAAATAAATAAATAAAAAATAAAAATTTCTAAAATTATTTTCCTTAAACTCAAACTGAAAGCCAGTCTGTACAACTTGATGTAAATGACTTAAAAATATAAAAGGCAAGATGATGGGTTGCATGAGTAATGGAACGCTTTGGCATAATACCTGTAAATATTCAGTTTTATTGCCAGTTTTCTTCAGACAAGTCAGGGGATGGATACATGAACATTTCCATGTCACTGAATATGGTTTGGATTTTTTTACACCAATTACACTGAAAAAAGAGCCAGCTTGAAAAGTTCTTTTTTCAATTGGTAACACCTGAATGAATTAAGTTGTTTAAACTTAAGTTAATAAGTTAAACTTACAAACGTAAGTTCAAACAACTGCTGCTTTCTGTCACACTAACAAACATCTGAATATGACAATGTAATTTATAGTCAAATTTGTGGACCTTACAGTTTTTTAACAGTCACAGGTTCAGTATTCCTAAAGTGTTGTGGGTTTTTAGTATTATGATTTTTTTTTTTTTTATTGCAACCTTAGCTTAGATGTCATTGTCTTTCAAGTGACATCTTCTAGGCAACACTTCAGCATGTTCCAATTCCACTCCGGAGTCACCCCACAGTTGAACATGCAGCAACCTTAATTGTTTCCTTCCAATTTAGTAGAACAGTGGTTCAATTCTGAGCCCCAAACTGGCATCAGAGCTCCTCAACCAGTTCGTCTTAGTGATCCTGTTACAGACACTAGTGTTGGCTGCCTGTATCAGCGTTCCTGCTCTTTTGGTTTTTAGTGGACTTTTGGATGACAGGTACAAGTTGGACCACAAATTACAAATTAAAAGCTTTGCCTTCTGGCTCAGCTCTCTTTTCTTTCCAGCCTGTACTGACACCACATTATTGCTGACCCCACCCCAATGTTTTCTCACCACTGGCAATCAAGATTCCAAGCTATGTAAATGCCGTCACTCAGAATTGCAACTTACTCCCATCCCAGTGGGAACAAGCTATTGTTTCCTGGCAGACTATTCTGGTCTCAGATTGGTGTTGAGTCTCAACCTCATTGGTGAACCTCACATTCAAGAGGAACACCTGGTAAACAATTTTCACAATTTATAGTGTATTGTAATGCCAAACAGCTGTGGTCGAACGCCTTGCCATCAGAGGAATTTACTCATGTTGATTTCTCAGCTTGAACTCAAGTCCCACCCACAAATGTACAAAAGCCAATACCATAAGAAGACATGAGATCTCGTGTCCCATCGAGGCTCTGTGAGCACAGCGTCATCGTTTCTGGCTCCGGAGCTTTACAGTTTATTAACTGTGATGTAAACTCTGAAGTCCACATTGCGTTCTTGTGCCAATTCGCATTTTAGAAGTCTACACGCGTTTTTTCATATGAGTTTCCAAACAGCCAATTAAATGATCAAATAAATACTGTAATAAAAACATTTTGGTCGGGTGGGAGGAAATATGTGTGGGCTGCCAAAATACTTAATTGTATGAGATGCAGTGCCTTCTCCAAGAGAATAACTGCTGACGCGGCATCATTGCTTGTTTGTCTCTGTTTACGTTAAATTATTTGAAGATATTTATGAAAGACATTCTGAGAAAATATTTTATAAAGAGAGACTTCCTGTAGAGCAAGAAACTCAACGAGAGAAGACCTGGGTTCAGTTCTCGAGGACACTACCGGTCTGTGTCATTGGACAAGATGCTTTATCGGCATTGCAACCTATGATGATTTACGATGCAAGGCTCATCAAAGTGCATGTTCTGTTAGCTCTGCTGCTAATCCTTGTAAGACCTCTTTGTTCAAATGTAGATATTTAGATCTTGATATGTCTTTGGTAGCAGGTGTATCTTTGTGATTATAGAATAGAGGTAGTTTAAATGATTCTTAACCCTTTAATGGTCACTTGAAAAGTTTGGTAAAGCATATCGATATCGACTACATTCTGTTGAAAAATGTGAGGATATTAAACGGTTAAAACTGTTTATACTACGTGTGAATATAACCACACCAGGTAGGTTGTTCCAAGTATCCATTGTCCTGACTGAAAAAGGTTTCTAATGTTGGGTAGGCCTAGGTCTGGTCCCAAAACATTTTGTGGGTACTGCAATCACTAACTCAAAGCTTGGCTCCAAAACATTTTGAATCCTTCTTCTTGTCATTAACGAGGAGATTGCAAGTGGCAATAGCTGCATACTGCCACCTGCTGCACAGGAGTGTGACAAGAGACTTCGCAAAATAAAGTGTACCCTGTTTTATGCCCCATGACTGCACCCAACCAGGACCCTTGTTTGGATTAAGTGGGTATAGAAAATGAATGAATCAGTCTCAGAAATAAATAATCGAAATTCTTCAAATTAACCCGGAGTTTTTAAGGAAGTTAAAAGATTATAATCTTTTCTATTGTTTTAGTCAAAAACTGTCTTGTTGGAGCTGTTTCTTTTAACTTAGCCAAGTTCAACAGTTTTCTTGTCTTCTTTTTGTGCTGATATTTGTTGTAGAAGTGCAAACTCCACGTTGATTCCATGTTGTTCCTCTACTTGATTAAGATGTCTTTAATTAAAATGATTGTATTTCATTACTTTGAGGCATATTTCACAAAGCCAGAATGCTCAGCTACTGAACAAAATTGGGATTGTTATACTTCTGATATGTTATTCACTGATATGTTTATTAAGTTGTGTTTGTGAAGAGAAATTGCTGTTCTTCCATTCGCCCATCCACAGAGACAAACCTTCCGCATCCTAAAAACCATATAAAATAAACACATTACACATTAATACTGGGAGGTGCCAAAAAAAATAAAAAAATCATGCATTTCTGACATTTATAAATTCCTTTTTATTTTCTGCTGAATTTTGGGGTTCATATAGGAAAAGTACAGAAGCCCTGAAATCCATCACCCATTAGATGGCGATAGACGCTGCACAAAAGTGTAGCAAGGTCTCAGCTGTTTATTCATTTCAGATATTAACAAAAGTCTGCCTTTGCCGTATCTGCATCGTGTCATTAAGCACAGAAAATAATGTATTTATGCATCATGTCAGTGCTGGATATTAATACAGAGGAAATACCTGTTTTCATATCAATAATGGGCAGGTAATATATAACAGTAGTGTTTATGAATTAGGCTTTTCGTCATTGTGCTTTAAGGGACATTAGTAAGACCTTTAAAATGTGAGTTGATAAGAGCTTTCCTAAAGTAAGCAGCAGCTGCAGTGACATTACATTATAAAAGGATGTAGTGGTTATAATTCACAGGCTGCCGGGAAAAACCCAGAGACACATTTTCTCCTCACGGTGTTGCATCAGTTTAATAACAATTCAAAGATGGCTTTATGGGGGATTACAGTGCATCCAGAAAGTATTTAGAGTGCTACACTTTTTCTACATTTTATACCATAGCTTTATTCCAAAATGGATTAATTTTTTTTCAATCAAAATTCTACACACAATACTCCATAATGACAATGTGAACAACGTTTTGAGTTTTTGCAAATTTATTAAAAATAAAAACTAAGAAATCACATGTACATAAGTATTGCCATGAAGCTCCAAATTGAGCTCAGGTGCATCCTGTTTCCACTGATCATCCTTGAGATGTTTCTACAGCTTAATTGAAGTCCACCTGGGGTAAATTCAGTTGATTGGACCTGATTTGGAAAGGCACACACCTGTTTACATATAAGGCCCCACAGTTGACAGTGCATGTCAGAGCACAAACCAAGCATGAAGTCAAAGGAATTGTCTGTAGACCTCAGAGACAGGACTGCCTCAAGGCACAACTCTGGGAAGAGTACACAAACAATTCTGCTGCCTTGAAGGTCCCAATGAGCACAGTGGCATCCATCATCCATAAATGGAAGAAGCTCGGACCCGCCCGGACTCTTCCTAGAGCTGGTCGCCTGTCTAAACGGAGCGATCGGGGGAGAAGGGCCTTAGTCAAGTTGGTGACCAAGAACCTGATGGTCACTCTGTCAGAGCTCCAACATTTCTCTGTGAAGAGAGTAAAACCTTCCAGATGGACAACTATCTCTGCAGCAATCCACCCATCAGGCCTGTATGGTAGAGTGGCCAGACGGAAGCCACTCCTTAGTAAAAGGCCCATGGTAACCCCCCTGGACTTTGCCAAAAGGCACCTGAAGGTCTCTCAGACCGTGAGAAACAAAATTTCTGGTCTGATGTGACAAAGTTTGAACTCTTTATCATGTTTGAAGGAAACCAGACACTATCCCTACAGTGAAGCATCATACTGCGGGGATGTTTTTCAGCAGCAGGAACTGGGAGACTAGTCAGGATTGAAGGAAAGATAAATGCAGCAATGTACAGAGACATCCTGGATGAAAACCTGCTTCAGAGCGCTTTTGACCTCAGACTGGGGCGATGGTTCATCTTTCAGCTGGACAATGACCCTAAGCACACAGCCAAGATATCACGGGAGTGGCCTCAGAGGAACTCTGTGAGTGTCTTTGAGTGGCCCAGCCAGAACCCAGACCTGAATGTGATTGAACATCTCCGGAGAGATCTGAAAATGTCTGTGCACTGACGCTCCCCATCCAACCTGATGGAGCTTGAGAGGTGCTGCAAAGAGGAATGGACAAAACTGCCCAAACATAGGTGTGTCAAGCTTGTGGCATCATATTCAAGAAGACTTGAGACTGTTACTGCTGCCAAAGGTGCATCAACAAAGTATTGAGCAAAGGGTGTGAATACTATATACATGTGATTTCTTTTTTTTTTTTTTTTTTTTTTTTTTTTGAATAAATTTGCAAAAATACTTTTTTCATGTTCTCATTATGGGGTGTTGTGAGTAGAATTCTGAGGGGAAAAACTCAACAAAAATATAAACGCAACACTTTTGGTTTTGCTCCCATTTAGTATGAGATGAACTCAAAGATCTAAAACTTTTTCCACATACACAATATCACCATTTCCCTCAAATATTGTTCACAAACCAGTCTAAATCTGTGATAGTGAGCACTTCTCCTTTGCTGAGATAATCCATCCCACCTCACAGGTGTGCCATATCAAGATGCTGATTAGACACCATGATTAGTGCACAGGTGTGCCTTAGACTGCCCACAATAAAAGGCCACTCTGAAAGGTGCAGTTTTGTTTTATTGGGGGGGGATACCAGTCAGTATCTGGTGTGACCACCATTTGCCTCATGCAGTGCAACACATCTCCTTCGCATCATCCGTGAAGAGAACACCTCTCCAACGTGCCAAACGCCAGCGAATGTGAGCATTTGCCCACTCAAGTCGGTTACGACGAGGAACTGGAGTCAGGTCGAGACCCCCATGAGGACGACAAGCATGCAGATGAGCTTCCCAGAGACGGTTTCTGACAGTTTGTGCAGAAATTCTTTGGTTATGCAAACCGATTGTTTCAGCAGCTGTCCGAGTGGCTGGTCTCAGACGATCTTGGAGGTGAACATGCTGGATGTGGAGATCCTGGGCTGGTGTGGTTACACGTGGTCTGTGGTTGTGAGGCTGGTTGGATGTACTGCCAAATTCTCTGAAACGACTTTGGAGACAGCTTATGGTAGAGAAATGAACATTCAATACACGAGCAACAGCTCTGGTTGACATTCCTGCTGTCAGCATGACAATTGCACGCTCCCTCAAATCTTGCGACATCTGTGGCATTGTGCTGTGTGATAAAACTGCACCTTTCAGAGTGGCCTTTTATTGTGGACAGTCTAAGGCACACCTGTGCACTAATCATGGTGTCTAATCAGCATCTTGATATGGCACACCTGTGAGGTGGGATGGATTATCTCAGCAAAGGAGAAGTGCTCACTATCACAGATTTAGACTGGTTTGTGAACAATATTTGAGGGAAATGGTGATATTGTGTATGTGGAAAAAGTTTTAGATCTTTGAGTTCATCTCATACAAAATGGGAGCAAAACGAAAAGTGTTGCGTTTATATTTTTGTTGAGTATAAATTTACTCCATTTTGGAATAAGGTGATGTGAATACTTTCCGGATGCACTGTATGCACGCACACACACACAATCAGGAACTGTGATACAGCACTATTCCAGAGACGGGACATGGGTACAAACTTGAATGGACTCCACTGTGTTCCAGCAGCACTGTCCTGGAGACAGGGTGGCGAGCCAAACACACACAAATGCACAGTAACTGCTACTGTATTGCAGTCAACACCGTACTGTCCTAATAAACATTGTATATTAAAGGTTTGTCGGCTATCTGGTGTCTAAATATTGTTTCTTCTGTAAAATCTTGTGTAGAGTGAAATTACTGTTTAAACTTATGAGATTTTGCAGTCAGTCTTTAATCATACACAAAAATAACCTTAAATTTCTTTGATTTATCCGGAAGTGCTGTTCCTGAATGTTTGGATTCCTTTGCAATGTTTTGGAGCATTGTTCATTACCAGCTGTTTCAAAATACTACCCAGGATCCCCCAGTGCTGTTTTGTCATGGACTGTGCCAGAATTCACAATCTCACAAGTCACAAAGTGGCAAATCTTCCACCCCAAAGAAGTATTGGTCTTTTGATGATACAATGAACTAGAGGCATAACAAATTATAGTTAATGATTGTGATCCATATAGACCAATGTTTCGCCGTGTATATGAACTGCAGATTAATTGTGAAGTTTACATAATAGTGGGAAATAGAGATTTGTCATGGTTGTTTTTGACCAATAATATTAGGGCCTCTCCCGAACATATTGGTATCTGTGGTATTTTTGACAATATGAAAACTTTTATTTAACAATGCAGAAAAACACTGGTTGTTGGAAATGATGTCATTACATAGTTTGTCCATCTGCATATTTACAATGCTGTCAAACATGAATATGACCCCCATCACCCCTTTGCCATATTAGCAACAAGAAACAGAGTCAAAGCATCCAGCTACCTTGCATTTTCAATAAGACTAAGCATTTTACAGCAACAAGAGAGAGATGGTCATTATGCTGCCAGGTAGGCTGAGCCAAAATAAATGTCTTTTTATGTAAATGCTATGTGATGAAACACTCTGACTGAACGTCGTGTGACGTACGTTGGTTGATTGTTGGTTATATTTATCAGTATTTATGATTATGCTCATATTTCAACTGTAGAACATCAAGCGTAAATTAAATGTCTTTGTCATAAGGGTTTGATAACAAATTATGAGGAATTATTGTCGTTTTTAATGTATATATTGGCAGATGTATCAGCGTCAGTAAATTTATTACTCCCAAATGTTGGTATTGTCCCCGCCATATCAGTCAGGCTCTAGTTTTAAAGCAATAACTACATAAAAGAAGTCTGTGCCAACTGTATGAAGGCTCGACACACATCAGTGTCCAAGCACGGAAAGAATCACTCTGAAATATGAGGAGCTGAGGATGAAATTTATGCACTGATGTTATTGAAGTCATTCAGATCAGTGATTGTGTGCTGTGTAGAAGGATTAGAATGCACTGAACTCAACAGGAGGAAAAACAAAACAAAAGTGAGTTTCCCAGACTTTTGTCAAATGGTATGCCTGCTCACAAGGACTAAAGTATTCATCCTGAAAGTAGAATCTAAGACAGTGTAGGCATCATCATCTTTTTGAATAGGAATTAGCAGGTCTGCTTTTTTATTTTAATTACATTATGCTATTTTTAGTTCTAATTTAATATCACAAATATTTCATTTTAAAATGTCACAAACAATGGAGACCTTTTCATTCAAGACCACAACCATTCATTGTTTTCACTGTTCTTTCAAATGTTGTACTACCCCAGCCCCCCCCCCCCCCCCCCCCCCACACACACACACACACACATACACACACTTTTTTTATTTTTTTTTTGATAATCCCAAAAATGTTCTGATCCTGGATAAAAATCATGATCCGGTCTGGACCATGAGTTTTGTAATCCATAACACCCCCACCATGAACAATCAAACTGTACAAATAGATGACACATGTTCCATACAGATCACCAGTTTTCATAATTCACCCTCAATGACTCCTGGACAGAGAGTTATACAAGAACACTAAAACTTTCTGTACCGTGTGAATGCAGCATTTTCACGAGGAAGAGATTGTTTTGCTTCTAAATAATCCAATTTATTGATTTCAGAGTTCAGCATGGACCAGTTTAATGAGACATTGCTTCACCGACTTTGTGGCGCTCTGTCAGATGAAGACTTCGCCTCCATAGAAAACTTAATTTGGCGATGTTGATGGGGTGACTTTTACACTGGTGTCAAAGAATCACCGCGGGGTGAAAACTCATCACCCTGCAGGAACAACCTCATGTCACCTCGTTGAACTACATCATGTCTGCTGTGTTGACTTCCTGGCTGCACTTATTCCCCCACTGGAGGGCAAATTGGATGTTCTTCTAAATGGCCCTTGTGTGCATGTTCACTTTCATAACTCAAAAATTTTGTGTATGACTGACTTGAAGAATTTACGTGAGGTCGGTGTGGTTCAGAGATGAATGCAGTCCAGAATGCTGATTTCTCTGGATGCAGCATTTTAGACATGTCTCATATTGGTCTTTTGATTTGGGCTGGACAATATGAGCCAATGTCTAGGTTTAGTCTTCAGCTCCTGGGCATTTTAGATCTATAAGCATTGATGCCAATACCTTTTTGTAGGAGAATAAGGAGGCAAGTTTTTAGGGTCCTGGTGTATGTCATCTTCCTCTATGGTTATGAGATTTAGATGCTAACTGGTAATCAAAGGCAATGACTGGATGTCTTTGGTAGTAGTTCTCTTTGGAGGAATATTGGGTATCTTAGGTATGGTGTCATAATGATGCTGAGTTTCATGCTGCTGAGGTCTTGCTCTGGGAAGTTAGACCAGTGAGCGTCTGAGCAGAGAAACTTTGGTTTGACACGCCGTCAGTCAGGAAACTCACTAAGATGAGTAAGGTCCTTAATCTCCAATTTGCTCTCACTGTGCAGTTGAGCACCTTACCTGGCAGTATGCTGACTCCATGACAGGGTGAATTTGAGGCATCATTGCAATGTGATTTGAGCGTCTGCCTCAGATGGAAAAGCACTCTGGATATGCAGTCCATTTACCATTTTACCATTTAGATGGGCTGTAGATTGCAGTAGAACGTTAAGCTTAAAGGAGGGCTGAGGGGTATTGTGGGAAATCCAGATTGCTCCACATTGTGATGCTGGACAGCAATTTGTGATGGATGATTCTATGGTCCAAGTGCCCAACCCCACTTTATATATTGTTTTCTCTCTGTGAACAATTCAAGACTCTGGAAGTCTTCTCGTGTTTTCCATCTGTCCAGCGCAACATTTTATCCGTCTTTCACACTCAGACACCTGTTACTGTCAAGACCAGATAAGGTAAAGGAATCATAGGTTTGGCACTTTCTGTATGTGTCATTTCCATTGTACTTTTGGGTTATGTGCGTACCTGTGGTTTTCTTTGTGACGACATCACTGAATAGCACCCCCCCCCCCCCCCCCCCCCAACTTAAAAAAAATCTTCAATACACCAGTGGTTAAAATGTCAAATATCACTTTTGTTGCCGTTTTGTGAAAAGAAGCTCTACACTCAAAAAGCTGATGCATTGGATGAACTCAATTCAATTACAAGCAGGATTTGCATCGAATAAATATGTAGCACCAACTTAAATAAAGCGCATCCGTGCAAGATAATTTAATTTAATTTAATTTAGTTGGGATATATATATTTATAAAATAGAATATAGATATATATTTATTAAATAGAAATACTCCCCATAATTGAATTGAGTTCATCCAATGAGCCATTTTTTTTGAGTGTAGGTTGTGGTATTCACTCACAAATGTTTCCAGATGTGATTGATGCACAGTGCAGTGAGTGCCGTTGTTCACCTTGACGAAGACGTCCCACTTAGATCTCTGCTTCAGGTGCCTCTTCTCCCTACCATCAGAGCTGTGCAGCTCAGGGATCAGCACGCTAACAGCCAGTAGCATGTTATCCACCTATAGGAGTTCAGGGCTCACAATCTTTAATATAACCATTTTTTTTAATGTACAGCAGATGTTGAGATGTAAATCACCCAGAAGCAACATATAGCACAATGACAGAAGAGGAAAACTGCACTTAAAGCCACACTGATGTAATTGTAAAGGCAGAACGATGTTTCTGGGAGTGGTTTGGTGACTTTTTTTAAATGACCTCTGTGGAAGAAAAGTGATACTGCAAAGTTGTTTCGGTTTTTGGTGATGGAGCCACTTGAATGCCAGCTGTACGCTGAGATGCAAAGCGGCGCTCAGAGGGAGGCCGACACATGAACTCTCATCTCGCCATCTTAAACAGGAAAGCTTATCATCTCAAATATGCCCTTGGTTATTGAGTGTGTGTGTGTGTGTGTGTGTGCATGCGCAGCTGATTGAACAGCGAGGGGATGAGATGACTGAGCAGACAGATGTCACAAAATACTCAATGTGAACTTCTTCCTTTTTTGAGTGTTTCTTTTTGTACGAGGAACTCAAAATGTGTATTATGTGTCTGTACCTGCAGGTAAAAGACACCTAGATGTTTAATTAGCAGCATCTGGACTTCTTCTGTCTTTAGTGTGCAATTAATTACGTGCAACAGTCAATGGATGTATTTTCATATGTCCTTTCTGTCATGGACTCCTCTTGCTTTTGATCTGCTTTGTTATTTACTTACTCACTCTCTTGCCTCTCTTCCTGGATCTTTGCTTCACCAGACCACACCTCCTTCCAGAACCTTCACTAACACCTGTGTCTTGTTTCACTAATTACATCACCTGTTATTTAAGCTCTTCACTTTCCTCACTGTGGTGCCAGTTCGTTGGCTTTTGCAAGCCTCATTCCAGCCTTTTGTTATCTCCCTGATTGCCTTGCCGTTTTTGACCTAGTTTTTTTTGTTTCTGGATCCTGCCTCTGTCTTAGCCTGTCGTACTCTGAATTGCCGTGTTTCACCTCAGCCTGTTTTTGACTACGCCTCAGTCTCATGCCTGTTTGTACCTCTGCCTGTTTGCCTGCCATTCTGTGTACCGTACCCCTGCAATGTCTAAAGATAAACTCTTTTATTACTTCAACATCTGTGTCCCAGAGTCCTGCATTTGTGTTCAGCCACATTGTGCCTGCCGCCTCGACACTTACCTGTAATGGACTGGTTTCACATCCAGAGGAAATCACAGACTCATTGGCTTCACGCCACAGAACCCATGAATAAGAACCGGCAATATCAAGCCTCATATTTTCAAATGTGTCTAAAGGATTTTTCGTAGCGAAAAAGAGTTTACTCAATTTGTGACGTGTTGTTTATTATATCAGTTCTACATTATTCTTCTCTTGGCCCACAATTTAAAAAAAATGATGTGGAAATGAAGCCAAATACTGTATGATTATTTACTTTTTCATACTCCATTTACCACCAGTCATCCATAGCACAGGAGAAGCCTCCAGAGCCTCTTAAGACCACTGGGATCAACAAGAGGAACTGTTCATAAGAGTTGTGCAACCAAAATTAATGCTAACCTCTAACAACAGGGAGATTTCTCAGGATAAACGAACAGGTCAAAAATAACCTTGTTTTACAGGTTGTGTATGAAGTTGTTGTGACTTTTCCGTGCCCACCTTCTGTCACAGCTAAGGACCACTGACTGTCATCGCTTAATGGAGACCATAAATTTACCGCTCCCAAGGTAGTCATAGGATCGGAAGGATGGCAGATTAAATCGGGACTCACCCAGTTCTAATAACTGCTGGACCCTGTAAAAGCTGAACCTAGTCTTGCATTTTAAAATGTTGAAAGTGTAGATGGATTTTTTTTTTTCTGGTCACCAATTAAAATGAAAGTACAGTAAAAGTCTTTGTGAACAATAACAGACATTTTTGGAAGTTGTAACTGATGAGATGTAGTTAATTACTGTTTGAGTGATTTACTATAAGGGCTGAGTAACAGTGTGCTTCGGGAAACCCCCCCCAATCAATTGTCACCTGCCCATATTCAGAGCAGATGAGTCCTCCTCACCAGTTGGAGTTGGAGCTTCCAGTACATCTCCACATAACTCCAGGCAGTGGAACTCTTCTTGATATCATAGATTAAATTTTCTATGTGCAACAGGAAAACTGGATGCAGCCTATTCAGGCCATTTTGAGCAGAGGACTATAGCCTCTCCCCTGGGACATTTGGCTGGAGCGTCCTCACACTGCCCAAGTTGTTTCAACCATGTTTGATATGGTGGGGCATGACATCATGATGGTGGCTCTGCATCTTGATGCCAGTCAGCTATTGCCGCTTTACAAAGAAAGTGTCCACCTACGTGACCCGAGCGCTCTGTTTGGCTAAGATAACAGTGCGTGATGCACCACAATGTGAAACCTGTATAGCAGTGTGCATTTTAAACCATTGACTGAGTTTTTCTTTGTAGACTGGAAAGGGCCATAGTAGAAACAACTGACAGGATCTTATATAGTACTTATATTAAGATCAGCACTAGAAAGACTGCAGAAAATACACGGGGCCACTAAAACAGAGTTAGAAATGGAAATTGAAGAAAAATGCATGATTATGAGGCGTCAAGTGTGGAAAATTGAAAATGGAGGCAGTAGTTGTGTGTACTTGTCCCTTTGAGTATTGCTGTTTTCTGTGAAGATTAGGATGAGTACCAGCGGAAATGGGAACATGATAAACAGCTGAGGGTTATTTAACCGGGTCTCTGAGGGATCGGACATGCTAACACGCTGCTTCCTTTCTCAAACACACACCCTGCTGAAAAGTAGCTCAGGGTGCCTGACATTTTCATTTTCCCCCTCTATTCTTTTCCTCCTTGCTGTTGACCTTTCCCATTAGCGCTCTGAGTGCAGCTAGGTGCTGTCGAAAGGGGAAACGGTCGGTAGAGATAAGAGCACAAGTTTGAGATGAGGGCGGTTGGTTTGTCTGCCAAATGCCAAATGGTCAAGTCACTGGTGGAGACCAGCAACACAGAAACATGAACACTGACTGAGCTGTGGATTAAGAGTGTCGAGCTTTAACCTCACAGTATAGTGGCAATACGAGTTTAACAACAAAGTTATACAGGTTTTTACTTTGCAGCTCACATCCTTTACAAGTTGCATTTTTAATTAAGGCTGGTCCACTGCTGTCACCTCCATGTACTTGTTGCTCTACATTAGTATTAATTTTCACAAATTGGATACAATCCGGTTCAGGTTTGGATTCATTCTCAATTTCAGTGTGAATGGGGATGAACACAAACAGGGTGACACATTCCACGTCATCTGTGTTATTGATGACACTGACACGTTGTTCTACCTCGAGTTGTGGTACTTGTGTTGTAAAGGCTCATCTGTGTTTGGTTACCTTCATGGTTAATGTAATTTTGAGGTTGGTTCAATAAAGGAGCTTCACGATGATTAAGCATAGTTTTGCTGGACTAATCTGATTGATTAGTCAAGCAACAAAAAGTCATCAACCCTAGTAGTTAACCTTTTATATCACAACTGGGTGTATTTTCTGTTTTGTGTGTGTTCTGACAACTTATAAACTAAAGTACTAGTTTTATGAATATGTAAATTATCACCAGATTAATGGATGGCCAAATAATCTGTCTTTTCTGATTGTGTAGTTTCTATTATTCAAGTGTGAATGGATTTGTAATAAATTAGGTTCAAATCCCACCCCTGCCACATTTCTCCATGTAATGTGGAGTTGTATCAGGAAGGGCATCCGGCGTAAAACTTGTGCCAATTCAACATGCGGAACCACCTCGGATTTGCTGTGGCGACCCCGAGTGCAAACAAGGGAGCAGACGAAGGGACCTACCTACCATTTTTATTTTATCTTAGGACATTTGCACAAACAAATATATCCACTTATTTTGTCCCTATTGAGCTTCCATCCACAATGGACTCCATAATCCTAAAGATTTCATGCAGACAGAATTAGGTAGGCACCAATGCCGATACCAGTATCGGCCCAATCCCGTAAGTATTTACTTGTACTTTTAGTCATAAAACTGCTCCAATACGAGACACCCGATGCCCCTTTACAGCAGCATGATGTCATCCTCTCAGTGCAGCCTGTGAGCAGGCGGAGGTCGTGGTTAGACGGAATTGCCCACGAAGCGTTTGATGCTGCAAGCTTTTCATGTTTTCTGCAGCGCAGCTCAGAGTTGAACAGTTGTCGTCTCTGAAAGCGCGGTGACGGCAGCACACCTGCCACTCAATAAGTGGCAGACGTGTGACATAATTCTCAAAACCTAACTTAAACAGAGACTAAACTAGAACCAAACTTAATGTGGCTGAAGTGTAACAAATCACAAAACCAAGACTAAAGTGTAAGAAGCAGAAAATAAACACTCAGAGCCGAACAGAAGGACCAAGACAGGGAAACAGACGAAGACTGGGGGACAAAACCTTATTCTGAGCAGGTCCAGGGCCAAAGCATGACAAAATGCACCTAAAGTCTCTATCTGAGGATGACATGAAATAAAAAATGCTGAAAAACCTAAAAAAAATTCCCTACCTGTCAATCTGGTCATGTTCTTTCCATAAATACGTTGTCAATTCTTCTTGCACAGACGGTCATCCAGGGGCGAATCCAGACGGGGGGGCTTCCTAGAGTGCCTTTATGAGAGAGAGTGGTGACATGACAAGTTGAAAAAAAGTGGTCACGTGACTCATGGTGCCATCTTGGGTTCAAAATTAATCTGTCTGCATGTAAATCCAGCTATTTTATTCATTTATTCGCTGAAAATGCCGGGTTACTGTGCCTTTGGATGCACAAATAGACACAACAATGTCTTCAAGATGTACAGATTCCCTTCAGATCCGAAAAGAAGAAAATTTTGGGAAAATAAAGTCAGCCGTGTGGGATGGAAGCCGATATCATCATCAAAGCTTTGAAAGGTAAATTTATTGTCCAATGTACAGTAAAACTCACCTAAACCGTCATCATATAAAGTAGATATTCACAGTCACCGGACAAAAAAAGTCCCAAAGTCTTTGTATTGTTTTCCATGTAATAAACATCGTGTATAACTGATTTTGTACAGCGGATTTTTCGCTCACATCTGATAAAATGTCCCATCCATTCTCAATGTATTTCCATTAAACCCCTCATATGTGGCACCGGAGACATTTACGTGATTAAAAGTCCAACCGTTTATTTTTTCAAACTGTGCGCAGACTCGGAGCCGCAGCCTGGACGTGCAGCTGTTAAATCAAACACAAAAGGCTGTGATTTGACACTTTTCTGCTTTCAATCCTTCATCTCCCATCATATTACATCGAGCGCACGCTGATAAATGGATCAGAAAAGTCCACACATTTACAGCACGAAGTTGGTAAAAGAGGAAATTGTACAGCTTACGTCTGATTTGGAGATGATGATTGTAGAAAGAAAAGCTTGTTGGGAGTCAAATTAATCCAAAATAAAGCATAATCCAGTGATGGAGAACTTTAAAACTGTCACGCAGAGCTGTGAGTTACATGCTGACTCCATGACAGGGTGAATTTGAGGCATCATTGCAATGTGATTTGAGCGTCTGCCTCAGATGGAAAAGCACTCTGGATATGCAGTCCATTTACCATTTTACCATTTAGATGGGCTGTAGATTGCAGTAGAACGTTAAGCTTAAAGGAGGGCTGAGGGGTATTGTGGGAAATCCAGATTGCTCCACATTGTGATGCTGGACAGCAATTTGTGATGGATGATTCTATGGTCCAAGTGCCCAACCCCACTTTATATATTGTTTTCTCTCTGTGAACAATTCAAGACTCTGGAAGTCTTCTCGTGTTTTCCATCTGTCCAGCGCAACATTTTATCCGTCTTTCACACTCAGACACCTGTTACTGTCAAGACCAGATAAGGTAAAGGAATCATAGGTTTGGCACTTTCTGTATGTGTCATTTCCATTGTACTTTTGGGTTATGTGCGTACCTGTGGTTTTCTTTGTGACGACATCACTGAATAGCACCCCCCCCCCCCCCAACTTAAAAAAAATCTTCAATACACCAGTGGTTAAAATGTCAAATATCACTTTTGTTGCCGTTTTGTGAAAAGAAGCTCTACACTCAAAAAGCTGATGCATTGGATGAACTCAATTCAATTACAAGCAGGATTTGCATCGAATAAATATGTAGCACCAACTTAAATAAAGCGCATCCGTGCAAGATAATTTAATTTAATTTAATTTAGTTGGGATATATATATTTATAAAATAGAATATAGATATATTTATTAAATAGAAATACTCCCCATAATTGAATTGAGTTCATCCAATGAGCCATTTTTTTTGAGTGTAGGTTGTGGTATTCACTCACAAATGTTTCCAGATGTGATTGATGCACAGTGCAGTGAGTGCCGTTGTTCACCTTGACGAAGACGTCCCACTTAGATCTCTGCTTCAGGTGCCTCTTCTCCCTACCATCAGAGCTGTGCAGCTCAGGGATCAGCACGCTAACAGCCAGTAGCATGTTATCCACCTATAGGAGTTCAGGGCTCACAATCTTTAATATAACCATTTTTTTTTAATGTACAGCAGATGTTGAGATGTAAATCACCCAGAAGCAACATATAGCACAATGACAGAAGAGGAAAACTGCACTTAAAGCCACACTGATGTAATTGTAAAGGCAGAACGATGTTTCTGGGAGTGGTTTGGTGACTTTTTTTTAAATGACCTCTGTGGAAGAAAAGTGATACTGCAAAGTTGTTTCGGTTTTTGGTGATGGAGCCACTTGAATGCCAGCTGTACGCTGAGATGCAAAGCGGCGCTCAGAGGGAGGCCGACACATGAACTCTCATCTCGCCATCTTAAACAGGAAAGCTTATCATCTCAAATATGCCCTTGGTTATTGAGTGTGTGTGTGTGTGTGTGTGTGCATGCGCAGCTGATTGAACAGCGAGGGGATGAGATGACTGAGCAGACAGATGTCACAAAATACTCAATGTGAACTTCTTCCTTTTTTGAGTGTTTCTTTTTGTACGAGGAACTCAAAATGTGTATTATGTGTCTGTACCTGCAGGTAAAAGACACCTAGATGTTTAATTAGCAGCATCTGGACTTCTTCTGTCTTTAGTGTGCAATTAATTACGTGCAACAGTCAATGGATGTATTTTCATATGTCCTTTCTGTCATGGACTCCTCTTGCTTTTGATCTGCTTTGTTATTTACTTACTCACTCTCTTGCCTCTCTTCCTGGATCTTTGCTTCACCAGACCACACCTCCTTCCAGAACCTTCACTAACACCTGTGTCTTGTTTCACTAATTACATCACCTGTTATTTAAGCTCTTCACTTTCCTCACTGTGGTGCCAGTTCGTTGGCTTTTGCAAGCCTCATTCCAGCCTTTTGTTATCTCCCTGATTGCCTTGCCGTTTTTGACCTAGTTTTTTTGTTTCTGGATCCTGCCTCTGTCTTAGCCTGTCGTACTCTGAATTGCCGTGTTTCACCTCAGCCTGTTTTTGACTACGCCTCAGTCTCATGCCTGTTTGTACCTCTGCCTGTTTGCCTGCCATTCTGTGTACCGTACCCCTGCAATGTCTAAAGATAAAACTCTTTTATTACTTCAACATCTGTGTCCCAGAGTCCTGCATTTGTGTTCAGCCACATTGTGCCTGCCGCCTCGACACTTACCTGTAATGGACTGGTTTCACATCCAGAGGAAATCACAGACTCATTGGCTTCACGCCACAGAACCCATGAATAAGAACCGGCAATATCAAGCCTCATATTTTCAAATGTGTCTAAAGGATTTTTCGTAGCGAAAAAGAGTTTACTCAATTTGTGACGTGTTGTTTATTATATCAGTTCTACATTATTCTTCTCTTGGCCCACAATTTAAAAAAAAATGATGTGGAAATGAAGCCAAATACTGTATGATTATTTACTTTTTCATACTCCATTTACCACCAGTCATCCATAGCACAGGAGAAGCCTCCAGAGCCTCTTAAGACCACTGGGATCAACAAGAGGAACTGTTCATAAGAGTTGTGCAACCAAAATTAATGCTAACCTCTAACAACAGGGAGATTTCTCAGGATAAACGAACAGGTCAAAAATAACCTTGTTTTACAGGTTGTGTATGAAGTTGTTGTGACTTTTCCGTGCCCACCTTCTGTCACAGCTAAGGACCACTGACTGTCATCGCTTAATGGAGACCATAAATTTACCGCTCCCAAGGTAGTCATAGGATCGGAAGGATGGCAGATTAAATCGGGACTCACCCAGTTCTAATAACTGCTGGACCCTGTAAAAGCTGAACCTAGTCTTGCATTTTAAAATGTTGAAAGTGTAGATGGATTTTTTTTTTCTGGTCACCAATTAAAATGAAAGTACAGTAAAAGTCTTTGTGAACAATAACAGACATTTTTGGAAGTTGTAACTGATGAGATGTAGTTAATTACTGTTTGAGTGATTTACTATAAGGGGCTGAGTAACAGTGTGCTTCGGGAAACCCCCCCAATCAATTGTCACCTGCCCATATTCAGAGCAGATGAGTCCTCCTCACCAGTTGGAGTTGGAGCTTCCAGTACATCTCCACATAACTCCAGGCAGTGGAACTCTTCTTGATATCATAGATTAAATTTTCTATGTGCAACAGGAAAACTGGATGCAGCCTATTCAGGCCATTTTGAGCAGAGGACTATAGCCTCTCCCCTGGGACATTTGGCTGGAGCGTCCTCACACTGCCCAAGTTGTTTCAACCATGTTTGATATGGTGGGGCATGACATCATGATGGTGGCTCTGCATCTTGATGCCAGTCAGCTATTGCCGCTTTACAAAGAAAGTGTCCACCTACGTGACCCCGAGCGCTCTGTTTGGCTAAGATAACAGTGCGTGACGCACCACAATGTGAAACCTGTATAGCAGTGTGCATTTTAAACCATTGACTGAGTTTTTCTTTGTAGACTGGAAAGGGCCATAGTAGAAACAACTGACAGGATCTTATATAGTACTTATATTAAGATCAGCACTAGAAAGACTGCAGAAAATACACGGGGCCACTAAAACCAGAGTTAGAAATGGAAATTGAAGAAAAATGCATGATTATGAGGCGTCAAGTGTGGAAATTGAAAATGGAGGCAGTAGTTGTGTGTACTTGTCCCTTTGAGTATTGCTGTTTTCTGTGAAGATTAGGATGAGTACCAGCGGAAATGGGAACATGATAAACAGCTGAGGGTTATTTAACGGGTCTCTGAGGGATCGGACATGCTAACACGCTGCTTCCTTTCTCAAACACACACCCTGCTGAAAGTAGCTCAGGGTGCCTGACATTTTCATTTTCCCCCTCTATTCTTTTCCTCCTTGCTGTTGACCTTTCCCATTAGCGCTCTGAGTGCAGCTAGGTGCTGTCGAAGGGGAAACGGTCGGTAGAGATAAGAGCACAAGTTGAGATGAGGGCGGTTGGTTGTCTGCCAAATGCCAAATGGTCAAGTCACTGGTGGAGACCAGCAACACAGAAACATGAACACTGACTGAGCTGTGGATTAAGAGTGTCGAGCTTTAACCTCACAGTATAGTGGCAATACGAGTTTAACAACAAAGTTATACAGGTTTTTACTTTGCAGCTCACATCCTTTACAAGTTGCATTTTTAATTAAGGCTGGTCCACTGCTGTCACCTCCATGTACTTGTTGCTCTACATTAGTATTAATTTTCACAAATTGGATACAATCCGGTTCAGGTTTGGATTCATTCTCAATTTCAGTGTGAATGGGGATGAACACAAACAGGGTGACACATTCCACGTCATCTGGTTATTGATGACACTGACACGTTGTTCTACATCGAGTTGTGGTACTTGTGTTGTAAAGGCTCATCTGTGTTTGGTTACCTTCATGGTTAATGTAATTTTGAGGTTGGTTCATAAAGGAGCTTCACGATGATTAAGCATAGTTTTGCTGGACTAATCTGATTGATTAGTCAAGCAACAAAAGTCATCAACCCTAGTAGTTAACCTTTTATATCACAACTGGGTGTATTTTCTGTTTGTGTGGTGTTCTGACAACTTATAAACTAAAGTACTAGTTTTATGAATATGTAAATTATCACCAGATTAATGGATGGCCAAATAATCTGTCTTTTCTGATTGTGTAGTTTCTATTATTCAAGTGTGAATGGATTTGTAATAAATTAGGTTCAAATCCCACCCCTGCCACATTTCTCCATGTAATGTGGAGTTGTATCAGGAAGGGGCATCCGGCGGTAAAACTTGTGCCAATTCAACATGCGGAACCAACATCGGATTTGCTGTGGCGACCCCGAGTGCAAACAAGGGAGCAGACGAAGGGACCTACCTACCATTTTTATTTTATCTTAGGACATTTGCACAAACAAATATATCCACTTATTTTGTCCCTATGGAGCTTCCATCCACAATGGACTCCATAATCCTAAAGATTTCATGCAGACAGAATTAGGTAGGCACCAATGCCGATACCAGTATCGGCCCAATCCCGTAAGTATTTACTTGTACTTTTAGTCATAAAACTGCTCCAATACGAGACACCCGATGCCCCTTTACAGCAGCATGATGTCATTCCTCTCCGTGCAGCCTGTGAGCAGGCGGAGGTCGTGGTTAGACGGAATTGCCCACGAAGACGTTTGATGCTGCAAGCTTTTCATGTTTTCTGCAGCGCAGCTCAGAGTTGAACAGTTGTCGTCTCTGAAAAGCGCGGTGACGGCAGCACACCTGCACTGAGTTTTACAAAGACATTTTTACACTTTTTTTTTTAATTTAAAACTCTGTGCTGGGTCCTCTCTAAAAACAGTTGATGCACCTGCATTAACAAATGCTAACACTTGTTTTTTTTTTCCACCCAAATGTGTCAGGTTCTGTGGTGACGTGGCGTGGCAGGCAGGTGGACACCAATGCAGACTCATAACTCAGATGGAGGATAAGTAATGGTTTAATCAGAAACAGGCTTGGTCGGTGCACAGGTAGACAGTCAGACAGGCGGCGGTGCAGATGGTTGTCAGGCAGAGGCATGGTCAGTAAACAAGCAGAGTTCCAGCACAGGCAAACAGGTACATAGGAGGTGGCAAAAAACAGAGTCAAAAACAGGCTGTGTTCAGGCACAGAGAAACAGGTTAATTGGCTCAGGCAAAAGGCAAGGTCAAGACAGGCGAAGGTCATACATGACAAGGAAACAGACTATGGCAGAACGAGAGGCTTGGAACGAGGCAATATGCACAACGAACTAGCAGTGAGAGGTGGAAGACAAGGGGTTTAAAAGCAGAGGATAATCAGGGTATGATGAGTTGCAGGTGCAGGAAAGAAGGTGTGGCTGAGTGAGACAAGAGTGGAGTGACAGGTGGGTGTGTCAGACAAAAGCAGCTAAAAGGGATGTGACAGTGACAGAACAAATGTTAAACAATTAGGAAATAATGATACCTCGAATACAAATGTGAGAAACAGAATAAACAAATGAAAAGGCAGAAACAGAAAACAGAAAAAGGCTGGATCTAAACTAGATGAGAACTCAACATGTGGCAGGAGAGTACAGAAAAAACTGAGGAACTAATGTGCTCAAAACAGAGTGACTGAAAAACCAGAAAATAAAAGACAAAGACTAAACTAGAACAGAACTCAATAAGTGGCAGACGTGTGACATAATTCTCAAAACCTAACTTAAACAGAGACTAAACTAGAACCAAACTTAATGTGGCTGAAGTGTAACAAATCACAAAACCAAGACTAAAGGTAAGAAGCAGAAAATAAACACTCAGAGCCGAACAGAAGGACCAAGACAGGGAAACAGACGAAGACTGGGGGACAAAAACCTTATTCTGAGCAGGTCAGGCCAAAGCATGACAAAATGCACCTAAAGTCTCTATCTGAGGATGACATGAAATAAAAAATGCTGAAAAACCTAAAAAAATTCCCTACCTGTCAATCTGGTCATGTTTCTTTCCATAAATACGTTGTCAATTCTTCTTGCACAGACGGTCATCCAGGGGCGAATCCAGACGGGGGGGCTTCCTAGAGTGCCTTTATGAGAGAGAGTGGTGACATGACAAGTTGAAAAAAAGTGGGTCACGTGACCTCATGGTGCCATCTTGGGTTCAAAATTAATCTGTCTGCATGTAAATCCAGCTATTTATTCATTTATTCGCTGAAAATGCCGGGTTACTGTGCCTTTGGATGCACAAATAGACACAACAATGTCTTCAAGATGTACAGATTCCTTCAGATCCGAAAAGAAGAAAATTTTGGGAAAATAAGTCAGCCGTGTGGGATGGAAGCCGATATCATCATCAAAGCTTTGAAAGGTAAATTTATTGTCCAATGTACAGTAAAACTCACCTAAAACCGTCATCATATAAAGTAGATATTCACAGTCACCGGACAAAAAAGTCCCAAAGTCTTTGTATTGTTTTTCCATGTAATAAACATCGTGTATAACTGATTTTGTACAGCGGATTTTTCGCTCACATCTGATAAAATGTCCCATCCATTCTCAATGTATTTCCATTAAACCCCTCATATGCTGGCACCGGAGACATTTACGTGATTAAAAGTCCACCGTTATTTTTTCAAACTGTGCGCAGACTCGGAGCCGCAGCTCTGGACGTGCAGCTGTTAAATCAAACACAAAAGGCTGTGATTTGACACTTTTCTGCTTTCAATCCTTCATCTCCCATCATATTACATCGAGCGCACGCTGATAAATGGATCAGAAAAGTCCACACATTTACAGCACGAAGTTGGTAAAAGAGGAAATTGTACAGCTTACGTCTGATTTGGAGATGATGATTGTAGAAAGAAAAGCTTGTTGGGAGTCAAATTAATCCAAAATAAAGCATAATCCAGTGATGGAGAACTTTAAAACTGTCACGCAGAGCTGTGAGTTACAGAGCTGCAGCTGCATAAGTCAGGTTTTAAATTAATTAAATAAATCATAAATTGTAAATTTATGTACATTTGATAGCTTAAAGGTGATAGAGAGAGGTTGAATGGGGCATTAATCCTTGTTCTGTGATGTGATATGTAGCCCCCCAAAAAATTGGTTGGGTCTGTAATGGCTCAGAACCTTCCTAAAAGGCTCTATGAAACAGCTATGTTACTATGCTGGGTTTAGAATGCCTCATTTGCCTTTAATGGCGTCGTTTCGGAGCTTATTTGGCAACCTCATTATGAAATGCAAGTAGATGGCACAGATCGGTTGCCATTGTTTGATTGGCTGCCCTTGCTCTCACTGAAAAGAAAGCATTATTTATTTATTTTCATTGCTTTTATATTTTTTCTGTTGTGTTTCTATTCAGGTTTTTTTTTTTTTTGCCTCTTTCCCTAAAATTGTATATAATAATCATTAGATTATTAATATATAAACAAAAATATATTTAAGAAATATTACAATTTGAAAACAAATGCACCTGAATGTGATGACAGCTGCAATGCTAACTTTTAACATTGAAAATGCCATAGACATGCTAATGCGTTAGCATCGCTCCCGTTTTTAAGTTATAAAATACATCTATCAACTGTTTCAGAAGAACATAACAGGTCGGTTTAACATAGAAAAGGTAATAATACTCACAGACGTATGCCCTTTAGGGTTTTAGCAGGAGAAAATTAAGCAAAAGAAAGAAAGAACAATCGAAGCATTGCTTCAAGCTGCGAAGCACTGCTTCGATTGGTTCAAGGTTCAAAGCAAAGCCGCGCTGCAGAAAAGTTGTTTACGGACCCGCTACAGGGTCTGTAATCAATACAGAAATTATCACTTTCCTGACAAACACCCCCCAAAACAACGCCCACTCTGAAGGGTCAAAACATAATCGTTAAGCACAAAGCTTATTGATGTCGGTGGATCGAGTCATTTTTTAACGATACCCAAAAGGAACCGGTTCTCGATACACATCCCTAGCTGCTAAGGGGTTAGTTCATTCCCTTTAGAGGAATAAACCAGAAGCTAACATGCCATTCTAACGTGCAATTCTTACAACAGGAATATGGCGCAACACAATTTAAACAAAAGAAAATGTGATACTTACAGGCTGTACTGATTGCTGGGGTTGATTTTGTCGCAGAGTCGGAAACTGACCCTCTACTGAGTATTAAATGCCGACTGAAGCCAGCTCGAAATCGTGCAAGGTTTGTGAAACAGTTCCTCCGTGAAATGCGCAGAGCAAAGAAAATCGTCAGCGGTTGTATGTACTGGGGATGCGGTTAAAAATGAATAAAAGCCAGTGATCGCGTACATTGCTTTCCGTGGGAACACGTATAGTCCGCTAAAACAGCCTGGGAAAGCACACTATAGTCGCCATTGCTTCTCTTCGAGTGTCCGAATGGGTGGGCACAACCTTATAAATAATTAATTTCGAAGGGGTTTGTGTGTGAAAGGGGGTGGGTGTGTGTGGGGGGGGCTATTGGTGAAAAGTGACGTAAGTTTTCTCTCAAAACGGCATGGCCTGTTTTCTAGGGGCAATTCAGAAAAGGAGAAATACTTGAAACAGAAGTTCTGAAACTTGCTGGCACTTAGTGTTGTTTTCCCCACAGCGGGGAGACTCTGAACTAACACCAAAAACATGAAAAGATGATTTTGATTCTCTATCCCCTTAACTATTTTTAGATTTATTTTGATAGCATCTGTAGCTGGATGTGTTGCTGTCTGTGGTTAAATGATTTAAAAAATGCCAAAAACTTAAGGATCATTCAGTAGTTCAGCACAGTTGAACCCAAAATGGTGCCATGTTCTGAGTTGACACCATTCTTTCAATAAAGGCACTCTAGTGCTTCTCCCTCCACACCCCGAGATTAAAGGTCCACTTTTGAAGACAATTTTTCATACTACTACTACTACTACTATAATAACAATAATTTTAACAATTAAAATGTTGAGAAATAATTTAAACGTTAGAAAAATGTTAGAAAGAATTTGATAGTTACATTTATAAACAAAGTAGATTATAAATTCTGTTTTACTGTTACAGTGTTGCCAACTTTTGAATCTGAAGTCAAGAAAGATGTCGTTATTTTATTTTTTATAAAAAGTATTTATGTTTATTGAAGTCAAGAAAGGGTGACTATAAATGAGTATTGGCAAAACTGGCAAAGTAACTAGTAATCTAACTTAGTTACTTTTAAAATTGAGTAATCAGTAAAGTAACTATGTTACTTTTTCAAGGAGTAATCAGTAATAGGATCAAAGTAACTGTGGCAACACTGGTGCTCACAGACACAAGTAAGTGACATAAGTTAGTGATGGACAGTTTCAGTTATTGGTGTTGTATATTTTGTAGTACTGACGTCCACATGTTACATTAAGTTGATGTCTGGCAGCGTCATGTTTAAGAAACACATGGTTACAGTTAAAGGACACAATTATTGTAGTCAAAAAGTGAAATTTCATGATTAAGTGAATGATTGTAAATAAAAAGAAAGCTAATGATATTCTTAGCAGTTATAGTCAAAAAGTGAGGAACTGATGAATAAAACATTTTCAAAGTCATCATAAAACTGTAATGGTATGATAAGTATCGTATCGGTACTCGGTATTGACGAGTACCCAAATGTAAGTACTCATACTTGTACTCGGTCTGGAAAAAGTGGTATCGGTGCGTCCTAGACAGAATTAATCATGAACAACAGATAAATGTGCAGCAGTTTAGCTCACGTGCTGTTACTTTTGGCTGGTTGAGCTACAACAATGATTTCTTAACTGGATATTTTTTTATATGTGAAATCTTCATTGGCCAGTTACATTTAACCATAGTTGCCAGATGTTGTGGAGATTGAAGGATGTCTCACAAAAAAAAAATAGTACAGTAAGAAATCAAAAAAAAAAAAAAAGAAAATCAATTCGCCTGCCATTGTACTTAAGTGCAGCACTTGAATCTAATTCCATTTAGAAGTTCCACAATCATCTGGATGATTCAGTCAGGTTTGCAGAGACGTGATAAGAGATGGAGGCTTCCCGAACCTTTAATCGAAGTGCAGAGCTGGCAGCTTAAAAACTCCATCACTCAGTCTGTCTCCTTCGCTCTCCTGCGGCGCTCTTATCGGTGTAATGTCGCGTTCTTAGACTGCAGCCGTTCTGAGTCTGACAGTAATAGGTGCCAAAGTAACAGGCTGCAGCCGCTGCAACCTTTCTGTCGGCTGCCCAGCATAATAGAGTTTCTCTGAAGGTGCACTGTGTCAAATTTGTGCTTTACAGTTTTAGTCCCTCTCTTCCTGTCTTGATTTTTTTTTTGTGGGGGGGGGGGGGGGGGGGATTACTAAAGTAGTACAATTGAAGATGCTAAAGTGATAAAAGTTGGAAGATGGTCATCGTTTCTCAGTGAAGGAGTGTTCCTGGTGCCCATCCGTATGAGCTGCCTTGGGTTTGGACCTGCGCTCCACCGTGCATTGGGCGACCCCTCAGGATTGGCTCTTCTTTTGCAGAGATAAGGCTCCACATGGCTTTTTCCCGTCCCCCTCATAAAGCACGCTACCCTGAGTGAAGGCAACTGCAGAATATTGCAGAAACAATGCTATGGTGTGGTGTTGAGGTTTGCGAGATATTTTATTAATGTCTGGAGTGCTAATTCCACCACCAGGTAGGTAAGGCCATGCTCAGGATATGCATTCTCTTCTTCTTCTTTGCCTGTTCACTCCTACATGGAGCGTTAGGCCACTGACGAACATCTTCCATCCCTGTCTGTCTTTGCTTTCTTGCTACGGATTGCCAGTTTTCACCAGCGCTTTTGATTTCCTCTTCCAGAGGGCATCGCCAGTGTGTTGTGTGGACGCCCCCTGTTTCTTTCTTCTTGAGGGTTCCATGTCAAAGACTAGCATGTGGTGTTGGAATCTGTTTTCCTTAATGTGTGGTCTAGCCAGTTCCATTTCCTCTTCAGGATGTCTTTTGTTGGTGGCATCTGGTTTGTGCGCTCCCATAGATCTTTATTGGAAACAATGTCTGGCCATCTCACTTGTAAATTCGGCGGAGACATCCGTTTATAAAGGCCTGCGTCTTTTACTTCAAAGCTACGGTGGTTTTCCAAGTTTCTGACCCATAGAGGAATATAGACTTCACATTTGAGTTAAAGATCTTCAATTTTGTAGGAAGTGTTTTAGGATATGCATACATAAATTAAAATGCAACGCAGCAACATAAAAAAAAAACAAAAACCATGATGGTTGTTGACTCAGAAGGAGCTCATCCATCATCATGGCTGCAGTAGAGAGACACATACTGCCTTCCGTTGTCCTCCAAACATGGGGAGAGACAAGCTCTGACTTAGAATAACTGAGCAGCCATTCAAGTAGGAATTATAAGTCAGAAACTCTGGCAGGATCCATGTTTGACTATTTAATGTCACGACATTATGGCGGCACACACAGCGACCAGTTAGAAGAATTACCTTTTGGTCAATTCCTACTTGTATGCAGTGTTTGGTGGGTTTTACACAATAAGATTATCTGACAGGTTCTGGCTTGAGTTGTGGATCTTGGTGTTGCCGTCACAAACTCATAACAATCCCTGTCCCAAGATGGCAGATAAAAATGTTGCGGAAATCCAACCATGTTTCTCTGAGCAGATGCACTGGAATTCATTTAAATCTGAAGTTAGAAGCATCGATTCCGAACTAATCGACTTCCAAATTGGAGTGGAACGCAGCATAATTTAAGGGGATGGAGATGGACCAGTTAACTGCAAAAACTGATATCTAAGAAAGTTTTAAATAAAGACTTTTTTAAAGAAAATTTGACTTAATTTTTTGTCTAAATAAAAAAATAATTTTGTCAAGCATTTTTTTTTTTTTTTGCATAAGAAAAAAATGTCTTATTTTGGGAAACTATCTCACTTTTTCTTAAGTTTTTCCAACTGATATCAAGCTGTATTTAACCAATAAGAAGGAAAGGCGATGGATTACAAATCATCCAAGCAAAGGAACAAGATTGTTTTCCTTATTTTATGACAGGAGCTAATCTTAAAATAAGAATTCTGTCTAGTTTTAAGGCACATTTTTATTATTCAGTGCCTAGACATTTTGCTAGTTTTGGGAATTCTAACCAAGTATTTTTTTTTTTTTGCTTAATACAGGACAAGTTGGCTAGATTTCGGATTATTTGTATGGAAGTAAATCTGTTCCATCAGAGACTGAATTTGAATTTTTAAGGTTGAATTTGTTTAGTATCAAAATTTTCAGCTTCAAAAACTTCAAGCAAAAAAAAAAAAAAAAAAAAAAAAAAAAATTCAACCTAAAAAAAAAAATCCAAACTCCAAAATTCAACTTCAAAAAATAGAAAAGCCGAGAAAAGCAATCAATCCCTGTCTCAATCATCCAATGTTCAGCGATTGTTTCTCCCTGCTTTTCTATTTTTTTTTTAGGTTGAATTTTTGAGGTTGAAAATGTTTTTTTAGGTTGACTTTTTTGAGGCTGAATATTTTGATGCTGAACGAATTCAACCTTAGAAATTCAACTTCAAACTCTGATTTTGATGCTGAAAAAAAAATTCAACCTTAAAAATTCAAATTCATACTCTGATGGTACAGATTTGCTTCCATATATTTGAGTGGTTGCCATCCAGGACTCAAGGCAGTGCCATGGTGTGGTTTAGCATTCATGGTAATACGCATCACTCCTCCTTCAGGTGTCCGGGTTGACACAACAGCATATGAGCTGAAGTGAGGTTGAGGCATTGCATCCTCTTTGATAAATGTTGCCGTTTACACGAGTATTTTGTCTGCGTGTCTGAAACTGCAGCGGTTATCTGCATCGGGCCCCCACTTCCTCTCTCTGCAGGCATGTGGGTTATATAACTGAGTTCAAGGACGTGAGCTGCAAATTGTTGCCTCCACTCTTTACTCATAATACTGACATCGGTATAGATATGACTGTCGACCGTGTCTCGCTCAGTCAGTGTTCACCTCCCCCCCCCGGTAAGCAGAAGTGTGTAAAACTGCAAATCTGTTGAAATACCAACCTGCTGTACATACACCACATACTGCACCTAATGTGAAGCTTCAGTGTTAAACGCAGCAGGAAGCAGGTTTGAATTGTCAGAAATGCCACAGGAGTTGCACCACGAATGTGGGGAACGTTCTGAAGTCACATTTTTGCTTCCTTTTTTTCCCGCTACCTCCTATCCAGTGCTTTAACAAACAGACAACTCAAGAATATCACACCTTCCCACATGCACAAAACAAATACACAACATAGGCCTCCAATTTACTGCACATCTACAACACTTCACCCACACGTGTCCGTATGTACGCGATGCACCATCCAGTGTTCAACGCAAAGAAATGCATTTCTTTACAGAATCCACGGCAGCCACGAGAGGCCATGTTTCCATCATCCAGCTGTGTGGAACGTGCATGGAACGCTACATGCGCAAATACAACAGGCCTCTTATAGCTGCCAAACATAACTTGTATCCACATTGCGTTAAACTCATGAAACTACTTTCTTTTCTCTTCTCAAACTACACTGTTTGAATGTCAATAGTTAAGTAACAGAATTCAAAGCATTAGCTTGTTAGCTTCCTGGCACACAGTACATTCGGTCTCTCAAAAATCCATGACAAAAGTTCTATTACACATCATCATCACTATTATCTGTCGGCCATGGCCGAGAGACCTCGCATAACTGAACGCCAGCGGCCGCGGTCACATATGGCTGCTCCCAGAACCTCCACATTGATTCCTGAGTTGCGACTGACTAAATCAGGGAAGGAAAGTTTCCTGTTCCTTAATGGCTTCCATAAAATCACCAATGAAACTAGCTCGTCTCTTGCTCGGTAGCAGCGACCAGCAAATTCGGCCTGGCATTGAATAAGCCGCTCACTCAGTGGTGGGATGTTCTCGTATATTTGCGAGTGTTGGATGTGAGGACCATGAAAAGGTCTGTATCCTTCTGAGGAGATTTGTGTAGCAGCCATTGGCACGTTTGTGTAATCGGGCGTTAAGCGTCCAGGTTTCTGAGCCGTATATCAAAATTGGTTCGATGACCATCCTGAACAGATCAAATTTAAGCTCGTTTGAGAGATTTGATCTCCAGATTTGGTCCATCTTACTGCATGATACCCAAACCTGTGCCTTGCAGGTCTTAAAGTCCTTCCCAGAGTCCATAATCCATGAGTCTAGGCATTTGAAGTCATCAACATGCTTGATTGGCACAGCAGATTTAACAGCAATGAAGGAGGAGGAGTTACTTGGAGTAGAAATAAATTATGTCTGCCTCAAGTACCTACAATGTGTATATTAACACATTGTAGGTACTTGAGGCAAATTCTGGACCAAAAAAGGAAAGACACATAAATCCCTTAGGCTGCTCCCTTGTTTTCACTCAGGATCATCACAGCAAATCCAAGGTGGATCTACCTCTTGATTTGGCACGTTTCACATCGGATGTCCTTCTTGACATGACTCCACGTTACATGGAGAAATGGGCAGGGGTGGGGTTTGAGCCAGGAACCTTCCGCACTGAAACAAAGCACACTAACCACTTGGCCACCACCCCTGCGAAAGAATTAACCCACTGATTCCAAATTTATGTCCATCAAGCTTCAAATGCCCCAATGTCAGAAAATTACGATACTGATCCTGAGTCTTGATGTTTTTACTATTGTTTCATTGTTTCATCAACAATCACATTTGTCGCACTTGTATTGGGAGTCATATTTTCTCCATTAGTTGCACCCACCCGAGTTCGATGAGTGATCCATCGGGATGTTTCCCCAGTTTGGGAATGACTGGAATAATAACCGATCAAAAAGAAATGAATCCTGATCCATTTCAAGCAACTTAAACAGGTCGATTCGATCCCTGTAATCTTTTTATTTTATTTCATGTGTTGACGTCTGACACTTATTGTGAAGGAACAAGGATCAAAGGCATGCATCTGCATTCTGTAGTGCTTGCACCATCACTACTGAGTCAAATAGCAAAATGCATCACCTTTGCGTTCCTGCCTAAATGTCTTTCATCCATTTTCCACCACTTATCTTAGGTCATGTTACAGCAGCTAGAAGCCAAGTAAGAGAGTATATGTGTCTCTCCCCATCTGCATCCTGCAGCTCCTCCTGGGATCCCAAGGTGATCTCTGACCAGATGGGGTATGTAATCCCTTCAATATGTTCAAGATCTACCCCAGAGTCTCCTCTCTTTTTGATGTACCCAGAGGACCCCCAAATGGAGGTATCAGGCAAGCATCTTAATCAGTTGTCTGAAACACCTCAAAGGTTCTTAACCCTTGTTGGGGATAAGAGCTTTCCCTTCCGCCTCAGTTTCCTCTTTGCCACCACAGTCTAAAAGATGATGGTGCACCAGCCTGTCTGCTAATCTCACTGTTCGTTTTACCGTCACATGTGGAGATCCAGAGATATCAGAAACTTGCCATCTTAACTGGTGGGAGTAATCCAGTTGTGTCTTGGAGTGAACCATGGCTTCAGTTTTGGAGGTGCTCTCATCCTGACCACTTGACATCCAACTACAACCTTCCTAATATGTACTAGAGGTTTCATTCTAGGCAAGTCTTCAGAACTCCAACACATTCACCAAAACCAGCAATGCTGCCCTTGAGACCACCATCGTAGATAACTTTTCAAGCCTCACCCATGCATTCAGATTTTGTCATTGGAGATCACACATCATATCTTTGACAAGGCACAAGCCACACACTGGAATCCAACACCCACCAAGACTGTGTTGGGCTTTCAGGTGCACATTTGCTTTTTGAGTTGTGTCCTGAAACTAAATGTAACACCTCTGTTCACAGATCATTGCCTTGAATTTCTGTCCACCAAATTTGCACACAAGAGTCTTTGTTAAGACACAGCCCTACTTCTGCAGTCCAACATACGAGGTCTGTGAGAAAAGTATCCGACCTTTTTATTTTATGCAAAAAATATATGGATTTGATTCATATACTCAACAAAAATATAAACGCAACACTTTTGGTTTTGCTCCCATTTTGTATGAGATGAACTCAAAGATCTAAAACTTTTTCCACATACACAATATCACCATTTCCCTCAAATATACGCCAGCGAATGTGAGCATTTGCCCACTCAAGTCGGTTACGACGATGAACTGGAGTCAGGTCGAGACCCCGATGAGGACGACGAGCATGCAGATGAGCTTCCCTGAGACGGTTTCTGACAGTTTGTGCAGAAATTCTTTGGTTATGCAAACCGATTGTTCCAGCAGCTGTCCAAGTGGCTGGTCTCAGACGATCTTGGAAGTGAACATGCTGGATGTGGAGGTCCTGGGCTGGTGTGGTCACACGTGGTTTGCGGTTGTGAGGCTGGTTGGATGTACTGCCAAATTCTCTGAAACACCTTTGGAGACGGCTTATGGTAGAGACATGAACATTCAATACACGAGCAACAGCTCTGGTTGACATTCCTGCTGTCAGCATGCCAATTGCACGCTCCCTCAAATCTTGCGACATCTGTGGCATTGTGCTGTGTGATAAAACTGCACCTTTCAGAGTGGCCTTTTATTGTGGGCAGTCTAAGGCACACCTGTGCACTAATCATGGTGTCTAATCAGCATCTTGGTATGGCACACCTGTGAGGTGGGATGGATTATCTCAGCAAAGGAGAAGTGCTCACTATCACAGATTTAGACTGGTTTGTGAACAATATTTGAGGGAAATGGTGATATTGTGTATGTGGAAAAAGTTTTAGATCTTTGAGTTCATCTCATACAAAATGGGAGCAAAACCAAAAGTGTTGCGTTTATATTTTTGTTGAGTTTACATCAGCCAAGCTTGAACCTTTGTTCGCATGCGTGAGTTTTTTCACGCCTGTCGGTTGCATCATTCGCCTGTGGGCAGGCTTTGAGTGAGCACTGGTCCACCCCGTCGTTTTTTCATTGCGAGGAAATGGTGGAATGATTTGGGCTTTGTTCCATCAGATTTTTTTTCAGAAACTGTTAGAGACAGGCAGCTGGAAACCATTTGGAAAATTCACATGGCTTTCGGTGAAAATTTTATGGGCTTCACAGAGATTAAGGAGTGTTACTACAGCTTTAAGGACGGCCCACAATGGCGCACGGCGCGCCGCGCTCCGAGCTGCGATCGGCAGACTGAAACGACCATTTCATTTCTAAACGGATGGCTGTATGGATCCGGGACCATCGTGTGTAATTTCTCTGGTTATCACAAGAGCTGGACATCAGCCATTTTCCGGCAGATTTCACTTTTAACAAGAGATTTTGTCATGGAAAGCCGCGCGGAGGCTTCGCGTGTCACGACGGATTCGCTGATGGAGCGAGACAAAGAACACCTCCGTTTTGGAGTGTCAGAGGACAAGTTGGGACATGCCCAGCTCTCCACAATTTCTCTTATACTCACTCGACTGGTAAGCCACTGAAAGCCGAGATAGGCATGTCCCAACTTGTCCTCTGACACTCCAAAACGGAGGTGTTCTTTGTCTCGCTCCATCAGCGAATCCGTCGTGACGCGCGAAGCCTCCGCGCGGCTTTCCATGACAAAATCACTTGTTAAAAGTGAAATCTGCTGGAAAATGGCTGATGTCCAGCTCTTGTGATAACCAGAGAAATTGCACATGATGGTCCCGGAGCCATACAGCCATCCGTTTAGAAATGATCTGGTGGTTTCTGCCTGTCGATCGCGGCTTGGAGCGCGGCGCGCCGTGCGCCACTGTGGGCCGTCCTTAAAGCGGTAGTAACACTCCTTAATCTCTGTGAAGCCCATAAAATTTTCACCGAAAGCCATGTGAATTTTCCAAATGGTTTCCAGCTGCCTGTCTCTAACAGTTCTGAAAAAATTCTGACGGAACAAAGCCCAAATCATTCCGCCATTTCCTCGCAATGAAAAAACGACGAGAGGGGTGGACCAGTGCTCACTCAAAGCCTGCCCACCGGCGAATGACGCAACCGACAGGCGTGAAAAAACTCACGCATGCGCACGAAGGTTCAAGCTTGGCTGACGTAAAAACATATGAATCAAATCCATATATTTTTTGCATAAAATAAAAAGGTTGGATACTTTTCTCACAGACCTCGTATACAATAGCATGTTTGACTTTAACATTTTCTATTTGAGTTCTGGTTTAATGATAAAAGCAGAACATCTCAACTGTCAGATGATCACCTTTAGTTTCTGTTCATGAAATTCACAACTTTGCTTCTGGAGTCAACCACACACCAAGAAGGTGTGGACTTGGTAGTGTGCACCATTAGTCTGTTGACCTGTGGCCTGAAAGTGAAAAGTGACTACGGTCACCTCTACTCTATGGTCCATGATATTTTCAACATCCTGAAGCTGATGCAGAACACAAGAGGCAAGAAGGGCCTTTATTGTCACTGGACATACATGTATACATACAACAAAATTTATCCTCTGCATTTAACCCTCCTAATTACACATAGACACAATCCAACTCCAAGTAGCTGTGGACAACCACAGTCTGGCACCTGGACACCATCTCCAGATGTAGAGGCTTTTTTTGTCAAAGGCGAAGAAAGAAGCAGACCCTGATGTGCGTGTTTCTTGATGGTTGGAGGAAACCAGAGTGCCTGGAGGAAACCCCCGGAGACATGGGGACAACATGCAAATCCACAATGAAAGAAACTGTGCATGGGTGGGATTGAACCACAGACCTTCTACTTGTGACTCAAGAGTGCTCAGCTAACCGTGCTGCTTGCATAAACCATTCAGGAAGTTTCACCAGCCTGGCTGGGGAAGTAATCTCTGTCCGACTGCCGTCCCGTCCGGGGGGAGTTGTCAACGCTCATCTGCTTTACGCTGCAGAATCTGGAGATAAGCACCAGCATCAACAGGGCTCAGGACCTATCTCAGACTTATTTCTACCACAGTGATTCCCAAACTATGGGCCACGAAGCAGGACCTTTGCAGGTGGGCTGTGAAAAGTCATTAAAAGTCCATTTTTAAAAGTCTTTGATTTTCAATTTTGTAATAAATTTTAAAATGGTGAAAACATAATAGCAGCAACAAAACAAAGCCATGGGATTTAAATTGTGATCTTCTTCATTGTTGCATTTTGGCTGCTCTTGTTTTGTTTGGGGTCGCCACAGTGGATACAGCCATATCCACTCAAGTTTAATAATAGCTAAAATCCTATACAGCCAAAATCCTAAATTAATAACAGAAAAGATGCCTCATGTTGTTGTTGGGTAGAAAATAAACCAAATTCACGGGCTCTCAACCAAAATGTTTTTAATATGCTTTTTCTTATTCTCTGAGGAGTCAGACGGGCGAAATGAGGATTTTAAACATTAACATTAAACAGCGTCAGCAGAGATATTTTTGAAGATACAGTTCCTTCTGAACTTTTTTTTCTGTTCTGCTTTGCTGCTAAAATAAATGTCAAGTCTGAACCTGAGCCTGAGTTTTTATTTCACACCCACATAATGTTCTTAGGCCTCTTACAGGCTTATACATGTAATCATTCCTGAACCAAAGTGCCATGCTGTACTATCCCCCCCGCTAAAGAAAAGGCACATATGCACACTTTCTACATTTCACACAGTTAAAGCCAGTAAAACTGAATTCCCACAGAGTGCCTGAAAGAGACAAGTGAGCTATGGAGTGCAGAGACAATAACCACGGTTGCCAAACCTTCCAGAAACACGGCAGGCCTGGACAGCACTAAAACGTTCACATAAATATGCCACAACCAATCGCACACTTATTCCACTTGCATGTGCAAACAAAACGTCTGATCAGTGTGACTGCTGGGGGCAGAAATCAGGGCTTTTTTTATGAGGCTGTGTCTGTGCACGTCGTTAATGAAGTTCCACATGCAGTGTGTTTCAGGGCTGTCTGCAGAGACTTATGTGGTTATTGCACAAGTCAACCACGTGATCGTGCCACTTAGTGTCCTGTTGCAGCCTAACAGCAAAACACTTGAAAAAATTAATGAAGACTTGGCATGACAGCAGATGAAAAGCTGAAGTAATTACAGCTCTTAAGGCACGCACAGAGCTCTCATCTCTGTTAACGCCTTGACTTTTGTGACATCACAAAACTGTTTATTTAAAAACCAACCTTTTATTCATGAAACACTTCAGCTTCAACCTTTTCCTCCATTCAGAGTCACCACAGCAGATCTGAGATGGATCTGCATGTTGATTTGGCACATGTTTCACACTGGATATTCTTCCTGATCCACATTACATGCAGACTGGGCAGGGTTGGTCTTGAACCAGGAATCTTCTGCGCTGGGAATAAGCACATGAATCGCTAAGTCACCATGCTGCCCTTTGGACTGGGTTATGTAAAGTATATAGGTTCGTGACGTGGGTATGAAAATGGGGCACTTTTTGTAACAGGGGCACAAATTCATTTTGTGACGGTGACCACAAATGTGGGTTGAAAGGGGGGGGGGGGGGGTCATGATTAATGTTTGGGGAGGGTAGACACTTATGTTATGGTTAGAGTTAGGAGATGGGGAAGATTATAAATAGCAAACTTAAAAAAAAAAAAAAAAACATGTCACAAAAAGCGGGCTTTTTTTTTTAGATCGAGAGAAACCTTGGAGGAGCATATGTTTGATGTCTGCAACAATACCTGTCATAAATAGTAAGTTTGCCTCAAACTTGGAAATTCAGCTATTCTTCCATTGGGCCTGAGGGGCTTATGTAGGATATAGGTTCTATAGCTGAATATTGACACCTAATGCCACTGAGTGAAATTAGGAAATAATAGCATGCATAATAACACACACAACAACAAAATCAGATTTAATTTCAAGAAAAGTGCTGTACTTTCAGCAATGTTTCTGTGAAGGCTCTCAGTTGTCCAGGTGGTTTTCCATAGTAGAGAAGCTTGAATCTTCGATTGGACTGGGTTGCTTGAGGCGAGGACCCAGTCCAATCTTTACTTTCAGCAGTTCTTCACTGGTGGCTGATCTAGTCTGTGACGATACCTTGTTTGGGTAAAACCACATACTGGTCTGTACTGTTTCCATTTACCCACAATAACTATTGTTTATGTTGCTGATTGCTTCAACATTTTCTTCTCTCACACTCATTTTAAGTTGTGGTCAATATAATGTAAGATCAGAGTGCAGGATGAATGTCTGAAATGTACATGAACCAAGTGGTACAAACTGTGTAGTCCAAGTGGTCATGTTTCATTTCCCTTAAAAAAAAAATGCAACACACTTCCTGTGTTGCAAAACTGAAAGTCAGACATGCAGCATGTATCTGGCACTTACATGCCACCATCTGTATTTTACAAATGATGGTTGCCTTAAGTGTGACAGAAAGGCAGAATGTGGTGATATGAATCAGTTACACAAAAACAGACTGACAGTTTCACTTAGACACTTGCTATGAATAGCTGAACTTGGGCCATGGCTGTGATTATATCTTTGTGGTAGTTGTATGTCATTATTTTTGCATGCCTACTTTTAATATTTATCAGCTGTTGCTGTGTGTGATCACCTTGAGCTGAGGACACAATCATTAGTACACCTGAATGACCAAGGGGCCTCTCAAACTTTTATTTTACAGTGAACATCTACCCCAAATTCCAGGTTCTTTTTAAAAATCGTTTCCCATGATCACTGCGTTTATTCGTTTTAGTCAGCATTCTTTGGCGATTGAGGAATACCTAAGAGCTTAAGTAGTCATGGAGTCGCTGGACAGAGGTGTTTGTTGTTGCTAATATATCGTTGCAAGATAACAAAAGTCTAAGTCTTCAGTGTCCTGGGGCTTCCTGTCTGGTTGTGAGACTTGGATTCTAACCAGGGAACTAAGGTGATGACTGGATGTCTTTGGGACTAGGACTCTTGGGAGGATTGTTGAGTACTACTGGAATGAATTGTATCAAATGAGTGGATACTTGGGGAGACTAAGATGATGGATGTCACTTGCTACAACATTTTGGTCATATGACCCATTTCTCTGGGCGAGATCCTGCATGCAGGTACTCCAGCGGCTCAAGAAGGCCAGTCAGATGTCCATGTTTCACCTGACTGCAGCAAATAGATGGTTACTTTGGAGAGATGGGGATGTATTGGCTGTCTGCCTGGGTGGTTGCGATCCAGGACCTAAGGTGGTTCCATGGTGTGGTGGATGCAGCAATGCATAGCACCAGCGCATGCTCCCAGACCTGACGTGATTTTCTGCAAAACCAAGAACTAATGTTCTGTATCCTGATGTCCGCTTGGGCTGTAGACCTGAGTTTGAATCTCACGCATGCTGCTTCTCCAAGTCCTTGGACAAGACACTTAATCTGGATCGTCTCCGTCCACCCAGCTATAAAAATGGGTTACAGCCTTGGCTGGAGAAGTAAAGGTGAGGCATCACTGTAAAAAGCACTCTGAGCATCCACTAGATGTAAAAAATATCCATCAATCTCCAAAAAACGCAAAGCTCTGAATTAACGGTGCAAAACCTGCTGTCATCCTGGCACTGGAAGTGGGTTCAATGTCGTGTAGAAGTGTGGCAAAATAGCCCCCACACAAACCTCTGTGATTTCAAGGGCCTGTAATTCCCCAGAGCATTAATCCACGTGTACACCCGTAAAGGTCATCTGTATACTACCACACATTCTGAATGATGAATGATGTTGTCACCTGTTTTGCGGTGATAAGAAGCAGTTTACGTTGTGGGTTCTGGTTTCCCCAACATCACTATGGTGTTTGCATTCAAACTCAATACTAGATCTGAAAAGCTGAACCCTAGAACATGTAAAAATAAGGCTGGGGTTGAAAATGCCAGAGTTCCCCTTTAAGAAATGAGGGAAGGTCCTGCAATGTTTGCCTTTCCTCACCTTCACTTGTCTATTTGGCAAGTGATGAAGAACAGACGATAGCAGAGTCATGATGAACAGGGTTGAGAAAGGTTTCCACCTGCTTCTCGGGCTTCGAGATCTTACGTCTGACGGGATTCACTTGATTCCGTCGTTTCACTTTGCTGCCGTCTGCCTCCACCTCTGTTATTTCATTTCTCATCCGCTCGCCTCCTTTTAATCTGTCACTCCGTGTGTTTACATGCACTCTAATAATTAGATAAAAACCAGCTTGGCAATATTGCGACTGTCACTTAAACCCCTGTAGACTTATCTTCCTCGCATTAAGGTTGTAATCGCAGAAGCATAACGTGATTAACGGAGCTGGATTACTCTGATTCGTCTTGGCACCTACACAGCTTAGCAAGTTCCTTCTCTGAAAAGATGTCTTTGCTAGCAGGATAAAAGGAATAGTGTTGGAGAGCAAAGAGCTTTCACTTGACATGTAACAGTTTCGGCTGCCACACAACAACCTGAATTCTATCTGCCTGTCAAACACTTGACTCAGGCTCATGTGGCTTGTTTCATGATCTTAACATTCAGCATCATATTGATGATCAGGATCATCTAGGCGGTTCAGTTTAGACCAACAACAGCTGTGAAACTGACCAATCTCGTGCTTTTATTAAAAGACTGACCGGGGTTAGGTTTTAAACAGTTGAAAACCCAACCCTGGTTCTGTCTTAGTACTCTGCAATTGCTGTGTGTCCAATAAACAGTTAGCTTAAGGGGCCGGCGTGGTCACAATACCACTATTTTATGTCCAATATGATACTGATACTGGAACAATACAAAGTGCTGGAACCTTCGTTATTTATTGATACAATATCAATGTAATACCTTTTCTCAGTCTGTTAAATACATTTTTCTATATGTACTTTGTTTACCATCTGAGAACAGTCCACTCAATTTAAGGGGACTAAATAACAATCCAGCCTCCGTATAACTATAACGATTCCATTTATTAATCCTGTTAGCTTGTAATTTCTTCCAGCTCTTTATGTAATTTACTGCCCCTTTCCAAGAACCAAACCATTGTATTCCTCATCTTGTATTCATTAAAGGTCAATGAAACTGACACAGACAGTGTCCATCTTGTGAAAGGCCCAGAAAATGAGTCACTTTTGTACAATATGGGCGTTTACAATGGGTGTAGTTTAGTCTCACGTTTCTAATGTTACTGGCTGTCACAGATAGGGAGAGCCCTCCCTGTATATAAAACTTAGACATAAATGATGGAAGTAAAACTTAACTCATGTTTAAATGTTCAACCAGATCCCAGAGACTTCCAATCAAATAGCAAAAGCAAATACTTGATAACGAGCATAAAATAAGGACTTAGCACAGATATGATCTAACAACCAATGATTTGCGTCACTTTTTAACAAAATTTAAACAATTTCAACTGGTGACCCCTGTACAAACTGAAATTGACCTTTATTGCATTTTTGCAGTTTTTACCCTCTAATGTTCCGTCAGTGACAGTCCAAACCATACCTTTTTGGAATCTTAGGGATCAGACAGACAAATAATGTGGTATACTTTTTAATATGATTGGAGTATTTTTAAATGTTGACCTCTATCTACCAGCCTAGGATGGTACATCATATATTTTGGTGTAGACTCTGGTGTACTGAGGCTGGACTGTAAGTATGATTTATCCCATTAAGTGGTACCAATCAGGTCAAAATTGGCTTTGGGCAAGTGGACCACAACATGACTGAATGGATTTTATTTTTTTCTTATTTCTGACATCCAATCCACTAATTTCAGCCAATATCAGACTGATAATGAGCCAAAATATTGGATGAATGCACGACTAGTCACAATGGGCAGGTTTGTCTGGTAAATACAGTATAAGATCAAATGTGTTGTGGTCTGTAGCCCGTCCTTCCTCATGGAAGAAGTTGATGCTTGATGGAAGGACACAAGAAAGCATCCAATCATGTATTAAAAATACCAGTTAATGCATGAACATGGGGATTGAGCATTTGCGTTCCTTCTTTTTACAGTTAAAAGGATGAATATGCAAAATGCTGAAATTAATTATTTGTATTTGAGGGCACTTAAGCAGTAGTTTAAAAAAGTTCAAAATGCTCCTGATAAGAATTGGACACCGCAGTATTTTGGTTTCTTGAATCGTTCACACTATTGATTTCTCATCACCTTTTCCTGTCGTCATTCCTGGCATTAATCAGTAATTAAACGTTGCCGTCACCACATGAGCTGCATTCGGGTTTGGCTCAGCATTCCGTCCAGCTCTGGAGCTCAACGGCAGCTGAACAAGACATTCGATTCTTATATTTCCTGTATCAAAAACACCCATTTATGGCATTGCACAAGACGAGAAGAGTTTAATTGTCCAGTCACCACAAGAATTGAATGTATGGTTGTCAATTTCCTGATTGTGGGCTTTTAAACCATCATGGCCACTTTTCACCAATGAGTATGCCGTTACACATCACACAGGCAGCAATACTAGACACAATGGCGCCATGCTCTGTGTCTGTCAGGCCTGATTTTGCCATTCAGCAATTACTGCATTGACTGAGAACTAATGCAAACACCATCAGACTTGACTGGAGCCAAAATGGAACCTTTCTAATGGCTTCCATCTTCTTGAATATGTTATAACAATGCATGACACAATATCCACACAATAGGAGTTGGCAGCAAACCCTTCAGTTCATAATATCTACTTCAATTTGTTTTGGCAGCGTGGGTGTTTGGGGGTTGGGAGTTGGGAGTTGACCTACACTGAATCAGCCCACCCCTGTCTTTTGTGCACTCTGGATCAGCCTGCAAGCAGTTTTAAGGCACCTTGATTGGAATGCCAATAGTCTGACCTTGCCAGTTGGTGTCATCGTTATCTGTCTGACTGATGTTGTGAAATGTAACGGCGGCCGCTGTGATGGTTTTCCACATGAGCGGAGCCGTCAGATTGATGATTGAGGTATGAAAGATGAGGATAGGAGCTGGTGCAACTTGCATTCAAATCTGTGTGGGCATGGTTGAAATAAATGCACAGACGCAGTGGAAAGGCCACTTTTAACCGTTTCCATTTCTCAGCTTCCCACCCTCGAAATCCATCCCCTGGAGAAACCAGGGTCACCTCTCTAACGTACTCTCTCTCAAACACAACGAATGGAATCCACAAATGGAATCTCTAGTCTAGGCTGCAACACACCTCAGTTTTAGCAGGCAACAGAAAGGACGTAGTGGGAGGAAAGTGGTGGAAAAGACAGCATCTTTGTTTACTGTCAAGATGATCCGCTGGGCCCCGTCATTAGGGATGCTTCACAAACACTAGATGACTCAGCTCAGTCCGCTGTGAAATCACAATACGCTCTGCTAACAACCTAACACGAGCTAAGCTGTAGCAGTTAGCCTTTTAGTGTCTGTTGCATAGCAGTGGGTGTGGCTAAAGAAGGTGGATAGATGTTTTTAATGACCAAAGCTGTGAATCGTTGCCGGAAGATTGCCTTTTAAGAGAGCGGGTGTCCATTATTGAAGCTACACAGTGATGTATGGTGCAGGGGATTGTGGGAACCTCTTTGTAGCGCAGGCCTCTGATGCCTAATTGGTTTTCCTTTTTAATTTGGTGTATGGTCAACAACGCTGTAGCCTGTAGCAGCTGATCCAAGATCAGAAGCCAGACGGGAGTCTTATTAGCTTTTCAAGACAGATAACGTCCTTTGCAGGAAGGGAAAACTGTACCCAGATCAGGGTGGGATAGAGATGAGGTCTGTTGCCCTTATATGATAAGTGTCAACCTTGAAATTATGGAACCTGTAAAAGGGAGATGTAATTGTTTTTGTAATAGCCAAAAAAATGCAGCAACAAGTAGCGTTTTAGCATGCTGCTTTACAGTGGAATCTACCAAAACAAGCAAAGATTCAGGGGTAGACATTAAGGGTTTTGCCTACTGGATGATGACACCATGGACTTGTCAGATTTGTTGAATATTGTCCCCATCCCCATGTGTATTTTGAAAAAAGCTCTAAAACTCAATATAAAAACCTAAAACGCTCGATGAGATGGTTTTACAAGTGTTTGAAAAAGCCTCTTTTTTTTTTTTTTTTTTTAAAGAACTGCCATGGAAACACTTTTACAAGGGGAGCTACGACCACTACCTTTGCACCCCCCCCAGGACTAAACCAAACCAACTGTTTTAGGTTCTTTAGATGACCCCAAAACACAATCAGGATGTTCCCAAAAATAAAAACTGGCCTCAAGCCAGTTATCCAAGATGGCCACCAAAATAGTTTTTTTTGTGTCACTAAAACACCTTTACACAACATATAAACAACTTAAATATCACAGAGATTCAATGGGAAGACCATTGCAGGTCATAGCAAACTCATTTGTGCCTAAACTAAATTCATTCATGGGTTTAAGATTCAAAATGGCATCCAAAATGGCCACCAATAGACCCTTATCATTAAAATACATAGTAGGAACAAATAATTGACTTAATAATGACAGAAATCATTGATGCTTAGGTGAAAAAAAAACTATTTTGGTGGCCATCTTGGACACCATCTTGGATAACTGGCTGAGACCAATTTTTATTTTTGGGAAGATCCTGCTTTGGGGTTATCTAAGGAACCTAAAAAAAGTTGGTTTGGTTTAGTCCTGGGGGGTGCAAAGGCAGTGGTCATAGCTCCCCTAGTATTTGTTGTACAGAAAGTGTCACATGACATTCATATACATTCAATACATGACATTGTAAATTTGGATGGAGTACCAGAGTAACGCTTTGTTAAAACTTATAAGAAATTACTTTACGACAATATTGAGGTTGAGAAATCAATGAAATGGCAATGTTTAGCGGAACTTACCCATCTCGTCGCCATGACTACTGGGAAATCAGTAATGGAACCCAGCTCATGCACAGTAATGTTGATGAGTAAAATATACTCTATACCCTCTATACCCTATATACTATACTCAACAAAAATATAATGCAACACTTTTGGTTTTGCTCCATTTTGTATGAGATGAACTCAAAGATCTAAAACTTTTTCCACATACACAATATCACCATTTCCCTCAAATATTGTTCACAAACCAGTCTAAATCTGTGATAGTGAGCACTTCTCCTTTGCTGAGATAATCCATCCACCTCACAGGTGTGCCATATCAACATGCTGATTAGACACCATGATTAGTGCACAGGTGTGCCTTAGACTGCCCACAATAAAGGCCACTCTGAAAGGTGCAGTTTTATCACACAGCACAATGCCACAGATGTCGCAAGATTTGAGGGAGCGTGCAATTGGCATGCTGACAGCAGGAATGTCAACCAGAGCTGTTGCTCGTGTATTGAATGTTCATGTCCTCTACCATAAGCCGTCTCCAAAGGCGTTTCAGAGAATTTGGCAGTACATCCAACCAGCCTCACAACCGCAGACCACGTGTAACCACACCAGCCCAGGACCTCCACATCCAGCATGTTCACCTCCAAGATCGTCTGAGACCAGCCACTCGGACAGCTGCTGAAACAATCGGTTTGCATAACCTCATACATTCATCTCATACAAAATGGGAGCAAAACCAAAAGTGTTGCATTTATATTTTTGTTGAGTGTATATAGGATAACATTTATTCCCAGTCTAAATAGAGTAAAATACACTCTATTATAGAGTGAAATAGCTCTACCATCTTGTCAAATCAAGTGTTTTCTACTCCAATAAGAGTGATTTCACACTGTGATAGAGTATATTTAACTCTATTTAGACTGGGACCAAATGTTTATCCCAGTAGAGTAAATTTTACTCTGCACAATTTACTGGGTGGGTTTCTATTACAGATTCAAGATTGTAGCTTTTAATTTTTTTTAAATTACCACATGTTTTGTGTAGTGGTTTAATGGTTAGCACTGTTGCCTCACAGCAACAAGGTCATGGGATCGCGCCCCGCCCTTCTGTGTTGAATTGTATGTTCTCCCTGTGTTTGCGTGGGCTCCCTCCTGTCCTCCGGCTTCCTCCTGCATTCCAAAGACATGCAGGTTAGGTGGACTGGAAACTTTAAATTGAACGTAGGTGTGTGAATGTGTTGGTCCATCAATATGTGGCCCTGCGACAGACTGGTGTCCTGTCCAGCATGTACTTTGCATCACGCCCTATGAAGATGGATGGACGGATGTTTTTGTGCATCAATATTAGTATCAGGAGTCTGAAGATTGCCATTGTACTTTTTTATTTCAGTTTCATGATGTCCTTAAATCATAACCTCCATTGTTGAGGTCACAAGGAAGCAAAATAAATAGAAGATACATCAGTATGTAAGTACAGAGTGGATGACATGCGTCTGATTCATATCCCCATCGGGCATCTCAAAACAACCAATAAGGGCTGCCAAATATTATAGGCTGTGAACAGCCAGCAGGTCAGCAGTAAATACTCATGTCAAAATGTATTTTATGAAATTTGAAAGTTTTATGGCTATAAATTGACCATGTGCCCACTTTGAAAATGATTTGGATGCACATCACAGTGGGGAAGGAAATTCAAATGCTTGTGAAGATGTTGAAAATGCTAAAAAAAAAAAAAAAAAAAAAAAAATCCACGTTTGGCTGCCATTAATACAAATTCTGATTGGACTGACATCAGGTCAGGGTTTACACAAGCATCATATCAGATATGAAGGAAATCCACTCAGACATTCTTGAGATCAAGATCCAACAAGTGGACATGGGTTCTGATATCCCCATAGCAAAAACCTGAAACGCACCTCTGCCTCTTCAGGAAAGAGTAAAAACGAGAGAGCAACCTCACAGACCCCATCAGATCTGAATTATGAGAACTGTGGAATGAAGGCAATTCAGTAGCTTTTCGCCCGCCCTCCCACCACAGTCAACACACTCACTAAATCACTCCTACGACACCCAAACAATATTCCCCCCACATGCATCAAATCTGTGAGGCAGAACACAAACGCCGCGGCTGCAGACGTCATCCCATTTATAACATTCATGTTCACCTAAACTGGACCGAGATACCCCCAGTATACAGTTTACACACTCCAACACACACACACACACACACTCTTTCTGAAGCTGTCATCGTGTCTGCATTAGTGAAAAATGCTGAGCGCGCTGTTTTCTGCTGCTGTCTGGTTCATATAACAAGAGTCACGTAAGCACAGAGAAGAAGCTTTTGCTGATTTTACCCCAAAAGAAACAAGATGTGATGCACTCTGATTTTCTGTGCTTGGAGGGAGGTGAAGATCATCCTGACTGAGAGATCCTGAATGTTCCAGGTGCCTGCCGGGCACAGCCACCTCAGGTTTTG